>NC_072005.2:45486590-46091818 GCF_028885655.2 Pongo abelii | reverse complement strand
CAGATGTGCACCACCACACTCAACTAATTTTTTTGTTTTGTTTGTATTTTTAGTAGAGACTGGGTTTCTCTATGTTGGCCAGGCTGGTCTCGAACTTCTGGCCTCAAATGAACCGCCTGCCTGGGCCTCCCAAAGTGCTGGTATTACAGGCACGAGCCACCACACCTAGCCGAGTCAGCAGTTTTCTTAGTCCAGTTTTTCCACTAGAGTTTTGGAAATTCTTACCCAGTCCAATGTTATAATCTTAAGTTTATTAGGACCTTCTATTCCAGACTACTTGTCAGAGTCATTTCCATGAATCTTGAAGAAGCAATTTGGGGCAATAGCTGATTGCCAATGCTTTTAGAGAAGAACCAAAACACTATTGATGAGCAAGACAGAATGGTCATGGTTAAAAAATCTGATGAGAGTTCATTATAACCAGCAATTGACAAGGAAACCTGGTTATTTCTGTGGCATATATCATGTTAACATAGTAACAAAATTATGACTTATAACATTAGATTTCTAGGAATCTCATAATTTTTAGAACATTCATATCAGTAACATATCCAGAAATATAACTCTTTTTTTTTGAGATGGTGTCTAGCTGTGTTGCCCAGGCTGGAATGCAGTGGTGCGATCTTGGCTTACTGCAACCTCCGCCTCCCGGGTTCAAGCAATTCTCCTGCCTCACCCTCCCAAGCAGCTGGGATTACAGGTGCCCGCCACCACACCCAGCTAATTTTTGTATTTTTAGTAGTGACGGGGTTTCACTGTGTTGGCTAGGCTGGTCTCGAACTCCTGACCTTGCGATCCGCCTGCCATGGCCTCCCAAAGTGCTGGGATTACAAGTATGAGCCATTGCACCCAGCCATATAACTTATTTAAAAAAATGTTTTCTATCACCCTCATCACCTCCTACCCTGGGTTCATAAATATAACAACGTTTAGCATCATTTGTTATTTGACAATGTTTCCCATTTAATTTAACATTTCAAATAAGCCTAATTAGTCTAATGTCTCTCTTTTTTGAGATGGAGTTTCGCTGTTACCCAGGCTGGAGTGCAATGGTGCGATCTTGGCTCTCTGCAACCTCCGCCCGCCGCGTTCAAGCGATTCTCCTGCCTCAGCCTCCCGAGTGGCTGGGATTATAGGTGCCCATCACCACGCCTGGCTAATTTTTTTTGTATTTTTAGTAGAGACAGGGTTTCGCCATGTCGGCCAGGCTGGTCTTAAACTCCTGACTTCAGGTGATCCACCTGCCTCGGCCTCCCAAAGTACTGGGATTACAGACGTGAGCCACCGTGCCTGGCTAATGTCTCTCTTCTTCAAGGTGAGAAACACATCTTTTGAGCTTTCCCAGGGGCTCAACTGGCAAATTCCGAAGTTAATTCAAGGTCAAAAGACTGAATTTAGAATTTGATTTTAGGAAGTTTGTCAAAAATGTAAAAAAAAATTTAAAACACTTGATTAGTGCTTGCTTTGGCAGCACATATCCTAAAGTTGGAACGATACAGAGAAGATTAGCATGGCCCCTGTGCAAGGATAACTCGCAAATTCATGAGGCCTTCCATATTTTTTGAAATTAAGAAAAGAAAAAAGGAAAAATTTGATTAAATAGGATCTCAGGTAACTATTAATTTAGGTCACTAATAATTAGTCTGGTTACCAGAGTGATTATTGAATTATATAGTGATCTGGGATCCTATTTAATCAACTTGTTCATTTTATAATCATTTAATATTTTATGATTTAAGTATTTAATGAGCATTTAATATTTATTAATATTCATTTCATAATCACCAGGGTAATTATTAAAAGTCTTCAAAGGCAAATAGAGAAAATTACATAGTTGTAAAAATATATATATTAGCTCTCTTAATAGAGAGGATTTTATTTTCTTGCAAAGTAATTGAAGACCTGATAAAAGATAACATGAAACAGAAAATTATTTTGATAAGACATAATTTTTTTAAGGCAGATTACTTAAAAGGTGAAAAAGAAAACCTTTCACTCTTTCTTATCAATACTACAAGAAAATCTTGCATTTTAAAAGATAATTGCCAAATTCTAGTTTTGCATCAATGTACCCTTGATATTAAGGCTCATTTTTAAGACATAATAAATTCACTCAATTTTGGTCAGTTTGACCACAAAAGATTCTCTCTTTCCAACTTTTATATGCATTCAGTTTTACCTGTATCTTTTCTTCCTTCCTTTATTCTTCAACAACTTATAAACTAGACCAAGTTATTTTTCCTCAACAAAACCCCCCCACATCTTCATACCTCATAACATCTTACTTTCCTTGTACACTTTGCATACAGAGTCACTTATAGTAGTTATATAATTATATATTAGAATTTTAAGTCTTAACAACTCTACAGTGAAAACCTAGGAAGTAAGCGATTTTGAACTGTCATGTACTAACATTTTGTAAAGACACATAATTTCTAGAAACGTGTTTTCTCACAGAATAGTTTTTCAGTATGAAACAGGACATGTTTACCTATGGACCCAAATATATTATTTCTTTCTATAAATTTTAAGAAGCCAAAGGTAAATAAACTTGTGCCTGTGTTCAGCAATGAATGCTTTAGTATTTTGTTTTATTTGGAAATGACCTGGATATTTAATGAATATCCGCCATCCAAGGGTGTAGTTATCAAGGAGGTTGGGAACCCTTTTTATAAACCACAATTATTTTTTCTTTTTTTTTTTTTTTTTTGAGACAGTGTTTCACTCTTATAGCCCAGGCTGGAGTGCAATGGCATGATCTCGGCTCACTGCAACCTCCACCTCCCGGGTTAAAGCATAAAGCACAATTGTTGTTGAAAAGTTCATTTATAAACTTTGATCCTACTTACATGTATTTATTTCACATGTTCTTAACAATTATGCTTAGATTAGTCATGGAAGTTTCATGAGACATTAGACAAAGTCAGCTCTCCCAAGTCATTTCCCTATTCACCATTCTTTTTTTTTTTTTGAGACAGAGTCTCACTCTGTCACCCAAGCTGGAGTGTAGTGACTCTATCTCGGCTCACTGCAGCCTCTGCCTCTGGGTTCAAGCCATTCTCCTGCCTCAGCCTCCCGAGTAGCTGGGATTACAGGTGTGCACCACCAAACCCAGCTATTTTTTTTTTTTTTTTGAGACGGAGTCACCTCTGTCGCTCGGCCTGGAATGCAGTGGCACGATCTCAGCTCACTGCAACCTCCGCTTCTCAGGTTCAAGTGATTCTCCTGCCTCAGCCTTCTGAGTAGCTGGGACTACAGGTGCTTGCCACCATGCCCAGCTAATTTTTTGTTTGTTTGCTTGTTTTTTGAGACAGAGTCTTGCTCTGTTGCCCAGGCTGGAGTGCAGTGGTGCAATCTCGCCTCACTGCAACCTCCACCTCCTGGGTTCAAGCAATTCTCTGCTTCAGCCTCCAGAGTAGCTGGAATTACAGATGCCCACCACCACGCCCAGCTAATTTTTGTATTTTTAGTAAAGACAGGTTTTCACCATCTTGGCCAGGCTGATCTTGAACTCCTGACCTTGTGATCCACTCACCTCGGCCTCCCAAAGTGTTGGGATTACAGGCGTGAGCCACCACGCCCGGCTAATTTGTTTGTATTTTTAGTAGAGACTGGGTTTCACTATGTTGGCCAGGCTGGTCCTGTACTCCTGACTTCAAGTAATCTGCCCACCTTGGCCTCCCAAAGTGCTGGGATTACAGGCATGAGCCACTGTGCCTGTCCCCACTATTCACCATTTTTACATCAAATGCATGTCAGGCAGCCATCATCTAAGCAAGGACCATAATGTGAATACATGTATAAGGTTTTTTGGGTTTTGTTTTTGTTTAATTTTTTTTTGTAAGTCAGAAGACAGAGCTGTTTTTCATTAAACCAACAATATTAAACTAGTTTTATTTACCAAAGATGTACCCAAGTCATGTGAACTTGAAAAGCATTTGGATTACTTCCTATATTTCTAGCAGTTTTAAGCATACAGTCATCTCCTTCATAATGATGTTTAATGAGCAATGCACCACATAGATAATGGTGGTCCCATAAGGTTATAATGGAGATGCCCTCTACAAGTGCACCACTTTTATCCTTTTTTTTTTTTTTTTGAGACAGGATCTCACTCTGTTGCCCAGGCTGGAGTACAATGGTGCGATCTCAGCTCACTGCAACCTCTGCCTCCTGGGTTCAAGCAATTCTCTTGCCTCAGCCTCCCAAGTAGCTGGGATTACAGATGCCCGCCACCACGCCCAGCTAATTTTTGTATTTTTAGTAGAGATGGGGTTTCACCATGTTGGCCAGGCTGGTCTTGAACTCCTGACCTCAGGTGATTCACCTATCTCAGCCTCCCGAAGTGCTGGGATTACAGGTGTGAGCCACCGTGCCTGGCCCACTTTTATCTTTTATTGTACCTTTTCTATGTTTAGATATACGAACACTTGGCCAGGCACAATGGCTCATGCCTGTGGTCCTAGCATTTTGGGAGGCCGAGGCAGGCAGATTGCTTGAGGTCAGGAGTTCGAGACCAGCCTGGTCAATGTGGCGAAACCCCATCTCTACTAAAAATACAAAAAATTAGCCAGGCATGGTGGTGTGCACCTGTAATCCCAGCTACTCGGGAGGCTGAGGCAGGAGAATTGCTTGAATCCAGGAGGCAGAGGTTGCAGTGAGCCAAGATGGTGCCACTCACTCCAGCCTGGGCGACAGAGCAAAATTTGGTCTCAAACAAACAAACAAACAAACAAACAGCATTGTGTTACAATTGCCTTCAGTATTCAGTACAATAACATGCGGTACAAGTTTATAGCAATAGACTATAGCTTATAGCCTAGGTATATAGTAGGCTGTATGATCTAGCTTTGCGTAAATACACTCTCTGATGTTCACACAATGACAAAATTGCCTAATGAAGGAATTTCTCAGAACATATTCTCATCATTAACTGACACACGACTATATTTAATTTACATGAGTGGGCCAGGCATGTTGGTTCATGCCTATAATCCCAGCACTTTGGGAGGCCAGGGCAGGAGGATCACTTGAGACCAGGAGTTTAAGAGCAGCCTGGGCAACATGGCAAGACCCTGTCTCTACAAAACTAAAATTATTAGCCAGGAGTGGTGGCACATGCCTGTAGTCCCAGCTACTCGGGAGGTTGAGGTGGGAGGATCACTTGAGTCTAGGAGGCAGAGGCTGCAGTGAGTGGTGATTGCGATGCTGCGCTCCAGCCTGGGTGACAGAACGAGACCCTGTCTCAATAAATAAATATGTAAATAAGTAATCTGGGCCAGGCACGGTGGGTTATGCATGTAATCCCAGCACTTTGGGAGGCTGAGGCAGGCGGATCACCTGAGGTCAGGAGTTCGAGACCAGCCTGACCAACATGGTGAAACCTCATCTCTACTAAAAACACAAAAATTATCCGGGTATGGTGGCGGGCGCCTGTAATGTCAGCTACTCAGGAGACTGAGGCAGGGAGAATCACTTGAACCTGGGAGGCGGAGGTTGCAGTGAGCTGAGATCACGTTATTGCACTCCAGCCTGGGCGACAGAGTGAGACTCAGTCTCAAACAAACAAAAAAGGTAATCTGATTTCTGCTTTTTAATCTTGCTAGAGGAGTCTCTAAGACTAGCTGTTATACCCCTTTCTGTCCTCTTTTCTTCTTGATCTTTCCATAGGTACCGATAAGACAGCTGTTTAGGCCGGGTGCGGTGGCTCACGCCTGTCATCCCAGCACTTTGGGAGGCTGAGGCAGGCGGATCACGAGGTCAGGAGTTCAAGACCAGCCTGGCCAACATGGTAAAACCCTGTCTCTACTAAAAATACAAAAATTAGCTGGGCATGGTAGCGGGCACCTGTAATCCCAGCTACTCGGGAGGCTGAGGCAGGAGAATCATTTGAACCCAGGAGGCAGAGGTTGCAGTGAGGCGAGATTAAGCCACTGCACTCCAGCCTGGGTGACAGGGTGAGACTCCGTCTCAAAAAAGAAAAGAAGAAAGCAAAGACCTTTGTTGCCACAGGCATTAAGGATAGTGTTTGTGTAAATGGTGTCTCCGGTCTCCCATGACGCTCACTGACCCACTAATCTGTGACACCGGGCAAGCACTACTGGGATTGGACTTTCCTAGCACTGTCCAATTGTAGGTTGAGACAACAAAGCCCTTACGGACTGGGATGGTTATTGGGACCAAACTCTCCTGAGAGCTGGCATGAGTGGACAAAGAGAATGCCGCATGTCACTGCATCGTAGGCTTCCAGCCTATTTGACTGACTGGCTGACACAAGCCGACACTTGCACCCTCAGCTGGCAGAGGCCAGAGTGTTCTCACTGATGGAAAAGCCAAGCTCTCAGGACATAAAACAAGACCCAAGGAGCACCTCATCTGGTTTTTGTCTTGGGGACCCACAGCAAAATTAGTCTGAACAGACATTGGTCTGCAGAGAATTGTAAACTCACCAGTCTTTGAGGCCTGTGTTCTTGCCCTATGATTCTCTTCCGTATGACACGACACAAAAGACACAGACATGGGAAAATAATGACCATCTCTGGGAGGGGAGGAATCAGAAAACAAGAATACCTCCCCTCACCACCAAAAAAAAAAAAAACCAAACAAAAAAACCAGAGTTATTATACAAGAACTAGTTCGCACACATTTTCTCCTGCTAATCCAAACTTAGAAAAGGGAAAAAGACAGAGACTCTTACCTATCTTGCTTCCGCTGGACTCTACAGGCAGAGATCTGGGGGCCTAATGTGGTAGGAAATCTTATCTGCGGCCAGTGTTTGGTCAGGCATGTCAGGAGCCTGCTGCTGAAGCAGTCCTAGAGTAAAAAGTGAAAGATGCCCCACATTGGGCACCAGAAACTGGAAGGGAGTGAAAAATGGCTTCCCGCTACCCGATTTTTTTTTTGGAGACGGACTATCGCTCTGTCGCCCAGGCTGGAGTGCAGTGGTGCCATCTCAGTTTACTGCAACCTCCGCCTCACAGGTTCAAGCGATTCTCCTGCCTCAGCCTCTTAAGTAGCTGGAATTACAGGCACGCGCCACCACGCTTTGCTAATTTTTGTATTTTTAATAGAGATGGGGTTTTACCATGTTAATCAGGCTGGTCTACTAACTCCTGACCTCGTGATCTGCCCGCCTCGGCCTCCCAAAATGCTAGGATTATAGGCATGAGCCGCTGCGCCTGGCCCCTCCTGCTATGCTTCTAAGTTCTTTGGCTGGCTTACACATTAAACCAATATAAGGTAGATTAACAGTAGCAAAAGGCTGAGCATGGTGACTCACACCTGTAATCCCAGCACTTTCGGAGGCCGAGGCAGGAGGATCATGAGGTCAGGAGCTTGAGACAAGCCTCGCCAACATGGTGAAACCCCGTCTCTACTAAAAATACAAAAATTAGCCTTGCGTGGTGGCGCCTACCTGTAATCCCAGCTACTCAGGAGGCTGAGGCAGGAGAATCGCTTGAATCCGGGAAGCGGAGGTTGCAGTGAGCCAAGATCGCATCATTGCACTCCAGCCTGGGCGACAGAGCGAGACTCTGTCTCAGAAAAAAAACAAAAACAAACAAAAAGTAGCAAAAAATTGCTGGGCACAGTGGCTCATGCCTGTAATCCCAGCACTTTGGGAGGCTGAGGTGGGCGGATCAGTTGAGGTCAGGAGTTCGAGACTAGCCTGGGCAAAATAGCGAAACCCCATCTCTACTAAAAATATAAAAATTGGCCAGGCATGGTGGCATGGTGGGCGCCTGTAATCCCAGCTACTTGGAAGGCTGAGGCAGGAGAATTGCTTGAACCTGGGAGGCAGAGGTTGCAGTGAGCCGAGATCACACCACTGCACTCCAGCCTGGGCAACAGAGTGAGACTCCATCTCAAGAAAAAAAAAAATTACATACTTGAGAGTATGTAATTTGTGGGACGTGAAAGTCCCACAAAATATGAGATTCAAAGAAGTGTCAGAGGATTGAAGCTTATTATATAGCATCCTGACCTGCAGAAAAGAAGAGGGGCTTGGGGCTTCTGGGAGGTGGTGGTGACTTAAGTTATGGGAGGGTGCAGGGAGGAAGTGTATGGTGAATAAAAGTTGTTATGCAGATTGTCTATTAGTTAAGAAAAGTTTTCCCGGAAGAATAGGTGACAGTCTGGGCATCATGTCAACCTCCCATCTCTTCTCCTGTGATCTGAGCTCATCTTCTCTGATTGAGAAGACTCCTGGGGAGGGGATTCATGACAATGGAGTTTCTTTTGGAGGATCCGTGTGCAGACAGGTAAGGGAAGGTCAGAGAAAGTCCCTGTACTTACTGTTCCCCTGAGTTCCCTCCGTTTGAAGTAATCAGCATATCAAATGGGCATATATTGGGGTGGTGTGTCCTGAACTCTTTCACAGGCATTCTTCCATGGGCTGGGAATACAGTGGTACCCAATAGTCCTTGTCCTCATGAGCAAATGTATATTCTGGCTTGGGGGAGGACAGAAAATAAACAACAAAAATATTTTAGTGTTAAGTCCTAGGTAGAGGATTCAAATATGCTTACAAACATAGTGACAGCATGGCCCTTTTAGACTCAGAGTGGCCAAGGAAAGCACTAAGGAGGTGAGATTTGGGTTGTTTGTTTCTTTCTTTTTTGAGACGGAGTCTTGCTCTGTTGCCCAGGCTGGAATGCAGTGGCACCATTTCAGCTTAGTGTAACCTCTGCCTCCCAGGTTGAAGCGATTCTCCCACTTCAGCCTCCCAAGTAGCTGGGATTACAGGCACCCACCATTATGCCTAGCTAATTTTTGTATTTTTTTGTAGAGACAGGGTTTCACCATGTTGGCCGGACTGGTCTGGAACTCCTGACCTCAGGTGACCCGCCCGCCTCAGCCTCCCAAAGTGCTGGGATTATGGGCATGAGCCACTGCACCCGGAGGTGAGATTTGAACAGAGTTGTGAAAGAAAAGAAAGAAGGAGCCAGTCATGCCAAGATCAGGATCAGGGACATGAAGAGTCCAGCCAGAGGAGACAGCAAGTTCCCAAATGCCCTGAGGCTTGTCTTTTTGGAGGGGCAGAGAGGAGGTATGTGTGTCTGGAACATGGGGCAGGGACAAGAGTAGTTTGTGATGAAGTTAGAGAAACAGGCAGGGACAGATCATATACAGCCATGAAGGCCATGGTGAGGCCTTTGGCTTATATTCCACATGGGATTGGAAGCCATCTATGTGTTGGAAGCAGATTGATAAAGGTGTTCGATCTTATTGAGAGGGGAAAAGGCTGGGTGTGGTGGCTCATGCTTGTAATCCCAGCACTTTGGGAGGCTGAGGCAGGAGGACTGCTTGAGGCCAGGAGTTCGAGACCAGCCTGGGCAACATGGTGAGACCCCCCCATCTCTAAAAAATTTAAAAATTAGCTGGGCAGGCCGGGTGCAGTGGCTCACGCCTGTAATCCCAGGACTTTGGGAGGCCGAGGCGGGTGGATCACCTGAGTTCGGGAGTTCGAGACCAGACTGACCAACATGGAGAAACCCCGTCTCCACTAAGAATACAAAATTAGCCGGGCATGGTGGCACATGCCTGTAATCCCAGCTACTCTGGAGGCTGAGGCAAGAGAATCGCTTGAACCCAGGTGGTGGAGGTGGAGGATGCAGTGAGCTGAGATCACACCATTGCACTCCAGCCTGGGCAACAAAAGCGAAACTCCATCTCAAAAAAAAAAAAAAAAAAAAAAAATTAGCTGGGCATAGTGGTGTGCGCTTGTGGTCCCAACTACTCTGGAGTCTGAGGTGGGAGGATTGCTTGAGCCCAGGAGGTCAAGGCTGCAGTGAAGTGTGTTCACACCACTGCATTCCAGCCTGGGAGACAGAGTGAGACTGTCTCAAAATAATAATAAAATAATAAAGAAAAAAGAGGCTGGGCTTGGTGGCTCATGCCCGTAATCCTAGCACTTTGGGAGGCCGAAGTGGGTGGATCACCTGAGACCAGGAGTTCAAAACCAGCCTGGACAACATGGCGAAACCCCATCTCTACTAAAAGTACAAAAATTAGCTTGGGGTGGTGGCGGGCACCTGTAATCCCAGCCACTTGGGAGGCTGAGGAAGGAGAATCGCTTGAACCCTGGAGGTGGAGGTTGCAGTGAGCCGAGATCGCACCACTGCAGTCCAGCCTACGTGACGGGAGTGAGACTCCACCTCAAAAAAAAAAAAAAAAAAAAAAAAAGAAAAAGAAAAGAAAGAAAGAAAGAAAAAAGAGAGACCAGAGAAAGCTTTATCAAGGTCTACACAAAGTATACTAGCCTAGCACGACCACTTAAATATTTGTTGTTTTGTTTGAGTAGTTGGGACCATGGGTGTGTGCGGCTGCACCCGACTAATTTTTTTTTTTTTGTATTTTTTGGTAGAGAAGGGGTTTTGCTATGTTATCCAGCCTGGTCTTGAAGTTTTAAGTTCGAGCGATCCCCTTGTCTTGGCCTCCCAAAGTGCTGGGATTACAGGCTTGAGACGCCGCACCTGGCCTTAAACGTTTTGAGAATCTCCGATATATTAGAAAATTGAATGTGCACTGTGTCTTCCATTACAATTTTTGAAAAAGAAACAAATTTTAAAAAAGGAAACTGGAACCAACATTTGCGGAATCCCTGATGCTTATACGTACTTCTGCCAAATATATTAATAACATTACTCTGAAAGGATCTTCCCAGCACAGTAGTTTCTGGGGGAGGCAGTGGGGAGTGGGCTTTGTAGATTTTGGCTCGGGAATCAAATATATGATTTTGACATTTCTTTATAAGGTGGGAAACTCTTTTCAATATTTTATTTATTTATTTGTTTATTTATTTTTTGAGCTAGAGTCTCGCTCTGTCACCCAGGCTGGAGTGCAGTGGCACAGTCTCGGCTCACTGCAACCTCTGCCTCCTGGGTTCAAGTGATTCTCATGCCTCAGCCTCCCAGTAGCTGGGATTACAGGTGCCTGCCACCTCCCAGGCTAATTTTTGTATTTTTAGTAGAGACGGGGTTTCGCCATGTTGGCCAGGCTGGTCTCTAACTCCTGGCCTCAGGTGATCCTCCTGCCTCGGCCTCCCAAAGTGCTGGGATTACAGGTGTGAGCCACTGTGTCCAGCCTAATATTTTAAACAAAAAATAAAAATGGCGCCGGGCGCGGTGGCTCACGCCTGTAATCCCAGCACTTTGGAAGGCTGAGGTGGGCAGATCACGAGGTCAGGAGATTGAGACCATCCTGGCTAACATGGTGAAACCCTGTCTCTTCTAAAAATACAAAAATCAGCCGGGCATGGTTGTGGGTGCCTGTAATCCCAGCTACTCGGGAGGCTGAGGCAGAAGAGTTGCTTGAACCCAGGAGGTGGAGGTTGCAGTGAGCCGAGATCGCACCACTGCACTCCAGTCTGGTGACAGAGAGAGACTCCATCTCAAAAAATAAATTATTTTTGACTAGTCCCCACAGGTTGTCCAGTTGCCATCAATAAGGAGACTCCTCTGTGAGAAGCCTTGGAATGGACTCCTGGGCCTGATTTCTACTCCCTGGGCACAGAAGGGGGCTTTGAGGAGATGTCCTCTCCAACCCTTGGGGCAAGATCCCTCATCGTTTTCTTTTTTCTGAATCAAGAGACCTTTGAACAGCTTTTAGTAAGTTACCGGCCCCCTCTACCAGCAAAGTGCATGTGCAGTCCATATTTATAGTTATGGGGAGAGAGTTTATAGACTAGATTAAGATGGAAGAAAATGGGGTGAGGTTGTAGGGAATTTTCTTCTGGTTCACACTTTTTTCTTTTTTTTTTTTTTTTTTGAGAGAGAGTTTTGCTCTTGTTGCCAAGGCTGGAGTGCAATGGTGCCATCTCGGCTCACTGCAACCTCCACCTCCCGGGTTCAAGGAATTCTCCTGCCTCAGTCTCCCAAGTGGCTGGGATTACAGGCGCCTGCCACCACACTCGGCTAAATTTTTGTATTTTTAGTAGAAATGGGGTTTCACCATGTTGGCCAGGCTGGTCTCGAACTCCAGACCTCAGGTGATCCACCTGCCTCTGCCTCCCAAAGTGCTGGGATTACAGCCACCATGCCCAGTCGCCTCGATCGATCACCCTTGATGCTGAAATGGAAAGGGTCTCGCTGTGTTGCCCTGCCACAAGATTCAAAGTGGCCCTCAAGTTTTACCCTTGATGCTGAAAATAGAGAAAGAGTCTCGCTATGTTACCCAGGATGGCCTTTGAGGCCCCCCAAAGATAACTAAGCCATTTGCAGAAGTAACATAGGGCACAGAAGTAGGGCCAATACTTTTCCATTTTCCAGCATGAGATGAGTTAAGAGCACAGGCTCTGGTATCAAACTATCTGGGTTCAAATACTGTCTTTGTCCTTAACTTGTCCTGGGAACTCAAGCAAGGCCCTTAATGTGCTGTTACATTTAACCTCCAGGGTTACTGTATAGACAGCAACAGGATAGCATCAGTGGGAGTGTGTTTACACAGAACTTGGCCTGTAACAATTGCTAAATAAATTATATTATTACTGTCTTAATAGAATAAAGAAAGGCAAGCTCAGAGAAGTGAAGTGACTTTGACAAGGACACAGAAAAGATACGATTAGAACCTGGGCCTACTCATCTCCAATGCTAAGAAGTGTTGTTTACCTCCTAGACTAATGTTTTACAAACTACAAGGCACAACCAGAAAATCAGTTCAGCAGGGTTGCGGAATTGAAATAAATAGAATATTAAGGGCTGGGCGTGGTGGCTCATGTCTGTAATCCCAGCACTTTGAGAGGCCGAGGTGGGCGGATAACCTGAGGTCAGGAGTTCGAGACCAGCCTGACCAACATGGAGAAACCCCATCTCTACTAAAAATACAAAATTAGCCAGGCGTGGTGGCGCATGCCTGTAATCCCAGCTACTTGGGAGGCTGAGGCAGGAGAATCGCTTGAACCCCAGGAGATGGAGGTTGTGGTGAGCTGAGATCGTGCTATTGCATTCCAGCCTGGGCAACAAGAACGAAACTCAGTCTCAAAAATAAATAAATAAAAAAAAATACAAAAATTAGCCAGGTGTGGTGGTGCACACCTGTAATCCCTCTACTAGGAGGCTGAGGCAGGAGAATCACTTGAACCTAGGAGGCGGAGGTTTCAGTGAGCCGAGATGGCGGATGGCACCACTGCACTCCAGCCTGGAAGACAGAGTGAGACTGTGTCAAAAAAAAAAAAAAAAAAAAAAAAAGAATATTAGGCCAAGCGCGGTGGCTCACATCTCTAATCCCAGCTCTTTGGGAGGCTGAAGTGGGTGGATCGCCTCGGCTCAGGAGTCTGAGACCAGTCTGGGCAACATGGCGAAACTCCGTCTCTACCAAAAATACAAAAAAATTAGCTGGGCATAGTGGCTCACATCTGTGGTCCCAGTACTTGGGAGGCCAAAGTGGGAGGATCGCTTGAGCATGGGAGGTGTCGGTTGCAGTGAACTGAGATCGTGCCACTGCATTTCAACCTCGGTGACAGAGTGGGTGAAACCCTGTCTCAAAAAAACAACAAAAAACCGAAAACAGAAAGAGCCGGGTGCAGTGGCTCACACTTGTAATCCCAGCACTTTGGGAGGCCAAGGCAGGTGGATCACGAGGTCAAGAGATGGAGACTATCCTGGCCAATATGGTGAAACCCCGTCTCTACTAAAAATACAAAAAAATTAGCTGGGCGTGTTGGCACGTGCCTGTAATCCCAGCTACTCAGGAGGCTGAGGCAGGAGAATCGCTTGAACCTGGGAGGCGGGGGGCGGAGGTTGCAGTGAGCCAAGATCTCGCCACTGCACTCCAGCCTGGTGACACAGCAAGACTCTGTCTCAAAAAAAAAAAAAAAAAAAAAAGAGAGAAAGCCACTGCCCTTGACTACCAGTGCTGCAAGGAGTTTATACACAAGCACATGGGTGGTTTCAGTGAGATCTCAGTGTGTCATAATTAAGTGCCCTAGGAGGAGCTAGGATTCAAGTTGGCCCAAGGGAGACTTAGACATAGGGGAATGGCCTGTGAGCTGTTCAGTGTGGACAGGAGTGAAGAGGGCTGGTCACAGTAACCTTGAGTCTAGATTAGGGCAGAAGGGCTAATTCTTGAAACAAACATTCTGCAAGAGCCCACTCTGGGCAATGTTGGATACACACTGATCTCTGAGACAGTCTTGCTCTCTTCCTTTACTGGGTTTCCTGTGCAGTGGGAGAAACAGACCTGTCACCAGAGAGTAATAGATGAAAATGGTTAGGGCTGTGAAGGGGGAGGCATTGGTCAGAGTTATTAACACCGACTGATGGGGAAGACCGTGAATTAGGAATACCGAGCAGCAAGTTCCAAGCTGGAAACCAATTAAGAAAGGGCTAGTTCCAGCATTAGGTTTACCTCTCGGAAAATGAAAGCCGAACCTTCAGCAGGATTTGCCTGAAACACTCTCACAGACTGAGTTGGACCCAGGATTCGACTCTCAGCCAGGTATTTTTCTCACTTACCAATGCATACAATTGCCAAGCTATATGGCATACTGGAACCCAAATTCATGAGGCAGCACAATCCCCTATGAGAGAGGAGGGGCTGGGAGCCAGATGTCTCACAGCTGTCCAGTACACTAGCTAATATACGGATTAGGATCTGTGCAAAGGTCTTTTCTTGCAGGGTCATTTTTTTCCTTTTTTCTTTCTTTTTTTTTGAGACAGAGTCTTGCACTGTCGCCCGGGCCGGAGTGCAGTGGCACGATCTCGGCTCACTGAAACCTCTGCCTCCCGGGTTCACGCGATTCTCCTGCCTCAAGCCTCCCAAGTACTTGGGATTACAGGCACACACCGACATGTCCGGCTTTTTTTTTTTTTTTTTTGTATTTTGAGTAGAGACGGGGTTTCACTATGTTGGCCAGGCTGGTCTCGAACTCCTGACCTCATGATCCGCCCACTTTGGCCTCCCCAAGTGCTTGGATTACAGGAGTGAGCCACCGCGCCCGGCCGCAGGGTGATTTTAAGGCCTTTATGGGCCCAAGTTGCATTATAAAATGTTATATCCCAGATTCACTGGAATATGTACGATGAGAGCAGGTGGCATCTTGCAGTAATGAACTGTCTAATTGGTAAAAACCGTTTTGTTTACATTAAAATAGTTCAAAAGCTAGCGACACAGCGATGATTGTTTCCATTCAGCAGATGTGGATACTGAGGCACAGAAAACGGTCAAGCCTTCTGCCCACAGTCACCAGAAAGGAGGAAATTCAAATCTGGGGTTGTGTGACTTTAGAGCCTGAGCTCAACCATGACGAGCACACTGAAAAGGAAACCCCTCCTAACTAACTCCCGCTCCGGGGTCCTTTAAGAGCCTCAGAACCCAGAACGGAGTAAAACAAGATCAAAGCGTATGTAAATACGAACTAGGGGCTGCCGGGAAATAATTGCTGCGGCTAGGCCCTAGGGAAAGCAGGCGTCGGAGTCCTAGTGCGCCTGCGTAGCCCCATCTTGCCTTTCCGCCCCACGCCCTAGCGAGGCCCATCTCTAACCCACACAGGCCCAAAGTTGTCTAATGTGCGCCGGCGCCCTGCTGTGAGCCCGCCTCCTTCTCCGTCCTGCTCTTGCGCTCGCGCTCTCGCTCTCTCAGAGTTCGTCTTTGGCTCTTTGTACGTCACTTCCTGTTTGTGGCGCGAGAGGGCGGTATTTCCGTCCAGAGGGTGGGAGGGGGCGGTAAGCGGGGGCTGGGGGGAGGGGGCGGGGGGGCCGCGCCGCGCGAGCCGTTGGGCCTGGCTCGGAGGAGGCGTCGCCGCCGCCGCTGCCGCTGCCGGCTCCGTAGCCGCTGCCGGGAAACACAAGGAAAGGGAACCAGCGCAGCGTGGCGATGGGCGGGGGTAGAGCCCCGCCGGAGACGCTGGGCGGCTGCCGGTGACAGGTGAGTGCGCCAGCGCGTGTCCCGGAACGCCCCCCCCCCGCGATGGTCGCGTCCGGGCCCCCCGCGGTGCCGCGATGGGCTGTACCACCCGTGCCCGGCGGGGGGACCGCGGCCCTCGAGCCCCCCCTTCAGGAGCTGAGTGGGGGTGGCCGAGCGGGGGCGGTGGGACCGGCCTCGGGGGGCCGGGGGCGGTGGCGGCGGGCCATACCACTGAGGCGGTGGGGGGAGCGCTGCGAGTGTGCGGGACGGGGAGCGCAGGCCCCAGCGTGCGCGGGCCGGGGGCTGGACCCTTCGGGCGCGGCTGGCAGATCTAGCTTGGCGTGCGCGGGCTAAACTATCGAGGGGGCGCGCCGCATCAAGTGTAGAGGGCTGTACCTTTTTAGCGCTGTGGAAGCCGTTGCTGTGTTGTATTTACAGGGGTGGGGGCTTCTGGGGAGGATGCTTCCCCAAGTGTTGCTGGGTTGTATCACCACGGCGTTGGGGGGAGCCCTGCTTAGAACATAGGGGAGCCCAAATCAGAGAAGGACTGTGATGTTTGTGATCTTTAAGGGACTGGGACGGGGCGGGACAGGCCCTAGTGGGTTTTAGGGGCGTATTTTGGGAGGACTGTGATGCCGATTGGTGAGGAGGGGTTTCTGTTTCTTGTATTTGACGTGTGTGGCGTTGGGGGTTTACACTGATCTCAGCCTTTATTGAACTTCTTAACGACTCTGGAGGGAACGTCATGGTTACTGGGGTGCTTTGGACCATGGAGGTGCTGCTCTGGATTCCATTACCCTCTCAGATTATTCACCAGGCAGTAACAGTTCTTTCCTTCCATAGGGGAGGGAGGAAAGCTGTGTTAGAAGTCACTGAAGTTGTCTGAGCCTTAACATTCGGAAGAGGAAGAGGGATTAGGCTTGGATTTGAGGAGCCGTGCCCCTGCACCAGCTTCTTAAAACTTGGGAGGAAGGAGTGTTTGGGGGAACACGTCTTCCCCCCGGGGAAGCTTTCTGGGGGCATCTTGATCTTGGGATTGTGAGGACCTCTTCCTCTCATTTGGAGACCTCCTGGGGCTCGGCAAGACGCCTGGGCTGGAGTAACTAGAGCCTCCAATGGGCTGCTTTTCAACCTCATCCACTCCTACCTTCCCAGAGGAGCAGCAGGAGTTCACTCGTGGGCTGAACTTGGTTGGCAGTGGATGTGAAGGGTCCAGGAACCAACGCAGACCACTACGTGCTCTTCTGTCGCTGGCCACGAAGCTGTTTGTGTCTCCCGGTTACCAGCTCAGTCACACATCATGTTTACACTCCCCACCAAGGCAGTAACAGTTGGCCTTGCAGTGAGGCCGGGAGCTGTTTTCCCAGCTGTTCCTCTTTGCATAGGCCAAGGGGACTTGGAGGGGGGGATGCCCCTGGCCCAGCCTGGCCCAGCCTGGCCCAGGGAGGAAGGCTGCTCTGAAGGGCTTGGGACAGTCAGATCCCCCATGGATCTGGTGTCTTATTGTGGTCTGTGGGCTGGTGCTGGGAGCAGCCAGCCCCAGAGGTCTGTGGCCAGTGTCCCTGCTCCCTAGGCCAGATCATGACCTTGGCTTGCCCTGTAGCCTTTGCTCTGGGTCTGGAGTTCCCGGAGGACTGGCTGCAGTCCCTGATTGACCCAGCAGACCTGGGCTGGTGATGTGGTCAGAGGGGGCAGACGGTTGCCCCTAGTCCGCAGCAGTGACTTCCAAGCTGACTGGCTTCCGTGCCTCATGGTTCCTGGAGAGAAAGGTCCCACAGTCTGTGAGGCAGCGGGGGCTCTGTAGAATCTTTTTCCACTAGGGGTTTGTTCCTCTCGTCCTCTCCTGCCAGCTTTTAGAGGGTTTGCCTGATGGGGCTAACAGTGGCAGTGAAAACAGTAATCATGAAATTGATGGCTGACAGTAACTGAGTGCATTCTGTGGGCCACACACTGTTTGGAATGCTTCATATAGATAAACTTGCTGAATACTTGAATTCTAGAGCGGTAGGCGCTGTTGTTATGCTCTCCCTTTTAGATGAGAAAACAGCAGCTCAGAGAGGCAAATCATTTCCAGAGCTAGTGGATGCCCAGTGTTTATAGCATTCACCCCATGCCAGGTGTGTGACAGGGCTTTTGCACATGTGATCTCACTTAAGTCTCAAAACATACCTGTGGTTAGGCCTATTTTATGGAGAGCTACTAGCTAGTTAGAAGTGTGATACCATTTTACAGATGAGGGATCATTTCACTCACTGTGAAGTGCAAAGATTTCCCTGAGGTCTCATAGCTGAAGTGGTAGAGGTGTGATGTGAGCCCTTGGCCCACCTTGGCCTCAGATCCTCTTGTCAAGGAGAAACTGGAGGAGTGGCTGTTGTCTATGAGCATATACTCTGCCCAGCCCTGTGCTTCGGGCTTTATATGGTATTTGTGTCCTTTTTTGCAGAGTCCGAAATTGAAGTTCAGAGGAAGAATTGCCTTCCCCCAGGTCTTATCAGACCCTATGGGTGCCAGGGTAGGATTTGAACCCAGGTCACTGAGCCCCTAGTGCCATGCATTCCTCGCTCACCAGGTTCCAGGCTGGGTGAAAGGAAGGAAAGACATAGGATAGAGTCACCTCTGTCCTCCACCTATAGAGGTGACTATCCTATGTCTTTCCTTCCTCTCACCCCTGAGCCTCAGGCTGCCCTGAGCACCTCTGCCTGCAGCCAGTCCAGCATTTCTTGGTCCCTCCTCAGAGTGGAGCCAAGGCATCCTTTAACCCTGGGCAGGTGTGTGCTGGGAGAAGAAGACAGCAAGAGAGCCATGCAGGGGGTGACGCAGCTACCAGGGACCTGCGTTAGCTAGCAGCAGGATGGTGAAGTCGGTTCTGGCTCTGGGACCTTGGACCACACTGTTCACTCCCATACAGTGGTCTCAGAAGGACGTCCACCTTGGGCTGTTGTGAGGATTAAATGAATTGATCCACGAGAAGCTCCTAGAATGGTGCCCGGCACTGTGTAAGTCTTGGTTGGCAGTCATGATTATGTTATGGAACGGAGGCATCCAGCCTCCCCCACCCCCTACTTTTGGTCCCCTTGAGCGTTCCGGGATCCAGCTCCCCAGCCTGGCCCAGCTAGGATCCAGAACTTCAATGTTCTGGTTTCCAGCCTCTGTAAAGAGGTGTATGGAAGCGAGTGAGAGCACAGGGTTCAAATCCAGCCCTGCCACTCCATGGCTGTATGACCTTGAGCAGGCTCCCCAACCCTTCTGAGCTCATTTCATCATCGGTGTCCTGGGGATGATGATAATTCCCACCTGATAGGATTATTGTGAAGGCTGAGTGAATTAATTTGTTGGGAAGCATTCATAACTGTTCTGGCATACAATAAGCCTACCGGAAACGTCTCCTCACTAAGAAGAGTGCCCGACACATGGTGAGCTCTTGGTCTGTCTTAGCAATTGTAATTCTTAGTATTTCTGCCAGGACTTTGAAGGCCTTTGCCAGTTCACAGAACCGTGTCAGAGAGCACTAGGAGGAGATCAGGGCCGAAATTAGCATCTCAGTTTTCCAGATGCAGAAACAGAGGTCGGGGGAGACATGCAATCAAGTCAGAACTGACAAGGGCAGCTCCCAGGCCCACTCCTCTTCCATGCAGTGGCTTTGCAGCCCTGAGCGCCTCCAAGGTAGACACATTGGAGTCTTTTCAGAGGTCAGGCTCTGTGCTTTTTTTTTTCTTTTGAGACAGGGCCTCACTCTGTCACCCAGGCTGGAGTGCAGTGGTGTGATCACAGCTCACTGCAGGCTTGACCTCCTAGGCTTTAGTGATCCTTCCACCTCATCCTCTTGAGTAGCTGGGACTACAGGTGCATGCCACCATGCCTAGTTAATTTTTAAATTTTTTGTGGAAACGGGGGTCTCGCTATGTTGCTCAGCCTAGTCTTGAACTCCTGGGCTCAAGTGAACCTCCTGCCTCAGTCTCCTGAGTAGCTGGGACTATAGGTGCATGCCACTGCCCCTAGTTCCCAGCCCACCACAGCTCACAGCTCTGGGAGTGGCAGGAAGGCTGGACCTGGGCAGGGGGAGCAGCAGAAGTGCCTGCAGGGGTTGGTGGGGGCTGTGCTGCACTGGTCTGTGGGCCTGGGTGAGAGGTGAGGATGGATCCAAAGGGTATTGTGGAGCTGAGGAAAAGGTTTCACTCACCCGCCACCATTTACTGAACACCTCCTATGTGCCAGCGTTGCATCAGTACTGGGAATACAGCAGTGTACTTGCCAAAGTCCCTATCCTTGTGGGGCTAAGGGAGACCAACCCGAAACAGGTGAATAAGCAAGGAGCCGGTTAGAGGGGGAGGAGCTAGGCAGCGAATTCAAATCAGGTGACAGACTGGGCGCTTCTTTAGATGCATGCGGCTGTGGAGAGGGCCTCTGAGCTGATCCCAGTTTGGCAAGGTGAAGCAGTCATGTGGGATGGGAGGAGAAGGAACAGCCCTCCAGGTGGAGGGAACCACAGTGCAAAGGTCTGAAGGGAGGACAGAGCTTGGTGAGGTGCAGGGACAAGCCTCACGGAGGCCTGTGTGGCTTGGCAGAGCGAGGGAGCAGGGAGGAGATGAGTCCAGGGGCTGTGGGGCAGGCAGGGCCCTTCCACTGGGAGCCTTGTGGACTGTCTGTGAGGGAGTTTGGAATTTCAGCGGGAACAGCCTGGTCAGATTTAGGGTGTTAGCAGGTGACACAGGAGATGGGTCACAGGCTCCTGCCTGGGGGCGTGGGTAGATTTGACTGAGCGGAGCAGGGCGTTTCACAGGCCTCCCACTTCCCCTCCAGTAGCATCACTGCCTTACAGCCAGCAAAGGCCTGAGGGTTGCCTCCCTCCTGTGGTTTTCACACCGTGTTCCCCAGAGCCCGTGTCTGTTACTTTTAGGGAAAGAGGAGGGGAGGCTCATTGGGCTGATTTCTCTGCCCATCCCTCCCCAACCCAACCAGCCGGACTAATACTGAATAGCAACGCCGAGCAGCAGTCACACCTGATACAGACAGCACCCGCTGACCCTGCGTCCACGCTGCCGTGGGCCTGCAGGCCTGCGCCATTCCCGGTGCTCCTCTGGAATTGGAAAGACCAGGGCTTGTGACTGGTGCCCAGCACCCAGGTCTCTGGCGGGCCTCAGGTGTGGTTGATATTACGAAGGCAAAATAAATGAGGGCCAGGTCGAGAGTGTGGGCATGTTTCTCCACTACAGCTGGGTGATCAGGAAGGACCTCCCTGAGGAGGTGGCGTGTGGGGAGGGACTGGAGTGCTGTGAGGGAGCCGTGGGAGGATCTGGGTGAAGACCCGTTAGCCCCAGGAGGAATCTTCTCTGATTCCCGCTTTACAGTGGTGAGGACTGAAGCCTGGAGAGCCTCTGTATCTTGTGCTGGGTCCCCCAGCCAGGAAGTGTTGGGGACAGGCTATGAATCTGGGCTTCCAGAGATTCCCCCACCACAGCTCAGTAGCCCCTGGTGAGTGTGACTTCTGATCCCACCCATGGGCTCACCCCTAAGGCTTAGTGCGGGAGCAGGCGCTCTGGCGTTTTTTTTTTTTTTTGAGGTGTGTTCCAGGGTATCTTCCTAGAAGGAGCAGAACCCCTCAGAACAAACCTCTAGGGTCTCCAGAAGGCCCCCGGGATGGGTTGGGATGAAAAGGAGTGTCTTTCAGACTTGAGCTCCAAGCCCCTGGAGGACCCAGGGTCACCCCTCCCCGGGCCTCTCTTCAGCTTCCCAGAGCTCTCCGCGGAAGGCCCTCAACCACAGGCCTCCGGGCCGCACGGTGGGGTGGTTCCATGGCAGGCTCTTCTGGACAGCCAGCCAAGCAGCGAGAGGCCCAGCTGGGGGAGACAGCCTGGGAGCAGGACCAGGAGGGAGGGAGTGAGCGTGGGAGGGGTGCTGGGTGGGAGCTCAGCCTGGCCCCCTTGGGGCAGGACTGACTGCCAACTCGGCACCCACAGCAGGCGCCGGGTGCTCTGACTGTGCTGAGCAAGGGACAGCAAGCCGGGTCCGCCAAGAGGAGACTGCATGTCAGAGGTCCCAGCAGGAGTTTCTCCAGCCCAGCCGTCCTGCTGGAGAAGCTCGTTCGCAGATGTTGTTTCTAAGGGTGAGGTCAGAAACCCAAGTTTTCGTTGGTTTGCCACTTTGTGGGCCCTTTCCGAATGGGCTGGGGCAGTTGCCGCTCCCTGGTTCTCCTCTCCAGCCTGGCTTCAAGTTCTTCATGGTCTGGTGGGTTATTGGTGTACCCTTACCTAGCTGGGGCTGCTGAGTGACCTGGTCCCGGGGGTAGCTGACGTGGGTGAGAACCCTGCTCTTGGCACCCCTCTCGGTGGCTGTGGAGCCCTGGGGCCTCATTTCTTCTCCCTAAGGTGCAGTTTGCTCAGCTGTAAACGGGAACCTTGCTGCTGAGTGGGGCGGTGGGGAGGATGCACGGAGCTGCTGTGTTGGAAAGCACAGGCCTCCTGAGGAGGTGCGGGATGAATTTGGGCTGATGCTACTCCTGGTGATTGCCAGACAGGACTGAGGGCACCTGAGAGCACCGAATGGGCTCTGTGGGGCAGTGGGCACGGGCTGGTTGTTGGTCCTTGGGAGAGAGTGGTGGGGCCTGTTAGCTGATGGGAGGGCTGCAGACAGGAATGTGAATCATTCTCACCACTGCACTCCTGCCCAGCCAGACACTGCATATTAGCTCTACAAACCTGCACAGCAGCCTGGGAGGTGGGCAGTGTTAGCACTCCCATCTTGTAGATAGGAAACTGAGGCCCAGGAAGCCACATAGAATGTTGGGGTCATTCTCGTGAGTAGTTCGCCTCTCAGTGCTGGGCACTGCTGCAGAGCTTAAGGTGTCTGCTCTCACTCATCCTCACCACAGCCTGGCAGCTCGCTGTCCCGATCGTCCCCGTTGTACAGGGGAGGAAACGGGCATAGAGAGGTTATTGGATTTGCTGGAAGTCAGTAATAGGCATGACGGTTGAACCCTGCTCTGTCGGCGAAGCTGCCTTTTGAAGACTGCCTCGTCTCCTTGACCTGCCTGCTATGACTGGAGTTGTCACTGTTGTCATCATGATTTCTTTTCTGTTTTCTCTTCTCCTAGACAGAGCTGGCACAAAGTAGGCCTCAGTAATCCAGAAATGACTCCATTCCATGCCTGCTTGGGAGGTGGGGTGTGGCTGCTTCTCTCCACCCCCAATACCATGACCTTGGCCCCTCCTTTTCCCAGAGCCCAGGGGGAAGAGATGAGGATGGGAGGCACCCCCTCCCCGCTGCCCTAGGGGTCTGATTGCTGAACAGCCTCAGGAGCCAGCCTTTGGCTGTTCTTGGTCATTTGTGTATTCCATCTGTCTCCAAATATTGATTGAATCACTTCTGTGTGCCACGTGTAGTTCTGGATGCGGTCGGAGGTGGCAGAGAGGTTGCATTGGCCTGTGACTGCTTGGTGTGGCTGAAGGAGGGAACAGAGATCTAGCTGGACTGGGTGGGAGAGGGGCTTGGGAAGGCTGCTGAGGAGCCCCTGTGATGTGAGAGCCCGAGGAAGTGGGCTGGACGGGGTGCAGCCAGGTGAAGGCTGCAAGGAGGGCGATATCTGGATGTGCTGGTAGAACAGGAGGCCCATGTGGCTGGAGCCGGGGGACTGGGTGAGGGGGGAGAGAGCAGGGTGGCAGGGCTCAGGGCCTGGGCTATGATGGGGAGCCAGGGCTTTATCCCCAAAGAGGAGGGACACAGGTGGGTGGGGAGGGACCTGTGTGGGAGAGAGCTGGCTGGATTCAGGTGGCAGCCAGGGATGGAGAAAGACCATATTCTGCTTTGGAGACAGGGTCACCTAGAGCCCAGCTTCTCAAACTGGTGTCCGAAGGCCTTGGGGGGTGGGAGGAGGTGTCTGCAGGGCGTTGACTCTTTTTAACTGTGTGTTTTCATTTAGATGATATTTTCAAAAAGTTAGTAGGGGCATGTTGGAAATTATTGGGATGATTCCTTTAGAACCAAGTAGTGACAGCAGTAACATTAGCTGCCACTCCATGGCTCTGACAGGCTCAGAACGGCCCCTGACTTCAGGGTCCTTTATGTAATTGCCACCTATTTTTCAAGCACTGGCCCTGTCCCCAGCTGTGTGTGAAGCCATCTCATTGGGTCCCCAGGACAACCCATGGTTATCAGAAAAGTCATCTTTTTTAATTTTTCATTATTTTTTTGAGACAGGGTCTGGCTCTGTCACCTAGGCTGGAATGCGGTGGCACCATCATGGCTGATTGCAGCCTTGACCTCACTGGCTCAGGTGATCCTCCCACCTCAGCCTTCTGAGTAGCTGGGACTACAGGCATGCACCATCCCACCTGGCTAATTTTTTTAAAACAATTTTCAGTAGAGATGGGAGTCTCCCTATTTTGCTCAGGCTGATCTTGAACTTTTGGGCTCAAGTGATCCACATGCCTCAGCCTCCCAAAGTGCTGGGATTACAGGCATGAATCACTGCACCTGGCCTGCAAAAATTATCTTTTGACATAACATAAACATGTGCTTGGGCAGATTGGTGTTAAGATTCCATTCTACAGGCTGGGCACGGTGGTTCACACCTGTAATCCTAGCACTTTGGGAGGCCGAGGGGGGGGGGGGGTGCATCACGAGGTCAGGAGTTCAAGACCAGCCTGGCCAAGATGGTGAAACCCTGTCTCTACTAAAAATACAAAAATTAGCCAGGCCTGGTGGTGGGTGCCTATAATCCCAGCTACTCGGGAGGCTGAGGCAGGAGAATTGCTTGAACCTGGGAAGCAGAGGTTGCAGTGTGCCAAGATGGCGCTACTGCACTCCAGCCTGGCGACAGAGTGAGACTCTGTCTCAAAAAAAAAAAAAAAAAGATTCCATTTTACAGATGCGGAAGCTGAGGTTCAGAGAAGTGACCTGTGTAGCCTGGAAGTGGTAGAGTCAGGATTTAAGTTGACTAGAGGTGTGAGTTTGGGCCTGAGTCCTGCTCCAATTCCCCAGGTAAGCTGCACTGGGATACGGGAGAGATGGGGTATAGCATGGGAGCTTCTAGCCGAGCTGGGATGATCTGGCTCCTCTTGGGCCTGTGAGAGTCACATCCCCGCCTCCTGCCTTTAGGCTCCCAGTGCTTAATTAGCAGGAATTCTATAGAGTTGCACTCCAGAATGGTAGCTACTAGCCACATATGGACTTTTTTTTTTTTTTTTAATTTGAGACGGAGTCTTGCTCTGTCACCCAGGCTGGAGTGCAGTGGCGTGATCTTGTCTCGCTGCAACCTCCGCCTCCCGGGTTCAAGTGATTCTCTGCCTCAGCCTCCCGAGTAGCTGGGATTACAGGCGCCTACCACCACACCTGGCTAATTTTTGTATTTTTAGTAGAGACAGGGTTTCGCCATCTTGGCCAGGCTGGTCTTGAACTCCAGACCTCGTGATCCACCCGCGCCCCCGCCCCCCGACCTCGGCCTCCCAAAGTGCTGGGATTACAGGCATGAGTCATCGTGCCCGGCCTCACATATGGCTTTTTAAGTTTTAATTAATTACAACTAAAGAAAAGTAAAAAGTCAGTTCTTTAGTTGCACTAGCCATCATTCAAACGTTTAGTAACCACATTTCCGTCATTATGGAAAGGTCTGTGGGCTAGTTCTGCTCTGGTTGCGGCCCCTCTCCTGCACCCACTCGCTGTGACTGTGTGCATGTGACTCTCTCCTTGGGCCTCAGTTTTCCCATGTGAGGAATGGGGATAGTAACACAGGCTGGCTGTGAAGATGAACATTAATCCATGCCTGGTGCTTTGTGAGCACTCACTGAGTATTAGCCTTGATGCAGACCCACCGGTTTCTTCTTCTGCCACTGGGCCCTGCCCCGGAGCTCCCAGGGAGGTGGTGGCGATGCAGAGCGATGTGGGTCAGGGACGCCCCATGCAGTCCAACTGGAGGGCTCCCATGCATGTGTGCACATCAGGGGCGGTAAGGAAGGGCTGGCCGGGGTGTGGGAGGAGGCGACACAAGATGGGAGGTGGCCCTGTCTCTTGGGAGTAAAGGCAGAAAGAGGTGGAGGCAGCTCAGGGCTTGGAGGACAGGGGTCCGGGCTCCTTGGCCGTGTCCCTGCTGTCTCTCGCTGTGGGTATTCACCAAACCTCTCCCATCCTCGGTTTTCACATCTGCTGCATGCAGGTCCTCATGGTTCTCAAGTGAGGCAGGTGGTGAGCCCATCAGGCCAGTGCCCAGGGCTTATTCTGGGGACAGCTCCTGGAGATGAAGGGCTGCCTCCCTAAGGACTCCTGCCCTGCCCTGCCCTGCCCTGGGTGCAAGGGGTTCCACCTGCTGCCCCTCCCCCACTCCCCAGCTCGCCTCAGGCGGATAGTTCCCCTCTCACTCCAAATAAGAGCCACAATGCTGACAGTGGCCCCCAAGGCCCTGCCCAGCGGTCCCCAGCTTCCTCTAGCTACATCTCCTGGCCCTCCCCTTCACCCACTCCTGTGGGCACCTCGAGCGCGCTTCAGCCCTGCTGCTCCCCTGCCTGCAGCGTTCCTCCCCAGGTCTCCCCCTGGCTTTCTCACCTGCTTCCGGTTTTGCTCAGACCGCGCTGCCTCAGTGTGCCCTTCTGTCACCATCCTGTGTATAGTCGGAAACCCCTGCTCCCTTTCCCTGCACTGAATCTTCCGTGTGCTCCTTTTCTCCATGGCATTTGTCAGCTTTGGCTATCCTGTCTAATTTGCCTATATATTTATTTTTTATTTTGCTGCCTGTTGTCTCATTCCCCCAACTCCCCAATGGCAGGGAGTTCTGTTTTGGTCACTGCTGAATCCCTGGTGACCCGAGCAGTGATGACGCAGAGTTGTTGTGATATTTGTGGAATGAATGAATGCAGGATTTTTTGTTTAACCTTCACTTGGCACAAATGCTGTGGTTCTGTTCACCACTACCCCCTTGAATTAATGAAAGCCGTGGGCCCATCCCTGTGCTGAGTGGAGCTGGGGACACAGTGGGGGCTAGGACAGACTGTGTCCCTGCCTTGTGGAACTCACAGTTCCACAGGTGACAGAGGCAAGTGCTGTGAGGGGAAGGGAAGGCTGAGCTCTGAGGGTCCACTGCTCGTGGGAGGGGGTGGTCAGGGAAGGCCTCCCTGAGGAAGATGGGTGAACAGAGTGCCAGGCAAGGGGTACAGCATGTGCAAAGGTCCTGGGGTGTGAGAGCAGGGAGCCTTCATGGGGCCAGGAGAAGGGGAGATTGTGTGTTGGAGCGAGCAGACCAGTGAGGTTGGAGACCAGGCGGGGCCAAGGCAGATGGCCCCTGGCAGCCTCCACAGGGGCCTTGGACGTGATCCATGGGCACTGGGGAGAAGTCCTGAGCAGGGGAGGGACAGGGTCAGAACTGCGTGGAGGATCCCGCTGGTTGCAGCATGGAGCTCTCAGAGTGTTTGGAGCCCGTGGCCAAGCAGACTAGAATATTTGACATGATTTCTGTGGGTGCTGTAAGGCCCTGGGTGGCGTGAGGGGGATGGTGTGTGGGGGGGGGGGTGGCAGGGAGGAGAAGGAATCTGCTCTGTGCTTATTCTTGTCCCCGTTTCTTTTGCAGCCTGCCCACGGCTTCAACCTGCCTCCAGCCCTACCTGCTCCAAGCAGACAGATGGGGCTAGTGTAGGGAGCGTGTTTAAAAGAAAAAAGAAAAAAAAAGTCTCCCTCTTTTTTTTTTTTTTGTCCGAAGTACCCAGACCTTTTCAGGAAAAAAAAAAAGTCTCTTCAGTGCCACCTTCTCACCAAGGAGGTAAAATAGGTAAAAATTCACCTGTTCAGAAACATACAGTATAGAAAGTGAAGTTTCCCGTGTCTCCACCCATCAGAGGAAATAATGATAATTTTTTTTTTTTTTTTTTTTTTGAGACGGAGTCCTGCTCTGTCCCTCAGGCTGGAGTGCAGTGGCGCAATCTCTGCTCACTCCAACCTCTGCCTCCCAGGTTCAAGCAATTCTCCTGCCTCAGCCTCCTGAGTAGCTGGAATTACAGGTGCCTGCCACCACACCCGGCTAATTTTTGAATTTTTAGTAGAGACAGAGTTTCACGATATTGGCCAGGCTGGTCTCGACCTCCTGACCTTGTGATTTGCCCGCCTCGGCCTCCCAAAGTGCTGGGATTACAGTCATGAGCCACCGCGCCCGGCCAGTGATAATAATATTTGATACGTGTTGAGCAGTTGCTCTTACAGGCTCTTTTGGGAGGACTTTATGTGGATTAACTCACTGAACCCTCCAATAGCCTTAGAGGTATGTGCAGTTATTATCTCTAATACACAGATGAGGAAACAGAGGTGAAGAAAGGGAACATGACTTGGTGACTTGCCCAAGGTCTCACAGCAGGTGACACAGCCAGGGCTGAAAAGCTGGCATTTGGTTCCTGAGGCTGCCTTGCCTCCCGCACCCACTCTCCTGCCTCTGTTAGTGTGGCGTGTTTCCTTCGGATTTCTTTTTTCTGTGCGTGTGACATTTAAACACGTACCTCCCCGTGCCCTGAAGTCTAAGACAGTATGCCCTATAAGGTCCATTATTGATCATATAACTGCTTTTCTGAAAAGAATGCGATAGGTGAGTTTTATCCATGGATTGCAAGGTACATGCCAATCTCAATGACATCAGCGTGTGAAACAATATGCATATTGTAGAATTGAGGTGATAGGGCACGTGTGTGTGTGTTTCAGAAAAGGCATCCCGCCTGAGTTTTGTCTTGCTGCGAGCCTTCGTTAGTGAATGCTGATGGTCTCAGTGTCGGCACAGCAGGGCTGGTTTCTGTGTTTCTGTGCTCAGGATGGCTTGTGTTGTGTGGCCAGACCCTTTCCATGTGCTGGGTGCTGTGCTGAGCCCTTCCCTGCGTTAGCCTGTGATGAAAGCGCTGCTGTCTGTCCTTGCAAGGACAGGAGGAAACGGAGGCTTGGGAGTCTAGAAAGTGGGCAAGCGAGGACCCCAGTACAGATCTGCCTAACTCTCAAGGCTGTGTGGCACAGTGTCGTGGGGGAGCCGGGCCACCTGTACTTCCTGAGATGAGGTCATAGGGCAAGTCATTTCACTTCTGTGCCTCAGTTTCCTCATTATCATAGAAACAGTAGGAGTGTCTGCCTCAAAGGGTTGCTCTGAGGGTTATATTGGTATGTGCAAAGCACTCAAATGGGCCTGGCACGTGATATGGGCTATGTGAGCCTTGCTCTTTTTAGTAGAGTCATGATATTAACCAATATATAGCACCAGACCCCTGTTGTGAGCTTTTAGATT
This sequence comes from Pongo abelii, assembly GCF_028885655.2. Taxonomy (NCBI): domain Eukaryota; kingdom Metazoa; phylum Chordata; class Mammalia; order Primates; family Hominidae; genus Pongo; species Pongo abelii. The sequence goes on along the minus strand of NC_072005.2, from coordinate 46,062,744 downwards.
GTTGCCAGGTTTCACTATTGCAGCAGTACATACTTAGGACAGCGGTTGTCAGCTGGTGGTGGTTTTGTACCCCAGGAGACATTTGGTGATGACTGAAGACATGTTTGATTGTCATAACTAGGGGAGGGTGTTCTGTTGGCTTTAGTGAGTAGAGACCCAGGATGCTGCCAAACCTCTTCAGGGTGCAGAAGAGTCCCCATGTCAGGGATTCTCTATCCCCAAATGTCACTAGTGTTGAGGCTGAGAATTCCCACCTTAGAACCTCTGTGCCCTGGCACTAGCATTTTCTGCAGGAGAAATTCCTTCAAGCACATGTTCATTTTCCACTTTATGAGCTTTACCAGAATGCTCTCACAAGACGCTGGGACCAGTTTATAGAGTGGTGAATGGCTGGTGGCAGATGAGGGAGTTGGTTCCCTCCCCTCTTGCCCCAGGTGCCTTTCTCCTGAGTTTCCACGAGCAGATGCTGCCTGTTACACCACTAGTTCTTGTTGTCTTTGGCTTTTTTGGTATTTTTTTTTTGAGACAGGGTCTGGCTTTGTCACCCAGGCTGGAGTGCAGTGGCACAATCTCAGCTCACTGCAACCTTTACCTCCCAGGCTCAGGTCAACCTCCCACCTCAGCCTCCCAGGTACCTGAGACTACAGGTGCACATATATATATATATATATATATATATATATATATATATGTATGTGTGTGTATATATATATATATATATATATGTATGTATGTATGTATGTATTTTTTTTTTTTTTTGGCAGACACAGGGTTTCACCATGTTGCTCAGGCTGGTCTCAAACTCCTGGGCTCAGAGGATCCTCTTGCCTTGGTTTCCCAAAGTGCTGGGATTACAGGTGTGAGCCACCGTGCCCGGCCAACTTTTTGTTTGTTTGTTTTTTGTTTGTCTGTTTTTTGAGATACAGTTTTGCTCTGTCTCCCAGGCTGGAGTGTGGTGGTGCAGTCATAGCTCACTGCAGCCTCAACCTCCTGGGCTCAAGCAATCCTCCTGGCTCAGCCTCCCAAGTAGCTGGGACTACAGGTGTGTGCCACCACACCTGGCTAATTTTTATATTTTTTGTAGAGATAAGGTCTTGCTATGTTACCAAGGCTGGTCTTGAACTCCTGGTCTTAAGAGATCCTCTTGCCTCAGCCTTCCAAAGTCCTGGGATTACATGCATGAGCCACCACGTCCAGCTTCCTGTTGTCTTTGAATTTATCTCCTGAGCAAGTCTTCCTCTGAGAGCTGTGGAAAGGCACAGATCTGAGTGCAGGCGACAGAGGCTCCTGAGGGGGTCGCTGCCACCTCCCCAGTGAGCCTCCACAACACCAGGAAGGAGCCCCACCCACCAGCTCCAGCTCCAAGAGACGCAGATCTCTGCTCCCCCACCTGCCTCCCTAGCCCATCTGTGCTGTCTGGCATCAAAACCAGGTCAGTGAGAGGGGGCGAGAGAAAAAGGACTTAGTAAGTGGCAAGGAAAGGAATTGAGCTTATTTTGAGCCTGTTCTGGGCACAGGGCTTCACTCTGTACATGTTCATTCCACAGGTACTTACTAAGTACCCACTCTGTGCCCAACACCCTACAAAGCTCTGGGGATCCAGCTGTGGCCAAGGCAGCCAAGAGTCCTGCCTTTGTCGTGCTGACATTGCAGTGCGGGTGGTGGGCTGTCAGCGTAAGCAAACACATACAGTAACATCGGTGGTGATGGGTGCTTGGGGGAAAATGAAGGGTAAGGGTAAGGTAAGGTAGGGTGGGCATGCTTTGCCTAGGGAGGTTAGGAAGGCTTCTCAAGAAAGGGATGTGAGCAGAGGCTGAAGAGAGTGGAGAGGGGCCTGAGTTTCCACCTCAGGGTGCAGTGCCTGCAAGGCCCTGAGGTGGGGTGTCCCCGTGTATCCTGGCACCTGAGGGAGCCAGGTACTGCTGAAGTGAAGTGCCCTCAGAGAAGCAAAGGGGGATGATGCAGGCCGCGTAGGGTCCTGGGGCTGCTTTGGGGATTTTGGCTTTCATGTTCCACAGGAGGGTTCGAGCGGAGAAGGGGTGGGAGCTGACTCAGGTGGTCACGGGGCTCCAGGCTGCAGGAGGGGCGTGGGCAGAGTGCTGTCTGACTTCTTTCACTCTATAACATTCTCTCACTCCTTCCCTGCTGTATTCAGCAGCAGTTCAGTCCTTTTCGTTGCTGAGTAGTGTTCTACTGTGGATCTACGTGTTTGTTTATCCATTCTCTTGCGGGTAGACTCCTGGTCTGTTACAAGTTTGGGGTTACTGTGAATATTGCTGCTGTCAACATTCTAGTACAAGTCTTTTGTACATACACTAATTTCCTTGAGAGGAATTGCTAGGTCATGGGATAGGCATATATTGAGCTTTAATTTTGACTGCTTAACAGTTTTCCACAGTAGTTGAACCATTTTGTACCTCCCACCAATAATATGTAAGGGTTCTGGTTCCTCTACATCCGTGCCAGCACTTGGCCTTGTCAGTTTTTAAAATTCGAGCCATCCCAGGTAGGTGGTTGTGATTTGCATTTGCCTGTAACTAATGAGATTATGTATGTTTCTTGGTTGTGTGGGTGTCCTCTCCTGTGAAGTGCTCTTGCTCTTTTTACCTTGTCTTGAGTCAACAGCTGCAGCTCTGGCCCAGGCCCTCAGAAGACTCATGCCCAGGAACCTTAGGAAGTAATGAGTGGGGTGGGGCTGTGCAGGGACTCCCCTCCACGGGGCGTGCTGTTGGGGTTCCACAGGCGAGTCTGTCCCCCCACCTGAGTGTCCTCCGTTGGCAGCCCCCCGAGTGAGCAGGCCATCTTCTTTTTTTTTTGAGATGGAGTTTCGCTCTTGTTGCCCAGGCTGGAGTGCAATGACGGGATTTCAACTCACTGCAAACTCCACCTCCTGGGTTCAAGCGATTCTCCTGCCTCAGCCTCCCAAGTAGCATGTGCCACCATGCCCGGCTAATTTTCTATTTTTAGTAGAGATGAGGTTTCTCCATATTGGTCAGGCTGGTCTCAAACTCCTGACCTCAGGTGATCCGCCCACCTCAGCCTCCCAAAGTGCTGGGATTACAGGCGTGAGCCACCGTGCCCGGCCTAAGCCAGCCATCTTCTTGGCTGCAGTGGCTGGTATTTTATCACAACAGGACTGCGTCACGGACACCTCAGCTGAGGCGCCACCCTCAGTGGGAGCACAGGGCAGGATCTAGGCAGGATGCAGGGGATCTTCCAACTCCTCCCCCTGCTCTCCCTCCAGCTGTGCTGACTCCTTAGTTGCTGAGATGAGATTGTAAAAAGCAGCTCTGTTGATCCCAGTAGCGGCCAGGGCCTCCGCTGCTTCTCGGCTGGAAGACCCAAGGTAAACAGCTTCCCTTCTCTGAGCTTCTCTCCTCACCTGGGCATGGTCACCGACTGTCTGGTGGGGTGTTGGGAGCATTCAGGAGAGACTCCATGGGAGCGCCAGCACCCTGCCCAAGGCCACCCAGCTGGCGGTGGCTCTTGGACTCTGGAACCCAGACCACTCTTGGCCATACCTGGCTGCCTTTGCTTCTCTCTGGAATAATGGCAGCCGTGTGTTTGGCTGTTCACTGGGCGCCAGGCAGTAGGCCGAGCCCTGGGCCCACAGTGGGTGCTTTAGTGCTGCCAGTAGCCCCGGTGCTGCTGCATTACAAGGGCCCTGAGAGGCGATGTCCCTGGGCCACTGTGGGCCAGCGAGAGGGGAGATGAGACATAGAGCCCCTGTTCTATTCCTTCCACATCAGCCCTTCCTTTGGACTCCAAGTTCTCCCTCCCAGGCATTTGGGAAGTATTTTGAACTGAGCTTGCATCAGGGAAGGCGTGGTGTAGGTCCGTGTAGGGTACGGGCTTCTCTCAGTCCCAGCCATAGCCCAGAAGGCCCTTGGTGTTCTCCCCTGTCCACCTCTCTCTGGCTTTCTCCTCAGCAGGCCCCTTCCTGCCTCAGGTCCTTGCATTTTCTTTTCCCTTGCTGAAATGCGTTTCCTCATGTGTCTACACAGCTCACTCCCTCAGTTAACTCGGGTATCTGCTCGCAAGTCCCCCATACCAAGCTAACATCCTGTTCTTCCACTCTCCAGCCTCCCCATCACCTGATTATTTGCATATCTGTGTATTTTTCTGCCCCTCCCACCAGACTGTGAGCCTCATGAAGGCAGGGCTGTGTCTTAGTGACATTCTGTTGCTGGTACCATCCGGAGTCTAGGATGCACCCCAAAAAAGATTGGTGTCATGAAGAGAGTCTGGTAGTGTGTCCCTGGCTGTGTCTGGTCCTGGGGTGGGGGTCAGTTGATGACACTTGGCCTCTTTCCTCATGTGCTCATTAGATAAGACGCTTTGCTGGTCTACTGCATTAGCGTTAATAGGTGTTGAGAGGGTTGCTCCGAGGGTGCACAAAGAGCACACAGTACAGCCTCTGAGGTGGGGAAGGCTTCCTGGAGGAGGCACTGGTTTAGCTGAGACCTCAAGGAAGAGGGCGAAGAATGCCCAGAAGGAGGTGCTGTCCCTGATGGAGGCCAGAGGGAAGGGCTTGAGTGACAGAAGTGTAACATGGCAAGTCGGGTAGGGCGGAGAGGCTGGAGAGGTGCAGTAGTCAACGTCATGGTCCTTAGCCTTTTCCGAGGGCTTTCTAGATGCATGTCTCAGCTCATGCACCTGGAACGCAGGGCAGCAGAGGCCAGGTCCTGAAGGGCCTTGGATCCTCAGCTGAGGAGTTTGGCTTTTTTGCTGGGAACACCAGGGAGCCACAAAGGTTCTGAGCAGGAGAAAGACAGGTTCAGCGTTGGGGATCCCTCTAGCTGCTGAATGTGGGGTGCGTGGGAGAGAGCAAGAGTGGAGCGTAGGAACTCGGGGAAGAGGTGGGGGCAGATGGGGGCAGGCCCGACTAGAGCCAGGCCGTGGGCAAGATGGGGAGAGATGGTCACGTTAGAGGTTGACACACAGAACAGTGGGAGCTACAGAAATACATACATATTTATATACTTTTTGAGACAGGGTCTCATTCTGTCACCCAAGCTGGAGTGCAGTGGTGCAATCAAGGCTCACTGCAGCCTCGACCTCCCAGGTTCGAGTGATCCTCCTGTCTCGAGTAGCTGACATTACAGGTGCACAACACCGTGCCTGGCTAATTTTTTAATTTTTAATTTTTTTGTAGAAAAAAATTAGGTAGTGAGACAAGTTCTCACTACGTTGCCCAGGCAGGTCACAAACTCCTAGGCTCAAGGGATTCTCCTGCCTTGGCCTCCCGAAGTGTTGGGATTACAGACGTGAGCCGCTGTGCCCGGCCGAGATGTGGGGATGTTGAGGATTGAGAGTCTGGCAGTCCTGTGTGTTTGGGTTGTGGGGTGCCGGGCATGTTGCTGGCAAGGGGAGCCCCTTATTGCTGCTCCCAGCCTCACATCATTGCCTTTGCAGCTTGGAGCCCAGAATGTGATTTCTCACCCTCCTGTTTACTTCCCTGTCATTGTCCATCTTGTCTTTCCTCCCGCTTCCTCCCACTTACCTCCCTTCTGCCTGGGACCTGGGCAGCCTGCCACTGTCACATGCCAGGCAGTAGCGTGTCCGGCCCACCAGCTCCCCTGGGGCACGAGAGAAAGCTGATGCCCACGGTGTCCCTAGAGCCAGCTGCCACTTCTCTGGGGGCCACCGTAGCTCCCGACCTGCTGTCCGCAAATAACCCCAGGCTGGGAAAGGCAAAGGCGCCTTGGTCTCTGTGGACCCTGGCCAGGCCCCAGGCTCCAGGTAGGGGCCCAGCTGGCGCTGCCTCGCGCCCTCCTCCCCTCCGTTCTGGGAACCTGAGACGAAGCAGCGGCCTCGGCGTCCCTCAGTCTGTTGGTCGCTGGTCCCTGAGGACAGAAGTGAAGGTCTTGGGGTAGGGACCAGGGCCTTGGTCAAGCCCCCAGGACTGGCTTCTAGGCCCCAGACCGTGCATACGCAGTAGGTTGCTTTCTTGTTCAAGATCCCGGATTGTCTGAGACCTGTCTTTTCTCTGTCATATGACAGGGGGAGGGAGGCCGCTGAGGCTCAGGGAATGGCGTGGGATGGCATGGGGGGACGGGAGTGTGCTTAGTTTGTTGAAGGTGGCAGGTTGGTGGCTTCCTGGTTTGGAAAGAAGGGAGGGGGGAGAGAGAGAAAAGAGTGTGTGTGTGTAAGATGGTGGGGGGACAGGCAGATGCTGGTGGCTCCGCGCACTCCCTCAGGTACCCTGGGCTGCCTGATTCATACTGGGTTACCTCAGTGTTGGGCCATGGGAATGACATGGGGGGCAGGCACAGCTACCTTGATGCTTGCTCAGTCAGGAGTGACTGTGTGTGGAGGGGCCACCTCCCCCCAGCATGGGTGTCCCGAGTTTGGGGTCTGGCCTGCGCTTAGGCCGGGGAGCTCTGCTTCCCCCAGATTGGGGTCGCTGGGGACATTGCGGCATCTCTCTGCTCAGAATGGGTCCTTGAGAGCGGGGCTCCACGCCACCCTTACTGGCCTTACCCTTTGCCGAGTGGGCAGAGCAGCCAGAGGGCCTCAGAGCCCAGTGTCCTCAGGGAAGGGGCTGGTGTGGAATCCCCTCCTGCCCTGACCAGCTCCTCTCTTGTCTTGCAGACTGTGCCCTGTCCACGGCGCCTCCTGCATGTCCTGCTGCTCTGAGCTGTCCCGAGCTAGGTGACAGCGTACCACGCTGCCACCATGAACGAGGTGTCTGTCATCAAAGAAGGCTGGCTCCACAAGCGTGGTAAGAGGCCGCTTTTGCCCGCCAGATTGCTTCTTTCTTCCACGCTGGCTCCTCCTGGAAGCTGTGCCCTGAGAGGCAGAGGCGGAGGGTCTTACCAGCCTGAGGAGCCAGCATTCCGCAGCCCCAGGCCCACATCTGCTTATGCCCCCATTTGGTGGACTCCTTCAGTGGTCACCTGGGCAGGAGAGCAGGGATCTGCCTGCGCATGAGTGATCTCATTCATAGCCCCATTTTATAGATGAAGAAACTTGAGGCCCAGAGAGGGGAAGTCACGTCACTGAACTAACAGCGAGGCAGTATTCAGCATTCATTCAGTTAGCAAGTATTCATTGACTCTGTGCTGTGCTGGATAGCCCCGGGCTCTGAGACACAGTGGTCCCCTGATGGAGCTTACATTCCAGTGGGGGTGGGGTAGGCAGTAAATAAGTAGACATGGAATGTCGGGGTGGCAAGTGCTGGGGTGAAAAGTGGGAACTGTGAGTGAGGGACAATGGGCTGGGGGCGGGGGGTGGGCATCGAGAGGCTGCCCCGAGGAGACAGCAGTGGTCAGAGGCCTGGAGCCTGGAGGACGTGAGGCGCTGGCTGGGCAAGGGTGTCCCAGGGAGAGGGACAGCAAGGACAGAGGCTCCCGGGTGGGGATGTGCCTGGTGTTTTCTGGTAACAGCGTGGCTGGAGCAGTGTGAGCCAGGGCGAGCTGGGGGAGGCAAGCAGAGGAGCAACGCGGGGTCCAGCTGTGTTGCGACTGCAGGCCATGGAAAAGGACCTTGGCTTTGGCACTCCAGCCGAGAGCAACCCTGTGATGTCGTGAGCCGATGCGTGGCCTGATCCATTTGTACTAGTGGGAAGCTGAGGTCCCCTTTTAGTGAAGTTAGGACAGGGAAGAGACCCTTTTTGACCCCAGGGCTGTTTGTCCCCAAGTGGCTGCCAAGCAAGACTGGGAGGCAGATGGGGAGAAGCGCCACCTGCTGAGAGATGGCTTTGTCCCAGGCCAGCTTCTGTGGGCCTCCCCCTGGAAAGAAGGGCCCCAGGTGTGGGGGTTGGCTGCCCTGTGTGCACTTGCATTCATTCAGCAAACACGTGCTGAGCAGCGCCTGTGGGCCAGGCACTGTTCTAGGTCCTGGGGTCCAGCAGTGAGCCCGACAGGCAAACATCCCATCCTCGTGTTGGTATCTTGGGCGCTGATAGGGAGGCAGACAGCTCGCAGGCAGACCTGCATGTCACACGGTGGTGCGAGCCATGGAGAAAAAACAAGCAGCGTGAGGATGGGAGGGCATGAGGCAGGCAGGGCGGCCAGAGGGGGCTTCGCTGAGAAAGGGGCATCTGAATAAAGGCCTGAAGGAAGTCGGGGATTGAGCCTCACACTTGTGCCAGAGGCGACAGCCAGTGAGTCCTGAGGGGGTAAATGGGCTTGTTCAAAGAGGAGGCAGGAAGCTGGCGCTGCAGGCATCGGGAAGAGCCACGCATCCTGCACTGTACCACCCTGCAGACGCAGACAGGGAGCAGCGATGAGGGATGGACACCCCTCCCTGGGAGCAGCCTCCCTACCTGACTGAGCAGAGGAGATACATGTCCTGCTGCTCTTTCTGGACAGAGATGGCTTTTAAGGTCCCTTGGCCCAGTCCCCCAGCCTGAGCCTGGAGTTTGGGGTTGTTGATGGAGCTTTCTGAGCCTTGGCAGCTATCAAGGTTCTAACCCTGGTTCTGCTGCTTCCTCTTAGTGCAACTGTGGGCAAGCCATGTCACCTCACTGAGCCTTGGTTTCACATCCATAAAGTGGGTTAACAAGCCAGATCTCTGATGTTGTCAGCTCTACAAGGGTAGGCATTTTCATGAGGCTTCTTCACAGTGGTATCCCCAGCACGTCTAAAAGTGGTGGGCATACAGTAGGCACTCAGTATATGGTTGTTGAATGAATGGTTGGTGTGGTGTGTGGGTGGTGTGCTGGGGTACACAGGGTCATGGGCTCCTGTCCCGTGGCCTGCGCGTGCGGAGGCCATGGCTCATTAGGCTGGACTGTGAGAGCCTTGGGATGGGTGCGGAACTGTTGGAGGGGCAAGAGTTTCTCTTTGGTCTAGGATTACTGATGGCATTAAATGAGTCTTGGCCCCTCTTGGGCCTTCAGTGTCCCCATTCATGTTACAAGGGGCCAGATGACCCAGCCACTGGCCTGCCCCTCTCATCTGGGATGGCCTAGCTCTGACACACCCGTCTCAGGTTTGCACCCTACACACACGCTTGTGCACACCTGCACTCTTGGGCCTTCCCAGTGCCCATCTTTCTGAGTAGCAGCTGGCAGAGGTGGGCAAGGTGAGGTGGGCCCTGCTGACTACTGCTGTTTTGGGACCTGTACCACCCCACCTACCCCCTTGGTGGTTAAAATAATGGCAGTGCTGGTTTACTGAGCATTTACTGTGTGCCAAACACCTGTCTCTGCTCTAGGCAAGCCTGATTTTGTTGAATTTTTATAGGTGCCCTGTGGAGCACGTGCCACCTTACAGACTGGAAAGCTGAGGTTCAGTAGGAAGAGTGACTTGCTTGAGGTTTCAGCAAGGAGTGGATAGAGCTGAGGTTGGACTCAGGCCCTCTGACACCTGTACTAGTGCTCTCAAGGCCTGGCCCACGTGCTGCCTCTCACCCAGCAAGCTGTGCTTAGGGCCAAGGGTGTAGTAATAGTACATCTAATCAGAGTCACTCATGCCATGTGCTGTTCCCACTTCTGACACAGCTGCAGCATGCCACCATTAGCAGAGCGCCTGCCCTCTGCCACGCCCCATGCTGGGCCCCATCTGCCGGTTTAGAGGCAGACGGTATAGTAGTCAAGATGTGGGCTGTGCTTTCCAATTCTGGCTCTCCCAGGTGACAGCTGGGAAGCTTGGGCAAAGTAATAGGACCTCTCTGTAACTCAGTTTCCCCATTCGCAAAATAGGAATACAATTGTGAGGATATTTTTCCTTCTACCTGTTTTTTTGTCTTTTTTTTTTTCATAGAGATATGGTCTTGCTATATTGCCCAGGTGGGTCTTGAACTCCTAGCCTCAAGTGAGTCTCCTGTCTTGGCCTCCCAAAGTGCTGGGATTACAGTTGTGAGCCACTGCGTTCAGCTTTTAGGTTTCTTTTCTTAGCTTGTTACCAAAGTATGAAAGGCCACAGATGAATGCCTGGATAATAAACTTGCCCCAATCTCAGTGTACAGTTCAAGAAATAGAATAAGACAGTCCCTGGAAGCTCTTGTGCTCCTCCCAAGCAGTTACCACTCTCCTAACCTCCAGTAACACAGATGAGGTTTTTTTTTAGTTTTTATCCTTAAAAAAAAAAAAAAAAAGGGGATGAAATTTACATAATGTGAGATTAACCATTTTGAAGTGTATGATTCATTGGCCTTTAGTATATCACAATGTTGTGTAACCACTACCTCTATCTAGTTTCAAAACCTTTTCATTACCCCAAAATAAAACTTTGTACCCATTAAGCAGTCAGTTTTTGTATCCTATGTCTTAGTTCATTCTGTGCTGCTATAACACATTACCCAAGACTGGGTAATTTATAATGAACAGAAACTGATTTCTTACCATTCTGGAGGTAGGGAAGTCCAAGATTCAGGGTTGGCATCTTCTTGTTGCACGTCCCGTGGTGAAAGGGGAAGGGTGAGAGAGAACAAGACAGGGCTGAACTTGTCTTTTTTTTTTTTTTTTTTTTTGAGATGGAGTCTTGCTCTGTCGCCCAGGCTGGAGTGCAATGGCATGATGTCGGCTCACTGCAACCTCTGCCTCCTTGGTTCAAGGAATTCTCCTGCTTCAGCCTCCTGAGTAGCTGGGATTACAGGCGTGTGCCACCATGCTTGGCTAATTTTTGTATTATTAGTAGAGATGAGGTTTCACCATGTCGGCCAGGCTGGTCTTGAACTCCTGACCTCAGGTGATCCACCTGCCTTGGCCTCCCAAAGTGCTGGGATTACAGTCGTGAGCCACTGCACCTGGCCGAACTCGTCCTTTTATAAGGAACTCACTCTGTGATAATGTCATTAATCCATTCATGAGGGTGGTGCTCCCTTGACCCAAATACCTCCCATGAGGCTGCATTGGGGATCAAGTTTCCAACACATGAACTTTGGGGGACAATTCAATTCATAGCACCCCCTGTCTCCCGGTGTCTGCTAACCACCAGTTTACTTTCTGTCTCTATGAATTTACCTACTCTGGACATTTCATGTAAATGGAATCGTATAATATGTGGCCTTTTGTGACTGGCTTCTTTAACTTAGCAACATGGTTTTTTGTTTTGTCTTGAGTCAGGGTCTTGGGCTGTCGCCCAGGTTGCAGTGCAATGGTGGGACCTTGGCTCATGGCTCACTGCAGCCTCAACCTCCTGGTCTCAAGTGATCCTCTTGCCTCAGCCTCCAGAGTAGCTGGGACTACAGGCAGGTGCCACCACACTTGGCTAAGCTTAATGTTTTTGAGGTTCCTCTGTGTTGTAGCGTATATCAATATGTCATTCCTTCTTATGGATGAATAATCTCTATGTTGTAGATGTATCACATTTTGTTATCTGTTCATTTGTTGATGGACATTGGGGTGATATATTTTTTTTTTTTGAGATGGAGTCTCACTCTGTCACCAGGCTGGAGTGCAGTGGCGTGATCTCGGCTCACTGCAACCTCCGCCTCCTGGGTGCAAGTGATTCTCCTGCCTCAGCCTCCTGAGTAGCTGGGACTACAGGCGTGTGCCACCACGCCTGGCTAATTTTTATATTTTTAGTAGAGATGGGGTTTCACCATATTTGCCAAGATGGTCTCTATCTCTCAACCTTGTGATCCGCCCACTTCGGCCTCCCAAAGTGCTGGGATTACAGGCGTGAGCCACCGTGCCCGACCTCGGGGTGATATATTCTATATTTAACTTTTTGAAGAAGCAGCTGCACCATTTTACATTCCCACCAGCAGTGCATGAGGGTGTCAGTTTATATCCTTGCCAACACTTGTTTTTTTTTCATTACAGCCATCCTTGGGCATGTAAAGTTGTACCTCATTGTGTGTGTGTGGTTTTTTTTGTTTTGTTTTGTTTTGTTTTTTTGAGACAGAGTCTTGCTCTGTCTCCCAGGCTGGAGTGCAGTGGCACGATCTTAGCTCACTGTAACCTCCACCTCCTGGGTTCACATGATTCTCAGGCCTCAGCCTCCCAAGCACTGGGACTATAGGCATGTGCCACCACGCCCGGCTAATTTTTGTATTTTTAGTAGAGATAGGGTTTGATCATGTTGGCCAGGCTGGTTTTGAACTCCTGACCTCAAGTGATCCGCCTGCCTCGACCTCCCAAAGTGCTGGGATTACAGGTGTGAGCTACCATGCCCGGCCTTCATCGTGATTTTGATTTATGTTTGCCAGATGACTAATGATGCTGAACATCTTTTCATCTTTCTGTTGACCATTTGTGTGTCTTTGGAGGAATATCTGTTTAAGTCTTTTGCTCATTTTAAAATCAGGCAGTTTGTCTTTTTGTTGTTGCATTGTAAGAGTTCTTTATGTGTTCTGGTTAATAGACTCTTATTAGATTTCCAAGTATTTCCACCCATTCTGTAGGTTATCTTTTTACTTTCTTGACAGTGTCCTTTCATGCACAAAGGTTTTTAATTTTGATGAGTTCACTTTAAGTTTTTCTTTTTGTTTCTTGTGCATTTGGTGTCATCTAAGAATTCATTGCCAAATTCAAAGTAATGAGATTTACTCACATGTATTCTTAGACTTTTTTTGTAGTTTTATCTCTTATATTCAGGTCAATTCATTTTGAGTTTATTTTTGTATATGGTTTATAGTGTGAAGTAGGGGTCCAACTCCATTCTTTTGAATGTGGATATCCAGTTGCCTCAGTTTCTTCATCTGCAAAATAGGGATAAGATTGTGAGGGTAGGCTACTCTGGGCACATTGCCTGTGGGTCACTATTCCCTGCTCTGCAAGGAACAGTATTTAAATTAACAAAAAAAATTGTAAGGATATTTTTTCTTCTAGGTTTCTTTTCTTTCGTTTTGAAAAAATATAGTCTCTTTGTTGAAGAAACTATTCTTTCCCCATTGAATGATCTTGGCACCTGTGTTGAAAATCAGTTGAATGTAGATATTTGGGTTTATTTTTTGGCTCTGAATTCTCTTCCATTGGTCTGTATGTCTGTCCTATATAAACTGTACTGTTTTGATTACTATAGCTTTGTACAGTAAATTTTGAAATCGGAAAGTATTTAACTTTATTCTTCTTTTTCAATATTATTTTGGCTCTTTGGGGCCCTTTGAAATTCCATGTGAATGTGAGGATTGGCTTTTCTATTTCTGAAAAAGGAAAAAGCCTGTTGGAATTTTGATAGAGATTGCATTGAATCTGTATATTGCTTTGGGTAGTATTGCCATCTTAACAATATGGTCTTCTAATCCATGAACATAGGATGTCTTTGCATTTATGTAGATCTCTAATTTCTTTAAACAATGTTTTGTGGTATACAAGCCCTTCACCCCCTTGGTTAAGTATTTTTTTGGAGGCTTTTGTAAATGGATTTTTTTTTTTTAAGAGCTAGGGTCTTGCTCTGTCACTGGGCTGGACTGCAGTGGCACCATCATAGCTTCAATTTCTTGAGCTCAGGTGATTCTCCCATTTCGGCCTCCTGAGTAGCTGGGACTTCAGGCACACGCCACCGCTCCTGGCTAATTAAAAAACATTTTTTGTGGAGACCGGATCTCACTATGTTGCCCAGGCTGGTCTCAAACTCCAGACTTAAGCCTGCCTCAGCCTCCCAAAGTGCTAGGATTTTACAGGTGGGAGCCACTGTGCTGGCCTTTAATAGCCGTGTTGAGGTAAAATTGATGTACTACGTGATTCATCCATTTAAAGCATACAGTTCAGTTGCTTTTAGTATATTCAGAGTTGTGCATCCATCACCATACTCAGGTTTTTTTCTTTTTTTTTTTTTTGAGACAGAGTTTCGCTCTTGTTGCCTAGGCTGGAGTGCAATGGTATGATCTCGGCTCACGGCAACCTCTGCCTCCCGGGTTCAAGGAGTCTCTTGCCTCAGCCTCCCAAGTAGTGGGATTACAGGCATGCACCACCATGCCTGGCTAATTTTGTATTTTTAGTAGAGATGGGGTTTCTCCATGTTGGTCAGGCTGGTCTCCAACTCCTGACGTCAGGTGATCTGCTCGCCTCGGCCTCCCAAAGTGCTGGGATTACAGGTGTGTGCCACCGTGCCGGGCCCTACTTTTCATCTCTGTAGATTTGCCTGTTCTGGGCATTTTATATAAATGGAGTCATAAAGATACGTGGTCCCTTTGTGACTGGCTTCTTTCACTTAGCATAAGTTACGGTTCCTCCACATGGCAGCATGTCTCAGTACTTCATTTCTTTTTATGACTGAATAGTTTTCCGTTGTATGAATCTGCTACATTTTGTTTATCCATTCGTTGTTGATGGACATTAGGGTTGTTTCCACTTGATGGCTATTATGAATAATGCTGTTGAGGACATTTGTGTGTAAGTTTTTGTGTGGATATGTTTCACCATCTCCTTTTAATCCTTAGCAGCTCTCTGAGGAGTGGGTTCGTGTGTGTGTGTGTGTGTGTGTGTTTGTGTGTGTAGGGTGCTTGGATATTCCTAGTGAAGAACAGTTGGAAGGAGTCAAGGGGTGCTGGGAGGGTGTGGCAGCAGTGCCACCCTGCCCGGCACAGAAGTGTTTTGGCATTGGAGCTACCTGCACAGCTGTATTGGTGAATCGCAGCCCATGGGATTTGGCCTTACAGGGCCACAGGGCATGTGTGTTTGGAAGCCTGGGCCTCGCCTGGGACTAGGCCAGGAGCTGGCAGAGACAGCTTGCTCCTGGCCACACGCTGAGGCAACTGGTGCCCCAGGGCACTGCTGCTGGCGCCTTCCTGCCAGGCATGACCTGTGGATCACCCGGGCTCAGCCCAGTGCCCCAGCCTGCGTCAGCAGGGGCCACCTGAAGGGCTCCTCTGGGAGAGGCATTCTCGTGTGTCCCCCACACCTCCCCGCCCCGTGGTACCCCTTCTGAGTCACCATCACACTGGGCCTCCTGCCGCCTACCTGGGACATCACTCAACCTTGTCCTAACCTCTCTCCCTCCCCTCCTGCCTCATTTCAGGTGAATACATCAAGACCTGGAGGCCACGGTACTTCCTGCTGAAGAGCGACGGCTCCTTCATTGGGTACAAGGAGAGGCCCGAGGCCCCTGATCAGACCCTACCCCCCTTAAACAACTTCTCCGTAGCAGGTGTGTCTTGGGATGAGTGGGTCAGTGTTCTGGTGCTCACAGGATGGCTGGCAGGTCTTAGGGGCTTGTGGGACTTGGTCATTGAGCCGTGGGCCTGTCCTGGGCCTGCTTGCCCTTGGATCTGTTTTCGCCCTTTCCCTGCTCTCCCTCCTTGTTAGCTGGCCAGGCGGGGCTGTCCTGCAGGGAGATGCAGAGTGGGAGGGAGGGAGAAGCCAGGGCATTTGCCCACACCCAGCCCCGTGCATCGCCTCCTTGTGGTTCCAGCTTCTGTCGGCCAGGCCTTGGGGTCCCCAGCTGGTGGCAGGTGCCTCCCATCCTGTGCTTTGGTAACAACCTCCATCCTCTGTCCCTCGGACGTAGAGGGGTCACAGCTTCCCACTCAGCTGGTCACAAGGCTGGCTTCGCATCCTCTGTCCCTCTGTGATACCCAAAGGGATGTCTTCCAGCCAGACCCTGGCAGTGAAGTTTCACAAGCCCCAAGCTCTTGTCTGAGCCTTGGAGAATACGGTCCTGTCCACATCCCTGCCCCTCTCCGCCGCCTTCCTTCCTTGCTGACCTGACGGGTCACCATGTCCTGTTGTTCTGCCTGCTAAGAACATTACAGAGGCACCCCCATCTCCACCGCCAGTGCCTTAGCTCAGACCACCATCCTTTCCTGCCATGCTCTGGAACCCAGTCCCCGTCCTACACTGCTCTGCATGAAGCCTTTTCCTGGTTGCTCTCCACGTGTGCTGGTGACCCTGACACATCTGTTCCCAACCTCAGTGTCTCACTAGAACTCCCAGCCTGTCCCAGGCTGCTCCTTGGACACATCTCCCCAAGTGTCTTCAAGGTCCCTCATATGTGCCACATCCCAACCTGACCTTCAGGCCTCTCCCAACTTTCTATTCCTGTCTCCGTCTCAGGGACGGCAGGCCAAGAGGCCTAGTCCTGGTCCTCAGTGCCCTCTCCCCATGGCCTGTCTGCAGAGCTCCACTCTGGTGTGGCCCCATCTTCCCTAGCTGGCTCCCCACCTCCCTGGCCTTCCAACCTCCAGTCTCACCCTCTACATGGCAGCCAGAGGGATCAGTCTGTCTGTTTGTGTCCCTTCCCTATCTAAAGCCTTCTGTGGCTCCCTGCTGCCCTGAGGACAAAGTCCAGATTCTTTCCCATGGCCTCCAAAGCCCTGCCAGGCTGACCCCAGCCACCTCTCCAGGCCTGTCTCTCACTTAACCCCTCCTCACCCTTGGAGCAGAATTGGCCACCCCCTGAGGATGTTGGACCTCCTCTCACCTCTGAGCGTCTGTTCTGCATGTACTCTCTAAGTTCTCTTTTCCTTCAGGGCTTAGTTCAGAGAAGCTGCTTCCTCTGGGATGTCCCCTCACCCCCCAGGCTGGGTTGGATGCGACTTCTGAGCTTCTGCACACTTCTAGGCTTGTCCCCATCGCGGCCCTGTCTATGGAGCCATCACTGTCTGGTGGGCTTCTCTCCTTCCACACACACACACACACTAGACCCTGAGCCCTGTGAGAACAGGACCAGGGCTGTCTCAGTCCCTAGAGTGTCCCCAGTACCATCTAGCATGGGGCTGGGCCTGTGGGAGGTGGCTCGGGCACTTTGGGCTGCAGGCTAGCAGGGCTATCCCCTCAGCCCCCTGCTGTCTGTTCCCTCTGCCTGCAGAATGCCAGCTGATGAAGACCGAGAGGCCGCGACCCAACACCTTTGTCATACGCTGCCTGCAGTGGACCACAGTCATCGAGAGGACCTTCCACGTGGATTCTCCAGACGAGAGGTCAGTCTGGGCCTTTGTGTGGCTGCCCTTGAGAGGGAGCAAGCCTGGTGTGAGGAGAAAAGGTACAGATGGAGAGATTTTCCCTGGGACCCTACATAGGGGTTTCCTGTCTGCACTTCTGGTGGGGGGTCTCCCCAGCTGGGGCTGAGAAGAGCTGGGGTTCTTAGTCCGAAGACCCTACTCTGCCCTCTGACTTGCGGGTGCATCAGAATCACAGGCAGAGCTCGTGAAATGTCTAGACCTCTGGGCCTCGCCTCAAGACCTGTGACTACCTGGAGATCTGCCCAGGGTCAGGGAGCTACATTCTTTTTTTTTTTTTTTTTTTTTTTGAAATGTAGTTTCACTCTTGTTGCCCAAGGTGGAATGCAGTGGCATGATCTTGGCTCACTGCAACCTCCACCTCCTGGGTTCAAGCGATTTTCCTGCCTCAGCCTCCCGAGTAGCTGGGATTACAGGCGTGTGCCACCATGCCCGGCTTAGTTTTTGTATTTTTAGTAGAAAAGGAGCTTCTCCATATTAGCCAGGCTGGTCTCAAACTCCTGACCTCAGGTGATCCGCCTGCCTCGGCCTCCCAAAGTGCTGGGATTACAGGTGCAAGCCACCACACCTGACCCCTTTTTTTTTTTTTTTTTTTTTTGAGACGGAGTCTTGCTCTGTTGCCCAGGCTGGAGTGTAGTGGCGCCATCTCAGTTTACTGCAACTTCCGCCTCCCAGGTTCAAGTGATTCTCCTGCCTCAGCCTCCCAAGTAGCTGGGATTTCAGGCACGTGCTACCACACCTGGTTAATTTTTGTATTTTTAGTAGAGACAGGGTTTCGCCATGTTGGCCAGACTGGTCTCGAACTTCTGGCCTCAGGTGATCTCCCTCGGCCTCCAAAGTGCTGGGATTACAGGCGTGAGCCACCCTGCCTGGCAGGAACTACATTCTTAATGAGCATCTCTATTGATTTTGAGGCAGGTGGTCCAGAGAGTCATTTTAAAAAGATCAATTTAGTAATCAGAAGAGATGATAAAGACTCATCTGCTTCAAAATTGAAACAGTATAAGGAGGTGTCTAGTGGGAGCTTCCCCCACCCTGCCCTTTCCATCCACCTCCCTGCCCCCCGGTTAATCACTGTTCTTAGGTACCCTCGAAGAGCAGAGGGAGACCTTTGTGCCCAGCTGCCTTTTTTTTTTTTTTAAATACAAAAGGTAGCATTGTACATGCTTCTGGACTTGCTTTTTCCCTCAGTGTACCTTGGGGAATTTGCCTTGATATATGGAGAGATGCAGCTGCTTTGTTTCATGTTTTGCTTTCTTTTTTTTTTTTTTCCAGACAGTTGGACATGCGTGTCCCAAGTGTGTTTATTTAGCCGTTCTTTATTGTGATGACTGGGGTTGTTTCCAGCCTTTGGCTCATTATAAGGAATGCTGCAGTGAAATAGCCGAGTCTGTCTCGTTTGATATGTGCACAGGTAGACCTGTGTGACGAGTGCTTAGATGCAGGATTGCCGAGGCACAGGGAAAATGAGTTTGTGGTTTTGCGATGTTTCCATTAGGCGATGTCTGAGAGTGCCCCCATGGCCTTGTGTTTTCAAACATTTGGATTTGTACCAGTCTGAGCAGTGGAAAAATTCAGCACCTCGGGGTGTTTAACTTTCCTTTCTTTCTCTGTAGATGAGTTTGACCCTCAAGGGCCATGTGAGTTCCTATTCTGAACTGTCTGTATTGTCTGTCTATTTTTCTATTGGGTAGTTGGTCTTTTTCTTATTTATGTATTAGCTCTTTATAGATTAGGAGCTTTGCCTTTGTAATCAGTGGGAAATGTTTCTTTTTCCCACTTTGTCCTTTTGGGCCTCACTTTGAGAAACAGTCTTCTAGCTTATCTACGGGGTAAGGTTTCAGCAGACCCTCTGGAGAGCCCTAAAATCGTGCCGTCCAAGAAAACTTCTGGCCATTGTGGAAATGCCCTTTATCTGCACTGTCCAGTAGGCACCTGTGCCAATTGCCTGTGCCGATTGGCTGTGCTGACTGCTTGTGCTGATTGAGCATTTGAAATACAGCCACCAAGGAATGGATTTTTTCTAGTTTATTTTAATTGATTTAAAGAGCCACATATGGCTAGTGGCTACCTTCTTGGACAGTACAGCTCAGGAACCCACAATATCATGAGACTTGTTACTATAATCTATACTATAATTATTGTTGCACATCCTCCCAAGGTAAAAAATATACTTGCCCCACTGAGGGGAACAAAATTACCATCTCAAGCCAGCTGAGGTGCTACTCAGTTGAAAACTATGGACCAAAACATGAATGGCCAGTAAAAACAGATCAAGACCAGTAGGTGTATAGGTCCTGGGTGTTGAGCTGGGTTTTGAAGACTGGATAGGAGTTGGCCACGGAGATAGCAAGGAGAAAAGTTCAGAAGGGACAGCATATGCAAAGTCCTGGAGGTGAAATAGCTCATGCATTCCAGGGACCACAGGGGGTTCTGTGTCACCAGAGAACCAAGGGGCCAGGAGTGTTGGAAGAGGGGAAGTGGAGGCGCTTGAAGCTGGAGAGCTCAGCCAAGGCCTTGGACTCCAGGTGGAGATCCCCACAGGGCTTGGCAGGCGCTTTGTAAATTGGGGTTTGTCCCAGGGTAGTTACACGATGCAGGGGGATGATAAATAGGAGCAGCTGATGCAGCAGTACCTGGCACAGTTTTCAAGCCTGGAATGGGAGTGGGGAACTGACAAGGTGTTTTAGTAGGCAGGAGAGATGGTCTCGTTTCCATTTTCACAAGACAACATGCCCTTTCCTTTACCAAGATTCTGTAGGCTGGAGAGCCCCACCTGCCTTTTCTTCTTGGTACCTGCTGCTGTTGCCAAAGAGAAAACTGCTGGAACGACTAAGAGACCAGGTCCCAGATTTCTGACCTTAACTATGGGTGGGTGGAGGGGGTGAACCAGAAACCTAGCAAGAGGGAGGCCCCCTCCACTCTGCTCCTGGCTGACTGATGCTGTCCTCACAGCCCTGGCCCACACAGGCTGATGTCAGCTGGCCTCTCTTAAGCCTGGGGAGGGAGGCAGGGGTTGCAGGGCAGGTGGGTGCCAGTCGGTGACTGCTTGTTGGCTAGGTGCTGCAGCGTCTCCTTACTGGGCTCCTGGTTGCCTCTCCAGCTGGAGAGACCCTCCTCCCTGTTCCCTACTTCACTGCAGACGTGTTTCACATGGAGAAAAGTTGAAAGAATAGTATAATGAATGGACGTCCAGGCGCCCCACTCCTAGACTCTGCAGTCCCGCATTCACTGTGTCTGCTTTATCTGGTTGTGTTTTATGCTGAACTTGAACTTGTGTTCATACTTAGTGACACTTCTTAGTGTTTCAGCAGGCATCTCCTAAGAATAAGGACTTTCTCCTACAGAATCATGATGCTGTCACGCCTGAGATGATTATAATCTTTGTTTACTAGTAACTTCTCCTTATCCATGCCGTACTTGAATTTCTTTAGTTACCTTTTGAAGGATATGCAACCTTTAGAACGTTGTTTTAAAACCAGTATTCATGCAAGGTACATGTCTCTTTGACTTGTTTTATTTAATCTAGTTCAGCCCTTTGTCTTTTTTTCCCTCCCCAAGACATTGATTTTTTATTTATTTATTTATTTATTTATTTATTATTATTATTTTTTTTTTGACAAGCCAGGCTAGTTGTCTTTTAGAATGTCACACCTTCTGGGTGTGTCATATTATTGCCTTTTGGTGTTGTTTACTTTTGTTCCCCATGTCTGTATTTCTTGTAAACTAGAATTAGGCCTGGAACAGGGTTGGCAAACTATGGCCCTGCCTTCCATTTTTGTAAATAAAGTTTTATTGGAACATGACCATGTCCATTTGTTCATGAGTAGTCTGGCCGCTTTTGGCTTACTATGGCTGGGTTAAGTAGTTGTGACAAAGACTGGCTTGCAAAGCCTAAAAAATTTAATAATTGGCCCTTTTAAAATTTTGATTAAAATTTTTTAAATTTAAAACTTTTTTTTTTAGAGACAAGTTATTGCTCTGTTGCCCAGGCTGGAGTGCAGTGGTGCAATCATAGCTCACTGCAGTCTCAAACTCCTGGGCTTAGCCCATCCTTATGCCTCAGGATCCCGAGTAGCTGGGACTATAGGTGCGCACCACCATGCCTGGCTAATTTTTAAATTTTTTTGTGGAGACAGAGTCTTGCTATGTTGTCCAGGCTGGTCTGGAACTCCTGGTCTCAAGCAATCCTCCCTCCTCGACCTCCCAAAGTGCTGGGATTATAGGCACAAACCACCACACCCAGCTTTCTGGTCCTTGATGGAAAAAGTTTGCAGACCCCTGGTCTTGGCAGGCAAGAATACTTAATAGTGCATCAGGTGAGTATGATCTTTTTGTTGTTGTTGTGACGGGGTCTCTGTTGCCCAGGCTGCAGTGCAGTGGCAGAATCACGACTCACTGCAGCCTCAATCTCCCGGATTTAGGTGATCCTCCCACCCCAGCCTCCCTAGTAGCTAGAACTACAGGCGCCTGCTGCCACACCAGGCTAATTTTTGTATTTTTTGTAGAGATGGGGTTTCACCATGTTGCCCAGGCTGGTCTTGAACTCCTGGGCTCAAGTGATCCGCCCATCTTCACCTCCCAGAGTGCTAAGATTACAGCCATGAGCCACTGTGCCTGGCCATGTGTGATCTTTTTGATGTAAATCTTTCTTTCTTTTTTTTTTTTAGACAGAGTTTCACTCTTGTTGCCCAGGCTGGAGTACAATGGCGCAATCTTGGCTCACTGCAACATCTTCCTCCTGGGTTCAAGTGATTCTCATGCCTCAGCCTTCTGAGTAGCTGGGATTACAGGCACGCACCACCATGCCTAGCTCATTTTGTATTTTTAGTAGAGATGGGGTTTCTCCATGTTGGTCAGGCTGGTCTCGAACTCCTGACCTCAGGTGATCCTCCCGCCTCGGCCTCCCAAAATGCTGGAATTACAAGCGTGAGCCACCATGCTCGGCCTTGATGTAAATCTTATCATGTATTTTC
Organism: Pongo abelii; assembly: GCF_028885655.2. Lineage (NCBI taxonomy): Eukaryota > Metazoa > Chordata > Mammalia > Primates > Hominidae > Pongo > Pongo abelii. Next base: position 46,040,974 of record NC_072005.2, on the reverse strand, counting down.
TCTGCTTAGAACTCTGAATGGCTTTCACTCCCACTCAGAGTAAACTCCAAGGTCTGTGCTGTGTCCTGCAGAGTCCTGTATGATCCAGCGACCTCTCCAGAAGCGTTTCCTACCACAAGCACCCTCACTTAGCCACGTGTCTCCTTGCTGTTCCTTAAACATGCCTAGCACATCTCTTGCCCGAGGGCCTCAGCGCTTGCTGTCACGTTTGTCTGAGGCCTTCTTCCCTGAGATGCCGTCACAGCTCTCCCCAACTCCACGAGGCCTCTGCCCCAGTGTTGCCGCCCCAGTGCGTCCTGCCCTGCCTCCCTTCGCTGTCTTGCCCTTCCCCAGCTGTGCTTTTCTTCATAGCACCTATCCACCAAGTGGGACATTTATATTTATGTATGTATCTGGCACACAAATGGGTGTTCAGTAAATGTTTGTTGGATAAATAAAAAATAATTAAAACAAATTCTCTGAGTTAGATCCTGTTCCGAGGACTTTTCATATATTAATTTATTTTCTCCTCACAAGGCAGGCTATCTGTGCACAGGGAGGGCCCCGGTTGCCCTCCAGCTGTAAATGCCCCTCTAGGTTGGGGAGGTGATGGTTAGGGGAGAGTCCCCACAGTCAGCCGTCACTCCTGAAGCGGTGAGGACGGGCTTGTGCATGAAGGACAGCCCTGCCACCTCTGCTTCACCGAGCTTCTCTCTGGGGTGTCCCGCAGGATGGCCCAGGGCTGGGGTCCAGGCCCTGGATTCAGGCCAGCTGCCATGTCTCTCCCTCAGTGGGGCTCAGTTCCCTGGCTGTCATGAGGCGCAGAGGAGGAAGTAAACGTGAAGGCACTGGCGCAGGGCCTGCCCATGGCAGCCTTTGGCACACACAGCGCTGGTACCTTTCTTACCTCTGTCTCCTCTGCCACCAGCATCTCTTTCCTGGAGGATGCCAGGGTCTCCTCTCACTGCCCCTAGTCCGTAGCCCACAAAGCAGCTACTGACTTAAAACAGAAATTTGGAGCCTGTTCCCCCCCTGACTAAAACCCTTCAGCGACTTCCTGTGGTGCTGAGGATAAGACCCAGATCTCTAACATGGTGGCACGTAGAGGCTGGAGTGGTCTGGGCATGCTCTCCTCCCTGTCCTCATCTCCTCCACTCCTCCCTGTCCTCATCTCCTCCACTCCTCTCTGTCCTCATCTCCTCCACTCCTCCCTGTCCTTATCTCCTCCATTCTTCTCTGTTGGCTCCAGCCATTCTGGCGCCTGTGCGCCTTCACAGACACCCCAGATTGCTCCTGCCCTGGGGTCTTTGCCACGCAGTTCCCTCTGCCTGGGCTCCTTTCCCTCCCAATCCCCTGCCTCCTTCCCTCCATTTCATTTATTTCACAGCTGTGTGCCAGGGGCCTGTTCTAGGCACTGGGGATGGCCATTGTTCAGGTCCTGGTTTAAATGTCATCTCCTCAGGCCTCCCCTGACTGCCCTCTGAGAAGGAGTCTCCCTGTTTGGCCCCCGCCTTGGAGCTTCTACACACTTGTCTTCCCTTTCAGGTCAGGAGCCCTGATGGGCTTGTCCCCTGCTGCATCCTCAGTGCCCTGAACAAGCCTGGTGCACAGAAATGCTCCACATTTGCACGCCGGCTGGGTGAACTCTCATGACAACCTTTTGAGACCTCACTGTGCTGGGCACCGCTCTCAGCACTTTATGTCCAGTGTCTCATTTCACCCTGATAGAACCCTCTAGTGCCTCACCCACCGAGGCACAGGAAGGGCATACAACCTGCCCAGTGTTGCCTGCAGGAAGGGGCAGAGCTGGGATCCATGTCCAGGCCATCCCCCAGAGCCTGTCCTCTCACCCACTGTGAGGTCCCCAGCTTGTATGGTAGGCAGGCAGCACATTGGGCGGCAATGGCCCCACAGCTCCTGGCCCAGAGCCTGTGCTCGCCCCGTACTGTGCCCTTCCCAGTGTTGGTGTGGTGAACGTGGCTGCCCCATGTCCCTCCCCTGGCCCCGAGCCCAAATAAGGATGAGAAGGTTCCAGAAAATACCGATGGGGGAAGTGCTCTTGGAGGTAGAAGTGCCTGGGTTGTGTCCCTGGCCTCTGTCGGTGGGCAGATGAGCCTCTCTGTGCTTCGGTCTTGTCATTTTAGCATGAAGTGAATGGCAGTACCTACTACACAGGGTTGCTGGGAGGGTGACAGGAGTCCTCCACCATAATGCACAGTGGTACCAGCCTCTGCAAGTGGAAGGTGTTCGTGGGACTGCTGTTGAGTGACAGGGGTGGGGGCCCCTCTCTGAAAGGCGGGTGCAGATCATGGCTTCCGAGGAGAGTTCTTACTTCGCTTTGCCCCTGGGCTCCCTGGCTGGGTGTCCCATGAGCCTTCCCTAGAGAGGGTCCCTGCTTTACCCTCCTGAGTCTCGTGTAGCTTTCAGCAGCTTCTCTGAGGCTCAGGGACAGCGGGTGGTGCTAAGGAGGAGTAGGCTGTGCACAGGTGAGTGCCAGCTCTGCCACGTCCCTGCTGTGTGACCTTCACAGGTGACTCTGCCTCCATGTGCCTCAGTCCCCACAGCAGAAATGCTGGCTCTTGAGAATTGCAGTGCTCTTGAGAATCAAGTGAGGTGGTGTCTGGAGCCGGCCACTCTGTGCTGTTATTTTTACAGTCGTGGTTTCCCCAGGGGCTCTCCTCTGGGGGCTAGAAGATACTTGAGGCCCAGCTTCATGGGGAGCTCCCCTTTGCCCCAGACCCCATATTGCAAACCCTTGAGAAGGATCCTGGACAGAGGCCCTTGCTTTTCATCTGGATTTCCGAGTGCTGCAACCTGGCAACTTTGGTCCAGTTAGAATTGGATCGGAAGCTTGTCAGGCAGCAGGCGAGTCCCACTTACTCCCAGATAACCTCCTGCATCGCTGTGATTTCTGGAGCTTTCTGTAGGGTGGGCAGTGGGAGCCAGGGTAGGTGGGGTTAGGCCCACCCCTGCGAGTGTCTTCGGCACCCTCCCTTCCACCCAGCCCTGTACGCGGTGCTCTGCGCCCACAGCCCACCAACCTCTTAGCCCCAGGCCCTGGTGGAGGGGAGAGCTGGGAGGGCTGAGCTCGTCCAGGTGGCAGAGCCACTCTTGGAGCCCCAGCTGGGGTGGCTCCAGGGCCTGTGCTCCTGATTCCCATCCGGAGTAGCCTCCCAGAGCTGCTTCTGGGCTGGTCTTGTGGCTGTGCCGTCCTTCATGTATTCGGGTTCTCTCCACAGAGGGACCATCTGTGTTCTCTCCACCCCTCTCTTTGAAAACAAAGATGATACCACACTGTACAGCTTAGTCTGCAATCTGCCGTCTTCACGTGACAGTCTCTCAAGATCTTTATATATGAGAGACATATTTTCCTTTTTAATATCTTCACTGTATCTCTTAGGAGATCTGTGATTTTTTTTTCCCCAATCCACCATCATTTACTCAGAGTCAGCATTAAAAAAATTTAAAATTTGTGAGAGGACTCCTATGTCTGATAAAGCATGTCATGGAAGGCTGGGCACAGCGGCTCACACCTGAAATCCCAGCACTTGGGGAGACCGAGGCAGGCAGATCATGAGGTCAAGAGATCGAGACCATCCTGACCAATATGGTGAAACCTTGTCTCTACTAAAAATACAAAAATTAGCTGGGCGTGGTGGCGGGTGCCTGTAGTTAGTTCCAGCTACTCTGGAGGCTGAGGCAGGAGAATTGCTTAAACCTGGGAGCCACTGCACTCCAGCCTGGCAACAAAGCGAGACTCTGTCTCCAAAAACAAAAAGAAACAAGAAAAAAGCCTGTCATGGAATGGGCTCCTGCCCCGCCCCCCCCCCCCCCCCCGCTTTTTTTTTTTTTTTTTTTTTTTTTTGAAAAACCGGAATATTAGTGTAGGGTTTGGGAGTTAGGCTGTAATTTGTTCCTAAGGGGGCATGGGTTAAAGCAAGTTGAGAAATACTGGCTTGAGATGTTGGGCAAGGGAATGCAGAAGCCAACACCGCTCTGCCCCGGTGTGCACCAGGGCTCAGTGCATGCTCTGCCCGGGTCTGCACTGGGCCCTGCTGCGCCCTGGCCCTGGGGCCACTTGGACTTTGGCTGCCTCACTCTTTCATTACCCAAGTATCTACTGAGTATCCACCATGAGTTCTGGGGGCAGAACTGTGTTCAAAGCAGGTGGAAATCTCTGCCTCCGTGGGGTGGACATAGATGGGTTATGGGGACTCCAGTCTCTGAGTGGGTGGGGAGGGCAGCGTCGTGCCTTTTGTGATTCCAGCTACCGAGCCTGGAGCAACTGCTGTTTTTCTGGAATCTGTTTTTTTAATCTGTGCCTCAGTTCCTCCTTCATAATGGGTGGGAGTAGGGATAGTTGATGATAGCGAGTGCTTCCCATTTGTTATTAGAGGCTGTTCCTTTCCTTCGACTCCCAGTTCCCCTCCCTTGGAGGCAGGCAGGGCTCCAGGATCATGACTTCTCTTCTGGAGATGTTTTTGCCTATGTGAACGTGTGTCTGCAGAAGTTCATTATTTTCTAACTTAGGAGCCCAGAACTGTATACTGTTCTTCACCTTCCTTAATTTTGAAATTTTTTATAAAGGCGTGGTCTTCCTATGTTGTCCAGGCTGGTCTGGAATTCCTGGGCTCAAGCAGTCCTCCAGCCACTGCTCCCAAATTGCAGGGATTACATGAGTGAGCTACCTTGCCCAGCCCTGCACCTTCCTTTTTCCCTTAAGAAGTCTCAGATCATCCCAAATCAGCATACAGACCTGCCTCAGTCTTTCCCCCAGCTGCAGAATGTCTCATTGCACAGATGCCTCACAGGCATTCTGCCTCACGACACCCTGTGTATTAAACACTGCTGTGATATTTCATCAAATCGAAGGCGCTGTCATTGGGGAGGCACCCTGTTTCATATAGTGCCAAGAAAAAGGAGTGCCCAGTTAAATCAAGACAGACCCCAACTGTGAGATGAATCTGCATTCCAGCAGTGTCAAAATGTGGAAGAGGGTGCATGGTGGGACGGATGGAAATAGAAGTAGTTTCATGTGGTACACCAGGAAACGAGACTGGGGAGGAATACAGCACAGCAGGGTGTCCCGGCTTGGATTTTGAAGCCCAGTCCCAGCCACACTTGTTCCCTGCCTGACCTTGGGTAGGGGCCCCAGTGCCTCAGGAACACAGGAGCAGTGACACTTGCCCTGGGGCGGGGGCCATCCTGGAAGATGCTGTGAAGGGCTGGTTGCACTCTCTGTGGCTTATTTAAATCACTGGGATTTGAGAGGTTGCCTGATTGCACTCTTTGAATTTTCTCATTCTTAGTGAACATTTTATTTTTCCTGTTGGTCATATGGGTATTTTCTAGACACAAGCAAAATACACAGGAGGTTCAAAATGCGTTGGGTTGAAAACACCTAATTGCAGTGTGGTCAAAAATGGGGGATGTGGACAATTTGGTGTAATTCAGCCTAATATATTTTTCATTTTGGTCTCTGGTCATTTTCACTTATTAGGCAGCACAGTTTGTAAGTATCCAAAGAAAATTATTTCCTTTTTTTTTTTTGCTGATTGCGGTGGTATGATCATGGCTCACTGCAGCCTCCACCTCCTGGGCTCAAGCAGTTCTCCCACCTTAGCCCCCTGAGTAGCTGAGACCACAGGCATGTGCCCCCACACCTGGCTAATTTTTTATCTTTGGTCTCTACAAAATGGGTGTCCATGTTGCCTAGGCTGGTCTCAAACTTCTGGATGCAAGCCATTGTCCTGTCTCAGTCTCCCAAAGTGCTGGGATTGCAGGTGTGAGCCACTGAGCCCGGTCCAAAGACAGTTCTTTCCCAGCAAGTTCTAAACCATGAGTGACAGAACTAGTTTATTGTTCTTTATTTTATTATTATTATTATTATTATTTTATTATTATTTTGGGATGGAGTCTTGCACTGTTGTCCAGGCTGGAGTGCAGTGGCACGATCTTGGCTCACTGCATCGTCCGCCTCCCGGGTTCAAGTGATCCTCCTGCCTTGGCCTCCCAAGTAGCTGGGATTACAGGCACCCGTCACCACGCCCGGCTAATTTTTTGTATTTTTAGTAGAGACTGGGTTTTACTATGTTGGCCAGGCTGGTCTCGAACTCCTGACCTCAAGTGATCCTCCACCTCGGCCTCCCAAAGTGCTGGGATTACAGGCGTGAGCCATCGCACCTGGCCTGTTTTTATTTTTTATTTTTGTTTTCTAAAAGCTTTTTAAGAGATGGGTCTTGCTTTGTTGCCTAGGCTGGTCTTGAACGCTTGGGCTCAAGCACTTGGTCCACCTTGGCCTCCCAAAATGCTGGGATTACAGGTGTGAGCCACAGTGCTTAGCCTCTAGTTAACTGTTCTTAAACCAGGCTCCCTTCTGCTGGGACCCACTTCTTGTCCACCAGCTTCTCTCCTCTACATCCCTGGGCTGCCAGGACCTCTGTCCCTGCCATGCAGACTCCCTGTTCCCAGTGGACTGTCCCCTCCAGGGAGTCCTGCGGGCCAGCTCTTGCCTTGTAATGTCTTCAGCTCCTTTGGCTAATGAATGCTGCTTCTTACTCTTGGTTTAACTTTACAAAACATTGGTAACTTATAAACTTGAGCTTGTCATTTGTTCCGAAGAATTCACAGGAGCACTGTCTCTCCCTCATTCAAGGCTCAGGGTGGTAGCTCATTTTCAAGGGGCTGTGAAAAGAGAGGGTCACTCCTTTTTGATCATTTCCCTGCTGCCTGGCTTCAAATGGCCCTCAGGCCAGGTCACTTTAGGGAAATTGGTGATCGCTCTTTGTATTCCACTTTTTTTTTTTTGAGACAGAGTCTTTCTGTGTCACCAGGCTGGAGTGCAGTGGTGTGATCTCTGCTCACTGCATCCTCCGCCTCCCGAGTTCAAGCAATTCTCCTGCCTCAGCCTCCTGAGTAGTTGGGATTACAGGCGAATGCCACCCCCGACTAATTTTTGTATTTTTAGTAGAGACGGGGTTTCACCATGTTGGCCAGGCTGGTCTTGAACTCCTGACCTTGTGATCCATCCGCCTCAGCCTCCCAAAGTGCTGGGATTATAGGCATGAGCCACCACACACGGCGTGGAATTTCACTCAGATCCCTTCAGCTCTCTCTGGTTCTGACAGATCTTGCCCAAATTCCCATGGGTATGTGGTCATTTGCTTGCCTGTTGCAGGGGGTGGCTGGGAGGTGGCACTCAGCCGTTCGACTCTGAGGCCCAGGACTCCTGGCTCCTGGGACTCACGTGTGTCCCTGCACAGGGAGGAGTGGATGCGGGCCATCCAGATGGTCGCCAATAGCCTCAAGCAGCGGGCCCCAGGCGAGGACCCCATGGACTACAAGTGTGGCTCCCCCAGTGACTCCTCCACGGCTGAGGAGATGGAAGTGGCGGTCAGCAAGGCACGGGCTAAAGTGGTAAGTGCTGGGAGCAGGGGTGGGGCTGCCAGCCTGCGGTACCCCCACCCCCAGTGCTGGCCTGCTCTCCTTGGTTTCCATACACAGTTCAGGGGGCTCAGCTGAGAGACAAGGCTGCCCTGCAGGGTGGGGTGCTTTCAGGTGGCAGGTGCCCTAGGGTGTGCTCCATGCCTATGGGGGAGGGAGCAACCTTGGGTGGACCCACTGCAGCTTCGTCCTGGGAGGTAGTGAAGACCTGGCTACCCCCACGTCAGAGCCCAGCCCTCCCAAGGCCCTGTGCCTGCAGAGCCTGGTCTGAAGGCCGCTTCAGAACACACAGTTGCTGCCCGGACCCTCCCTTCCTGCTCCAGCCTAAACCGTTTGGCAACAGTGTCTTTTGGTTTTCCTTTTTCTTTTGTTAAAATTTTCTCCCATGGGCCATGAGCCAGGCACTGACTGCCCTCACTCTCCCTGTCCCTGGCAGACCATGAATGACTTCGACTATCTCAAACTCCTTGGCAAGGGAACCTTTGGCAAAGTCATCCTGGTGCGGGAGAAGGCCACTGGCCGCTACTACGCCATGAAGATCCTGCGGAAGGAAGTCATCATTGCCAAGGTGCGTGCCCCGGGCACTGCGTTCGCTGGCCTCTGTGGGGGCTGCGGTCTGGAGGCTGACCCTGAGTCCTGGATGCTTACCCACGCTTTCTGCTGCCGCGGGCATATTTCCCCCACAAATTCCCCCTAGTCAGAAAAGGGTGAGCCTTAGGCCCAGAGAGGAGCAGCAGGCCTTGCTGCTGAGTCCCCACCTCCACCCTCTGGTGGGGGCTGGGGGTGCCTGTGGAGAGAGAGCCTCGGGGTCCCACCCAGCAGGTACTGTCAAGGGAGGCTGGGGCCTGTTGGGGAGGCTGTGAGGATGTTGCTGTTGGGGAGACCAGGGCTCTGCTCAGGGTATTCCAGGTGGAGGCCGGGCCAGGAATGGAATTCTAGTTTTTCCCTTATTTGAATTTTTTGTAGTGGAAGATTCCAAAGACATTCAAAAATTTAAAAAGAAAATAAATATTACGGACCCCCATGTAGCCATTGTCCAGTTTAACCAGTTATCAGCGTTTAGCCAGCCTTGTTTCCTTAGCTCTGCCTGTCCTTCTTGTTCTGGAATACTTTAAGGCCTGTCCTAGACAACACGTCACTTCACTCATCCATACTCAATCACGTGTCCTGACAGATGAAGACTGTAAAGAATATAATCATGTGGTGCTGCCATCAGAGCCAACCAAATTAACTGTTCATTCCTGATGTGATGATTGAGCCAACCAAATTAACTGTTCATTCCTGATGTGATGATTGAGCCAACCAAATTAACTGTTCATTCCTGATGTGATGATTGGGCCTAAGGCAGCATTCCTCAGCCTCAGTGCTGTTAACATTTTGGGACAGATTGTTCTGTGCTGTAGGTGCAGCCCTGTGCATTGCAGGGTTTTAGCAACACCCCTGGCTTCTACCCACTAAAGCCAATAGTAGCTCCCCAAGTTATGACAATCAAAAATGACTTTTGGGTTGGGCGCCACAGCTCACGCCTGTAATTCCAGCACTTTAGAAGGCTGAGGTGGGAGGATCACTTGAGCCCAGGAGTTCGAGACCAGCCTGGGCAACAAAGCAAGACCCTGTCTCTATAAAAATAAAAATAAATTAGCTGGGCATAGTGGCATGCACCTGTAGTCCCAGCTGCTCAGGAGGCTGAAGTGGGAGGATCAGTTGAGCCTCAGAGGTTGAGGCTGTAGTGACCCATGTTCACACCACTGCACTCCAGCCTGGGCAACAGAGCCAGACCCCCAGCTAAAAAAAAAAAAGGAAAAAAAAAAAAAAAAAAGACTTCAGACATTCTCAGGTGTGCCCTGGGGATAAACTTGCCCCAGGGAGAGCCTGTGTTCAAGTTGCTGCAGGTGGCTCCAGATTTTTGGAACCACTTCTGGTGGTTCTGCTGTACAGTCAGGTACCAAATTAGAACCTGAATGAGAGTCACCCAAAGGGCTTGTGAGACAGTGCTGGGCCCACCCCGAGTTTCTGACTCAGTGGGCCTGGGGGTAGGTCCCAGGAACTTGCATTGCTGCCAGTTCCCAGGCGGTGCTGATGTGCTGTGTGGAGACCACACCAAGAAGCACTGTTCTGCTGTCTAGAGCTTTGTTAGGTCCAGTTCCTTCTTTGGGCAAGAATGCTTTCTAGGTGGGACTTCCCACAGCCTGTGGTGGCACCTCAGGGCTCTCGTGATGTCTGTTTGTCTCCCTTGCAGGGATGTCACAGGTGTCTTGCCCCTAGCACCCTGGCGCTTACATTGTGACATTCCTGCTGACTTTTCACCTGTGGCTTAGAGAGCCACTGATGATCCTCGTCTGGGTCTGCTATTTGCTGAGGGTTTGCAGGCTTTCACTTTTCACTCCTGTGATTTTCTGCATTTATGGCTGGGAATGGAATTGCATTTCACAAGGCCTTGCTCCCCTTCCTCGGGTCGGGGCGGGGTGAGCAGGCGTGGTGTTGCCCACCAGCCCCTCACCCGCAGTCTGTCTGCAGGATGAAGTCGCTCACACAGTCACCGAGAGCCGGGTCCTCCAGAACACCAGGCACCCGTTCCTCACTGTGAGTTGCCCTCCCCTTCCCAGACAGTGTGAGGCCAGCCTTTGGACAGAGCTCAGAGAAAGAGCCCAAATCTTCTGCTACAAAGCACAGCCTTGGGGTAGGCCAGGCGGGCAGGGCAAGGTGTTGCTGCGCCCTGCCAAGTCATCCGAACCAAGACGTGGTGGGGGTGAGCAGGCTTGGGGAGTGGGAGGGTGACAGCTTCTTCATAGATGGTGGCTTCATGCAAGCATTTGAACCAACTGAAGATATCACGTTATTTGATGGCTGCTGTCTCTATGAGTTAGGAGCACTTAGCCCAGCTGGTTGAAGTGGAAACATTATTTTTTTTGTTTTTGTTTTCAGATATGCTCATAGAAGCAGATGTGTTAGCATTGTGTTGTCTGTCAGCCTGGACTGAGTAGATGCCTGTTTGGGCTGCAGTCTCCATCAAGGCCAGTGGCCACCAGTTAAATGGACTAGATTGAGGATGGCTTATGTGTCATTTCTTTATCTTAGTTGCTGTCCAGGTATCCTATTAAGCCACAGTACTTTTTCAAATAAAATCTTATGAGGTACCTCAGTGTAGAAAACAGAATAGTTGAGTTGTCATGAGCTGAAGGACCCCCTGATGGGAGTCTCTGAGGAACTCTCTGTAGATCTCCTTAGTGCAGTCGAGAACTACTGTTTGTTGACGGACAGCCTGTCCATCCTGTCACTGAAGTTGGCTCCCAAGCCTTTGCCACTCCCAGCCACAGCAGACATCACTTGTGTGTGTAAGTTGAACACATTTTACTGTAAAAACAAGACCCCTGGTTGCTCAGAAGAGCTCTAGTTCTCCCCTGGCTGTGCCTGATGGAGGCAGAGGACAAGATGGTTCAGCATGTAACCCTTTCCTACCGCAGAGCCATGCCTTCACTTAATGCCCCAAAAGATGCAGCCGGTATGTGAACCCCATCTGGCTAACTCCCGGGGGCCCCAGCCAGGGCAGGGTGTATGTGTGCAGAATAAGCAGGGCCAGGGCCCTGCCCTGGCGTGGCTCAGCAGAGCCCTCCTCCCTCCCACCTCCCACTCTGCTGCCTTCATCCCCTAGGCGCTGAAGTACGCCTTCCAGACCCATGACCGCCTGTGCTTTGTGATGGAGTACGCCAATGGGGGTGAGGTGAGCCACGGCTGCCTTGGCTTTGTCCTCTGGGGCCTCCTTCTTTAGGGTGGGGCGGGATGGAGAGGAGCTGTGGGTGAGACGAAAGAGTGGAGGGAAATTTCAGTGTCATCTTGTGCCCCTCTCCCTTGAGGCAGGCGGCATCGTCTCCATTTTGGGGGGCAGTCACTGAGGCTCAGAGAGGTTAAGTGGCTTGCCCAAGTTCACACAGCTAGTGAGTGGGTAGGTCAGGTCCAAACCAGTCCAGAGAGGTGTGGAGAGGGCTGTGGGGTGACAGCACTGGGAAGGATGGTCTTAAAGGCCCCAGAGAAAGCCCCGAAGGGTTAAAACCTAGCAGCCCTCTGTTCCCGTGTCCTCCCGAAGTGGATTCCCGCAGCTGCTCAGCTCCCCCTCACAGAGTCGCCTCACTTTTGTCACCCACTCCTTGCCTCACGCCTTCTCCGTGCAGCGGTTAGCACCCCTGCATTGGGATGCGTGGTTTGCTCATCCGTCCGATCTGGGCTTGCCCATGGCCTATTGTTACTTGGTCATGATGTGTGCTTCTCTTTGCCTCCATGCCGTCCTCCCTCCTGTCTCGGATGTCTCTCCCATACCCTCTCGTGGGTGCCTCCTGGTGGACCCTCGCCCTTCCCCCTCAGCTGTGTCACTTGTGAGCTTCTTCTGCGCTCTGCCTTGATTGGTCCCTCTAGCTGTCACTTGCTGGTTCATGACACAGGTGTCACCACATCACTGCGCTGGGGCACGGGGTTGGGAAGGTAAGGGCAGGGTGTTGGGAAGGTAAGGGCAGGTGGGTGGGCTGGGGCCTGACCTCCTCTCCCCACCCCTTCCTCCCGCAGCTGTTCTTCCACCTGTCCCGGGAGCGTGTCTTCACAGAGGAGCGGGCCCGGTTTTATGGTGCAGAGATCGTCTCGGCTCTTGAGTACTTGCACTCGCGGGACGTGGTATACCGCGACATCAAGGTTAGTGGCAGGGTGTGCACCAGGCTGACCTGTGGCATGCACACCACATGGGACTCACACTGGGGAGGTTGGGCTGAGCTTTTGCCCTCATTTGCCAAGCTCCCCACCAAGGTCCAGGGTGGTGGTTCTGTAGCAAGTTGCCCCAAGTAGGGACCTTTCCACGCCTCCCATGAGCACTCCTGGGCCGCTAGTGGAGTGTGAACTGGCACAATACCTACTTTATATTTATTTATTTATTTGTTTTTGAGGAGTCTTGCTCTGTTGAGTGCAGTGGTGTGATGTCGGCTCGCTGCAACATCTGCCTCCCGGGTTCAAGCGATTGACCTGCCTCAGCCTCCCAAGTAGTTGGGATTACAGGTGCCTGCCACCATGCCCAACTAATTTTTGTATTTTTAGTAGAGATGGGGTTTCACCATGTTGGCCAGGCTGGTCTCAAACTCCTGACCTCGTGATCCACCCACCTCAGCCTCCCAAAGTGCTTGGATTACAGGCATGAGCCCCCACGCCCGGCCAAGTTTAGAAGATAGTTTGGCAGTGTCCACCAAAGCTGAGCACCAGCTATCTGCCCTAGCTTTGTGCACAGAAGTGGGGACACACACTCACCTTAGAAAGTGTCCCCCTCACTCAGCAGCAGGACTCACTCTAGCCCCAACTGGAACAACCCAAGTATCCACTGTGAGAGGAGCAGTCAGATCCACTGTGGAGTGTTCTCACAGTGGGGCGCCACACAGCAGTTAGGAATGAGCTACAGTTACACACGACAGTGTGGACGCGTCTCATAGGCTAATGTCGAGGGAAAGCTGCACAGAGGAGGTGAGTCCACAGTTCACAGGTGTGTCTGTGTGCAGTGGTACAGATGGGAAGTAGAGGTTAATTCTTGTGGGGGATGGTCAGTAACCGGGAGGGGCACACAGGGCCTTCCAGGGGGAGATGCCACCTCAGCCTCGCAAGTAGCTGGGACTATAGATGTGTGCCACCATGCCTGGCTAATTTTTTTTTTCATATTAAAAAATATGGAGATGGGGTCTTGCTGTGTTGCCCAGGCTGGTCTCAAACTCCTGGGTTCAAGCAATCCTGCCACCTAAGCCCCCCAAATTGCTGGGATTAGGTGTGAGCCACTTTGCCTGGCTGCATATTTCATAATTAAAAGACAAAAAGTCTAGAAAAAAAGAATAGAAGAAAGCTAGTGCCCCCACGTTCGAACTTAAGAACCACAGTTCACAATGGGGGCAGTGGGTGGACAGGGCCTGGCTCTCGGCTCTCCCTGTCCAGCTGTTCCCAGGTACCCGGGGTGTGGGCCAGGGGGTGAGGAGGGTTGGGTCTGGCCTCTCTCTGAGCCTCAGAGGGTGAGGCTGTGTGTGCTGGGCTCAGCCTGGCATGGGAGGGTTGATGTCCAGGAGCCCCAGGCATCTTTCCCTGGGAGGAAAGGCTGGGGCGGCAGGAAGCCTTGGGAGCATGTGCCTGAGATCTGTTGACTTTTCCAACAGCTGGAAAACCTCATGCTGGACAAAGATGGCCACATCAAGATCACTGACTTTGGCCTCTGCAAAGAAGGCATCAGTGACGGGGCCACCATGAAAACCTTCTGTGGGACCCCGGAGTACCTGGCGCCTGAGGTGTCTGGGGTTGGCGGGGGTAGGAACGTGTGAGGCCAAGGTTAGGGGGAACCCCCAGACCTGTGTGTTTCCAGCCCAGATGCCCTGAGGGCAGGACTGTGATGCCAGCCTCAGGGCCACGGGCCCAGCCCTCATTTCTCCTCCGTCCTCAGGTGCTGGAGGACAATGACTATGGCCGGGCCGTGGACTGGTGGGGGCTGGGTGTGGTCATGTACGAGATGATGTGCGGCCGCCTGCCCTTCTACAACCAGGACCACGAGCGCCTCTTCGAGCTCATCCTCATGGAAGAGATCCGCTTCCCGCGCACGCTCAGCCCCGAGGCCAAGTCCCTGCTTGCTGGGCTGCTTAAGAAGGACCCCAAGCAGAGGTGAGGGCTGGTGTTGGCCCTGCCTAGCCCAGCGCCAGCTGCTGCCACTGTCCCTGCAGCCTGGAGGGGGCAGCGTCCACAAGGGCGCTCGCTTGTGGGGTCGCAGTGTGTGTTGTCCCCACACAGCCCCTGAAAATGTCCACAGTGGCACTTAGGGAGTGCTCCCCCCAGGGCAGGCCCATCCTTGACACTGCCTTATTTTATGGGGACACTGAGGAACAGGGCATCCCCTGGGCCTGGCTGGGGCTGCCAAACCATATGTGGCAGAGCCAGGATAGGAACCGAGCCTGCCCTACTAACTCCCTTTCTGGACTCAGGGTAAGGCCAGGCAGTGAGGACACGTGGGTCCGGGTTGCTGACTCCCTGGCTCTGACCCTGGGCACGTGAGCTCCCTCCCTGAGCCTCGGTTTCCTCCTCTGTGAAGTGGTGGTTTGTGGTCAACACAGAATCATTAAGGGCCATACAGGGCCTGCCTGCGCCGAAAGCCCGTCTGCCCCAACCCAGCTGCTCCGGGAGGCAGGTGCTGACGGCCGTCTCTGCACAGGCTTGGTGGGGGGCCCAGCGATGCCAAGGAGGTCATGGAGCACAGGTTCTTCCTCAGCATCAACTGGCAGGACGTGGTCCAGAAGAAGGTGAGCCCCACTGCCTGCCCCAGCAGGACCCTCAGGGACCTGGCCCACTCGTGGTGACCTTGGTTGAGGCCTCCTGGCCTCAGGGTCCCTGAGCCTGAGCTCCTCTCCTCCGTAGCTCCTGCCACCCTTCAAACCTCAGGTCACGTCCGAGGTCGACACAAGGTACTTCGATGATGAATTCACCGCCCAGTCCATCACAATCACACCCCCTGACCGCTGTGAGTGCCTGGGGCCCCCGCGCTGGTATGCCTGCCCCAGTGGTGGAGGGATGGGGTCTGCTCTTAACTCAGTTCTCAAGGAGGGCCCTTGAAGGCCCCCTCTTCATGTCTGGGAAATTTCCCCAAGGTCTGCTCTCAGGCCCTTTTGCTGTTGGTCCTCTTTGGACCTAGTGCGGCCACCAGGAGCCATTGACTGCAGCACGTTCTGGAGCTCAGTGGGGAGGCTCAGGGCAGGAGGCAGCCCGGTCCGTGAGGCTGGCTGGGTTCACTGCTTTACAGCTGTTTGGGTTCTTACTCAACTCAGCCCAGGGCCGGGCTATGCTGGGGACACAGCACTGATTGAGCCAGCCCTGGGCCCTGCCCTGGAAAGCTCCGAGCCCAGGTGGGGTGGATGGCCTGGAATGGTCAGGGCTAGGCTGTGGGAGCCCAGGGACTGGGGAATCCCAGAGGAAATATCTGACCTGGCCTGCAGTTAGGGAGGGCTTTCTGGAGGAGGAAGCATACATGTCAGCTGGCCGGAGGAATGGCGTGTGGGATGCCAGTAATGGGAGAAGCATGGCATAGCCAAGGACAGGCAGCAGCCAGGGAGATGGTGGCGAGAAGAGAGGGCGTGGGGCTGGAGTGCAAGGGTCTGGGGGCCACTGGGAGGGGTGGGGACTGCTTGCATGGGGGGAGCCAGCCATGGAAGGGTTTCATACAGAGAGGGACAGGGTTAAAGCAGGCCTTTAGAAAGCCCCCCTGGCTGCCTGTGGAGAATGGATGGGAAGGGTGTGAGAGGCAGGCCAGGACAGGGCTCTGGGCTGGACTCTGGCATGGTGGTGTGTGGGGCAGAGAGAAGTGGGAGGCTCAGAAGGCCCTGCCAGCTGTGGGGCGCATGGGCAAGGACATAGGAAACTCCCACAGGAGGCCTCCGGGGGCTCAGGTTTGGGGAGTGGGTCCGTGGCTGAGGGGCTCCATTGTGGAGGGATGGGCCTTTCCCGTCTGTCCTGTGGGCAGCCCCCGCCAGCTGGGGCCGTTTCCCCAGGGAGTCTGGGCAGGTGTCCCAGGCCCTCTCCTGACCGGTCCTCCCCATCCACCTCCACCGCCCGCAGATGACAGCCTGGGCTTACTGGAGCTGGACCAGCGGACCCACTTCCCCCAGTTCTCCTACTCGGCCAGCATCCGCGAGTGAGCAGTCTGCCCACGCAGAGGACGCATGCACGCTGCCATCACCGCCGGGTGGTTTTTTCCCCCTAACTTTTTACTTTGCCTTTTTGGTTTGTGTCCCCACCCCCACCTCCTCACCCCCTTTCCAGTTCTTCTTCAGGCCCCTCCCAGACGCACCCCAGCGGCCCCTGCAGCCCCTGCAGCCCCTGCCTCCAGCCTCACCTTTGTGCCCAGACTCGCATTTGGGAGACTCCACCTCCCGACCAGGCCCGGGCTGTTGGGCGGTTGGAGATTCAGGTTTTAATCCACACAAGCCCCAGTGAGGGGTGAAGCATGGTGCCCGGGGCCTGCCTGAGTTTCTGGCCTGGGTGTCGTACTGGTGTCTGCCTCTGAGCTGCTGCTTCTGGATGAAGGCTGCCTTCTGGTGGGACGCGACACCCGGCAGACAGTGGTGCTGCCTTCCAGGCCCCGTGGCCTAGGCTCGGAGTGGCCAGGCACGGGGCGGTCCAATCCCCCACCCACTGTCCCCCCATGGGGGCAGAAAAGCAATAATGTCCAGGGGCAGGCAGGGGCCCTTGGGAGCTGCAGGGTCGGAGGTTAGGGCTGCTCCCTGGTGAATGGAGCCAGATCCTAGGATCTGTACCATGGGGAACCAGGAGTGGCTGGGCTGGGCGCCGCCTCCTGGTCCTGCCTCCTCCCTACCAAACTGTCCTCACCCTATGGATGAGGCAGGAGGAACATTTGGGGGCAAACCTGCCTGCCTCCCAGCCCCGTGCCTTACTAGGGCTTCCTTCCAGCTGGCCTTACCTCCCGCGGGACCCTGGGCCTGGCCTGGCCCCATTGGGGGGCTGTGGGCTGGGCTCACCCTCTCCTTTGCGGGGGTGGAGGGGCACCAGCCTTGGCTGTTACAATCTTACACCGGACAGTATTGGGCCCCATGGACTCGGTCAGGGAGGGGTGGCGGTGGGCATCTCTGGTACCTATTGGGGTGGGGGGCCTCCGAGAAGGGAGGCTCCTAGGCCCCCCTCACCCTCCCTCTCCCCAGGGCCCCACGTTCTGCAGCCTTAAGGTTTAACATGAGCGCACGTCCATGTCAGTGCTGTGGGACTCCTGTGCGTGCCTCGGACTGCGTGTGTCGGCAGGATGCAGGCACACGTGGGTGTGTGTGCATGTGTGTTTGTGTGAGGGCAGCGTGTCCTCCAGTGTGCATGGTGTGTGGGCTTGGGCCCCATCCCTGGCCCGAGCATTTCATCCTGTGGGGGAGGGGTGCTGACCTAGTGGGAGGAGCCCCACCGTGATCCATGAGCTGCCCTGCCCACGCCTCCCCTCCCTGTAGCAACACCTCTGGGTGTTTGGGGTTTAGCTTTTGTGGGTTTGCTCTCCCTACCCCATCTCCTATACTACGCAGTTCATGGCAGGGTGGGGAGGGGTGGGGTTGGTTCGGGTGGGTGAGGGTCTTTTTCCTCTGTGTGCGATGTCGTTATCTGACAGTTCTCCGTCCCTACTGGCCTTTCTCCTCGTCTTCATATTTGTACGGTACAAGCAATAAAGACACTCATTTCAGACCAGGGCCCAGCCTGCACTCACGCCGGCCCAACCACTCTGGGCTTTGCCTTGGTGATGGAGTCGGACCCCTGGGCCCCAGCTCCTCCTGTACTAGCCGCTCCCTTCAGCAAGGAGGGCACTGAGCTGGGGCGTGGAGGTGAGAATGAGCTCAGGGTGAGGGCAGCTGGGGTGTGTGCAGGAGCTCAGGCTGGAGAGGGTGGGTGGAGCTGGTGCTGTGGGGCTGAGGGGTGTGGGAAGGCTCCCCGCATGTAGGGGTTGGGTGGACAGAGACCACTCCAGGCCCTCGGTGCTGCTTAGGCTAAGAGGTGGGGTGGAGGGACAGGGCTGGAAGATATGGGTAGCCCAGAATGAGGAGGGTGCCTGTGCTGTCACTGAGTGAGAGGGAGTGGTTCATTCCACCCGGCTGCCAAGCCTTAGAGGGGGACGTTCCTGTCCTGCCCCACCTCCCCGTTTATGCTGCCACCTGGAAGCCTTGAGGCCCCCAAATTCCAGTACAGACCCAGTGGTGTGTTCATGGTGGCGTGGTTGCTGTCGCGTGGGAGCTCTGGAGCGTTTGGTTAGAACCCCGTTCAGCTTGGGGTCAGCCTTCCGCTAGGCACTGCCCTTTAGCCTGGATGTGTCTGGGCCCCTGCACTTCCTGTGCTTCGAGTCACGTGGCTGCATGGCTGGGCGCTGGTTGGATGGAACACCTCCCCCAGCAAGGGACCAGGGACCAGAGCCCTGGCCTGCCCTGCTGAGCCCTGCTGTGCAGAGGGCCTGGCACAGATGAATTTGAGATTTTGTCACAAGGTGTTAGCACTTCACACCCATTGAGTCTTTGAGATTTTAAGTGAATGTAAGCATAAAAAGTCAGATCCAATTTACAGAAATCAGAGTTAGCTACAGCTAAGACTCGTTTGGTTGGGGTTTTTTAGTTTGTCTTTCTAAAGTCATGTGGACCTTAATTTAATTACAAAAGTCTACCCTGGTGGTCATAAAATAGGCAGGCCTATAAAGAAAGGCCTTTTAGTTTTACATCTCGTCCCAGCCCCGAATTGACCCACGTTGCTGCTCCTCACGCCATGGTGACGCAGGTCTCGTAGTGTGGGCACAGGCCTGGCTACCTCATCTTTTTAGTGGCTCTCTCCTCTTCCACAGGATGGGGTCGCACAGCTGCAGCAGCTGGCCCCGTAGTTGAGCATGTGTGGTTATCCTGTAGAGCTTTTCCCAAGAAGGGTGTTTGAACTTAGAGTCTTAATAAAATCTTACCAAATAAATTTTGAGTAGAATAATCATCTTTTGCAATGTACATTTTAAAAATTTCACAAGTTCTCTTTTGTATATAAAGAACAGTAGACTGGGCACAGTGGCTCATGCCTGTAATCCCAGCAATTTGGGAGGCCGAGGCGGGCGGGTCTCTTGAGGCCAGGGGTCCAAGACCAGCCTGGGCATCATAGGGAGACCCTCATCTCTACAAAAAATGCAAAAATTAGCTGGGCATGGTGGTGCATGCCTGCAATCCCAGCTAACTTGGAAGGCTGGGGTGGGAAGATCACTTGAGCCCAGGAGTTTGAGGCTGCAGTGAGCTATGATTGTGGCACTGCACTGCAGCCTGGGACAGTGAGACTCTGTCTCTAAAAATAAAAAAACAAAACAAAACATGATACATGCCATTAAAAAAGACAGCAAAGCAGGAGTATAAGAAAGGAAATTCACCCGAGGTCGTAGGGCCTTGAGTACTTATTTTGGTGCTGATTACCTCTGTGCAAATGGACACGGCATCATAAATCGGTAGTTTCCTGCTCTTTTTGTGTAATCTTTTTCAGTTAACGTGAAGCCTCTGGGGGCTGCCCTTGTGCATTGATGGCTGTGTTGAGTCGGAGGTAGCAGTGAGATTCCCTTTTAGCTGCTGCATTTGGGGAACTCAGGCTTTCCAGCTGCTTCCTGGGGTTCCATGGGGTAGACCCCTCAACCGGTTCAGCTGCCCCATTAACAGGAATTGACTTGGTTTCATTTGGTGCTACCAGCAGTCCTGTAATAAACTAGCTGTCCGTCTGTACTGTGCTTGTGCTTTTGTTTGTCTACATCCCAGGATTTTAATGTCCAGTACCTTTCCAAAAAAGTGTAGCCATTCACATACTTTAAATTTTGAAATAATTGCATACTTGCAGAAAACTTTCAAAAATAGTGCTGTACTAAGATTATTCCAGGCCTGGGGCAGGAAATGTACAAGATGAGCCTGGGGCATCTTGCAGTGCCTGAAAGCACGCACTGATATGCTTAAGTCACAGGGACACAGGAGCCAACAGAAAGCTCCCAGTGGCCAAAGCTGAAAAGAATTTGAACAACAAAATAGCATAATATTGAGTTTTCACCTAAAATGTGAAATAAGTCTACTGCTAAGTGGCAAAATGGGGAGAATACACAAATCTACACAAAATCATAAGTAATTTCTGTAGGCGGCCTTCAAGGAGGGCTGTGGAACCCCCACTTCTTAGGCATGGGCTGCAATGACTCCTCCAAAGAGTGCAGTGTGGAGAGGGGGAAAAAGTAACTTTTCAGTGAAGGTCCCTGACAAACACTACATCATCCAGCCGATTGAGGTCAACATTGCCGATGAATCACCTTCACGGTGTCCCTTTAATGTGATGTGATAGAATGGCACTCTGCCTCTGATCCTCCCCTGCAGACACACACCATCTCACTGAGAGGAAGCAGACATCAGACAGATCTCAGTTGAGGGATTTGTCTGCCAAGGTGGTTAATCAGAAAAGTCTGAGAAAGTGACACATCCAAGATCAACCAAAAGAGTCATGGTGACTAAATGTAATGTGTCCTGAAATAGAACGTAGGGAAAAAGGAAGGCTTGAATAAAGCATGGACTTAATAGATGAATATTGGTCTAACGGATTGTGACAAATGGGGCACACTAATATGAGATGTTCATTGGGGAAATTGGGTGTGGGGTAGGTGGGAACTGTCAAATCTATTCAAAAATAAAAGTTATGTGAAAGAATTACTAAATATACCCTTTGCCAGGTTCCTCATAGCATTTTACTTAAAACAGACAAAAATGGGATTGGAATGTTACATTCACCCCTCCACCTCCCGCTCCACATCTGTATACCTGTCCTAAAGAACATTCTGCCACATAACTGCTCTCCAGTTATCAAGATCAGGAAGCTAACATTGAAACTGCTCTTCTCTACAGATTTTATAATGTTCGCTAATGGTCAGCTTAATGTCTTTGTATGTTAAAAATTCCTAGCTAATGACCAGGCTCACATGTTGCATTCAGTTGGCAGGTGTGAAACTCACAGGGCGGTTATTTTGCAGTTATTTTCCCTCAACCAGGGCTGGTTGCCTCACTTTTTTTTTTCTCTCTCTTTTTTTAAGACGGAGTCTCGCTGTGTCGCCCAGGCTTGAGTGCCATGGTGCCATCTTGGCTCTCTGCAACCTCTGCCTCCAGGGTTCAAGTGATTCTCCTGTCTCAGCCTCACCAGTAGCTGAGATTACAGGCACCCACCACCACACCCAGCTAATTTTTGTATTATTAGTAGAAACAGGGTTTCACCATGTTGGCCCGGCTGGTCTCAAACTTACCTCAAGTGACCCGCCCGCCTCACCTTCCCAAAATGCTGAGATTACAGGCGTGAGCCACTGCGCCCGGCCTAAAAGATTTTTTTTCTTTTCTAAAGCTACTTACCTCTCTCCATTTGCCCGCAAGGAAATTCCATGTAGACAGAAGACAGGCAGAGTTCAAAGTCATCCCTGTGCTCACATGAGACCAAAGCATATCTGATTCCTTCCTCTGCCCTATTGTTTGAGCCAGACTAGGCATGGATGGCTCTTCCTGTAAATTGTGCATTCAGTAAAAGGCTAATCAAACTCAAAAGAATGCAGCCATTTGTCTCTTGTCTATGACCTGGAAGCCCCCTCCCCTGCTTCGAGTTGTCGCCTTTCCGGACCGAACCAATGTACAGCTTACACATACTGATGACGTCTCATGTTTCCATAAAATGTATAAAACCAAGCTGTGCCCCGAATACCTCCTGAGGCTGTGTCACAGGCACGTCCTTAACTTTGGCAAAATAAACTTTCTAAATTGATTGAGACCTGTCTCAGATACCTTTTGGTTTACATAGTTAATAAGCATCTTGTGTAGAGATACTTTGTAGATATCCCGATTCCTATCAGATGTTCACCCACTAGTTTGAACATCTATTGATGTTTCTTGCATGAAACGATGCTGTGGTGGTTGCCAAATAGGATTTTCCATCCTTCTCCATTTATGAGTTCGGCCAGTCATGGTGGCTCACACCTGTAATCCCAGCACTTTGGGAAGCCAAGGTGGGAGGATCGCTTGAGCCCAGGAGTTCAAAACCAGCCTAGGCAACAAAGTGATACCCCAGTCTCTACAAGAAAATTTAAAAATTAGCCAAGCATGGTGGCGCACGCCTGTAGTCCCAGCTACTTGGGAGGCTGAGATGGGAGGATCACTTGAGCCTAGGAGGTTGAGGTTGCAGTGAGCCATGTTCATACCACTGCACTCCAGCCTCGGTGACAGAGTGAGACCCTGTCTGAAAACTAAACACATTTATTAGTTCACGTTCTAAAGATTAGAAGAGTTTTCTTTCCCACTGCCTGAGTTATATCAGAATAAACTTGTATTTTAATTTTATTCGTGGTTTGTGATCTATGACTATCATCTTGATGCTTACATTTTCTAGATTTAGCTAGTGACTTCTGCATCTATGTGACTTGCCCTGCCATTGGGACACTTGCTGCCACACAAAAATATTCCAGATCTTGTACCTTCTCTTGTATGACCCTGGGATCAGCCATTTCTCCAAGTAGCCCTGGTTCCTTTTAGTGGAGAATGGGATGCCGTGGCCAGGGTTTGGATGTTAGGGGTGCTTCTCACTATTGGGGTGTTGCTGCTCTTAAGCTCTCCCAGTGGACTAAGCTAGGAAATGCATGTTTGCATACACAACACCTTTTTTTTTTTTTAATTTTTTTATTTTTTGAGACGGTGTCTTACTCTGTCGCCCAGGCTGGAGTACAGTGGCCCAATCTCGGCTCACTCCAAGCTCTGCCTCCGGGGTTCACGCCATTCTCCTGCCTCAGCCTCCTGAGTAGCTGGGACTACAGGCTCCCGCCACCACGCCCGGCTAATTTTTTGTATTTTTAGTGGAGACGGGGTTTCACCGTGTTAGCCAGGATGGTCTCGATCTCCTGACCTTGTGATCCGCCTGCCTCGGCCTCCCAAAGTGCTGGGATTACAGGCGTGAGCCACCGCGTCCGGCCACACAACCATATGTTCACACAATTTTATCTCCAATTCCATTGCGACACCGACACCACAAGGGTCATTCTAACCTCCGATCTGTGTTTGTACATCCATCCTCTGACGGTGCAAACCCTGATTTTACATTTTGAAATAATCCTGACTTTATGGTCAGGAAAGTGAGGCCCAGAGGGGCTGCTTCCGGGCAGCAGGATAAGGATCTGTCTCCAGCTGTCCGACCTTAGAGGGCTTCGAGAGGACAGAGCCAGCCTGCGGGGCACTCACCTTTGTGCACCTGCCCAGGCGAGGCGGGCTCAGTGCGCACGCGCCCAGGGGCCTTTAAAGCGCCCGCCGCGCGTCTCTTCCCCTAGCTGCAAGGGTCCTCGGTGCTTGGCCTCGCCCGCAACACCCTCCTGGAGGATGCTGGTGAGAGGCAGGGACCAGGGGTCTGGCTCCCGGCTCGGGCCTATCTTTGGGCGCTGAGCCCCCAGGCCCTCTCCTTTGCAGAGTCCCGCTGCCTCCCTCGATGCAGAGCCTTCGAGCGCCCCAGTCCCCGACGGTTTCCCCGCGGGCCCCAGTGTCTCCCCAAGACGCCTGGCGAGGCCGCCGGGGCTGGAGGAGGCGCTGAGCGCGCTGGGGCTGCAGGGAGAACGCGAGTACGCCGGGGACATCTTCGCCGAAGTCATGGTGAGCCGACCCGCCGCCTGCCCTGGTGAGGCCGACGCCGGCCCACCGCCCAGCACCCACTCAACACCACTCTGAACTCCCACCGCTCCAGCCTCTCCTCCCCGTCACTGGCAGCCGGCGTTCCTTCCCTGCAACGTCCAGGCTTTTGTTTTCACACAGCGCCGTTTCTACCGCTGGGAATGCCCTTTCCCAGCGTCTCCGGGCTCTTTGCAGCCCCCCCTGGGGTGTTTATGGTCCCCTGTACTTGTCCTCCACATTTATTTGTTTAACAAATATTTAATGGTTTAGTAGCAAATGTTTTAGGCGCTGGAGATGCTGCAATGCTGGCGTCGTTCTGGGGAGATGAGCAAACACTTAGGACAACTAGGGAAAGGCCACGGAAACCAAAACATTGGCCTCGCCGCCAGCCTTCAGACATCCCTATGAGAGGGGTGCTGCGGAAGGAAGACTGAAGGGAGGAGTTTGTTGAACGTCTTGCCAGCGACTCTCCTGGGCCAGGACCTCTGTTAGGACCTGAGAGACACCTGTGTTGGGCAGAAGTCCCTGCCCTCATGGGACTGGCAGCCTAGCGGACAAATAGACAAAGCACACAGGAAGACATCTTCACAGTGAAAATGCTGTGACAAAGAGATAGTGATCGGGTGGGAGGAATATAGACAAAGTCATGGAGATGTTAGTTGAATGACAGAAAGGCCGAGCAAGGAGCTGGGGAAGGACCCTCTCTGTAGAGGAAACAGTAAGTGCAAAGGGCCTGGGGTAGGAATGGGCTTGGTATAGTCTAGAAGCCAAAAAGAATGCAGCTGTGGCTGACGCGTGGGTTGTGGGGGGAGAGAGGGAAGAGGTGATGTTTGAGCAGAGCCTGAAAGAAATCGGAGTTTTCTCCAAGGGTACTGAGAGCCATGGAAGGGTTTTAAGCTGGGGAGTTCCTTGGTCAGATCTTTCTTCGGGAAGACGCTTCTGGGTGCTCTGAGGCAGAGGGGTTGAGGATTGGTGGTCAAGAGTTGAAGTCTGAGGCCGGGCGCAGTGGCTCATATCTGTAATCCCAGCACTTTGGGAAGCCGAGGTGGGCAGATCACCTGAAGTCAGGAGTTCAAGACCAGTCTGGTCAACATGGTGAAACCCCGTCTCTAAAAAAATACAAAAATTAGCTGGGCATGGTGCCACATGCCTGTAATCCCAGCTACTCAGGAGGCTGGGGCGGGAGAATCGCTTGAACCCGGTTGGTGGATGTTGCAGTGAGCCGAGATTGCGCCATTGCACTCCAGCCTGGGCAACAGAGTGACTCTGTCTCAAAAAAAAAAAAAAAAAGTGAAGTCTGGGAACCTAGGGAGAGACGCCCAGGAGACCACGTGGCTCTGGGGGCTACAGACTGGAGAGGTGGGTATGGAGGCATCTGGAATGAAGCCCAGAGTTCTAGGTGAGGACACGTAAGAGGAGCTCATTTGGAGGGCAGTTTGGGTGTGGCACGCCTAAGATGTCCAACTGACTGGAGGAGACTGCTGCACCCAGGGCTGGAGCTCAGGAGAAAGGCAGAGGCACACGTGTGGAGAGTGAGGCGTCCCTGCCCCAACCCCAGGTGTGCCGCGTGCTGACCCGGAGAGCCCTGCCCCGCGCTGTGACCCCGGAGATGCGCGCCCTGGTGGTAGACTGGCTGATCCAGGTGCACGTAGGTATCCGGAAGGGTGTGGGGGGCTGAGTTTGCGTCGCCGCCCGGGACCCCGTGGTCACCCGTGCCGCTCCTCAGGAGTACCTGGGTCTGGCTGGTGACACACTTTATCTGGCGGTGCACCTGCTTGATTCCTACCTGAGCGCTGGCCGCGTGCGCCTACATCGCCTGCAGCTGCTGGGCGTGGCCTGCCTGTTTGTGGCGTGCAAAATGGAAGAGTGCGTGCTTCCCGAGGTACTTCCGGGGTGGGGTTTGGGAGGGTGGATGGAGTCCTTTGGGGAGTCACTGATTCAGTGCCTACTGTGTGCCAAGCACCGTGCTGAGTCTGGGATTCCCAACATGTATGGGGGGGGGCTGTCAATGTGTCCCTTAAACAGAAGAGGAGACCGAGGCTCAGAGAGAGGAAGACATTTGCCCCATATCAAGCAGTTGGAACTTGGACTCAGTCTAGAGTAGTCTGTCTTAAGGCTGGGGGTGGTGGCTCACGCCTGAAATCTCAGCATCTTGGGAGGCGCTGAGACGGGCAGATCACTTGAGATCAGGAGTTTGAGACCAGCCTGACCAACATGGTGAAACCCTGTCTCTACTAAAAATATAAAAATTAGCCCGGAGTGGTGGTGCATGCCTGTAGGCCCAGCTACTCAGGAGGCTGAAGTAGGATAATTGCTTGAACTCAGGAGGCGGAGGTGAGATCACGCCACTGCGCTCCAAAAAAATCAAAACAAAAAAATCACTTTGGGGAGCCAAGGTGACGTCGTCTCTAATTTAGAAAAGTAAATAAAAATAATATAAACTAGTCCATCTTGAATAGTTACCGTCAACATGCATGAATTCAGTGCCTTATCAGAACTGCCTGGTGAAGCAGGAAGTAGTATCTGTTTTACGGGGGGCGGGGGCGAGCTGAGGCAGAGAGCTTAAGTGAATGTCCTGTGTCACACAGTGAGCAGATGATGGGGTTTGGACTCGAACCTAGGTCTTGAACCCAGGACCTTCAAGCCCGTGCTCTCTACGACTTCCAGACACAAGTCAATGGCCCCATTTTACACACCAGGAAACTGAGGTCCGGAACTTGGGGCCTTTCCAGGGCGGGGAGTAAAGGGCCCGGATCCAAGACTCCTTCACCTCCCCCCGCATCCCCCATCTGCAGCCCGCCTTCCTCTGCCTCCTGAGCGCGGACTCCTTCTCGCGGGCGGAGCTGCTGCGCGCCGAGCGCCGCATTCTGAGCCGCCTCGATTTCCGGCTGCACCACCCGGGCCCGCTGCTGTGCCTCGGGCTGCTGGCGGCGCTGGCAGGGAGCAGCCCCCAGGTGAGCCCTTGTGAATACGCGGGGTGGGGGCGTGGCCGGCGCGAGGTGGGGCGTGGCCTGACAGTCGCCCCGCCTCACTTGCAGGTGATGCTACTTGCCACCTACTTCCTGGAGCTGTCTTTGCTGGAGGCCGAGGCGGCGGGATGGGAGCCGGGTCGTCGCGCGGCTGCGGCTCTCAGCCTGGCGCACCGCTTGCTCGACGGGGGGGGCTCCAGGCCCCAGCCGGAACTTTACAGGTGTATTCTTGGGGGAGGACCTGTATGGGGTCACCGCAGCTTCCGGGACTTCCCTTCCTGGTCATTTTTACGGTCTCAGAGAATGAGAGACAATTATTGGGGAGGAGGTGGTACCTAGACTTGATTTTTCTGGGTGTTGGAGAGAATGGAGTGGGAGGACCCCATTAGTCCAGATCTGGGGGCTCTTAACCTTGCCCCAGGGTGGAAGATAGTCTCCCAGGCCCAGAAGATGCTCCTATTGCCTTCCAGGGCTGAGAACGAAGGATCTCCCAGGTCTCGAGTCCTCCATCTCTGTATCTGATGGTGGATGGGGTGTTCCTTTAGCTGCTAGGGCCGCTAACCATGCTACCAGGTGGCAGGGCGAACCATGGATTCCCCCAGCCTGTGCCCCCAGGGTAGAGAGGATGGCTGCCCATCCTCAGCTCCCCTCCTTTCTTCCTCGCGTGTTCTGACTCCGCACTAGCCGCTCCCTGTAGGAAGAATCGGGTGTCCACCTCTCCCCGGTGCTCGCCTAGTCACTCCAGTTGAAGATGGGACGCGTGCCCGATCTCAAGAGAGCCCCTGACCCGTCAGTGGGGACCCACATCAGCGCTTCTTAGCCTCGAGTCTCCAGTTCCAAGGATGGGTCATCTCCAACCCCTTTCCCTGCCTCAGTTTCTCCATCTCCCTGCTGCAGCCCCGAGGAACTGGGCACCCTCGAGCCGTGCATGGCCCGCGCTGCGCTCCAAGGTCCCGCGCCGGGTCGCGCCGCAGTCTTCCTCAAGTACGCGCGGCCCCAGCGCCAGGGCACCAGCCTTGCCGCCGCCTGCCTGCTCCGCCGCCTCCAGTCTGAGCCTCCCTGAGCACTGAGACTCAGTCACAAAAAAATCAACAACAAAGAACAAAACCCTCCCAGTGTGTGTCCGTCTCTCATCTCAATAAAAGAATTTATTTTATTCTGAGCGCTCTCTGCCCTCATTGGGCGAATTCCAGTCCCTTCTCGCTTTTGATTGGTCGCTTTCTAGTCCTCGCATCCCTCTGATTGGATGTGCTCACCACTTCCTTTAATGGTTGCTGGGAGATAAAATGCAAATTATGAACTCCTCCACCAGGGGGCAATGGCGGGCTTCTCCAAGAGTCATTCAGCCGGATAAAACCGGGATCCCTTAAGGACTGGCAAAAAATCACGAGAGATGGGGACTGTGGGGAATTGAGAATGCTCGTCCTGGTCAGAAGAAATGCTACCTCGATGTTGCCGGATTTTCAGATCTTATTCAAGTAAACCTGAGATTCTGCAATTCCATATCTGCGTTTAGATGTCAACTAATTCAGTCTTTCCGTTTTTGTTGTTGTTGTTTTCAGACGGAGTTTCGTTCTTGTTGCCCAGGCTGCTGGAGTGCAATGGCGCGGTCTCGGCTCACTGCAAACTCCGCCTCCCGGGTTCAAATGATTCTCTTGCCTCAGCTTCCCAAATAGCTGGGATTACAGGCTCCTGCCACCATGCCCGGCTAATTTTTGTATTTTTAGTAGAGACGAGTTTCACCATGTTGGCCAGGCTGGTCTCAAACTCCTAACCTCAGGTGATCCTCCCGCCTCGGCCTCCCAAAGTGCTGGGATTACAGGCTTGAGCCACCATACCCGGCCTAATTCAATATTTCTTAATGGTTGTACAAGCCCAACACATCACATATACTGGGCTATGAAGATAGGTTTTCCCAGGCCTGGAAGATGCTCTGCGAAGGTCATCAGTTTGTAGCAGTAAGTCCTGGATAGTAAGAGTTTGATCAATGGGGTCTGATATACTTAACCTGGGAAGTGCCCAGGTGTCAGTGGGGATAATTATGGTACCAACCTCCTGACACTGTGGTGAGGATGTGAGTTAAAATATACGTAAAGCAGCCAGGTGCGGTGGCTCAAGTCTATAATCCCAGCACTTTGGGAGACCGAGGCGGGTGGATCACGAGGTCAGGAGTTTGAGACCGGTCTGGTTAACATAGTGAAACCCCGTCTCTACTAAAAATGCAACAAATTAGCCGGGTGTGGTGGCGGACTTCTGTAATCCGAGCTACTCAGGGGGCTGATGCAAGAGAATCGCTTGAACCTGGGAGGTGGAGGTTGCCATGAGCCGAGGTCACGTCTTTGCACTCCAGCCCCGGCGACAGTGCAAGACTCCATCTCAAAATAAATAAATAAATAAAAATAAATAAAAGGGAAAGCTTTATGACAATGTCTGACACCTAGGAGGTGTTGTTAAAGTGTTAGCATTGCATCCCAGCAGGACTGTGATTTTAGGTACAGTTGTCCTGTGCTACTGTGCCTGGGTACCTAGGCATTTACTTGGTCAGAAAACATGGTTATGAATCAACGGATCTCCTTTTTTTTTTTTTTTTTTTTTTTTTTTTTGAGACAGGGTCTCACTCTGTCATCATTCAGGTTGGAGTGCAGTGGTGTGATCTCGGCTCACGGCAACTTCCCCCTCTTGGGTTCAAGCAATCCTCCCACCTCAGCCTTCCAAGTAGCTGGGACTGCTGGTGCACGCCACCACCCCTGGCTAATTTTTTGTATTTTTGGTAGAGACACGGTTTTGCCATGTTGCCCAGGCTGGTCTCGAACTCCTGAATTCAGGTGATCCACCTGCCCCAGCCTCCCAAAGTCCTGGGATTACAGGTGTGAGCCACTGCGCCCAGCCAGATCTCCGTGTTTTTCATTACAAAACAGACACACCAGAGGTAGGGAAAGATGTGTGCACTGCTCAAGAACTCAGGCTCACGAGTTTTGCACTCCTAACTGAGCCTGGGTTTGGAGATGCAGAGAGGAAAATGTTTGCACCCCTGAGGTGTTCAAGGCTGGACCCCAGGGATAAGGGAGAAACTCACTCAGCAAAAGCGTTTTACAGCAAAGTACAATAAGAGATAGAGGAGATGCTCCGGTTGAGATGGAAGGTAGTAATGCATAATGCCTCCCACCTCAGCCTTCCAAGTAGCTAGGACCACTACTGCCATGGGACCTCCAGCTGGAGGATGTGCTGTGGGGGTGGAATTGGGGAGAGTGGAGATGCTTGGGGCTGAGACCCGAGCTAGAGTCTCAGAGGAGGGGGAAGGAGTAGTAATGCATAATGCCATTCACTCACACACTCATTCATTCAACAACTATATATGGATGCTGACTCAGAGCCAGGCACTCATGATCACATGACTCAGAGTCTAATGGACGATAAGAAACACCAGTTGTTAATTGCCCATTAATGTATGAAGCCCTGTGCTAAGTGCCTTACCTGCATAAGATAATTCAGTCTCTGCAACCGCTCTGAGGTTAACTTGCCTTTTATCCTCATGTCACACAGACGAAGTCAAAGGAGGAGGATCGAGGAACTTGGCCCAGGTCCCACAGCTAAGGAGACGGCAAAGGAGGACTGAAGGGCAATTGACTCATTCATCCTCGATTTTTTTCTTGAAAG
Source organism: Pongo abelii (assembly GCF_028885655.2). Lineage (NCBI taxonomy): Eukaryota > Metazoa > Chordata > Mammalia > Primates > Hominidae > Pongo > Pongo abelii. The sequence continues at coordinate 46,010,730 of NC_072005.2, read as the reverse complement.
CCTCCTGCATGCTTCCTTTCCTGGGGACTTGTCTGCCTTCTCACTGGTTTTCCCCCATAGACAGCCGAGCTGGAAGAGGGCAAGAAGGAGATCTCTCTTGTTTATAGAGTTATTCCCTCCTCCAGGAAGACTTTATCACCACCTCAGCCCGGGGCAGGTACCTCCCACATCCCAGCCCCGACCCCTCTGCCTGTGCCTCTTCCACCTCGGCCCCGACCACTCTGCCTGTGCTTCCCAGGCTACCCTGCTCAGGGCTGTCACTGTCTGGTCACTGGTCTGTCTTCCCACTGAACTGGGGCCCAGTGAGGATAGGGTCTGAAGCTCATGCAGTGTCTGCTATGTCCCAGCATCATCCATCACAGAGCTGGGCACAGAAAGGACGTCAGTGAATATTTGTTTCATAAATTAACAGATGAATCCCAAAGGTGGTATTATTTTTAATTCCTTTCCTTTCCTTTTTTCTCTTTCCTCTTTCCTCTTTCCCCTTTCCTTTCCTTTCCTTTTTTCTCTTTCCTCTTTCCTCTTTCCCCTTTCCTTTCCTTTCCTTTTTTGAGATGGCATCTCCCTCTGTCACCCAGGCTGGAGTGCAGTGGCACAATCTCGGCTCACTGTAACTTCTGCCTCCCAGGTTCAAGCGATTCTTCTGCCTCAGTCTCCCGAGTAGCTGGGACTACAGGTGCACGCCACCACACCAGGCTAATTTTTGTGTATATATACAAAAATTTTGTATATATTGTATATTAGTAGAGACAGGGTTTTGCCATATTGGCCAGGCTGTTCTCAAACTTCTGACCTCAAGCGATCCGCCTGCCTCGGCCTCCCAAAGTGCTGGGATTACAGGTGTGAGCCACCTCGACTGGCCCTAAAGGTGATATTATCGTCCCATGTTACTGATGAGGATACAGAGTTTCAGGTAGTTTAAACGAGCTGTCTAAGTCATACCACTAGTGAGAAAATAAGCAGGGATTTCAATTTGGGAAGCTTGGGTCCAAATCCTGTGTTCTCATTCGATACGCCAAATGGCCAGTGGGCTGAGAGCCAGCTTTCCGTGAGGCTGATGTCTTCCTGCTCTTTCCCCCAGGCTCGTCCTTTCCTTCTAGGAATCTTTGGGCGCTTTGGGCACCGGGGAGGAGAGCAGGCAGGAGGTTGGGGAGGGTAAGGGGAATGGGAACAATTCGGGGGGCGGGCTGGAGAACTAGGACTTGGTTAATTTGAGAGTGAGCATGGGGGAAGTCTCAAGGGGTTTCCCTAGACCCATAGGGGGCAGCCGGAGTCGGCTGCCGGAGGTGAGGGGGCGGAGAAAGGGTGGGGACCAGCCCCGCGGGGGGCGATGCGGTAGCTGCAGCGGCGGCGGCAGGAGTTTCCCACAATGCAGCGCGGCGCGCTGTCCCCGGTGCTGATGCTCAGCGCTGCCCCGGAGCCTCCGCCGCGCCCGCCTCCCGCCCTCTCCCCACCGGGCCCGGGCCCAGGCTCGGGCTCCCGCCATGGCTCGGCTCGTCCCGGTCCTACCCCAGAGCCGTCGGGGAGCCTGGGGGCGGCGCTCGACAGCAGCCTGCGTGCCGCTGTGGCGTTCAAGGCAGAGGGCCAGCGCTGCTATCGAGAGAAGAAGTTCCGGGAGGCCATCGGCAAGTACCACCGAGCGCTGCTGCAGCTGAAGGCGGCGCAGGGGGCCCGCCCTAGCGGCCTGCCCGCCCCCGCCCCCGGGCCCACCAGCAGCCCCGGGCCGGCGCGCCTCAGCGAGGAGCAGCGGCGCCTGGTGGAGAGCACGGAGGTGGAGTGTTACGACTCCCTCACGGGTACGCCGTCGGGGGGGTGGGGGGATGGGGCACGAGGGGAGGGGGCAATCGGGAGAGCTTGGCGACTTGGGGGGCAGGGGCCCTGGGGCTGAAGGATCCAGGGCTGTGGGCTTCTGGGTGAGCCTTCAGAGCTTGATCAAGGAAAGGGATTAGGGGTGGGGGATGACAGGGGTCTGTGGCTGGAGGGAGCTGGGATGCAGGAAATGGTCTTTGGGTCGGGTCTTCAGGGCCCGCTTCCCCTGAGTCATTCTTTCCACCCCCTGACCGCACGTGGACCTAAGGTGAGGAAGTCCGCCCTGAGCCAGGCTCTCGAGGTCCCGGCCCTCGCCCCCGCGTGGGGCCTTAGTGCGCTTGCCCACCGACAGCTCTGGGTGGATCGCCCAGTGGCGCCTGTCCGTGTTTTGGCGGCCCCTAGCGGCGGCGCAGTTACGCCTGCTTCGATAGGCGAGCGGATTGGCGCCCCTGGTTGCCGGAGCAATCCCTTAGGCCGGGTTCCCTGAAGCGTGGAGCTCCGGCTCCTCGCAGTCCGGTGGGTTCTGGGGGTGCCAGCAGGCTCTGAGAGTGCCGGCTGCGGCGCCCTCGCAGCTTGCCTGCTGCAGTCGGAGCTGGTAAACTACGAGCGCGTGCGCGAGTACTGTCTCAAGGTGCTGGAGAAGCAGCAGGGCAACTTCAAGGCCACCTACCGTGCCGGCATTGCCTTCTACCACCTGGGCGACTACGCACGCGCGCTGCGCTACCTGCAGGAGGCCCGCAGCCGGGAGCCCACAGGTGAGTGGCGGGGCGGGGCAGAGGTGAGGGCTGGGCCCAGGGCGGGGAAAGGGGCTGCAGCGGAGGGAACAGGCAGGAAGATCAGGGCAGAACAGCAGAGCCCTCCTCCCGCGGAGCTGCTTCTAGGGAGGGCTGCACCACCCACCTACTCCCTGCACGCCCACTCATCCATTCATCCACCCCGCCCTTTACCCGCCATTCAAACATCCGTCCACCTATCGCTCCTCTGACATCTCCCCCGCCATTTCTCATCTACCGTCATTGCCACATCTGATATCTGCTATTCACCTGCTCAGTCACTTCCCTATCCACCCACTGTCATCTCCATTACCCCGTCCCACCCCTGCCTACCGCACACACTCATTCCTCCACTCACCCATTCACACACACCTATTCATTCACTTCCTCCACCATCCACTCATCCACTCGGGTGGGCGATGCCAGGAAATTGGGGTGTGTGTGCGTGCATGCGTGCACTTACACACATGAGTGCAGGAGGGCAGACACAACACTCGGTTTTGTATTAAGAGCCAATGAGGAAGGAAGAGGGATTACAACAGGTGCAGGGTTGTGGGAGCAGAGACGAGATTAGTTTTCCCGTTAAGTGGCTCGGAGAGAACAGACTTCTTGCAGATGTCACTGGAGGATGAGAAGTGTGACGGGAGCCTCTGCGAAGAGGCATTCCTGGTAGAGGGTGCCGCAAATACAGGCGCATAGAGGTGTGCGATGGCTCTGCTTTGCCGACTGTGACTGGGGCTTTGGGGAAGGGCTCTGGCTCTACTGGCTGTGTGAGCGAGCTGCTGGAGACTTCGGAGGATGGGGTGTGAGCCAGGGAGGTGTGGACGTCACCTGCTGCCCCAGGACACCCACATGATGCCCTGCCCACCTCCCCTGCAGACACCAATGTGCTCCGCTACATCCAGCTGACTCAGCTGAAGATGAACCGTTGCAGCCTCCAGCGGGAAGACAGTGGGGCTGGGTCCCAGACTCGGGATGTAATTGGCTGAAGTCAATCCAGGGGGACCTCTCTATCCCTCGCCCTCCCACCTCACCATGTAACTTCCCCCTGACTCATGTGTTCGTTGGTAAAACCCTTGTCACTGGTGATCATAACTTCTTTGTGTGGTGTTCTTGGGGGGACCAGGGAAGGCCTCATCCCTTGGACCTTAGGAACCCAGAGAAGCCCAGGGAGGGTGTGTGGGGTAGGGGGGAATGTTCCACTGGGATGACCCAGCATCAGGTCCTGGGCCAGGGAAAGAAACAGTCTAGGCCGGGCGCAGTGGCCCACGCCTGTAATCCCAGCACTTTGGGAGGCTGAGATGGGTGGATCACTTGAGGTCAGGAGTTTGAGAGCAGCCTGGTCGACATGGTGAAACCCTGTTTCTACCAAAAATACAAAAATTATCCGTGCGTGGTGGCGGGAGCCTGTAGTCCCAGCTACTCATGAGGCTGAGGCAGCAGAATCACTTGAACCCAGGAGGCGGAGGTTGCAGTGAGCTGAGATGGTGCCACTGCACTCCAGCCTGGGCAACAGAGCAAGACTCTGTCTCCAAAAAAAAAAAAAAAAAAAAAAGGAAAAAGGAACACAGTCAAGTGCGGTAGGGGGCAGGGGTTACCTTTAATGCTCCATTTTGTGCCAAATCCCCCATGATGCCCTGTCCCTGAGTATCCCTGCCCACCCTCCCCCCAGTGCAGGGCGGGCACAGGGCTCCACCCCCTGGGGTACAAAGGAATAAGTTAAGTGTCCCCCCCTCCCTCCTTCCCCAATAAATAGAGTGAACATCCTGCCCAGGGCCTCCCCCGCCTTGTGGCATGGCGGGCTGGGGCGGGGCCTGGGGCGCTACATTCATGGCTGCCCAGGCGGGCGGTGGTGGGCAGGCCTTAGTGGGAGCCGTGGGCCCCGCACAGGGGCACTGTGCTGTCTTGGTTCTGCCCCTCCATGTCCATGTCCAGCAGTGTGGGCTGCATGCTGGGGGGCCCAGGGCTCTCTGGAGTGTCTGGCCTGCTGGGAGGCGAGATGGTGAGTGTCCGGCCGAAGGAGACCAGTTTCCAGGGGTCCAAGCGGGGGCGACTGGCAGCCGGCCGAGGTCTCGGGGCAAAGGTCAGGGTGGTGGGGCGGCCTGGGAACTCAGGGGGCCGGCGGCGGGCTGGGAACAGGGCCTGGGGGTCGGGCAGGCGGGGGAAGTCCAGAAGGTCACGAGGGCCTGGTAAGAGAGGTTCAGAGGAGGTGAGTGGGGTGGGGCAGAGGGTGGCATTAAAAAGCCCAGAGCTTTTACATGAAAAGCACAAGTTCTGGTTTCTCTCGAGAAATCCATGGATCTTGCTGCATCCAATTCCCATCTGTAGTGTGGCAGTGCTGGGACCTTGACCTAGACTGGGACCACTCCCAGCTGCTTGCTCCTCCGGGTGGACCCTGGCATGTTCCTCAACCTTCTGGAGCTGCTGCTTAGCAGCAGCCCCTGGGGCCAAAGCCCTGGTCTTCCCGACTCTCCTGCATTGGGCTAAGCTCAGGCACAGACCTCAGGCATGGCTTATCTCTGAAGGGGGATAAAAATGGCGCCTCACTACGTAGGTGAGGAGCAAATAAAATAACGATAACTTAAAACAAGCAGCACAGTGCCTGACGTGGGTACTTAATAGCACTGCTATGGCCGCACTTCCCACCCAGTTAACAGATGCAGGAGAACAGTGTCTAGGCTGTGTAAGAATTGGCGATGGTCATGCTGGTCACCACTGCTACAGGCACCTGCCTGGCCTTATAGGCATCAGTTTGCCACCTGTGTCTCTGTCCCCTGGAGACCCCCAATGCCTCCAGGAGTGAGCGGTAAAGGGACACAGACCCTCCCTCCTCCACAAGCAGCAGGAGGTGGCTGCCTGAGGGGTCGTGGCTGGGCTGGACTTGCGACCCTGGCAGAGGAGGAAAGAAGGGGTTTTCTGTGACCTGGGCGCGGGGCGCCTCACTCACCAGGGCCATGGCCGGTGGGCTCGGGCGGCCCCCGCTGCCCCAGCGCCCCGTCCGATGGCGTCCGCCGGTGCCCGCGGCTCACAGCGCAGGCAGCCGTGACGTGGGTGGGCGTGAGCGACTGGCGGGGGTCCTTCTTGAAGCTCTCCAGCTCCAGGTCCACCAGGGGGTTGGTGCTGGGCGAGGGCGTGGGCGTGGGCGCGGGCGGGGAGGGTGGTGGGGAGGGCGCGGCCGGCGCGGCCTCGTCACTGTCAGAGCGCAGCAGTGAACGCGTGGAGTTGCAGTCGGACACGGACGACAGCGACACGAGGGTGGCCGAGGGCGCCAGGCCGGGGCCCACGTCGTCGCGGCGGCCGTGGGGACGCGCGGGCGGGCTGAGGCCCCGCGGGAAGCGGCCGGCGCGGGGAAAGAAGAGGCCGTCGAGCCAGCGCCGTTGCTCCTCGCCGTCGGCCGCGCGCGCCTCGGCCACGTCGGCTCCCAGGCCCACAGCCCCCAGCAGCGTGGCGCAGCCTAGCAGCGCCAGGTCGCAGCGCCGCCGGGCGCCGTGTCCCCACCGAGCGGGGGGCGCGGACGGCGTCGGCTCCCATGGCGCCCGCGCCCCCGGGGAGGGCTCGGCCGGCAGTGGTACTGAGAGGTAGGACGGGGTCGAGTAGGGGGAAGGGGGCACGCTGCTGCCTCCATCCTCTGCCTCCGCGAACTCCTCTGCAACCGGAGAGGGCCATCACTCCGCTGCAGGGCTGGCCAGGGCCCCACGGGGACTTGTGCCAAGGGACAGCCCCCGATGACCCCTCCAACAGCAAGACCAAGACCCACGAGCATCGCTCTTGAATCTGTCTCCCGGAGAAGCCTCAGAGAAGGGTGGTCCCTGCCCCTGGAAATGACCCCCCACGCCCCGGGGGCCACCATCTCCCTTCCCAGGAAGGCCTTCCACTCACTGGCCCAGTGAAACCTGGTCTCTTCCCTCAGCCCCAGGAGGCTCACCCCTTTGGCCTGAGAACCCTCACCCCCTTACAAGAACCCAGGCTCTTACCCATCTCATTGAGGCTGGCGAAGCCAGGGGCGATGGGTGTGTGTTTGGGGGACTTGCCCAGGTTGGGGGCACTTGATGACCACTGTTTGCTTCCTTCCCCCAGCCCCTTCAGCCTGCGGGGTCCAGGGAGAGATGGAGACCTCAGTCCTGTGGCCTGGAGCCTGGGAGCTGGGGCTTGGGCACAGGGTGGGCATCACCACGCCACACCTCACCTCTCCTCTCCTCCCACCCGCTCCTTCTGCAGGGTGGAGCTGGGCCCCCACGTTCGGCCCTTCTTCTTGCCCCCGACCAGTTCTTCCTTCTTTGGGGGCCCACCGCGGCTCCATGTCCCACTTCCTCCACTGCTGCTGCCACTGCTGCTGCCACCACAGTCCACGGGAGTCACTGGGTCCAGAGAAGCCACTAGGTTACTGGGTGGAGGGTCTGTCCCCACTGGGCTCCCAGCCTCCAGTGCCCCCAGCTCAGGCCCACCCTCTGCCTGGGAGTCCAAGGGCTCTTTTGAACTCCAGTCGTGACCCTCCTTGCTATAAATCCCCCCGTGGCTCCCTACTGCTGTCAGGACAAAGTTCCAGCTCCTCTGCCTGGCACTGAAGGCCATAAGCGGTTCCCTGCCAACTCCTCCAGCCTCCCCTGCTCTTCACAGCCTAACCCTTCACCATTCATTCCGGCGGGCTGCCTGCACTTCTGGTCTCCAGCTCTGGGTAGTTAGTTCCCTGGGGGTCAGCTGCCTTCATCTCTGTCCCTGCAATGCTCTGGACCTATCTGGTGCCAGTGTTTGCTGCCATGGTATGGGTATTTGTCTCTGTGTCCCCTGCAGGACTGACCTCCTGGGCCTGGTACAAAGCAGGTGCCCAGACAGAGGGCAGGGGGGCTGTGGGTGGGGACAGTGCTGGGGTGAATGAGGGGCTGGAACTTGGGAGTTAGCCTTTCACCCTTCAACCTATCAGGAAACTCCGATGACCGTGTCTCTGCCATATAGCCCCGACTGTGGACATCTGTCCCTTCCAAGTCCCCAACCCTGGCCTGGCCTCCATCATCTCACTGCTTTCTCCACCTTTATTTCTTACATCAGCCAGAGGGAAAAAGGTCAATTTGATTCCCTCAGTGCCTTGCTCACATGGCTCTGGGGGCTGCCCCAGGGCGGTTAAAAGAAAAGCCATACCAGGCCAGGTGTGGTGGCTCTTGCCTGGAATCCCAGCACTTTGGGAGGCCCAGGCAGAAGAATCACTTGAGGTCAGGAGTTGGAGACCAGCCTGGCCAACATGGTGAAAACCCCATTCCTACTAAAAATACAAAAATTAGCCAGGCATGGTGGTGCACGCCTATGGTCCCAGCTACTTGGGAGGCTGAGGCGAGAGAATCGCTTGAACCCGGGAGGCGGAGGTTGCAGTGAGTTGACATCGCGCCATTGCACTCCAGCCTGGGAGACAGAGCGAGAGCCTGTCTCACCATGGAATACTATGCAGCCATAAAAAGGAACGAGATCATGTCCTTTGCAGGGACATGGATGGAGCTGGAAGCCATTATCCTCAGCAAACTAACGCAGGAACAGAAAGCCAAACACTGCATGTTCTCACTTATAAGTGAGAGCTGAACAAATAGATCACATGGACACAGGGAGGGGAACAACGGACGCTGGGGCCTGTTGGGGGGTAGGGTGGGGGGAGGGAGAATATTAAGAAAAATAGCTAATGCATGGGCTTACTACTTAGGTGATGGGTTGATGGGTGCAGCAAATCACCATGGCACACGTTTACCTATGTAACAAACCTGCACATCCCGCACACGTACCCCAGAACTCAAAACAAAGATTAAAAACAAAAAAATCCATACCAAAGCTATCAAATGAAAATTAAAAAAAAAAAAAAAAAGAAAGGAAAATCCAGACTCTTATCCTGCTCTCAGGGCCCTGCCTGATCTGACCCCTGAGAACTCCTTGATCACAAAACCTATGTCCTCCTCCCATTCACTCTGCTCCAGCCAAGCGGGCTAACAAGCAGCCCATGCTGTTCCCACCTCCAGCTTTTGCCTTTGCTGCTCCCTCCGCCAGCGGCATGCTTCCCTGAGGTCTCAGCCTGTCTCACTCCTTAGCACGAAGGTCCCTGCTCAAACCTCACCTCCTCCCATAGGGCTTCCACATGTAAAATCGCAACCCTTCTGTGATGGGTAATTTTATGTGTCAACTTGACTGGGCCAAAGGACGCCTAGGTAGCTGGTTAAACATGATTTCTGTGAGGGTGTTTCTGGAAGATTAGCATTTCAATCAGTGGACCGAGTAAAGAGAGATCATCCTCGCCAATGTGGGTGGGCACCATCCAATCTACTGAGGGCCCAGATAGAACAAAAGAGAGTTAGCTCTTTTTGTCTAGGAAGGCAGAGGAAGGGTGAGTTTGCTCTCTGCATGAGCGTGGATATCCATCTACTCCTGCCCTGAGACACTGGACAGTGGTGCTCAGGTTCTCAGGTCTTTGGACAATTTTTTTTTTTTTTGAGACAGTCTCACTCTGTCGCCCGGGCTGGAGTGCAGTGGCACGATCTCGGCTCACTGCAACCTCCGCCTCCCAGGTTCAAGTGATTCTCCTGCCTCAATCTCCCGAGTAGCTGGGATTACAGGCACGCACCACCATGCCTAGCTAATTTTTGCATTTTTAGTAGAGACTGGGTTTTACCATGTTGGCCAGGCTGGTCTTGAACTCTTGACCTCAGGTGATCCGCCTGCCTTGGTCTCCCGAAGTGTTGGGATTACAGGCGTGAGCCACTGTGCTGGGCCAGGTCTTTGGACTTGATTTGGAACTACATCACTGGCTTTCCCAGGCCTCTGGCTTGCAGAAGGCAGATTGCAGGACTTCCCAGCCTCCATAATCGCATGTGCCAATCCCTCATAATACATCTATTTCTTTTGTTTTTAAGTAGAGATGGGGTCTGGCTTTGTTGCCCAGGCTGGTGTCGAACTCCTAGGCTCAAGCAATCCTCCCACTTCATCCTCCCAAAGTGCTGGGATTACAGGTATGAGTCACTGTGCCCAGCCAATACATCTCTTTCTATATATCTAAACATATGCTGTTGATTCTGTTTCTCTGAAGAACTCTGACTAACACATCTCCTCTTTTATTCCCTTCCCTGAGCTCCTTTAAAGAACTTATCACTACTAGAAATTATCCTGCGCCCGGGCATGGTGGCTCATGGCTGTAATCCCAGCACTTTGCGAGGCTGAGGTGGGTGGATCACTTGAGGTCAGGAGTTCGATACCAGCCTGGCCAACATGGTGAAACCCCCATCTCTATTAAAAATATAAAAAATTAGGCAGGCGTGGTTGTGTGTGACTGTAACCACAGCTACTCGGGAGGCTGAGGCAGGAGAATCTCTGGAACCCAGGAGGCGGAGGTTGCAGTGAGCCAAGATCGCACCACTGCACTCCAGCCTGGGAGACAGAGCGAGATTCTGTCTGTCTCAAAAAAAAAAAAAAAAAAAAAAGAAATTATCATGCTTACTGACTTATTTGTTTACTATCTGTTTCCCGTGATAAGAATGAGGAAAAGGGCCTTGTCTGTCTTCTTTCTTGTTGTTACTCTGGCTTGGTGCCAGGTATAAACATCATGCTCAAAAATGTTTGTTCACTGACTGACTGGTCAGGGCCTTGAGAGATACTCACGGCGAATGGCCCTCAGCCGGGGGATGATACTGGGGCTTGCAGGGGGGCTGGCCCCATCGGATCCTTTCCGCTTATCCAGAGTTGGAGAGGCCTGGACTGTGATCTTATGCTCAAAGCCTGCAGAAAGAAAGAGAAGCTTTCCTAAGCAAATGGTTCCAGGGATTACCAAAGGGAATTTTCCTATGTAGAAGTAGAGAAGGAATTCTAGAATGGGAACACCACCATTTTTCACTCCTTAATGCAGTGGTTCTCAGAGTGTGGGTCCCAGAACAGCAGCATCACCATCAGCTGAAAATTTCTTGGCAATGCAAATTCTTGGGCCCCCCTGAATCAGCAAGTTGGGGTGAGGCTCAGCAATGGAACTGTGGTTTAATAAGCACAAGCACAAGAGCTCTAGTGGATCAAGGACCTAGGCCTCAGTGTCCAATATGGCCGCCAGTAGCTACGTGTAGCAACTGAGCACCTTGAAATGTGGCTTGTGCAATGGGGGAATTGGAGTTTAACCTTTATTTATCTAATTTTTAAACCGTATATATATATATAAAAGATGAGTTCTCACTGTGGTGCCCAGGCTAGTCTTGAACTCTTGGCCTTGAGCAATCCTCTAGCATCCGCCTCCCAAAGTTCTGGGATTACAGGTATGAGCCACCATGCCCAGCCAACTCTTTATTTTATTGTAATTACCGTAATTTAAGTTTAAATTTTAAAAACAGGTATGGGGGCTGGGCGCGGTGGCTCACGCCTGTAATCCCAGCACTTTGGGAGGCCGAGGCGGGCGGATCACGAGGTCAGGATATCAACACCATCCTGGCTAACACAGTGAAACCCTGTCTCTACTAAAAATACAAAAAAAAAAAAAATATATATATATATATATATGAGCTGGGCGTGGTGGTGGGCGCCTGTAGTCCCAGCTATTTAGGAGGCTGAGGCAGGAGAATGGCATGAACCTGGGAGGCAGAGCTTGCAGTGAGCTGAGATCGCGCCACTGCACTCCAGCCTGGGTGACAGAGTGAGACTCCATCTCAAAACAAACAAACAAACAAACAAACAAACAACAAAAAACAGGTACTCCATTTGGTTATTGGAAACATTTAAGCATGTTTGGAACAATTTGGGTATGTGTATGTATTTTTTCAACTCTAACTTTTATGAAATTTAAATACAGATCCAATGTTTTTGATGGGCCAGGTATAATAGCTCACACCTGTAATCCCAGCACTTTGGGAGGCCAGAGTGGAAGGGCTGCCTGAGCCCAGGAGTTCAAGACCACCCTGGGCAATATAGCAAGACCCCATCTCAGAAAAAAAAATTTTTTTAATGAAAATTTACTGTCCAAATTTAGATGTGCCATAAATATAAAATACATCCGGATTTCAAAGATTTAGTGTGAAAAAAGAAGGTAAAATATCTCACAATTATTTTGTATTGATTGCATGGATATATTGGGCTAAATAAAAAATATATATTTTTTGAGATGGAGTTTCGATCTTGTCGCCCAGGCTGGAGTGCAATGGCGTGATCTTGGTTCACTGCAACCTCTGCCGCCTGGGTTCAAGCAATTCTCCTGCCTCAGCCTTCTGAGTAGCTGGTATTACAGTCGCCCGCCACCATGCCCGGCTAATTTTGTAGTTTTAGTAGAGATGGGGTTTCTCCATGTTGGTCAGGCTGGTCTCAAACTCCTGACCTCAGGTGATCTGCCCGCCTCAGCCTCCCAAAGTGCTGGGATTACAGGCGTGAGCCACCGCACCTGGCCTAAAATATTAAAATTGACATCTCTTATTCTTTTTGCTTTTATGTGTAGCTTACTAGAAAATTTAAAATTATACACATATCTTTTATTATGTTTCCACTGGCCACTGCTGCTTAAGGCACAGCTTTCTGGCTTGTAACATCACAGAAAGAGACAAGCAGACACTACGTGCCTCCCTCATGAATGCATTACCTGGGAAGCAGTGTGGGGAAAAAAAAAATCAAACCTGAATCTGAATCTGATTAAGTCTTGATCCATGTGAAACTTCTGTTTTTGTAGGTTAAAAAAATGGTCAAATATCAGCATATATATGTATATGTTAATTATATATTTTGTGACAGAGTCTCACTCTATCACCCAGGCTGGAGTACAGTGGCGCGATCTCGGCTCACTGCAACCTCTGCTTTCCAGGTTCAAGCGATTCTTGTGCCTCAGCCTCCTAAGTAACTGGGATTACAGGCGTGTGCACCACCACACCCAGCTAATTTTGTATTTTTAGTAGAGGCGGGATTTCACCATGTTGGCCAGGCTGCTCTAGAACTCCTGGCCTCAAGTGATCCACCCACTTTGGCCTCCCAAAGTGCTGGGATTACAGGCGTGAGCCACTGCACATGGCCAGATTAAAAGATATTTTTAAAGAGAGATAAAATGAAAAAGAAAGTTCAGAAGTGACTGTCCTAAGTGTCAAGACAGATGTTACTCTCAGGGGATGGTGTGAGGTTGTCTGGAGGGGCAGGTGGAAAGCACTTGGGATGGCTGTGAGGTTCTCTCTGCTTTCATGGAGATGACTAGAGTAACTCATTTAGCTGTACAGGTTTTTGGTCATTTTCTTTTTTTCTTTTTCTTCCCTTTAGATATAGGGTCTTGCTCTGCTGCCCAGACTGGAGTGCAGTGGTGCAATTACAGCTCACTGCAGCCTCGAACTCCTGGACTCAAATGATCCTCCCACCTCAGCCTCCCCAGTAGCTCGGACTATAAGTGCATGCCAACATGCCCAGCTAATTAAAAAAAAAATTTTTTTTTGGTAAATATGGGGTCTATGTTGCCCAGGCTGGTCTCAAACTCCTGGCCTCAAGTGATCCTCCCCCCTTGGCCTCCTGAGTAGGCTGGGACTACAAGTGCTCGCCACTGCACTGGGCTGATCACTGACTATGTGCGATATATTTAGCAATAAAAACAAGTTGAAAAAGAAAAGGAAGAGATAAATCCTAGGTCAGGGCTGCTCCCAGCAGCCTCTCGGGGGCGCTCTGGGGTCACGGGTGGGTACCAGAGGGCAGGCTGATGTGGCTGCCGCCTTCCCGCAGCTTGAGCAGGCGGCTGCGCTTGAAGTTGCCCTTGCGCTTGCGGACCCGGGGCTTCTCCTGGCTCAGCTGGCACATGAGCAGGTGCAGCTCCCGTTCCACGATGTCCATCTCGCGTTCTGCCAGCTCCTGCTCCCGCCGCCGCAGCTGCTCTTCCTGGAAGCGCTGCTCCTGCGCCGCCCGCAGCAGCTCCTCCTCACGGCTCCGAAGCTCCTGGGAAGGAGAGGCGGTGGCTGGGGGGAGGGGCTTAGCTGCTCTGCTTCTTGGGGAGGGACCCAGGGCTGCTGCGTCTGGTTGGTGCCTCACACAAGGGTACCTTGCTGTGGGGCACATTGGTTTCACCACCCGACTCATGCTTTGCTAGCCAAGCTGGGTGCCAGGGCAGGGAACTGTGTTAGCCCAAAGAAAGGGGTACCTTTTTTTTCTCTTTCTTAACTCTTCAATTTAGAAAACTTCAAACACCCACAAAAGCAGAGAACAGTGCACCCCCCTGTACCCATCATCCAATTTCAACAATTACCTATGCTTTGCGAATCTTGTATCCCCATCCTTCTCTCCTCTTGCCCTTTCTTCGTTTCTGCTGTAGTATTTTAAAGCCAACCCCAGTCATCATGCAGTGTCACCTGTAAGTACTTCAGTACAGGGTGCCTTTTTCTTATTAATCCACCAACAGGAGGCTGTCTTTTCTTAATATGCAAAAAAGGCTCCCTTGACCCTGCATGGACCCAAAGGCTGGGGTTCAGGGGAGGGGTCTCTGAGCAGCCCAAGGCATCAGAACTCAGGGGTCTTGCTCCATCTTTCCCACCTTGCCCCCTGCCTTCACCTTCTCCTTGGTCCGAAGGTCATCAAACATGTGCTGAATCTCCAGCTTCCAGTCTTCCTGCAGCGAGTGGAAGGACTCCAGTGGCATCTGGAACAGGGCTGACTGTTCGATGACTTCAAGCCGCTTCAAGATGCTGCCAAAATCTGGCCGCCCATGGGGGTCTGGGTCCCAGCATTCTGGGGTGGGAGGAGGAAGGACAGTGGTGGGGCGTGGAGGTGTCAGTGGTCATGCTCTGGGGACTCAGCCTGCTCAGAGGAAGGCAGAATTTCTGGGGATGGCAGACAAACAGATGCTATAGAGCTGAGGGGAAGGGATTCAAAGCCAAGCTCCTGGCCAGTTCCACTCAGTGAAACGCTGGGAGAGAAACCCCGGGACCTGCACCCCGAGGAGGGGCTGGTGGGGGAATCAGGATCACGGTGGAATCCCAGGGCCAAGGAGTCCTAACAGGTTGTCCTGAGAGCTCTGGGCGTGGCCCAAACAAGGGTTGGGATGTGGGGGATGGAGCCAACCATGGGGAGGCTGTTTAGAGTCCAGTGGGTTCCAGCCCCTTCTCCCTCACTCCCAGGCCCACTGGTATGGATGGGTGTGAAGGGGCGAGGTCTGGGCCCACAGGTCCCTGCCACTCCAAGCTGAGCCTACCCTCATCACGGGGCCCCGGCTCACCCTCCAGGAGGCGGGCAAAGGGCTCGGGGCACGTGGAGGGAATGGGCAGCGTCAGCTTATTCATAGCCACGCCATACGCCACGGCCAAGGCGTCGATCTCACGGTAGGGGACCTCCCCCGTCAGCAGCTCCCACAACAGCACCCCGAAGCTGCAGGCAGGGGAGAGGGAGGGGTGATGTCGCAGCCCACCCCAATCCTCACCTATACCCAGCCCTGCCCTTGGTCCCATGCAGGGCCGCCCTCACCCCAACACCCACCCCCGGCCAATGAGGTCACAAGAACTTGCTTTGACCTCCATGGCCTTGTTCTCCAATAGATGGGGTGGGTTTGGCTCTCCGATGTCTCTGCTTTGCTCGGCCTCTCTTCCCTCTCCTCTGCCTGAAAATCTTCAGGTCCCGTGTTCCTACTGGCCAAATCCATCCTTCTTATTTTTATTTTTGTAGAGATGGAGGTCTCACTATGTTGCCCAGGCTGGTCTCAAACTCCTGGGCTCAAGTGATCCTCCTGCCTCGGCTTCCCAAAGTGCTGGGATTATAGGCATGAGCCACTGCACACCACCTAAATCCATCCTTCTTAGCCCTGGCCTTTGATGACCCCTGCAGCCTCACTTCCAAACACTCTCAGCCCATTCTAACCCCAACTTCATCTTGCAGCCACACTGAATACTGAACAGGCCCTGTTCTTTCTAACCTCTGGCCTTCAGACATGCTGTTCCCTTTGTGGAGAACACTCTTCCCTTGTGTAACTATTTGTCCCTCAAGTCTCAACACAGGTTGCCCCCTCTGTCAGGAAGCCTTCCTTGATTCTGCAGCCTCCAAAGCTAGGTTAGAGGCCCCTCCTCTATGTTTCCCCAAAACACTCAGCACTTACCTCTAAAAACCAGTTAACACTATTTAACATTTATAAAGCACTTACTGCAGGCCAGGCATTGTGCTAGGCACTCGGTAATCCTCACAACAGCCCTGTAAGGCAGAAGGATTTGGTATGACCCCTGCTTTATCTGATGAGCAGGTACAGGCTCAGAGAGGTAAGGGGCTTGCCTGAGGTCACACAGCTAGTGAGTGGTGGAGCCACACTTGGACTCAGGTCTGCCTGCTGCCCACGACAGTGCCCTCAGTGGCTCCATGGTACCAGAGCGTGCGTCACTGTGCTGTGGTCCCTGCAAGGGTATCTTCCTCTGCAAACTCTACATCCTCCCAGATCCTGATGGCCATTCTGTGTGGTGTTTATCCTGGAGTAGATCCCTGGTCTCCCCCACTATCCACTCATGCATTCATTCAACATATCCTTTTTTTTTTTTTGAGACAAAGTCTCTGTCACCCAGGCTGGAGTGCAGTGGCATGATCTCGGCTCCCTGCAACCTCTGCCTCTTGGGTTCAAGTGATTCTTGTGCCTCAGCCTCCCAAGTAGCTGGGATTACAGGTGCGTACCACCAGCCCAGCTAATTTGTGTATTTTTAGTAGAGATGGGGTTTCACCATGTTGGTCAGGCTGGTCTCCAACTCCTGACCTCAGGTGATCCACCCGCTTTGGCCTCCCAAAGTGCTGGGATTACAGGCATGAGCCACTGTGCCCGGCCCATTCAGCGTATACTTATTAAGTGCCTACTGTGTGCCAAGCACCATTTTAGACATTGGGAAGAGACAGACACAATCACTGCCCCCATGCAGCCGACAGCCTCCGATTCTTCAGTGACAGTGCTGGTGAATTGAGCTGGCCACATGCTGCCTGCATGAATTTTCCATTCTCCTTGGCAGCTAAGCATGTCCACATGACCACAGTTCTGGTACATGGGATGTAGGAGGGGGCGTAGTAGGCAACTAGCTTCCAGGAAGTAGCCATAAAAAGAAGGGGTGCCCGGCCGGGAAAGAGTGTGAGGTGGGATGATGGCTTGAGCCCAAGAGTTCAAGGCTGCAGTGAGCTATGACTATACCACCGCACTCCAGCCTGCGTGGGAGAGTGAGAGCCTGTCTTTTAAAAATTTTTTTAAATGAAAAATAAATTTATAGTGGGTTAATTTTATATTATTTATATCTAAAATAAGATGAAATCCATCCCCAAACACCCTATCCTGTAAAGACTATTGTTCAAAGAAGGAACAGAATGGACCCCAAAATAAGAGGTGAAAATCCCCACATACACTCTAGTCATGCCAAGGGCAGCCTGACAGGCAAAGCTTCTTGCTTCATGTCTTAACTTATCCCTGTCCTGCAAAGCTGCGGCAGGACACATCTGCAGCTCAGCACAGCAGACAGGCACAGGAGCACAGGAACAAAAACACAACATAGGTAAGAAAATGAGGCCGGGCACAGTGGCTCACGCCTGTAATCCCAGCACTTTGGGAGGCCGAGGCAGGCGGATCACGAGGTCAGGAGATCGAGACCATCCTGGCTAACACGGTGAAATCCCGTCTCTACTAAAAATACAAAAAATTAGTCGGGCGTGGTGGCGGGTGCCTGTAGTCCCAGCTACTCGGGAGGCTGAGGCAGGAGAATGGCGTGAACCCAGGAGGTGGAGCTTGCAGTAAGCCGAGATCGCGCCACTGAACTCCAGCCTGGACGACAGAGTGAGACTACGTCTCAAAAAAAAAAAAAGAAGTGGTGCCTTTTTCCTCTTTACCCCTTCCTGTGGTTGGAATGTAGACATAAAACCTGGAGCCTGGGGGCTGGGGGGCAAAGGGAGGGAGAGCATTAGGCAAATACCTAACGCACGCGGGGCTTAAAACCTAGATGATGGGTTGATGGGTGCAGCAAACTACCATGGCACATGTATACCTATGTAACAAACCCTGCACGTTCTGCACATGTATCCCAGAACTTAAAATTAAAAAAAAAAAAAAAAAAAGCTAGAGTCTGGAGCTAGGCACACTGGCTCACACCTGTAATCTCAGCACTTTGGGAGGCCAAGACAAGAGGACCTCTTGAGCCCAAGAGATCGAGACCAGCCTAGGAAACAAAGTGAGACCTTGTCTCTACAAAAAATTAGCCTGGTGTGGTGGCATGCCTGTAGTCCCAGCTACTAGAGAGGCTGAGGTGGGAGGATCACTTGAGCCCAGGAGGTTGAGGCTGCAATGATTTGTGATGGCATCACTGCACTCCAGCCTGGGTGACAGAGCAAGACCCTGTTAAAAAAAAAAAAAAAAAAAAGCTGGGTGCGGTGGCTGACGCCTGTAATCCCAGCACTTTAGGAGGCCCAGGTGGGCAAATCACGAGGTCAAGAGATCAAGGTTATCCTGGCCAGTATGGTGAAACCCCATCTCTACTGAAAATTAAAAAATTAATAAATAAATAAATACAAAAATTAGCTGGGCCTGGTGGCATGTGCCTGTAGTCCCAGCTACTTGGGAGGCTGAGGCAAGATAATTGCTTGAACCCAGGAGGCAGAGGTTGCAGTGAGCCGAGATCGTGCCACTGCACTCCAGCCTGGGCGACAGAGCAAGACTCCGTCTCAAAAAAAAAAAAGCTGGAGCTCAAGCAGTCATTTTGGATCATGAAGTAAACTTGTGAATGGAGACCACACAAGGTGGGGGAAAAACAGTGGTTTATAACTGGAGGGTAGCATGATCCTCCCCTCTCTCCCACGTCCTTGGAAACCTATGGGGGTATTGTGATTGTAATAATGACTGGGAATGTTACTGAAGTTTGTGGCTGGGAGGTGTGGATATCCTGCATCCTGGTAACTACAGGACAGGACCACACCAGAAAGAATTAGCCTGCCCGGCCGGGCGCAGTGACTCATGCCTGTAATCCCAGCACTCTGGGAGGCTGAGGCAGGCGGATCACCTGAGGTCAGGAGTTCAAGACCAGCTTGGCCAACATGGTGAAACCCTGTCTCCACTAAAAATATAAAAATTAGCCAGTGCATGCCTATAATCTCAGCTACTCGGGAGGCTGAGGCACGAGAATCGCTTGAATCTGGGAGGAGGAGGTTGCAGTGAGCCGAGATTGTGCCATTGCACTCCAGCCTGGGCGGCAGAGTGAGACTCTGTCCCAAAAAAACAACAACAAAAAAGGTAGCACAAATGAACGCCTGATGTACAGCCAATTGGAAATTCTCCCAAAGGGCTGCTCTGCTCTAGGCTGAGCTGGAGACTTCCTGTCTGATCTGTCTCGGTCCCATACCCATTAATTTGCTGCTTGGACAATCTGGAGCCTCAGCTGGGAATTGACGGGAACAGTAAATGGGGAGACCCAGGTTTGGCTCCAACCAAGCAGAAGGTCCTGGGTTGAAAGTCTCCATGGCCACCATCAACTCTCACTGGTGACAGCAACAGACCCATCATTGGCCGTCTCTACCTAACAGTCAAAGGAGCTTTTATTTTTAAATATTTTTTTTTAGATGGAGTCTCGCTCTGTTACCCAGGCTGGAGTGCAATGGCGCCATCTCAACCTCCGCCTCCTGCGGTCAAGCGATTCCCCTGCCTCCGCGTCCCGAGTCGCTGGGACTACAGGCACCCAACACCATGCCTGGCTAATTTTTGTATTTTTAGTAGAGATGGAGTTTCACCATGTTGGCCAGGCTAGTCCTGAACTCCTGGCCTCAAGTGAACCACCCACCTCGGCCTACCAAAGTGCCAGGATTACAGGTGTGAGCCACCGCGCCTGGCCGAATTTTTGTATTTTTAGTAGAGATGGGAGTTCACCATGTTGGCCAGGCTGGTCTCAAACTCCTGGTGTCAAGGGATCCACCCACCTCGGCCTCCCAAAGTGCTGGGATTACAGGCGTGAGCCACCACACCCGGCCTCCAAAGGAGTTTTTATTTACTTCATTTTATAAAAATTAATTTAAAAATATCTTTTTCATACAGATGGGGTCTCACTATGTTGACCAGGCTGGTCTCAAATTCCTGGCCTCAAGTGATCCTCCCACCTTGGCCTCCCAAACTACTGGGATTATAGGTGTGAGCTACCACTCTATCCAGACATGGCTCCTCATGGCTTCCTACTTCATTAGAATAAAACCTGAAGGCCACTCCCTCCCCCACAGGGCCTTCCAGCTCCCTCTCCTACATAATTTCCTACTTCTCTCTTCCTTGCCTGCACAGTGGCAGCCACATGGGCTTCGTTGCTGTTTCTGGGACACACCATGCTCACCTCAGCACCTCCTTCTTCCTCCAAACTTTTCGTGGCTGGTTCCTTTTTGCCACTTGGAACTCAGATGAAGTATCATTTCTCAGATTGCTCAGAGAAGCGTTCCCAAAAGTAGTGTTCCAGCCCTCAAAGTGCCTTCCTCTCAGCCTCCTCGCACTTTGTACTAACACTTTTTTCTGGTGTACTTGTCTTTAAAAATTATAATTTTCTTAAAAAACAGCTTTATAAAAAAGAGCTTCTTGTATGTTGACTGACTTACTATTCCTGAGGGCAGGGATTGCGTCTATTTTTCTTCTCTGCTATATCCCTAGAACCCGGTGCAGTTAGATGAAGGAATGAATGAGTGAATTCATCATTTTCCCATCTGACAGATGGGACGGTGCACGGGCTAGTGTCTGAGGGGGCTTTCAGTGCTGGCATGCACATGCTGTCTCTACGCTTTTTAAAATTTTTTCTTTTTTTGGAGACAGAGTCTCGCTCTGTCACCCAGGCTGGAGTGCAGTGGCTGATCCCAGCTCACTGCAACCTCTGCCTCCAGAGCTCAAGTGATTCTCCTGCCTCAGTCTCCCGAGTAGCTGGGACAACAGGCATCTGCCACCACGCCCAGGTAATTTTAGTATTTTTAGTAGAGATGGGGTTTCACCATGTTGGTCAGGCTGGTCTCAAACTCCTGACCTCAAGTGATCCACCCACCCTGGCCTCCCAAAGTGCTGGGATTACAGGTGTGAGCCACTGCGCCCAGCCTTGTCTCTAGATCTTATAAATTTTTTATTCTAACCCAATGTGCCCCCTAGTTGCCATTTGTGCTAGCTGAACAGGTAACTGGCACTTGTCTGGTGGCCTGACCTTGCCAGCAGGTCCCTTTGTCAGACTGAGATCCTGGCTTCAGCAGGAGACCCTCCCTCCCACTCTGCCCTCACCCCCTCCTCCCTCCCTCACTCCGCAGAGGCCATCCCGGCCGCGCCTTTCAGCACCTCCAGACATCACTGCTTTTGGAGAAGAGGGAGAGACGGATAACCTCCGGCGCCATCCAGGCGTAGGTCCCCGCAGCGCTCATCTTGGTGGTCTTGTGCCACTCGCGGGCGAGGCCAAAGTCCGTGATCTTGAGCACCGTGTCTGCGAGGTTGTGGTTCTCGATGGCCTCCAGGATCAGGACTGTGGGGTGGGAAGAAAGGTGGGTCACCCCAGACCTGCCGTGCTGCAGACCCAAGTGTTCTGGCCCGCTGCCTCAGCTAGAAACACGTCTCCCCTCTCACTGCCTCAGGCTGCCCCACTCTGTGGCAGGTCCTTTCCTGGCCTGGAACATCCATGAGCCCCTCTGCCCAGGTCTAATCCCTGTCCCAGGCTCCCATGAGGGAGTAGGGAGCTCCTCCTGTGTCCTCTGCCATTCTGACTCTGTCTTGGGCTTTGGGGAGCTCCATGAATGGTCAAGAACCAACAGCCAAGGCTGAAGCAGGTCACTTGAGCCCAGGAGTTCAAGACCAGCCTGTGCAACATGGCAAGACCCCATCTCTACAAAAATTTTTTTTAAATACCTGGGTGTGGTGGTGCGTGCCTACAGTCCCAGCTACTTGGGAGGCTAAGTTGGGAGGATCACTTGAGCCTGGGAGGTTGAGGTTGCAGTGAGCCATGGTCTTGCCATTGCACTCCAGCCCAGGCAATAGAGTGAGACCTTGTCTCAAAAAAAAAAAAGAAACAACAGCCCAGGCCTTGGTTCTCCAGGCCTTGAGTTCCCAGCTACCCTGGAAGCAGGAACTGCAAACCTGGGGCAGAAGGGAGGAACGTGGCTTCCCCCTCGTGTCTATCACCCCTGTGGCACACTGCAGTCAGGGTCCCAATCCTACCCCTTCCTGTGTCTGCACTCTGCCATGACACTTTGCCATTCTTTCTGCTAAAGAGGCAGAGTATTGCCGGGCGCGGTGGCTCACACCTGTAATCCCAGCACTTTGGGAGGCCGAGGTGGGCGGATCACTTGAGGTCAGGAGTTCGAGACCAGCCTGGCCAACATGGTGAAACCCCGTCTCTACTAAAAATACAAAAATTAGCCAGGCATCATGGTGCTCACCTGTAATCCCAGCTACTCGGAAGGCTGAGGCATGAGAATCACTTGAACCTGGGAGGTGGAGGTTGCAGTGAGCCGAGATCGCGCCACTGCCCTCCAGCCTGGGTGACAGAGTGAGACTCTGTCTCCGAAAAAACAAAAACAAAAACAAAAACAAAAAACAAAGGCAGAGTGCACCCTGACTCTGGCTCAGCCGTGTGACTTGCTTTGGCTAAGAATGACAGGGTGCCAATTCCAAGCCCAGGCCTCGCATGTCTGCTGGCCCTCTTGCACTTGTGTCATCACCATGACAACATGCCTCAGCTAGCCTGCTTGTCCAAGAAGATGAGAGCTACTTGGAGCAAAGCCTCTCCAGCTGAGCCCAGCCTCCATCAGTTTACCCTCCAGCTGGTCCACAAATGCAGGAGCAGTAATACACAATGGTTGTTTTAAGATGCTGAGTTTTGGGGGTAGCTTATTACATAGCATTATTGTGACAAAATCTGACTGAAGTATTCCCTAAACATACTGGATGGTTCCAGCTTACTTTCTACCTGGGTTGTCACTAATAGCGATGAGGATCATGGCTAGTGTTTGTACATGGCTAGTGTTTATACTGTGCTAAGCTCTCTATATGAATTGACTCACGAATGACCCCCCCAGCCATTTTTTTTTTTTTTTTTTAAGAGGCAGGGTTGGCCAGGAGCAGTGGCTCACACCTGTAATCCCAGCACTTTGGGAGGCCAAGGCAGGTGGATCACTTGAGGTCAGGAGTCCGAGACCAGCCTGGCCAACATAGTGAAACCTGTCTCTACTAAAAATACAAAAATTAGCTGGGTGTGGTGGCGGGTGCCTGTAGTCCCAGCTACTTGAGAGGCTTTGGCGAGAGGATCACTTGAACCCAGGAGGCAGAGGTTGCAGTGAGCCGAGATTGCGCCACTGCACTCCAGCCTGGATGACAGAGCGAGACTCCATCTCAATGAAAACAAATAAAGAGACAGGGTCTTTTTCTGTCACTCAGACTGGAGTGTAGTGATGTGATTATGGCTTGCTGTAGCCTCAAACTTCTGGGCTTAAACAATCCTCCAGCCTTGGACTCCCAAAGTGCTGGGACTACAAGAGTAAACCACTGCACCCAGCCACAACCCATTTTTCTTGACTAGCTAACAGAGACTCAGAAGTCACTTGTCCAAGAGGTCACATGGTTAGAAAATGGCAGGACAAAGGCTTGAATTAGTTTTGTCATCAGAGCCCAATCTCTTAACTGCTGGGATATTTTACTACCTTCTATCACACAGAGGCCCCAAAGTATACAGTGTACTGCCTGGGGTTGAATCTCAGCCCTGCTTCTTCCTAGCTGCGTAACCTTGTACAGTTTACTTGAATCTTCACACTGAGACTTCTCCTCTGTTAAATGGGGCTGGTAACAGAATTTACCTTCTAGCATTATAGTAAAAATTTATTGCCTGAAGCAATAGGGCCTTTAAAAGTGTTAGCTGTTGTTATTAGTGTGTGATATTGCCATAATTGTTCCGAATTTCTCCACCTTTCTCTTTTGCCATTCCTGGCTACTTCCCAGTCATAATAATAATAGTAAGGTAGTTCTACTATCATGCCCATTTGGCAGATGAAGGAACTGAAGGTGGCAGAGATTGGCAAATCACCCAGGGTCACACAGTTGATAATCCTGCCCATCCTTTAAAGTCCAGCTTCAGACTGGACGCGGTGGCTCATGCCTGTAATCCTAGCACTTTGGGAGGCCAAGGCAGGTGGATCACCTGAGGTCAGGAGTTCAAGACCAGCCTGGCCAACATGGCGAGACCGCCGTCTCTACTACAAATACAAAAATTAGCCAGACGTGGTGGCGCACGCCTGTAGCCCTGGGTACTTGGAAAGTTGAGGTGGAAGAATCACTTGAACCCAGGAGGCGGAAGGTTCAGTGAGCTGTGATCACGCTACTGCACTCCAGCCTGGGTCTTAGAGTGAGATGACTCTGTCTCAAAAAAAAAAAAAAAAAAAAAAAAAGGCCCGGCTTTATTGTCACCTCCTCCTGGAAGCCCCCACTGTAAATTCCTAGTCTGTGACTCCACCTCTGCAGAAGTTTTCCCTTCTTAGGTCCCCACCTCTCCTGTTTGTATCAAAACCCTGTGACAGAGGAAACATCTCATGGTTTTATGCTTTATTTCTGTATTTCCCAGGCTGGGCCTAAGTCAGTCCCCCTACAAAATCTGTATGTAATCCTGTCACTCCCTGCTTCAAATCCTCTAATGGCTTCCACTACATCAAATAAAATACCCCAAGTCCTCACCATGGCCCCCAAGGTCCTATGTGATCTGGCTCCTGCCAGCCTTTCTGATCCTACTTCCTCCCATCTCTGCCTCAATGCCTGCTGTTCTGGTCTTGCTGTTCTCCAATGAGCCACACTCACTCCCACCTCAGGACATGTGCCCCACTGTTCCCCTTCCCCAGATCTTTGTAAGGCTGGGTCCCCTTTGTTCAGGTCTCTGCTCAAATGTTGCCTTCCCTGACCACCCAATCTAAATAAAGAGAACCCTCTGCTCCAGCCTTTGCCTTAGTCCACTGAGAGCCCCTGACACTCTCTGAAATTTTGGTATCCATCTATCCATCATTTATTCCTGTTCACCAGAATATAAATTCCATAGCTGGGGGAGGGGGAAATCTTGCCTTGTTCACTTCTGTAATCCCAGGGCTGAGGACAGTGCTTAGTACAGAGTAGGCACTTAAGAATTACTGGTGGAATGAACCAATGAATGAATGATGGCAGATGAGGCGCTCCTTAGGGTAGGATGAGTGGGGAAGCAGTGCTGTGGAGGTGCTGTGTCCTCTGTTTCTGGCAAAGAGCAGACCCATCACCCCAGGAGGAAGCCCTGGCCATAAGAGGCCCACTGACCCTTTGGCCAAATAGCATTGGCTACAAAAAACCTCGGGGTGTGGGGCGTGCTGTCAATCAGCAGGGGTGAGGAAGGGCCGAGGAGCCCCAGCCTTCAACAGGAGCATGCTGGGTGGCCCTGCCTCCATTTACCCAACATTTCAGAGGTGCTGGGGCATAAGCATCAGTTCCCCAGACACGGCACCAGCCCTGGCACATCGTGGTCATGTGTTAGCTCTTTTTTTGTGTGTGTGTGATGGAATCTTGCTCTGTCACCCAGGCTGGAGTGCAGTGGAGCGATCTCGGCTCACTGCAACTTCCACCTCCTGGTTTCAAGTGATTCTTCTGCCTCAGCCTGAGTAGCTGGGATTGCAGGTGCATGCCACCATGCCCAGCTAATTTTTGTATTTTTAGTAGAGAAGGGGTTTCACCTTATTGGTCAGGCTGGTCTCGAACTCCTGACCTCAGGTGATCCACCCACCTCGGCCTCCCAAAGTGCTGGGATTACAGGCGTGAGCCACCGCACCCAGCCAAGCTTTCTGTTGATATACAAATGTCAGGCTTGGGAGGCAAGGAAGATGCAGTCCCTCTATTCTAGGGGCTTACAATTGCTATAGGTGGGGGAATAGCAATATATTCCTAAAAATAGTGGGATGGATTAAAGTAAATTTCAAGATGTAGAAGTGACAGAAATCAGGAGTAGATGAGATGTGGGTGTTGAGAGCAAAGGGGGCACCTTCACATTTTAGGGCTTAACTGTGAGTGACGTGAGGGCCGGGGACATGCTGGCCTTCTCCACTGCTGATGCCTTTGCTTAGCACATGATCTGGCCTGGTAAATACCAAATGGAAGAATGAACAAATGAATGAAGAAATGAAAGGGAGTGAGATGGGGCACAGCACGAATGGGAGAGCCAGGAATGTAAGATTTTTTTTCTTGCTGTATCCCTGGGAAAGGGTCTGGCACACAGCACTCTGGAAATATCTGTGGAATGAATGAATGAAATTGCTAGCCTGTGAGTACCCTCAGGGCAGAAACCATGGCTGTCTTAGTCCCAGTTGGGCTCCTGCTTAATAGGTGCTCAATTAATACTTGCTGACACCACATGAAGCTCTTCGATCTAGAAATGAGTCTTGTAGAATGTTCCCTTCTACCTGGCTCCATTATTTATTCAACCAACCAATCAACTTTGGAGAACCTGTCAGGCAGCCTGGAAGCTTTTATATAAGCCACATGCATTTAATTCCTCCCTCATCTTTTCCAGTTTGCCTTGGCCAGCTCGGCCTATGAAGACAGGAAATGGTTCTCAACTGGGGGTGATTCTGCCCCCCAGGGGACATTTGCAATGCCTGGAGACACTTTTGGTTGTCATAGCTGGGGATGGGGGCAGGGAATGGCATCTAGTGGGACGAAGCTAAAGATGCCGCTAAGCAACTCACAATTCACAGGACAGCCCCTACAACAATGATCCAGCCTCAAGTGCCAATAGTGCTGGGGTTGAGAGACACTGACTCCAGACGGGGTAGGCTCTTTTTGTCTCTGCCTGGTGGACTCTGGCAGCATGGCTGGATGGCGAGCACCTTGAAGGCAGGCACTGCATCTGTCCTGTTCATGCAGGGAACGCAGGTGTTCATGGATACATGTTTATTGAGCGATTGTGACTCTGCAGCCTGGGAGGCAGGTAAGTCCTTCAACCTTTCTGAGCCTCCTTTTTCTCCCTTAAGGCGGGCAAGGCCTACCTCACCTTCACCCTGAAGGTATCATACTGCTGCCCCTTCTCACTCCAGGCACAGTGTCATCTGGTGTCCCTCACCCTGTTTCCCGCCACCTAGGCCTGGCCTTGAGAGGTTCTGTGGAAGGAATTTTGGGGAGAGGACACCACTTACTGTTGATGGACTTGAGGTCCCGGTGGATGATGGGCACAGGGGCATCATTGTGTAGGTAGTTCATGCCCCGGGCCACCTGCACAGCCCAGTTGACCAGCACGTGAGGTGGCACCCGGCGACCTGCCAGCACCCTGCTCAGTGCGCCACCCCGGGCATACTCCATCACTAGGCAGAGGTGTGGGGGGTTGAGGCAGGCGCCCCTAAGGGCAATTATGTTGGGGTGCTGCAGGGCTCCAAAGAGCCGGGCTTCCTGGCACACCTGCTCCGCTGTCACTGCCGGGTCCTTCTCAGGGTCCAGCCGGGCGGCCTTGACTGCCACCTCCTCGCCACGCCACAGGGCCCGATAGACCTTGCCAAAGCCCCCCACACCGATGATCTCCTCTAGCTGCAGCTCGTGGAAGGGGATCTCCTGGGGCAGCTGGAGGCCCGCGGGTGCAGCGGGGGCGCCGGGGGCCACGTAGTTGCTGGGGAAGACGCCCACGCGGCCGCTGGGGAGCTGCCCGGTCCACCAGCCCTCGTCGCCGGACACCGCACAGTCTTGGGAAAGCACCTGGACGCGATCGCCCCTCCGCAGGGTCAGCTCCTCGTCGCCCGCCGCCTCGTAGTCGAACACTGCGGTCCAGACGGGCCCCGCGGGGGTCGTGCCCCACTCCTTGGCCACCGCCCCCTCCTCCTCCTCCATGGGGGAGGGGCCGGGGGCTGCGGGAGGCCGCTTCACACAGGCTGCCCGCGGGATGCAGAAGGCGGGCCCCGGCGGCCGGGATGGAGGGCAGTCCCTGCGGGGTCTAGGGAGCTCCTGAGGGCCATGGCTGGGGCGCCCTCCGCAGGAGCAAGAAAAAAACCCCTTTCAAAGGGCAGGCTCGTCCCTTCCGATTTGGCTGTCCGGGCGGGGCGGGGCGGGGTGGGAGTGGGGCAGCAGGTTCACCCGTGCCCCCCAAACGGCAGAGGGTTAAGAGGGCCTGGCTGCGCGGCTCTCGAATGCCCGCCGGGGTCCGCCGGTGGGGGACGAGGGCGAGGGCGGCAGGCAGTCCCCGTTCCCCGCGCCGCTCACCCCGCGCAGCTCCACCGGCGGCCCCCGGCTCCGCATCCCGGGCCACGACTGCCGGGCCGGGCGGGGGTGCGGGGCCCCTGGGGCGGCCGCCCCGGGCCGGGGTGGCGCGCCCCTCGGCCTCCTCACGCGCGGGGCAGCTGGGCGGCCCCCATCCTTGGCACCGGCCTCCCGGTCGGCCCCAGCCCCTGCCCCCCGCCCGTGCTGCTTCCCCGGGCCACCGGCGGGGCCCGAGTGACGTGTGGGCGGTGCCGCCGCCGCGGTGCCGCCTGGGAGTTGTAGTCTCCGGCCGTGCGGCCTCAGGGCCCGGCTCTCAGCGCCCTCCCGCAGAGCCCCGCGACCAGCCTCGGGCCGCAGTGGACATGACACCCCACGAAGCCGAAGGAGTCCTCCCGGAGAGATGAGCCCGGCCTCGGCCCCTCCCTCGGATGCGGCGTAGCGGGCGCCCGGGGCGGGGGGAAGCGCTCCTCACAGACCCTGCGGGGGCCGCGGCCCAGGATGGGGTGGACTGTAACGGACGCGATTAGCAACGCGAAAAATAGGAGCTGAGTGCATCACTGTGACTGCCTGGAGCCGCGAACGCAGCCTGGACCCTGTCCCTGAGGCAGGACGGCCCCTCGGACCTCCGACCGAGATGCACGCTGGGAACTGTAGTCCGCGCGGGGACCTGGCGCTGCAGGGGGCGGCCCCCAAACAGCGGGCTGCGGGCGTCGGCGGGTGGTTGGAGTAAGTTAGGGGTCGGGACTCTGCGGGGAAGATGGGGCTGGGAGGATGTGTTTAGTGTCCCTGGGGATGTCACAGCCACGTCTGCTTTCCCCACAAGCTCTGGGTTCCTCTGCTGAAGTCAGAACTCCTGCTCTTGAGAATCCCCGATTCCTATTTTATAGGAGTTTCAATTTCGGGGAGCTTAATGTGCATGTTGTGTTCAGTGCTTTGTACACGTGGTATCGTTAAGTCTTCACAAAGAGCCCCATTTTACAGATGACTCATAGAGAAGTGAAGTCATTTGTGCAAGGCTACAGAGCTATAAATGGCAAAGTAAGAATGAAAGGCAGTTTTAGAAATTAACAACCAGGCCGGGCGCGGTGGCTCACGCCTGTAATCCCAGCGCTATGGGAGGCCGAGGCGGGCGGATCACGAGGCCAGGAGTTCGTGACCAGCCTGGCCAGCATGGAGAAACCCCGTCTCTACTATTTAAAAAAAAAAAAAAAAAAATTAGCTGGGAGTAGTGGTGTGCGCCTGTAATCCATCCCAGCTACTCGGGAGGCTGAGGCAGGAGAATCGCTTGAACCTGGGAGGTGGAGGTTGCAGTGAGCCAAGATCACGCCACAGCACTCTAGCCTGGAAGACAGGGCAAGACTCCGTCTCAAAAAAAAAAAAAAGTTAATAACCATCGCCACGATTAACAACATCAACAAAAAACAAACAACCCACTGCCTTTCTATTTAAAGAATGAGGAAAGTGGGTCCCGCAGAGGTTCAGTGACTTCCTCAAGATCTCTAAGCTTGTAAGAAGCAAAATTCTGGGTCTTTTTACTTGGCCTCTCCTGAGTGGTATGGGGTCTAGAGGGAGGAGAGAAGAAGAGGAAATAAGAGGGGCTCTAGTGCCCAAACTCCAGAGAACTGCCCCTCAGGCTCCTTGGGGAATTGTTCCAATCTCAGAGGGAAGTGGGTTACCTGGTCTCCTGGCTACCTAGCAGGGACACTCGGAACATATCAAAAATGCTTGTTGGAAGAGAGAGCCCCAGCTTCATTCTGAGTATAAGTGTTTCTGCTATAACCTGCTATATGCATTCTTAAAAAACCTTCAGTTCTTCAAAACGGTGCACTAAAATTAACAAGACTTCATGGAAAAAATAGTTAGAGACAGATTGCTCAAAATATATGCAACTAGCTGGGCACGGTGGCTCATGCCTGTAATCCCAGCACTTTCGGAGGCCGAGGAGGGAGAATTACTGGAGTCCAGGAGTTTCAAACTAGCCTGGGCAACATAGGAAGACTCCGTCTCTACAAAAAAATAAAAAATTAGCCGGGTGTGGTGGTGTGCACCTGTGTTCCCAGCTACTCGGGAGACTGAGGTATAGGGGTATTACCTGAGCCCAGGAGGTCGAGGCTACTGTGAGCTGTGATTGTGGCACTGCACTCCAGCCTGAGAGACAGAGCGAGACCCTGACTCAAAAAAAAAAAAAAGTAAAAATAAAAACCTGTATACAACTTTTTTTTTTTTTTTGAGATGGAGTCTCGCTCTGTTGCCAGGCTGGAGTGCAGTGGCATGATCTTGGCACACCACAACCTCCGACTGCCTGGTTCAAGTGATTCTCGGGCTTCAGCCTCCTGAGTAGTTGGAATTACAGGTGTGTGTCTCCATGCCCAGCTAATTTTTGTATTTTTAGTAGAGAGAGGGTTTCACCATGTTGGCCAGGATAGTCTCGATCTCCTGACCTTGTGATCCGCCCGCCTCGGCCTCTCAAAGTGCTGGAATTACAAGTGTGAGGCACCGTGCCCGGCCTCTTGTATACAACTTTATATTCAGAGTGCTACAAAACCAATAATGACGCTAATAGAAACACTAGAATAGGTAAATTTCCATGAGCATTTGCTTTCAGCAGCACTTTGCAGCCTTGAAGGTTGGGCTTATGCTTCCTCTTTGGGGATGCTGGTCTGGAGATATTAACTATTGATGGGGATTGTTTTCATCAAAACTCAAAATGTGATCCAAGGTGTGATCTTTTTCATTAATCTGTTATTTTAATATGAGAGAAATATATTTGCAATTTCTTCATCTGCATTCATGGCTTTGCCGTAGGCGTAACATTGTGACAAACATGGTGGTCTTTGAAGTCACTAAACCAGCCACTGTGGATCCAAAGGAAGACACTTCTGTAGATTTGCAGCTTTTTCCTCTGAAGATCTTTTAGTACTAAGGCTTCCCCTTTAACTGTGAGAAAGCTTGGCCCTGATTGCTTCAAAATGTTAACTTCCTGGAGAAAATTGCATGTTAACCAACATGCTTGTGTTATGCTGACATCATTACTCCATTTACCAATCATTTATGGGGTGATTCATCTGAAAGAAGCAAATAGAGGGTGGGGGCGGTGGCTCACACACCTGTAATCGCAGCACTTTGGGAGGCTGAGGCAGGCAAATCACCTGAGGTCAGGAGTTTGAGACCAGCCTGGACAACATGATGAAACCTTGTCTCTACTGAAAATACAAAAATTAGCTGGGCATGGTGGCGGATGCCTGTAATCTCAGCTACTCAGGAGGCTGAAGCAGGAGAATCACTTGAACCTGGGAGGCAGAGGTCGCAGTGAGCCGAGAACGAGCCAGTGTACTCTAGCCCGGACGACAGAGGGAGACTCTGGAAGAAGCAAATGGGCTGCAGAACAGGTTGTCTCTGGGCCGGGTGCGGTGGCTCATGCCTGTAATCCCAGCACTTTGGGAGACCAAGGCGGGTGGATCACAAGGTCAGGAGTTCAAGACCAGCCTGGCCAACATGGTGAAACCCCGTCTCTACTAAAAATACAAATTTAGTCAGGGCACGGTGGCAGTCACCTGTAATCCCAGCTGCTCGGGAGGCTGAGGCAGGGGAATCGCTTGAACCGGGTGGCAGAGGTTGCAGTGAGCCGAGATTGCACCACTGCACTCCAGCCTGGTGACAGAGTGAGACTCCGTCTCAAAAAAAAAAAAAAATTATCTTGGATTTGGCTGCCTTGTTGAACTCACTCTTGCTTGTTCTAGAATAGCTCGACAGATAATTCTCTTCGATTTTCTAGCTAGATGATCCTGTTGTCCAGAAAAAAGAAAAAAATTACAGCTTTAAAAAATCTGATGTCTATGCTTTTTTTCTTAATCCTCTCCTCTTTAGCTAGGAGTTCCAATACAATGTTGAATGGCAGTGGTATTAATGGACAATTCTTTTCTTGTCCTAGACATTTAAGGGAATGAGCCTAAGTTTCATCGTTAAGTATGATGCTTTTAGTAGATTTCTAGTAGAAGTCCTTTATCAGGTTCTATTCCTAACTTGCTAGATATTTTTCTTTCTTTCTTTTTTTTTTTAAATGCAGGTGTTACATTTTATCAAATGCTTTTTATGCATTTATTTATGCGATCAGATGGTTTTTCTGCCTTTAATCCATTAATGTTGATTATCTCCTCTTTCTTGCTTCACCATTGCTGGATTTTATTTAATAATACTTTATTTAGGGTTGTTTTGCATTTCTTTTCTTTTCTTTTTTTTTTTTTTTGAGACAGCCTTGCTGTGTCATCCAGGCTATAGTGCAGTGGTGATATCTCAGCTCACCCACCTCCTGGGTTCAAGCGATTCTCCCACCTCAGCCGCCGGAGCTGAGACTATAAGCGCATGCCACTGTGCCCAGCTAATTGTTACATTTTTAGTAGACACGGGGTTTTGCCATGTTGGCCAGAGTGGTCTCCAACTCCTGGCCTCAAGGAATCCACCTGCCTTGGCCTCCCAAGGTGCTGGGATTACAGGCATGAGCTACCATGCCTGGCCTGCATTTGTTTTCATAAATGGCATTTTCTGGTGTTATTCTTGCCTAGTTTTGACATTGGCAGAATGCTAGCCCTATTCAATGAGTTGGGGAGCTTTTTTTTTGGGGGGTGAGAACACTTAAGACCTACCCTTATAACAAATTTCAAGTATACAATAAAATCTTATTAACGATAGTCATGTCATTGTATATTAGATCTCTATAACTTATTCATCTTGCATAACTGATATTTTGTATCCCTTGACTAACATCAAGTTAACTTTTTATTTTTTAATCTTTTTTTGAGATGGAGTCTCGCTCTGTCACCCAGGCTAGAGTGCAGTGGCACGATCTTGGCTCACTGCAACCTCCGCCTCCTGGGTTCAAGTGATTCTCCTGCCTCAGCCTCCCTAGTAGCTGGGATTACAGGCATGTAATCCCATTACCACGCCCACCCAGCTAATTTTTGTATTTTTAGTATAGACTGAGTTTCGCCATGTTGACCAGGCTGGTGCTGGAATTACAGGCATGAGCCATTTCTGACCTCAAGTAATCCGCCTCCTTGGCCTCCCAAAGTGCTAGGATTACAGGCATGAGCCACCTCTCCCAGCTGTGTTAACTTTTTCAATGATGTTCTGATGTCCTTGTTTGGAAGAAATCTTTAAATTTCATGTAGTCAAAACCGTCACATTTTCACCATATGTGCTTTCTGGGTTGAAGAATCTTTGCTCACTCCAAAGCCATAACAATATTCTACATTTTTCTAGCAGCTGTTATGGGTTGAATTGTGTTCTTCCAAAAGGACATGTTGAATTCCTACTCCCAGTACCTCAGAATGTGACTGTATTTAAAATGAGGTCGTTGCAGATGTAATTAGTTAAGATGAGGTCATACTAGAGTAGGGTGGGCTGCTAATGCCGCATCACTGTTGTCCTTATAAGAAGACAGCCTGGTTGGCCGCCGTGGCTCACGCCTATAATCCCAGCACTCTGGGAGGCCAAGGTGGGAGAATCACTTGAGCCCAGGAGTTCAAGATCGGCCTGGGCAACACAGTGAGACCCCGTCTCTATAAATAAATAAATAAAAAGAAGATAGCCATGTGAGGACGGACACACACACACACACACACACACACACACACACACACACACACGGAATGCCATATGTCAACAAAGGCAGAGATTAGAGTCATGCAGCTACAAGCGAAGCAACTCCAAAGGCTGCCAATAAATCATCAGAAGCTAAGACCAGGTGAGGAAGGATTCCCCTGCAGCGTTCAGAGCGGGCGTGGCCTTGCTGACACCTTGAGTTTGGACTGCTGGCTTTCAAGAATGGGGAGACAATAGATTTCTGTTGGGTTAAGCCACCCAGCATGTGGTACTTTACGGCAGCCCTAGGAAATTAACATACCATCCTAGCCTTCTGCTTTCACCTTTCTTATTTAGGTTCCTAGCCCATTTATTTGACCTTTGTATTGTGGGGAGAGGTAGGGAACTAACTTTACTTTTCTCCTTACAAGTGCCAGGTTCCCTAATACTATCTTCTAACAATCTCTCTCTTTTCTTCTTCTTTTTTTTTTTTTTTCCTTTGAGACAGGGTCTCAATCTGTTGCCCAGGCTGGAGTGCAGTGGTGCGATCTTGGCTCACTGCAACCTCTGCCTCCTAGGCTCAAGCGATCCTCCCACCTCAGCCTCTCCAGTAGCTGAGACCACAGGTACACGCCACCATGCCTGGCTAATTTTTTTAATTTTTAGTGGAGACGAGGTCTTGCTATGTTGCCCAGGCTGGCCTCGAACTCCTGGGCTCAAGTCATCCTCCTGCCTGAGGCTCTCAAAGTGCTGGGATTACAGGTGTGAACCACTGTGCCTGGCCACACCCTGTATAATTTCGTCCAATATGTGCCTAGTTTCTTTTCTTTTTAGCTGTGCTGTAATCGATTTCATTTGTTCACTGGGTTTTAAAGTTTTCACTTATATAATTTTTAGTTTTTCCTCTCCAAATCTTCCTTGACAGTTTTAATAATCAGCTTTTCTTTCAGTATTTTTAAAGCTCCGCCATTATTTTCTTTAAAGATTTACTATATTTATTTTATGTTCTGTACAGCATAATTCCAGTGGCTGTGCCATTTGTGAGTCTGATTCCGAGGTTTATTGCTTCTGCTTATGTAGTTTATTTCCTGTTAGTGATTTTTAAAAATATCAACTTATGTTCCTTGGGATTTTATATGAGGATTTTTTTTTTTTTTTTTTGAGATGGACTCTTGCTATCTTGCCCAGGCTAGAGTGCAGTGGCACAGTCTCAGCTCACTGCAACCTCTCCCTCCTGGGTTCAAGCGATTCTCCTGCCTCGGCCTCCCAAGTAGCTGGGATTACAGGCGCCTGCCACCACGCCTAGCTAATTTTTGTATTTGTAGTAGAGACGAGGTTTCACCATGTTATATTGGCCAGGCTGGTCTGGAACTCCTGATCTTCCCACTTTGGCCTCCCAAAATGTTGGGATTATAGGTGTGAGCCACCGTGGCCAGCCCTAAGGAAATTCTTTAAAGCCCAGGTTTAAATGCATTTTCCTGGCTAGGTGCAATGGCCCATGCCTGTAATCCCAGCACCTTGGGAAGCTGAGGTGAGAGGATTGCTTGAACCCAGAAGGTCAAGTTTGCAGTGAGCTATGACTGAGCCACTGCACTCCAGCCTGGGCAACAGATCAAGATCCCATCTCTACAGCAACAACAACAAAAGACTTTTGTTTTTTGGTCTTTCTCTTTTCAGTCTTTTATTTACCATACTCTCTTTTTTTTCTCCTTTCCTTGCTTCCATGAATACATTGATTATTTTCTACTTCTGATTTGAAAATTATTTAATTTAAAAACTTTTTAAAAAGTTATAGTAGTTATTTCTAACATGCTCAGACTAATTTGTGTTTATTCTACCCCATAAATTCTCCCCTCTGCTTCCTTTTGCCCTGAAACTGCCATATTGATATTTTTTAGACTTTCGATTTTGGATTTGTATAAATATGCCTTTTGGGGGCATTATTTATTTATCATAGAAACGTAGTCACTATTATTTCCTGTGTCTCATAAGTTGTTTCTCTTCTTGCTGTAATACTTCCTCCAGGATTATTTTTGAAGGTTTTTGTGGGGTAAACTTTTTTTTTTTTGAGACAGAGTCTCACTCGGTTGCTCAGGCTGGAGTGCAGTGGTGGGAACTTTGCTCACTGTAACCTCCACCTCCCGTGTTCAAGCGATGCTCCTGCCTCAGCCTCCCAAGTAGCTGGGACTGCAGGCACCTGCCATCACACCCGGCTAGTTTTTTTTTTTTTTTTGTATTTTTAGTAGAGACAGGGTTTCACCGTGCTGGCCAGGCTGGTGACAAACTCCTGACCTCGTGATCCGCCCACCTTGGCTTTCCAAAGTGCTGGAATTACAGGCGTGAGCCACTACGTCTGGCCCAGGATAAATTTTTGACACTTTTTTATATCTGAAAATATCTTTATGTACTCTCACATTTAAATGACAGTTCTGCTAGACATAAAATTCTGTAAGTTCCAAGTTTTTTCCTTTTATTCTTCGAACAAAATACTACCCCATTGTCTTCTTGCATGTGTTGTTGCTGCTGACAAGTCTGGTGTTGTTTAGTTTCTGAAAGCTGTTAGAATTTTTCTCTTTGAAGGTCTTCAGATTAATTGAAAATTATCTACATGTTTTGAAACCTATTTGTCTATGAGCCTGGTATGGGTACCCCACCCCCCAGATTCACATGTTGAAGTGCCAACTCCCAGTGCCTCTGACTGTATTTGGAAATAGGGTTGTTGCAGGTGTAATTAGTTAAGATGTTAGAGTGGGTCCCTACTCCAATATGACAGGTGTCCTTATGAAAAGGGGAAATTTGAGGCCAGGGGGAGAGGCTCTCACCTACAATCTCAACGGTGTGGGAGGTGGGTGGATTGCTTGAGGCCAGTATTTGGTGACCAACCTGGGCAACATAGCGAGACCTCATCTCTACAAAACATACAAAAATTAGCCAGGCGTGTTGACATACACCTGTCGTCCTAGCTACTTGGGAGGCTGAGGTGGGAGGATTGCTTGAGGCCAGTATTTGGAGACCAACTTGGGCAACATAGCGAGACCTCATCTCAACAAAAAAATACAGGCTGGGTGCGGTGGCTCACGCCTGTAATCCCAGCACTTTGGGAGGCCGAGGCGGGTGGATCACCTAAAGTCAGGAGTTCAAGACCAGCCTGGCCAACATGGCAAAACCTTATCTCTTCTAAAAATACAAAAATTAGCCAGGCATGGTGGCAGATGCCTATAATCCCAGCTACTCAGGAGGCTGAGTCAGGAGAATCACTTGAACCCAGGGGGCAGAGGTTGCAGTGAGCTGAGATCACATCACTGCACTGTAGCCTGGGTGACAGAGTGAGACTCTGTCTCAAAAAAAAAAAAAAAAAAAAAGAAGGAACCAACCCTGCTGATGCCTTGATCTTGAACTTGTAGCCTCCGCAACCATGAAGCTATACATTTGGATTATTTAAGCAGCTCAGTTCGTGGCCCAGTGTCACAGCAGCCCTGGCAAACACATACAAGCCCTTTTATTTGGAGTCTTACCTTTTTCGTTTGATTTTTGTAAAATGTAGTCATTATTTTTTCCAAATATTTCTTCCCTTCTGTCTTTCCTATGAGTCTGTTGTTTTACACCTATTACCATGTCTACTTTTATCCATCATAAGATGTTAATTTTTTTAAATTCTAAAATGTTAATATTTTCCAAGTTTTTGTCTCTTACTGTTACCTTCTGAAATTGATACATTCTCTCACTTAAGTTCTTCGCAGTTTGTATTGTTTTACTGCCTAGTCCCTCCAGTGAGTTCTTTATTTAGATTTTATAATTTCTTTTTTTGGTTGTTTTTTTGAGACATGGTCTTGCTCTGTTGCCCAGGCTGGAGTACAGTGGTGTGATCATGGCTCACTGCAGCTTCGACCTCCTGGGCTCAAAGTGAGATTCTCACCTCAGCCCCCTGAGTAGCTGGGACCACAGGCGTGTGCCACCACGCCCAGCTGACTTTTAATTTTTTTTGAGAGATTGGGGAGGGGGGGGTCTCACTATGTTGCCCAGGGTGGTCTTGAACTCCTGGGCTCAAGTGATCCTCCCACCTCGGCCTCCCAAAGCGCTGGGATTACAGGTGTAAGCCACTATATACCTGGCTGTTTTTTCTTTGGACTGCTTGTCTTTGCTTCAGGTTTTCAGTATTCTCCTTTATATCCTTGAGGGTTCTTTATTAATTTCATTCCCTCTGCTGTAGTTTGTTCCCATATAGTGCTTTAGTTCCTCACCCTTTTCCCCTTTGGAACTCATATTCCCTTGGAAGTCTGTGTTGCTTGGTGGAGGGGTGAAAGCCCAGGCCCTGCATCACGCCCCTCCTGGTAAATTTCAGGAGTGGGAAGAGGACGGCATAGCTCAGAGAAGAAAGCCTTTGTGTGCAATGCAAGCGTGACTCCTCCCATGTGTCGCCCTAACCCCTTACTCGAAGGCCACCTTTCAGCACCTCCATTACAAGCGCCGCTCTTCCAAGCAGGGCCTCCTTTTTTTATTTTCTTCTTTTTTTTTTTTTTTTTGAGACAGGGTATCGCTGTGTCACCCAGGCTGGAGTGCAATGGCTCGATCTTGGCTCACTGCAACCTCCACCTCCCAGGTTCAAGTGATTCTTCGGCCTCAGCCTCCCAAGTAGCTGGGACTACAGGTGCCCACCACCACACCTGGCTAATTTTTATATTTTTAGTAGAGACGGGGTTTCACCATATTGGCCAGGCTGGTCTCGAACTCCTGACCTTGTGATCCACCCACCTCGGCCTCCCCAAGTGCTGGGATTACAGATGTGAGCCACTGTGCCTGGCCTGTTTTCTTTTCTTTTTTTTCTTTTCTTTTTTTGAGACTGGGTCTCACTCTGTTGTCCAGGCTATAGTGCAGTGGTGCAATCTCGGCTCACTGCAACCTCTGCTTCCTGGGTTCAAGCAATTCTCCTGCCTCAGTCTCCCAAGTAGCTGGGATTACAGGTGCCCGCCACCACACCCATCTAATTTTTTTTGTATTTTTAGTAGAGATGGGGTTTCACTATGTTGGCCAGGCTGGTCTGGAATTCCTGACCTCAGGTGATCCACCTGCCTCGGCCTTCCAAAGTGCTGGGATTACAGGCGTGAGCCACCACACCTGGCCTTAGGTATTTCTTTATAGCAATATGAGAACGGACTAATACAAATATCAGGTACATAGTACGTATTCACTAACTATTTCTTAAATGAATGGATCTTTATATTTTTTAAGAGACAGGGTCTTGCTCTATTGCCCAGGCTAGAGTGCAAGTGGTGCGATCATAGCTCACAGCAGCCTCAAACTCCCTGCGCTCAAGTGATTTTCCTGCCTCAGCCTCCTGAGTAGCTGGGACCACAAGTGTGTGCCATCATGCCTGGTTAATTCTTTTTTTTTTTTTGTTAGGGATGATATTTCACTATGTTGCCCACGCTGGTCTCAAACTCCTGGCCTCAGTTGATCCTTTCTGCCTTGGCCTCCCAAAGCGCCGGGATTACCAGCACGAGTCACTGCACCCTGCATAGTGAATGTTTTTGAAAGATGCTTTCTTTGCAGCTGGTGTTTGGTGTGAGAGGTAGAGACTATATCATGTGCTCAGTCTGCCGTGTCGAAAATACTGCAGTGTCTAAATCACTTTTTCCATAATTTTCCTGTTGTTGGAACCAGTCTGGGTGGTGATAGACTCCATTTTTCAGAATTAAAAAAAAATTTTTTTTGAGACAGGGTCTCACTCTGTCACCCAGGCTGGAGTGCAGTGGTGCAATCTCGGCTCACTGCAACCTCCACCTCCTGGGTTCAAGTGATTCTTGTGCCTCAGCCTCCTAAGTATCTGGAATTACAGGCACGCATCACCACTACCGGCTAATTTTTGTATTTTTAGTAGAGACGGGGTTTCAACATGTTGGCCAGGCTGGTCTTGAACTCCTGACCTCAAGTGATCTGTCTGCCTCAGCCTCCCAAAGTTCTGGGATTATAGGCGTGAGCCACTGCGCCCAGCCTGTTTTTCATAATTCTTTATGTCATTTTGATCTGTGGCCTGCAAATATCCCTTCTTCAATTAAGCCTCCTCCTGGGCTTTGGCAAGGCTGGAGGTAAATTACTGACAATTCTGGTTAGAAGATAGCATTGCCATTTGCTCTGCTATGTCATCTTCATCTGGCTTAATGTCACTCACTGAACTGCTTGGCTCTGGGCTGGGGACCAACAGGAAGCTATTCTCTTTAAATTTTTTTTTTTTTTTTTTGAGACAGAGCCTCTGTCTGTCACCCAGGCTGGAGTGAAATGGCATGATCTCGGCTCACTGCAACCTCTGCCTCCTGGGTTCAAGCAATTCTCCTGCCTCAGCCTCTCAAGAAACTGGGATTACAGGCGCCCGCCACCACGCCTGGCCAATTGTTTGTAATTTTTTTTTTTTTTTTTTTTTGAGACGGAGTCTTATTCTGTTGCCCAGGCTGGAGTACAGTGGCACGATCTCAGCTCACTGCAAGCTACGCCTCCCAGGTTCACGCCATTCTCCTGCCTCAGCCTCCTGAGTAGCTAGGACTACAGGTGCCTGCTACCACGCCTGGCTAATTTTTTGTATTTTTAGTAGAGACGGGGTTTCACTGAGTTAGTCAGGATGGTCTCTATCCCCTGACCTCGTGATCTGCTCGCCTCAGCCTCCCAAAGTGCTGGGATTACAGGTGTGAGCCACCTCGCCTGGCCAACCTTAAGATTTTAATTACCATGAAAAGCAAGAGATGAGACTCTGAATGAGGCCCTTCCTGACATCTGCTATAGCTCCATGGAACTTCCAGATATTTATATACAGAAAGAAGGATGAAGCCTTGATATAAGAATTTGCGGCCAGGCACAGTGGCTCACGCCTATAAGGCCAGCACTTTGGGAGGCTGAGGCAGGAGGATCACTTGGGCCCAGGAGTTTGAGACCAGCCTGG
The DNA here is from genome assembly GCF_028885655.2 of Pongo abelii. Taxonomy (NCBI): domain Eukaryota; kingdom Metazoa; phylum Chordata; class Mammalia; order Primates; family Hominidae; genus Pongo; species Pongo abelii. The sequence continues at coordinate 45,970,517 of NC_072005.2, read as the reverse complement.
GTAACATGGTGAGACTCTGTCCCTACTAAAAATCAAACAAATTATTGGGCGTGGTGGTACATATCTGTGGTCCCAGCTACTCAGGAGGCTGAGATGGGAGGATTGCTCGAGCCCAGGAGGTTGAGGCTGCAGTGAGCCATGTAGGTACCACTACACTCCAGTATGGGCGTCAGAGTGAGGTCCTGTCTCAAAAAAAAAAAAAAAAAAAAAATTTCTCTGCTCCATTCTCAGTGCCTAAATCTTAGATTAACTGAATGTTTCAGTGGGCACTTCCTAGAAGGATTCTTCTCTGTGAAAGGATCTCCTGCTAAACCCTGTTCATTCTTGGGATACTGCAGTGAGCATTTGCTGACTCCATACCTAAGGGACGGTGCAGGTAGGTCCATTGGTGCCCATAGGGACGTTTCCAATTGCGTCTGTTTGGTTCCATCTTGTTTTACATGGAAGTTCTTTCATGCTTTATCCACACAAGGTGTCCAATTCATCCAGCCTCCATTCAGGGAGCCTGTAAGCGTCCAAGTCTATTGAAAGGTGGGTTGTCCATAGGTGATGAGTGTGTAAGGGGTTAAACTCCAGAACAGCTCATCTTTGAATCCTTTTTACTCTGTCTCTGGTTCTCATGCTCTTCTTGGTTCTCTGTTCTCCTACTTCAAGGACTCCTGGGATGTTTTCCAACACCAACAGCCAGTTCTCTGATTCTCTGGCCACCAACTGGATATTCAACAATTCAGTTCAATTCTGATACTACCTGGAGTTAGGGCAGACTCCACAGCTTAAGGGCTCAAAACTGCCCCACCCACCAACTTCAGATGCCAGTTGCAAGTCCCAGGACTCCTGTACTTCTGACCAATGTAAACCAAAAATAAAATTCTTTTTTTTTTGAGACAGAGTCTCACTCTGTGCCCAGGCTGGAGTACGGTGCCATGATTTTGGCTCACTGCAACCTCCACCTCCCAGGTTCAAGCAATTCTCCTGCCTCAGCCTCCTGAGTAGCTCGGACTACAGGCAGCCACCACTCCCAGCTGCTAATTTTTATATTTTTAGTACAGATGGGGTTTCACCATGTTGACCAGGCTGGTCTCCAACTCTTGACCTCAGGTGATCCACCCGCTTCAGCCTCCCAAATTGCTGGGATTAACAGGCATAAGCCACTGCACCCAGCCGAGACCAAGGTTCTTCTTATGCAGATGAAGACTCCAGGTAGCAGGCTTCAGAGAGAATAGATAGTAAAATTTCTTGCAGTGGCATGCACCTGTAATCCCAGTTACAGGGAGGCTGAGGCATGAGAATCGCTTGAACCCAGGAGGCTGAGGTTGCAGTGAGCCAAGATTGGGCCACTCCACTCCAGCCTGGGCAACAGAGTGAGACCCTGTCTCAAAAAAAAAAAAAAAAAAAAGAACTTTGGTCTTCATAACTCCTTATCCTAACTCAGATACTCCTTTCTATCGACTCCAGGTCTTTAGTTAAACTCTTTCAACCAATTGCCAGTCAGAAAATCTCTGAATCCATCCATGACCTGGAATCCCCACCTCCCCTCCCTTCCACTCCACTACCTTGCTTTGAGTTGTCCCACCTTTCCAGACCAAACCAGTGTATATCTTACACGTGTTGGTTGATGTCTCATGTTTCCCTAAAATGTGTAAAAGCAAGCTGTGCCCCAGTGACCTTGGGCATGTGTTCCCAGGACCTCCTGGGGTTGCGTTATGGGTCATGGCCACTCGTATTTGGCTCAGAATAAATCTCTTCAAGTATTTTACAGAGTTTGACTCTTTTGGTTGACCAACCAGCTATAAATCAGGGGGTTTGCATGCCTCCCTCATAATGTTCGATAATTTTCTAGAACAGTTCATAGAACTCAGGAAGACACTTTACTTATGTTTACCAGTTTAATATAAAGGGTACAAGGGAACAGATGAAGAGGTGCATAGGATGAGGTCTGGAAGGGTTCTAAGTACAAGAGTTTCTATCGGCATAGAGCTGGAGTGCACCACCATCCCCGTCTGAGGATATATTTAATGATCAGGAAGCTCTGCATAATCTCGAAGTTTAATTTTTTTTTTTTTTTTTTTTTTTTTTTTTGGAGGCAGGCTAGAGCGCCCAGGCTAGAGCGCAGTTGCATGATCACGGCTCACTGCAGCCCCAACTTCCCAGGCTCAAGTGATCCTCCCATCTTAGCTTCTTGAATAGCTGGGACCACAGGTGCATGCCATCACACCTGGCTGTTCTGTTTTTTTTTTTGTTGTGGAGACGGGGTTTCACTCTGTTGCTCAGGCTGATCTTGAACTCAGCCTCAAGCGATTCTCTCACAGCAGCCTCCCAAAGTGCTGGAATTACAAGCATGAGCCAGTGCACCTGGCCTCAAAATTTGTCTTCGTTCTTGCTTTTGAAAAGCAAAGAACAGGGGAGAAATTTGTCACTGAGGGACAATAAATGTGAGGAGGAAGAGGTAGGGTGATTGCAGGGTAGGACAGAGGGTGTTGATCATGCAAAAGTCAAGATGGACATGACGATCAAGAAGGGAATGGATCCTTTTTCTTGAAAACAGACAGGAATTGGCTGGGCGTGGTGGCTCAAGCCTGTAATCCCAGCACTTTGGGAGGCTGAGGTGGGCAGACCACCTGAGGTCGGGAGTTCGAGACCAGCCTGACCAACATGGAGAAACCCCATCTCTACTAAAAATACAAAATTAGCCGGGCGTGGTGGCACATGCTTGTAATCCCAGCTACTTGGGAGACTGAGGCAGGAGAATCACTTGAACCTGGGAGGCAGAGGTTGCGGTGAGCCAAGATGGCACCACTGTACTCCAACCGGGCAACAAAAGCGAAACTCCATCTCAAAAAAAAAAAAAAGAAAGAAAGAAAAGAAAACAGACAGGAATCTGAAGCAGAAGATGAGAATAAGGACTGGGGGTGAGAGGAAGGGAGGTGAGACAATAAACATGGAGAGAGAAAAGAATTGGCCAAGGAAAGATGCAAGAGGCCATTAGAAGCCAGAGGATGGGGCAAGAAAGAAGCTGGTATGGGAATATCTAATCTACTGGGAAGCTTTTCACTTTGTGCATACCAGTATTGCTTTCTTTTGAGTACCTGTGACTCACCTTTAGGTATACACTTCTTTGCTGGAACATTCTCACTGTGTTCCGTCAACTGCCCTGAAGAGTGGGCTAGAACAGAAGTGGCTTGTGAGGCCCAGCTGTCCTAATGCCCCGAAGGCAGCTCCTGGACCAGTGGATTGAAATGGATGTATCATTATATGACAAGTCACCTTTGAACGTGCCTGTAGATCTGACTGTCAGCAAAGATCATGTCAGGGCACTGAAGTACTTCTTTGGCTTCTTTAAAACACAGTAAGCCAGGGATAGTGTCTCATGCCTGTAACCCTGGCACTCTGGGAGGCCAGGACAGGAGGACTGCTTGAGCCCAGGAGTTTGAGACCAGCCTGAGCAACATCGTGAGACCCCATCTCTACAAAAAAATTTTTAAAAATCAGCTGGGCATGATGATGGATGCCCTGTAGTCCCAGCTACTCTGGAGGCTGAGGTGGGAGAATCACTTGAGCCCGGGAGGTTGAGGTTGCAGTGAGCCATGATCACACCACTGCACTCTGGCCTGGGTGACAGAACAAGACCCTGTCTCAAAATAAAACAAAATAAAACAAAAACACAGTAAACTTTGAGGATAAGGAGGGTGTTGATGGATCTGTTTGTAATTCCTTCACTCTTTCCTTCCCCCAAACCTATTTTGGGCCGGTAGCGGTGGCTCAAGCCTGTAATCCCAGCACTTTGGGAGGCCAAGGCAGGCGGATCACGAGGTCAGGAGATCGAGACCATCCTGGCTAACACGGTGAAACCCCGCCTCTACTAAAAATACAAAAAAAAATTAGCCGGGCGTGGTGGCGGGTGCCTGTAGTCCCAGCTACTCCGGAGGCTGAGGCAGGAGAATGGTGTGAACCCGGGAGGCAGAGCTGGCAGTGAGCCGAGATCGTGCCACTGCACTCCAGCCTGGGCGACAGAGCAAGACTCCATCTCAAAAAAACAAATAAACAAACAAAAACAAACAAACAAAAACCTATTTTGGTTTGTACAACCTAGAAGATCCCCAGAGTCTTCCTTGGCTCTATTTATTTTTCGTCTCTTTTTTTTTCTTTGGCATTTCTCCTTTACATGACTCACAGTTGACACTGCCGTGGGCCTGAAGAGCTCCATCATGTCCCAGGGCAATTCCTACTGGGGTGGGTGTAGGTTGCACTTCAGACAAGTTGCGAGGTGTGCTTCTGGACAAAAGTAGTCAAGGATGGCTGATAATGGGGATAATGGCCTGCTAAAAAGAAGGATTTCATAACTGAGCAAGAAACCCATCCTTGCTGTAATCACCCAACTGGTTCTTCTTGCCTGCTGCCCAGAAAAGCCAAGACACCAAGAACAGCAGGAGTTACAGCAGAGAAAGTTTAATAATCACAGGGCCAGTCAAGTGAGAAGAACAGGAGATATTTCTCAAATCCACATCCCCAAGAATTTGGAGGCTAGGGTTTTTCAAGGATAGTTTGGCAAGCAGGAGACTAGGGAATGAGGAATGCTGAGTGGTTGGGTCAGGAATGAAATCATAGGGGATCGAAACTATCTTCTGTGCTAAGTCAGTTCCTGGGTGTCGGTTGCTGGTCCAGGTGGCGCCAGTTGGTCCATACGGAATGCAAGGTCTGGAAAATGTCTCAAACACCAGTCTTTGATTGTACAATAGTGATGTTGTCCATGGGGGAATTGGGGAAGTTATAAATCTTGTGACCATTGGCTATATGATTTCTGAATAATAAGCAGCTACAAAAAAAGGCAAGTTATAAAACAATGACTGGTTAGAGTTTAACTATATCCACATCTTAGAAGAAACAATGACTGTTAAGAGTTTAACTATGCCTTCATCTTAGCAGAATTCAGGCCCCTACCACAAATCTAACCTTGAGGTCTTTCATTAGTTATACAAAGGCAGTGTCAGTCAGTCCCTGAGCAAGAAGGGGGTTAGTTTCAGGAAGGACTGTCATCAGCTTTATTTTATTCTTTTTATTTTTTATTTTTATTTTTTTGAGATGGAGTCTTGCTGTGTCACCCAGGCTGGAGTGCAGTGGCGTGATCTTGGCTCACTGCGACCTCTGTCTCCTGGGTTCAAGCGATTCTCTTGCCTCAGCCTCCAAAGTAGCTGGGATTACAGGCGTGTGCCACCACGCCTGGCTAATTGTTGTATTTTTTTTAGTAGAGATGGGGTTTCACCATGCTGGTCAGGCTGGTCTCGAACTCCTGACCTCAAGTGATCCACCTACCTCGGCCTCCCAAAGTGCTGGGATCACAGGCATGAGCCACCACGCCTGGCTTGCTTTGTTTTAAAGTTAAACTATAAACTAAATTCCTCATATAGTTGGCTTGGCCTATGTGCAGGAATAAGCAAAGACAGCTGTGAACTTAGAAGCAAGATGGAGTCAGTTACGTTATATTTCTTTCACTGTCATAATTTTTGCAAAGGCAATTTTACAGCCAGCCAGCTGGAATGGAGGCAGTTGATGGAGGTGGCTTTGCCAGGAGCTGAGTATGGGCCCAGTAATGTATCTTTCATTTCCTGAGGCTATTAAGAATACTCACTTCTGGCCAGGCGCAGTGACTCACACCTGTAATCCTAGCACTTTGGGAGGCCTAGGCAGGTGGATTGCTTGAGTCCAGGAGTTCAAGACCAGCCTGGGCAGATCAGACATGGCAAAACCCCATCTCTACAAAAAATACAAAAATTAGCTGGGTGTGATGGTGGCATGTGCCTGTAGTCCCAGCTACTCAGGAGGCTGAGGTGGGAGGATGGCTTGAGCCTGGGAGGTGGAGGTCACAGTGAGCCGAGATTGTGCCACTGCACTCCAGCCTGGGTGACAGGGCCAGACTCTGTCTCAAAAAAAAAAAAAAAAAGTTCACTTCTTTCTTCTTCTGTAACACCTTGTCAAATGCAAAGGGCTGTTTATTAATGAGAGTCTTCAGCCTCTATAATTCTTGTAGCTCTATTCTAAGACAGAAATACTTAGCATGGACATAGTCACAAGGGAGAAGCAGCTTGGCAGCGAGGACTTCTGCACTTCATCTATCATGGTCTGTGGCCAGCTGGGTCAGAAGGGCTGGAGGGAGGAGAAAACCGAGGACAGAAGTCTTTGGTAGAAAAATAAAAAGCAGGCCGGGTGCGGTGGCTCACGGCTATAATCGCAGCACTTTGGGAGGCTGAGGCAGGTGGATCATGAGGTCAGGAGTTCAGGACCAGCCTGGCCAAGATGGTGAAACCCCGTCTCTACTAAAAATACAAAAAATGAGCCAGGCATGGTGGTGGGCACCTGTAATCCCAGCAATTTGGGAGGCTGAGGCAGAGAATTGCTTTAACCTGGGAGGTGGAGGTTTTGTTGCAGTGAGCCTAGACCGCGCCACTGCACTCCAGCCTGGGCAACAGACCAAGACTCCTTCTCAAAAAATAAAAATAAAAAGCAAATAACAAGCAAATTATCTTGATCATGGACAAGGAGAAGTGGGCCATGCACACCTGGGACCAGCTAGTTCATAAATTTATGATAAAAGTGTCAGATCTGAACTTGATTGTCAGTTGTATTTGAGATGACTGCCCTTCACTAGGGACAGGCAGGTGAGTTCAAATGAGGTTCTGGTGTTCTTCTTTGAACTCTGGGCATTTCTTTGAGTCTGAAAATATTAGAAATTCATGGCACTACCAGAGACCTGGGAGGGTTTCGTCAGTGATAGCATCCATCACACAAGCAAGAATGTTAATACGGTTGAGCACGGTGGCTTATGCCTGTAAACCCAGCACTTTGGGAGGCGAAGGTGGGAGGATCACTTGAGCCCAGGAGTTTGAGACCAGCCTGGGCAACCTAGAGAGACCCTGTCTCCACAAGAAAATAAAAAAATCAGCTGGGGTGCATGCCTGTAGTCCAAACTACTTGGGTGGCTGAGGTGAGAGGATCACTTGAGCCTGGGAGGTCAAGGGTGCAGTGAGCTGTGATGGTGCCACTGCACTCCAGCCTGGGTGAATGAGTGAGACCTCATCTCTTAAAAAATAATAATAAAAAAAAGAAGCTGAGGCCTTTGGGGAGGTGATTAGTCATGAGGGTGGAGCGCTCAGGCTGGGATTAGTGCTTATATAAAATAAGCCCAAGAGAGCTTGTTTGTCTCTTCTACTATGTGAGGACACAGTGAGAGGGCACCATCTAGGAAATGGGCCCTTGATAGACACCGAATCTGCCTGTGCCGCGATCTTGGACTTCACAGTCTCTAGAACTGTGAAAAATAAATATTTTTCCTCCCTCCCTCCCTCCCTTCCTTCCTTTCGTTTTTTTGAGACGGAGTTTTGCTCTTGTTGCCCAGGCTGGAGTGCAAGGGTGTGATCTCAGCTCTCTGCAACCTCCAGCTCCTGGGTTCAAGCGATTCTCCTGTGTCAGCCTCCTGAGTAGCTGGGATTACAGGCATGTGCCATCACGCCCAGCTAATTTTTTGTATTTTTAGTAGAGGCAGGGTTTCACCATGTTCGTCAAGCTGGTCTCAAACTCCTGACCTTGTGATCCACCCACCTTGGCCTCCCAAAGTGTTGGAATTACAGGCATGAACTACAGTGCCCGGCCAATATTTGTTGTTTATAAGCCATCCAGTTTATGGCATTTTGCTATAAGGAACCTGAATAGACTAAGACAGAAGGAGAGGAATGCAATTGTATGAGAGCATATAACAAAGGAAATTTAACCTGACCTAAGCTGTCATGTGTCATGGAGAGAGGAAATCCTGAATTCCCCTTGCCTTACTCCTGAGGCCCACACCAGCCATGTCCACACATGCCTGGGAACATGTCAATGGAAAACACACGCTTCCCAGCCAAGACTCCCTTCATTTAGTCTTACTGTGTGCCCAGGAACAATGGAGAGCTGTATCTCTACCCAAGCATACAAACTTACGTGACACAGAGGGCTTAACTTTTTTTTTTTTTTTTTTTTTGAGACGGAGTCTTGCTCCATCACCCAGGCTGGAGTGCAGTGGCACAATCTCAGCTCGCTGCGACCTCCGCCTCCCGGATTCACGCGATTTTCCTGCTTCAGCCTCCCGAGTAGCTGGGACTACAGGTGCGTGCCACCACGCCTGGCTAATTTTTTGTGTGTTTTTAGTGGAGACGGCATTTCACCATGTTGGTCAGGCTGGTCTCAAACTCCTGACTTCAAGTGATCCACCTGCCTTGGCCTCCCAAAGTGCTAGGATTACAGGCATGAGTCACTGCGCCCGGCCAGGACTTAAGTTTTTAAACTTCATAATCAGCAGGGTGTGATGACTCACACCAGTAATCCCAGCACTTTAGGAGACCAAGGTGGGTGGATTGTTTGAGCCCAGGAGTCTGAGAGCAGCCTAGGTAACATGATGAAACACTGTCTTTACAAAAAAACCCAAAAATTAGCCAGGCGTGGTGGTACACGACTGTCATCCCAGCTGCTCAGGAGGCTGAGGCAGGAGAATCACTTGAACTTGGGAGGTGGAGGATGCAATGAGCTGTGATTGCGCCACTGCACACCAGCCTGGGTGACAGAGTGAGACCCTGTCTCAAAATAATAAAATAAAACAAAACAAAACAAATTAAAAATTTCACAATCAAACCTGCCATGTAATGTATGAAGATATTCTCTAGATCTTCATGCTGATACTATGTACTTAGCATTATCTGTCCCATAACAATGTATCCCATGCTATTGGCAGGATACCTGGGATCCTTGCGTACAAGGCTAACCCCACGCAAAATTGAGGCTGATAAATTTTCTCTTTGGGATCCCCCTTCTTGGCAGATACTTTGCTGTGCTTGCCCCTGGAACAAGTTTAGTGCATTTGATTTTCTTCCCATCTTTCCATCAAATGTGCACCACAGTCCTCAGAGTTGGAAAGAAATATTCTGCTTTCTACTGAGTTACTACTATTTTTATCATTCAGTCCTGCAGGCCTGCTTCCCAGTTCCAAAAGGATTGAGGCTGTTTGGAGATACTAATTCCTGCAATTTGGAACTTTCCTTTTTATTTATCTTCCAGTCTCTTTAAATCGTACTGTCTCTCCTTTAACAGTGGCACAACTGGGGGAAGGACCCAGATGTGTGGACCCCAGGCCTCCTCTGCTCTCTTTCATTGAGTTAAAAAGCTAGTTGGTCGGGTGTGGTGGCTCACGCCTGTAATCCCAGCACTTTAGGAGACCGAAGCAGGTGGATCACCTGAGGTCAGGAGTTCGAGACCAGCCTGGCCAACATGGGGAAACTCTGTCTCTACTAAAAATACAAAAAATTAGCTGGGTGTGGTGGTGGGTGTCTTTAATCCCAGCTACTCCGGAGGCTGAGGCAGGAGAATCACTTGAACCCAGGAGGCGGAGGTTGCAGTGAGCTGAGGTCGTGCCATTGCACTCCAGCCTGGGCAACAAGAATGAAACTCCATCTGAAAGAAAGAAAAAAAAAGTTAGCTGACATACAATTATTCATACGTATTCTTTTTTTTTTAATTAAAAAATATTTTTTGAGATAGAGTCTCACTCTGTTGCCCAGGCTGGAGGGCAATGGTGCGACCTCGGCTCACTGCAACCTCTGCCTCCCTGTTCAAGTGATTCTCTTGCCTCAGCCTCCTGAGTAGCTGGGATTACAGGCCTGTGCCACCACGCCTGGCTAATTTTTGTATTTTTAATAGAGACGGGGTTTTGCCATGTTGGCCAGGCTGGTCTCGAACTCCTGACCTCAGGTGATCCGCCTGCCTTGGCCTCGCAAAGTGCTAGGATTACAGGCAGGAGCCACTGTGCCTGGTCAAAAAATTTTTTTTTCTTTATAGAAACGAGATCTCACTGTGTTGCCCAGGCTAGTATCAAACTCCTGAGCTCAAGTGATCCTCCTGGCCTCGGCCTCCCAAACTGCTAGGATTACAGGTGTGAGCCACCACACCCAGCCTGTGCCTATTCATTTACAAATTAATTGTATCCTGTCTCTAGCTTTCACAGACATGACACTTATTTACTTATTCTTCCATTGGTTATTGCTCCTATTCAGAGAACCCTGAAGGATTGGTAATATCCTAAAACCAAGGACTGTCTCTGTTATGGCCGACTTATGTTCCCCCTCCCCCAAATTCATATGTGGAAGCCCTAACCCCCAGTACTGCAGAATGTGACTGTATTTAGAAATAGGGCTGTTAAAGATGTGATAAAGTTAAAATAGGGTCATGAGGCTGGGTCCAATTCCAAACTGACTGATGTCCTTAATTAATTAATTAATTAATTAATTTTGAGTCAGAGTCTCGCTCTGTCGCCCAGGCTAGAGCACAGTGGCGCAATCTTGGCTTACTGTGACCTCCACCTCCTGTGTTCAAGCAATTCTCGTGCCTCAGCCTCCTGAGTAGCTGGGACTACAGGCATGTGCCACCACAACTGGCTAATTTTTGTATTTTTAGTATAGACAGGGTCTCACTATGTTGCCCAGGCTGGTCTTGAACTCCTAGCCTCAAGTGGTCCTCCTTCTTCTGCCTCCCAAAATGGTGGGATTACAGGCCTGAGCCACCATGCCTGGCCAAGAAGAGGAAATTTAGACACAGAGAGACAGCAGGGATGTGTATGCATAGATAACAGAACATGTGAGGACACAGTGAGAAGGCAGCCGACTGCAAGCCAGGGAGAGAGGCCTCAGAAGAAAGCAAACTTGCCAACACCTTGATCTTAGACTTCCAAGCCTTCAGCATTGTAAGAAAATAAATTTCTGTTGTTTAAGCCACCCAGTCTGTGGCACTTTGCTATGGCAGCCTGCGCAGACAAACACAGCCTCCAGTGCTTTAATTTCAGACAACCCCCTTTTTAGCCCAGAGGGAGGAACTATGATTTGACAGGCGGGAGGGGGCTTTGCAAAGCTGTCCACATCACACCCAAAGCACAGCCTGGTTTGGCAGACAGACTTAACAAGCCCAGGCCTGGGATGTGTCTCACGGGTGCAGCATTCTGTTTCTTTTTTCAGGGTGTCATTTCTGAGGGTTTCAAATCCTTCTACTCAGAAATGAGCTCGGGGACAGGCAACATCCTGGTGAGGCTCCAGACTTCTGTGGAGGACTCCACTGAGAGAGCTGTGGGAGTCTCAGGGTGGGTAAAAGGGAAGGACTCGGGGATACACCCAGAAGGAGGACTGTGGGAGAGGCGAGACAACAGGAATTAGGGAGGGCAGAGGAAGGGACACACTCTCTCAAGCGTGAAACTGGCTTTCTTTCAACAGGCATAGCAGGGAAGGGCATTTCATGAGGTCTAGAGGCATAGAAGTGGCCAGGTGTGGTGGCTCATGCCTGTAATCCCAGCACTTAGGGGGGCCAAAGCAGGAGTGAGAGGTGACAGCGTGCTGGCAGTCCTCACAGCCCTCGCTCGCTCTCCGCTCCTCCTCTGCCTGGGCTCCCACTTTGGCGGCACTTGAGGAGCCCTTCAGCCCACCGCTGCACTGTGGGACCCCTTTCTGGGCTGGCCAAGGCGGAAGCCGGCTCTCTCAGCTTGCAGGGAGGTGTGGAGGGAGAGGCGCGAGCGGGAACCCGGGCTGCGCTTGCGGGCCAGCTGGAGTTCCGGGTGGGCGTGGGCTTGGCGGCCCCCGCACTTGGAGCAGCCGGCGGGTCCTGCCGGCCCCAGGCAATGAGGGGCTTAGCACCCGGGCCAGCGGCTGCGGAGGGTGTACTGGGCCCACAGCAGTGCCAGCCCACTGACGCTGCGCTCGATTTCTCGCCGGGCCTTAGCTGCCTTCCCGCGGCGCAGGGCTCGGGACCTGCAGCCCGCCATGCCTGAGCCTCCCACCCCCTCCGTGGGCTCCTGTGCCGCCCGAGCCTCCCAGATGAGCGCCGCCCCCTGCTCCACGGTGCCTAGTCCCATCGACCACCCAAGGGCAGGGCGGGTGCAGGGCGCGGGACTGGCAGGCAGCTCCACCTACAGCTCCAGCGTGGGATCCACTGGGTGAAGCCAGCTGGGCTCCTGAGTCTGGTGGGGATGTGGAGAACCTTTATGTCTAGCTCAGGGATTGTAAATACACCAATTGGCACTCTGTATCTAGCTCAAGGTTTGTAAACACACCAATCAGCACCCTGTGTCTAGCTCAGGGTTTGTGAATGCACCAATCAACACTCTGTATCTAGCTACTCTGGTGGGGCCCTTGGAGAACCTTTGTGTGGACACTCTATCTAGTTAATCTAGTGGGGACGTGGAGACCTTTGTGTCAAGCTCAGGGATTGTAAACGCACCAATCAGCGCCCTGTCAAAACAGACCACTCGGCCCTACCAATCAGCAGGACGTGGGTGGGGCCAGATAAGAGAATAAAAGCAGGCTGCCAGAACCAGCAGTGGCAACTCGCTGGGGTCTCCTTCGGCAGTGTGGAAGGTTTGTTCTTTGAATCTTTGCAATAACTCTTGCTACTGTTCGCTCTTTGGGTCCACACTGCTTTTATGAGCTGTAACACTCACCGGGAAGGTCTCCAGCTTCACTCCTGAAGCCAGCGAGACCGGGAGCCCACCGGGAGGAACGAACAATTCCAGACGCGCCGCCTTAAGAGCTGTAACACTCACCGCCAAGGTCTGCAGCTTCACTCCTGAGCCCGCGAGACCATGAACCCACCAGAAGGAAGAAACTCCGAACACATCCAAGCATCAGAAGGAACAAACTCCAGACGCGCCACCTTAAGAGCTATAACACTCACCGCGAGGATCCGCGGCTTCATTCTTGAAGTCAGTGAACCAAGAACCCACCAATTCCGGACACAGGAGGATCACTTGAGCCCAGGAGTTCAAGACCAGCCTGGGCCTTAGGGCGAGACCCTGTCTTTAAAAAAAAAAAAATAAAGAAACATAGGAAACACTGAAAGGGAATGATGTCAGGTGAGTTGAGAACTAATGGTAATTCAGGGGTGGCGTGCGTGTCTGGGCTTCCAGCCCTGTTCTGCTTCTCTTTATAAGCCAGTGTTACGGCCTGAATGTTTGTGACCCTCCAAAATTCCCCTGTTGAAACCAGATAACCAAGGTGATGGTATTAGAAGGTGATGGTGTCATGAGGGCTCTGCCCTCATGAATGGGATTAATGCCCTTATAAAAGGGGCTCCAGAGAGCTGTGGTTTTCTTTCGCCAGGTGAAGATACATAGAAAGTGCCATTTACAGGGAATGGGTGTTCATTAGACCCCAAATCTGCTGGCACCTTGATCTTGGATTTCCCAGTGTCCAGAACTGTGAGCAATAAATTTCTAGTCTTTTTATTTTTTGCTTTTTTTTTTTTTTTTTTTGACAGAGTCTCACTCTGCCGCACAGGCTGGAGCACAGTGGCGCAGTCTCGGCTCACTGCAACCTCTGCCTCCTGGGTTCAAAGGGTTCTCATGCCTCAGCCTTCCAAGTAGCAGGGACTACAGGTGCACGCCACCATGCCTGGCTAATTTGTGTGTGTGTGTGTGTATTTTTTTTTTGGAGAGATGAAGTTTCACCATGTTTGCCAGGCTGGTATCGAACTCCTGGCCTCAAGTGTTCCACCCGCCTCGGTCTCCCAAACTGCTGAGATTACAGGCGTGAGCCAGCACACCAGGCCCTATTCTTTTTATTTTATTTTATTTTTATTGAGACAGGGTCTCACTCTGTCACCCAGGCTGGAGTGTGCTGGTATGATCACGGCTCACTGTAGCCTCAATCTTCTGGGTTCAGGTGATCTTCCTGCCTCAGCCTCCCCAGTAGCTGGGACCACAGGCTCATGCCACCATGCCTGGCTAATTTAATTTTTTTTTTTTTTTTTTTTTTTGAGATGGAGTCTTGCTCTGTCGTCAGGCTGGAGTGCAGTGGCGCAATCTTGGCTTACTGCAACTTCCATCTCCCGGGTTCAAGCGATTCTCCTGCCTCAGCCTCCCAAGTAGCTGAGATGACAGGCATGCGCCACCACGCCCCGCTAATTTTTTTGTATTTTTAGTAGAGACGGGGTTTCACCATGATGGCCATGATGGTCTTGATCCCTCACCTCGTGATCTGCCTGCCTCGGCCTTCCAAAGTGTTAAAAAATTTTTTACTTGTAGAGATGGAGTCTTGCTATGTTGCCCAGGCTGGTCTCGAACTCCCAGCCTCAAGCAATCCTTCTGCCTTGGCCTCCGAAAGTGCTGGGATTACAGGCATACACTACCAGATCCAGCCAAATTTCTATTATTTATAAATTATCCAGTCTAAGGTATTTTGTTACAGCAACCCAAGTAGACTAATACATCCAGGAAGCTAATTTAATCATAATTCGTAATTATTATCCATGACATCTATTACTCAATTATTAATCATCCATTAATCAATATTAATTATCTAGTAATCATTAACCATTGCATCTATTAACCATGCCAACCTAAATAACAGAGAGCTTTTCTAAAAGAAAAAGGTATTTACTTGGGAACAGAGCATTGCAATAGGAATACAGGTGTCACAGTAAACACTGTATATTCCAGGAGGCAAAGGGAGACAAAGCTTTTTTTGTTTTGTTTTGTTTTTTGAGACGGAGTTTTGCTCTTGTTGCCCAGGCTGGAGTCTGCAGTGGCGCGATCTCGGCTCACTGCAACCGCTGCCTCCCAGGTTCAAGCGATTCTCTTGCCTCAGCCTCCCGAGTAGCTGGGATTACAGGCATGTGTCACCACACCTGGCTAATTTTGTATTTTTAGTAGAGGCGGAGTTTCTCCATGTTGGTCAGGCTGGTCTTGAACTCCCGACCTCAGGTGATCTGCCCACCTTGGCCTCCCAAAGCGCTGGGATTACAGGCATTAGCCACCATGCCTGGCCTGACAAAGGTTTTTAAACAAAAAATGAGGAGCAGTGCATAATTGTTTTGAGATAATTATCCTTGGCTACAAAGATCAATAACGGGTATGATGCCAGTTTTAAGTTGGATAGGCAATTGCTGGGAAGATGTTCTTGCAGAAGTATTTTCTGTGTGTGCAGGGTTGTGGGTTTTGCAGAGTTGGAGTCTTTTGTAATAGTTTTTGTAATCAGGCATCCAACCCTGAGAATCTTCTCTTCATGGCCTTCTCCATCTCTATTTGTCAGGTTTTCTTTTTTGTTTTTTAAATTTTTATAATTTTTTTTTATAGACAGAGTCTTGCTCTGTCACCCAGGCTGGAGTGCAGGAGCCAGATCATAGCTCACTGCAGCCTTGAACTGAGACTACAGGTGTGTGCTACCACACCCAACTAATTTTCTTCTTTTTTTGGGCGGGGCGGGGAGCGGAGGACAGGGTCTTGCTATGTTGTCCAGGGTGTTTTTGAACTCCTGTGTCAGAGTTTATTTATTTTTTTCAGAAGTGACTCCATTCTTTTTTAAGACAGGGTCTTGCTCTGTCTCCCAGGCTGGAGTGTAGCGGTATGATCTCAGCTCACTGCAGCCTCAACCTCCCAGGCTCAAGGTGATTCTCTCACCTCAGCCTCCCGAGAAGCTGGGATTATAGGCGCTCACCACCACACTAGGCTAATTGTATTTTTAGTAGAGACAGGGTTTTACTATGTTGCCCAGGCTGGTCTCGAACTCCTGAACTCAATATGCCCTCCTCGGCCTCCCAGAGTGTAGGGATTACAGGCATGAGCCACCGCACCAGGCCTGGTGACTCCATTTTGACTCTGACAACTTTCACAACCTTTACCATTTTTTTTCTTTCAGGCTTCTTGTATGAAAAACTCATTCTTTAATTGAAAAAAATATTTACTGAGAGGAGACAGCCCCTTCTCCGCAGTGCTGCCTGTTGCACTCTTGCAACGTATTTTCATGCCTTCTCTAATAAATGCCTTTCTTTTCTTTTTTTCTTTTTTTGAGACAGAGTCTCCCTCCATCGCCCAGGCTGGAGTGCAGTGGCGCGACCTTGGCTCACTGCAGCCTCTGCCTCCTGGGTTCACGCGATTCTCCCTCCTCAGCCTCCAGAGAAGCTAGGATTACAGCCACGCACCACCACCCCTAGCTAATTTTTGTATTTTTAGTGGAGATGGGGTTTCACCATGTTGGCCAGGCTGGTCTTGAACTCCTGACCTCAGGTGATCCACTGGCCTTGGCCTCCCAAAGTGCTGGGATTACAGGTATGAGCCACCATGCCCAGACCTAATAAATGCCTTTCTTTACCTAAAAAAAAAAAAAATTAAAAAAAGGGAAGAAAAAGAAAAAATATTTACTGACTACAATTGCTTTACCAGGTACTTAGCGGTGGAGGAGGCAGTGCTTGCCGTCTTGCAGCTTGAAGCCTGGGTGTGGCGCTGGGTGAACACACCCATGCTGCGCGTTTGGGAAGGGGCAGTAGAGGGCGCTGTGGGCACACGGGGACTGAGAACTACTGGGTGGGGAGGCCTCGGGGAGCAAGCTAAGACCCCAAGGATGAAAAGGAGTGGGAGGGAGAGAACCATGTCATGAAACCCCTAAAGTAATTGAGTGCCAGCACAGGATGCTGAAGAAGCACAGAGGGTCTGAGGCTGAGACAGTAGGTAGAGACCTCCTGGAGGAACTTTCTAGAAAAAGTTAAGGGTTTTAGACTCTTCCTAAGGGAAAACGGGAAACTGGGGGATTTTAAGAGAGGAGTGACTTGACGTGCTGTGCTTGTTGGGTGGATCATGAATTAATTGTAGGAGCCAGACTTGGAAGGCTCCTGCAGCAGTAATTCAAGCCAGAGATGATGGTGGCTTGGGAGAGTGTGACTTCTGTGGGGACTGAGAAGTGATAGGCTTAGAACTTCCAGGACATTCCAAGAGGTCTGCTATGGGAGTAAGGAAGAGGAAGGAGTGAAGGATGACTCTCGGATTTCTTTTTTTTTTCTTTTCTTTCTTTCTTTTTTTTTTTTTTTTTTTTTTTGAGACAGAGTCTTGCTCTGTCACCCAGGCTGGAATACAATGGCGTGATCTCAGTTCACGGCAACCTCCGCCTCCCGGGTTCAAGCAATTCTCCTGCCTCAGCCTCCCAAGCAGCTGGGACTACAGGTGCTTACCCACCATGCCCGGCGAATTTTTGTATTTTTAGTAGAGACAGGGTTTCGCCATGTTGGCCAGACTGGCCTCAAACACCTGACCTCAGGTGATCCGCCCACCTTGGCCTCCCAAAGTGCTGGGATTATAGGCATGAGCCACTGCGCTCAGCCAACTCTCAGATTTCCAAGTAGACCGTGGAGAGCAAGGGAGAAGAGGACCTGGCCCGGCGCGTTGGCTCACACCTAAAATCTCAGCACTTTGGGAGGCTTTGGTGGGGAGGAGGGGATTGTTTGAGGCTGGGAGTTCAAGTTTGAGACCAGCCTGGGCAACATGCGAGACTTCATCCCTACAAAACATGAAAATTAGCCAGGTGTGGTGGCATGTGCCTTTAGTTCCAGCTACTTGGGAGGCCAAGGAGGGAGGATCACTTGAGTGCAGGAGATTGAGGCTGCAGTGAGCTAGCTATTATGGCACCACAACACTACAGCTTGGACAACAGAGCAAGATCTTGTTTCCGAAAAAAAAAAAAAAATGGTGAGACCTAGTCTCTACAAAAAAAAAAATAATAATAATTTATAAAGTTAGCCTGGTGTGGTGGTGCGCACCTGTAGTCCCAGCCACTCGTGGGGCTGAGATGAGAGAACTGCTTGAGCCCAGGAGTTCAAGCCTGCAGTGAGCCGTAATTACACCACTGCACTCCAGCCTGGGCAATCAAGCAAGACCTCGTCTCTAAGAAAAAAAAAAAAAAAGAGGCCAGGTGCGGTGACTCATGCCTGTAATCCCAGCATGCACTTTGGGAGGCTGAGGCAGGTGGATCACAAGGTCGGGAATTCAAGATCAGCCTGGCCAACATGGTGAAACCCCGTCTCTACTAAAAATACAAAAATGAGCTGGGCATGGTGGCGTGCACCTATAGTCCCAGCTACTTGGAAGGCTGAGGCAGGAGAATCACTTGAACCCGGGAGGCGGAGGTTGAAGTGAACTGAGATCGTGCCACTGCATTCCAGGCTGGCGACAGAGCAAGACTCTGTCAAAAAAAAAAAAAAAAACAAACCCCAAAACAGAGGATCTGTCTAGGAGGCTTGCTAAGATGAAGTGGAAGCAGTACAGCTCAATAGCATAAGCCTCAAAGGGACAGGGTTAAAAAACAACAAAGACTATGGATAGGCCACGTGCAGTGGCTCACTTCTGTAATCCCAGCACTTTGGGTGGCTGAGACAGGAGGATGGCTTGAGCACAGGAGTCTAAGAGTAGCCTGGGCAACATGGCAAAACCCCATCTCTACAAACAACAATAACAACAAAACACTAGAAAAATTAGCCGGGCTTTGTGGTGCACACCTATAGTCCCAGCTACTCAGGAGGCTGAGGTAGGAGGATCGCTTGAGTCCAGAAGGCTGAGGCTGCAATGAACCAAGATTGTGCCACTGCACTTCAGCATGGGCAACAGAACAAGACCCTGTCTCAAAAACAGAAAAAAAAAAGTATGGAGAAGAAATAGTGACAATATCTGGAAACAGTATTGGCGTGCCAAGGTATGGCAGATTGCATTATTGGTCATGATATTTGCTGTCCCTTCAGGAAGGTCCCCAGTGACAGCAGGCTTGGCCATCTGAATGAACCTTGAATGAAACCAGACATTAAAGGATAAAAGTTGTAGCGAGACCATATCTCTAAAAAAATTTTTAAAAATTAGCCGGGCTTGGTGGCATTAGCCTGTAATCCCAGCGACTCAGGTGGCTGAAGTGGGAGGATCGTTTGAGGCCTGAACTCTTGAGACCAGCCTGGACAACGTAGCAAGACCAC
Source organism: Pongo abelii (assembly GCF_028885655.2). Lineage (NCBI taxonomy): Eukaryota > Metazoa > Chordata > Mammalia > Primates > Hominidae > Pongo > Pongo abelii. Next base: position 45,951,734 of record NC_072005.2, on the reverse strand, counting down.
CTCTCTCTCTCTCTCTCTCTCTCTCTCTCACACACACACACACACACACACACACACACACACACGACAAATGTATCCTTCTAGTTGTATAAAATGTCCAGAGAGGCAAATCCATAGAGATATAAAGTAGATTATTGGTTGCCAGGGGCTGGGGGAAAGGGGAAGCAGGAAGTGGCTGCTGATGGGTACAGAGTTTCTCTTCAGGGTGGTGAAAATGTGCTTGAGTTAGTGGTGATGGTCACACAACATTGTGAATACATGAAAACCCACTGAGTTGTAGACTTCAAAACGGCGAATTTTGGCCAGGCACGGTGGCTCACACCTGTAATCCTAGCACTTTGGGAGGCTGAGGCAGGAGAATCACTTGAGGTCAGGAGCTCAAGATCAGCCTGACCAACATGGAGAAATCCTGTCTCTACTAAAAATCCAAAAATTAGCTGGGCCTGGTGGTGCACACCTGTAGTCCCAGCTACTCAGGAGGCTGAGGCAGGAGAATCTCCTGAACCCAGGAAGCAGAAGTTGCAGTGAGCCAGGATCCCGCCATTGCACTCCAGCTGGGTGACAGAGCCAGACTCCGTCTCGAAAACAACAACAAAAAACCAGCCAAACAAAAAACAAAACGGCGAGTTTTATAGTACGTGAATTATATCTCAATTAAAAATATATACAATTTTTATTTGCCAATAAAAATAAAAAATTATAGAACAGCGACATGCTTGTCATACTGAATTTATGGGAGTTTCTTGAATCTGCTACACATGTCGCCTCTGAATCTTTGCACATGCAGTTCATTCTACTTAGTAACAAATGCTTCAATACTACCTCTCCTCTTTTTTTTTCCTAATGGTAAAATTCAGGCTATACGCTAATCTACAAAGAGCATTTCAGGTGAGAATTGTGTTATCAGCAATTTATTTTTAAATTTTTTTTTAAGACAGAGTCTTGCTCTGTCGCCCAGGCTGGAGTTCAGTGTCACCGTTCTAGCTCACTGCAGCCTCCACCTCCTGGGCTCAAGCAATTCTCCTGCCTGAGCCTCCCAAAGTGCTGGGATTACAGGCATGAGCCACCATGCCAGGCCCTCGCAGGCACTGTGGTCCATGTTACTGCTAGATCCCTGGGAGTCCTGGGTTTCTCGCAAATGAGCAGACTGAGCCATGGCCCCAGAGTGTGATCTGGGCTTCACTGTGGAGATGTGGCCCTGCAGAGTGGCACGGCTTTGCAGCTGCACTCTTTGCAAAAGGCAATGGGGACGTAGGACTGCAACCAGTGGGCCTGGGCAGTTGTCTGAAAAACCAGACGACTGACCTTGTCTTGTATGTCCTTTGAGTGGCATTTGTTACTAAGAAGCTCAAGGCCAGCACTCTGCTCCATAGACCAGCTCCTTCCCAGGTGGTGCAACCCCAGGCCTGGGAATGTTACGCTGGCTTTCCTAACAACTCATAGCCAAAGTCAGGGAGATGAAAGGCATTGTTGCTGAGTGGCTTGTAGCTCTCTTGACATAATCAGTGGTCCTTCCTTTGGGGAAAACCCTATTCTCTGAGTGACACACAAGAACTGGCAGCACTAGCTGCTCAGTGAGGTGCATTTTGGGAAGACAGATCTGCCCCGGAATAGCTAAAGGAGGCAATCAGGGGCATTAAGTGAGGGACTTCCCAGGCAAAGGCTTGCTTTATGCCAGATCACTGGAATCACCGAACCTATTACTCCTTTCCTTCCCTTCCCCTTCCCTTTCCCTTTCCCTCTCCCTCTCCCTTTCCCTTCCCCTTCTGCTTCTCTTCTTTTTTTTTTTTTTTTTTGAGACAGAGTCTTGCTCTGTCACCCAGGCTGGAGTGCAGTGGCGCGATCTCGGCTCACTGCAACCTCTGCCTCCTGGGTTCAAGCGATTCTCATGCCTCAGCCTCCTGAGTACCTGGGATTACAGGCACCTACCATCACGCCTGGCTAATTTTTGTGTTTTTAGTGGAGACGAGATTTCGCCATGTTGACTGGTCTTGAACTCCTGACATCAGGTGATCCGCCTGCCTTGGCCTCCCAAAGTGCTGGGATTACAGGCGTGTGCCACCGTGCCTGGCCCTATTACACCTTTTTAACCTTAAAACAATACTATGAGCTTTGTGTGGTGGCTCACGCCTGTAATCCCAGCACTTCAGGAGGCTGAGGCTAGGGGATCATTTGAGCCCAGGAATTTGAGGCCAGCCTGGGCAACATGGCAAGACCCCGTCTCTACAAAAAAATAAAAACTCAACTGGGCATGGTGGCTCAGGCCTGTAATCCCAGCTACTTGGGAGGCCGAGGCACAAGAATCCCTTAAACCTGGGAGGTAGAGGTTTCAGTGAGCTGATATCGCAGCAGTGTACTCCAGCCTGGGTGACAGAGCGAGCGAGACCCTGTCTAAAACAGAAAACCAACAAAAAACCCCAACACTGTGAGTTAAGTGCCATTTCCCACATTTCAAAGAATAGAACTCTAACAGCTAACATTTCAATTATTTATTATTTTAAATTTTTTTTTTTTTTTTTTTGAGGCAGAGTTCCAGTCTTATTGCCCAGGCTGGAGTGCAATGGCACGATCTCGGCTCACTGCAACCTCCGCCTCCTGGGTTCAAGTGGTTCTCCTGCCTCAGCCTCCCGAGTAGCTGGGATTACAGGCATGCGCCACCATGCCTGGCTTATTTTGTATTTTTAATAGAGATGGGGTTTCTCCATGTTGGTCAGGCTGGTCTCGAACATCTGACCTCAGGTGATTCGCTGTCTTGGCCTCCCAAAGTGCTGGGATTACAGGCATGACCCACCGCACCCGGCAAAAAGTTTTATTTTTAGATACAGGGTCTTATTCTGTCTTCCAGGCTGGAGTGCAGTGGTGCAATCACAGCTCACTGTAGTCTCCAACTCCTGGGCTCAAACGATCTTTCCACCTTAGCCTCCCAGGTAGCTGAGACTACAGGTGTGCTCCCCCTGCCCACACACACCTAGCTGATTTTTAAATTAATTTGATTTTTTGTAGAGATGGGGTCTTACTATGTTGCTCAGACTGGTCTCGAACTCCTGGGCTCAAGTGATCCATCTCTGCTTCCCAATGTGCTGGGATTGCAGGTGTGAGCCACTGCCCCCAGCCCACCTAATATTTCAGTTCTGTCTAAAGTCTCCAGCTCTGTACTCTGGACTGAACATTCATTGCCTCAGTTAATCCTCCATGCAATGAATAAGGCACTGTTGTCAACATCCTTATTCCGTAGGAAAAGAATTCAGGCCTGGTGAGCTCAATCCCTTTCCCAAGGCCAAACAGCCAGCAACTATCTCACCAAGCAGCTTGACACCAGCGCGCTCACTTGTAGCCACAACACGCCATGGCTTCTGTTCTGTTCAGCAGAAACTCAGATAATCCTAAACTTGGCCAAAGTTGAGTAAGAATTGGCTGGGGCTGCATTTGAACATCTTTTTATCCCCCAGCTTTATTAAAGCATAACTTAAAAATAAAAATTGTATATACTTAAGGTATACAAGGTGATTTCTTTCTTTCTTTCTTTTTTGAGATGGAGTCTCGCTCTGTTGCCCAGACTGGAGTACAATGGCGTGATCTTGGCTCACCGCAACCTCTGCCTCCCAGGTTCAAGCAATTCTCCTGCCTCAGCCTCCTGAGTAGCTGGGACTACAGGTGCACCACCATGCCTGGCCAACTTTTGTATTTTTAGTAGAGATGGAGTTTCACCATGTTGGCCAGGCTGGTCTCGAACTCCTGACCTCGTGATCCACCCGTCTCGGCCTCCCAAAGTGCTAGGATTACAGGCATGAGCCACCGCGCTGGGCTTTTTTTTTTTTTTTTTTAAATGAGACAGGATCTGTCTCTGTAGCCCAGGCTGGAGTGCAGTGGTGTGATCACGACTTACTGCAGCCTCAAACTCCCAGGCTCAAAGTGATCCTCCCGCCTCAGCCTTCCAAATAGCTGGGACTCTAGGCGTGCACCACCATATCCTGTCAATTTTTAAATTTCTTTTTTTGTGGAAATGGGGTCTCATTGTGTTGCCCAGGCTGATCTTGAACTCCTGGGCTCAAGCAATCGTCCCACCTTGGCCTCCCAAAGTGCTGGGATTATAAGTGTGAGTCACTGTGCCTAACCTACAATATGATTTTTAAAATACATTGTGAAATGATGATCACAATCAAGCTACTTGACACATTCATCACCCCATACAGTCACCTGTTTGTGTGTGTGGTGAAAATATGTAAGGCCTACTCTGTTAGCAAATTTCCAGTATATAATACAGTATTGTTAACTACAGTCAGTCACCAAGTTTTACATGAGGTCTGCAGAACCTATTCATCCTATAACTGCAAGTTTGTATCCTTTGACCAATATCTTCCCCTAGAAGGACGTCCGTCCTTCCCCCAGAGTCCCTGATGGCCACCCTTCTCTCTATGTAAATTTGGTTTCATCAAAAGTTATTTTACATGTATTCAACAAGGGTAGGATGAATGTCTACTATAGGGAAGATACTGTGCTCAAAATGTGGAATCTGAAGATGGAAAGCCACAGTTTCTGCCCGAAAGAAGGTTTAGCATGATGGAAAGACAGTTGAGTAAACAGTTACCATGCAGCTCATTGAAAGGAGATACTGAATCCAATAGGATCCCACACAGCCTAGAGTTTGCCTCAGAAGTCTTCACGAAGGAATTCATGCTGGAGAAAAACTAAAGACCTGTCAGAAATCACCTGATTTAAAAAGAAAAAATGTTGCTGTAGAAAGGGTGGGGAGTGGGGAAAGCAAAGTCAGTCTGGGCACCGTGGCTTATGCCTGTAATCCTAGGACTTTCAGAGGCCAAGTGGGGAGGATCACTTGAGCCCAGGGGTTCAAGACTAGCCTTGGCAACATAGTGAGACCACATCTCTACAAAAATTAAAAAAAAAGTTAGCCAAATGTGGTAGCAGGCACCTATGGTCCCAGCTACTCAGGAGGCTGAGATGGGAGGGTCGCTTGATCCCGGGAGGTTAAGGCTGCAGTGATCTATGATGGCACCATTGCACTCAGGAGCCTGGGTGACATAGCGAGACTCTGTCTCAACAAAACAAAACAAAACAAAAAACAAAAAGCAAAATCACCCTTTTAACCAGATAACCATGCAAGCTTATTAGCCTTTGAATTTAAGGAAAAGCTTGGTAAATTATTGCAGAATCATTTATATCCCCTGATATTATTTTATAAACCATCTCTAATTTTCAAATCAACTACAGCTTTTTCATTTATGGAATTAACCTAAAGCTGTTCCAAGCCTTAAAAAGAATTTAAGGCCAGGTGCAGTGGCTCACGCCTGTAATCTCCCACCGAGGTTGGAGGATCACTTGAGCCCAAGAGTTCAAGGTTACAGTGAGCTCTGCCCAAGCCACTGCATTCCAGCCTGGGTGATACAGTGAGACCCTGCTTCTAAAAAATTAAAAAATAAAAGAATTCAAGTATAAATATCTTTAGCAGGAAAGAAAACCTAGCAAGTTTCATTAGCACTGGGAGCGTTATCTTTCTTCTCCTTGGGTGTCAAACGCGTGAGAACAGTAAATACTGTGTAATTCAAAAATACATTTGCTTCAATTTTCTTTGGACTTCAAATCCAGCTAACATTGAGCTGATCAGAAGTTAACTTCCATTCTTAAAGTGGAAGCACATCTTTTGATCTGATATTTTCTTCTAAAAAAGGGGTTTGGCTGGGCGGACAGTGGCTCATGCCTGTAATCCCAGCACTTTGAGAGGCCGAGGTAGAAGGATCCCCTGAGGCCAGGAATTCAAGACCAGCCTGGGAAACAGGGCGAGACCCTGTTTCTACAAAAAAAAAAAAAAAAAAAAAAAAATTAGCTGGCCATGGTGGTGGGCCTGCAGCCCCAGCTACTTGGGAGACTGAGGTGGGAGGATAGCTTGAGTCCAGGAAGTTGAGGCTTCAGCGAGCTGTGATCACGCCACTGCACTCCAGCATGGGTGACAGACCAAAACTCTGTCTCTAAAAAGGGGGGCTTAATATGCTTTTTTTTTTTTTTTGGTTTGAGACAAGAGTCTCCCTCTGTCACCCAGGCTGGAGTACAATGGTGTGATCTCGGCTCACTGCAACCTCTGTCTCCCGGGTTCGAGTGATTCTCGTGCCTCAGCCTCCCAAGTAGCTGGGATTACAGGTGCACACCACTATGTCTGGCTAATTTTTGTATTTTTAGTAGAGATGGAGTTTTACCATGTTGGCCAGGCTGATCTCTAACTCATGACCTCAGGTGATCTGCCCACCTTGGCCTCCCAAAGTGCTGGGATTACAGGTGTGAGCTACTGCCCCCGGCCTAATCTTTTTATCCAGATGAGGGACTAGTGTATTAAAAGCATAGGAAATGGAGAATATGATTTATTTTAAAAAATTCAAAGATTTATATATTTCTAGAATGTCAAGTTCAGGAGAGGAGATAAAACTGGGCTGTAACTGAGGATAACTTTGAGGAACATTTTATGCCTCATTGAAAAGTTGAAATTTCACCCTGGTTGGCTGGTAGGTAACTATGGAAAACTTTTGGCAAGAGTCTGAAATGATCAGTTTTATCTATTTATAAAGCTCCTCTCAATGGCAGCCCAGAGGACGGATTGGAGAGGACCAGGAAGGTCATAAAGAGGCAGTATCAGGCTGGGCCAGGTGGCTCATGCCTGTAATTCCAGCACTTTGGGGGGCTGAGGGAGGTGGATCACCTGAGGTCAGGAGTTCGAGACCAGCCTGGCCAACATGATGAAACCCTGTCTCTACTAAAAATACAGAATTAGTTAGGCGTGGTGGTGCTTGCCTGTGGCCCTGGTTACTCGGGAGGCTGGGAGAATCGCTTGAACCCGGGAGGCAGAGGTTGCAGTGAGCCAAGATCGCACCACTGCACTCCAGCCTGGGCGACAGAGTGAGACTCTGTTAAAAAAAAAAAAAAAAAAAGTCAGTATCAATTACGGAGTTACTGTCTCTCAGCTCCAAACGCACCATCCTGTGCCCTGCTTTGTGATGCTGGGACAAGCAAACCACATTTCTGCTTTGCCAGATGGTTCTATGTAAGGCTCTGGCAAGAGAGTTTGCTAGGAGACTGCAGAAGTAGGGTAATCAACTCGTCCCACTTTCGCCAGATCTTTCCCATTTTTAACACTGAAAGTTCTGCATCCCGGAACCCCTTCCACGGGGGCTGGTCACCTCCAGGAGAAGGGACTTTTGCTTCCTGTCTGCCTGCTTTTCTTGTGAGTGTTACCCCAGCAACACTTCATTCCAGAAGCAGCATCAGCAATTCCTTCCTGTGGCAACCACGGTAAAAGTTCGTGCCCAGTTTCCTCCTCTGTCTCTTCTCCTAACTGACTCAGGGGCTCCCTCATGTGGTCCCCCATGGAATCATGTGCCCCTTCCTCTTGGGAACTGTGAGTAACAAACTATCTTTTCCATAGCAATCATCTCCTCATCTGTTACCTCAAAATTTCTTTTCTTTTCTTTTTTTTTCTTTTTGAGACAGAGTTTTACTCTTGTTGCCCAGGCTGGAGTGCAATGGCACCATCTTGGCTCACTACAACCTCTGCCTCCCGGGTTCAAGCAATTCTCCTGCCTCAGCTTCCCGAGTAGCTGGGATTACAGGCACCTACCACCACATCCAGCTAATTTTTGTATTTTTAGTAGAGATGGGGTTTTACCATGTTGGCCAGGCTGGTCTCGAACTCCTGACCTCAGGTGATCCACCTGCCTTTGCCTCCCAAAGTGCTGGGATTGCAGGCATGAACCACTGCGCCTGGCCTCTCTTTTTATTCCTTTAGAGACAGTGTCTAGCTCTGTCACCCAGGCTGAAGTGCAGTGGTACAATCTCGGCTCACTGTGGTCTCCACTGCATGGGCTCAAGAGATCCTTCCACCTTAGCCTCCTGAGCAGCTGGGACTACAGGCATGCACTAACATGCCTGGCTAATTTTTGTATGTTTTGTAGAGATGGGGATTCACTGTGTTGCCCAGACTGGTCTTGAACTCCTGGGCTCAAGCAATCCTTCTGCCTCAGCCTCCCAAAATGGTGGGATTACAGACATGAACCACTATGCCCAGCCTCAAATTTTCTATTAGTATTAAATTTTTTTTTTTTTGAAACTGAGTCATGCTCTGTTGCCCAGGCTGGAGTGCAGTGGCACGATCTCAGCTCACTGCAAGCTCCGCCTCCTGGGTTCACTTCATTCTCCTGCCTCAGCCTCCCGAATAGCTGGGACTACAGGTGCGTGCTGCCACACCCAGCTATTTTTTTTTTTTTAATGTTTTTTAGTAGAGACAGGGTTTCACCATGTTAGCCAGGATGGTCTCGATCTCCTGACCTCGTGATCCACCCACCTCAGCCTCCCAAAGTGCTGGGACCGCGCCCGGTCTACATGATATTTTAAGACAGGAGGGTAAGCACTGAAAACCAATTGGCAATTAAGTATTGATTATTTGGGTGAGAGTGGTGAAGTTATTATTTTAAAAATAGCTTTCCAGCTTCTACAGTACTCGAGGGCACAGTAGGGGGAGCTTGGGAGTAGACGCAGGGCATCCGTTCCCCATATCCACAGTGGAGGGGCAGGGCCCAGTTACCACTGTTTTTGCAGAAGGTTAGTCGAGCTGAAGTACCAGAGGCAAGCTTGTTCAAGGGCTGTGCCTGGAGGGTTAGATGCTTGGCTGATGAAAAATTGATGCCACAAGAATTCAGGAGAATGGGGCTTAGTAGTCTAAGACAGGGGTTCCCAACCCCCAGGCCGTGGACTGATATGGGTCCATGGCCTGTTAGGAACTGGGCTGCACGGCAGGAGTGAGCAGCGGGTGAGCCAGGGAAGCTGAGCTCCGCCTCCTGTCAGATCAGCGGCGGCATTAGATTCTCATAGGAGTGTGAACCCTATTGTGAACTGTGCAGGCAAGGGACCTAGGTTGCTCACTCCTTATGAGAAGCTATTGATAAATGTAATGTGGTTGAATCATCCCAAAACCATCCCCCCATTCCCACCTCACCCACCCTACCCATGGAAAAATTGTCATCCACAAAACTGGTCCTTGGTGCCAAAAAGGTTGGGGATCGGTGCTCTAAGATGTCAGGGTTTAAAGAATCAATTAATTTGGCTGGGTGCAGTGGCTCACACTTGTAATCCCTTGGGAGGCCGAGGCAGGTGGATCACAAGGTCAGGAGTTCGAGACTACTGTGGCCAACCTGGTGAAACCCCGTCTCTACTAAAAATACAAAAATTAGCTGGGAGTGGTGGCAGGCACCTATAATCCCAGCTACTCTGGAGGCTGAGGCAGGAGAATCACTTGAACCTGGGAGGCAGAGGTTGTTGTGGGCCTGAAGAGGGTTTTCTTTCTAAAGGGTAAGGCAAAGCTTTATGTGGAGAAGACTCCAGATGTTTGGCCTTCACTTCCTGCCAGAGATGTGGATGTGCAACCCGGAGGTGCAGGAGTTATTTTGCAACGAGGAGGAAGAAAGACACAGGGTTGGATGATGAAGCAGGAGCAGAGAAGCCCATCTTATTTTTATTTTATTTTGTATTTTTGTTTTTAAAAAAGACAGAGTCTCACTCTATCACCCAGGCTGGAATGCAGTGGCATGGTTATAGCTGAGTTCAGCATCGAACTCCTGGGCTCAAGCGATCCTCCCACTTTGGCCTCCCAAAGTGGTGGGATTATAGGTGTGAGCCACTGCGCTGGGCCTGGGAGCCTATTTTATCAGCCTATGGTTGTAAAATAAAACATATATACAGAAAATGACACCAAATTGTTGGGTGTGGGGGTGCGTGCCCGTAGTCTCAGCTACTTGGGAGGTTGAGGTGAGAAGATCACTTGAGCAGAGGCAGTTGAGGTTGCAGTGAGCTATGACAGTGCCACTGCACTCCCGCCTGTGGAACAGAGCGAGATCCTGTCTCCAGAAAAAGAAAGAAAAAGGGAAGGAAGGAAGCCAGCTACACCAAACAAAGGTCTGCCTTAATGAGATAAGACAACAGCCTTTTAACTTCCACTTGCTTCAAGAACAGAACATTGCTGGGCACCCCAGGAACCCCGCCTTGTTCCCCATCGTAGTCCTCTCCCTGCTCCCCTGGGTAGCTACTGTGCTGTCTTTTTTTTTTTTTTGACAGAATCTTGCTCTGTCACCCAGGCTGGGTGATAGTGGCGTGATCTCGGCTCACTGCAACCTCCGCCTCCCGGGTTCAAGCAATTCTTCTGCCTCAGCCTCCTGAGTCACTGGGACTACAGGCACGTGCCACCAGGCCTGGCTAATTTTTGTATTTTTAGTAGAGCAGGGTTTCACCATGTTGGCCAGGTTGGTCTTGAACTCTTGACCTCGTGATCCGTCCACCTCGGCCTCCAAAGTGCTGGTATTACAGGAGTGAGCCACCACTCTCAGCCTGTGCTGTCTTTTATAGCAATCACATTTCCCAGTTCCTTCTGGTTGTCACCCCAATGTGCACCCCTATTATGTTTGTGCCCTCCAAAGTTTCTACATTGAAGCCCTAACTGCTTGTGTTATGCTTAGCTGTCTTTGGAGCTGATTCTCTAAGGAAGTATTAATAAAGTTAAATGGACATTCTTTAGGGACCCACAGAAAACCTCTGATTCCTAGAGGCCTGGGTTTTAAAAAAATTTTATTTATTTATTTTTATTTTTAAGAGACATGGTCTCACTCTGTTGCCCAGGTTGGAGTGCAGTGGTGCAATCATAGTTCACTGCAGCCTTGACCTCCTAGGCTCAAGAGATCCTCTTGCCTCAACCTCCCAAGTAAGTGGGACAACAGATGCATGTCGCCACGCCGGCTAATTTTGTTTTTATTTTTTAGAGATGGGGTTTTGCTGTGTTGCCCAGGCTGGTCTTGGAACTCCTGGCCTTGAGTGATCCTTTCATAAGGACTTGGTTTTTAGGCTCACCTGAGCCAGAAAAACGGTTCCAGACAGCCTTCTTCTGGACCTTGAAAAATAGGCATAAAATTAATTTCTTATAGGTTTCAGCTAGTGTTCATCAGGTTAAAAAATTTTTTTTTTTGTTATTGCAGCCAAAAGCATTCCTTCCTGATAACAGCTTATAAAAACTGTCCATCAGCAAGGAGTGGTGGCTCACACCTGTAATTCCAGCACTTTGGGAGGCTAAGGCAGGCAGATCACAAGGTCAGGGGTTCGAGACCAGCCTGGCTAACATGGTGAAACTCCGTCTGTACTAAAAATACAAAAATTAGCCAGGCATGGTGGCACGTGCCTGTAGTCCCAGCTACTCAGGAGACTGAGGCAGGAGAACCACTTGAACCTGGGAGGTGGAGGTTGTTGTAAGCCAAGATTGAGCCACTGCACTCCAGCCTGGGCAACAGAGCGAGACTTTGTCTCAAAAAAACCCCCAAAAAACAAACAAAAACCCTGTCCATCCAGGCAGCCTGGTTCAGGCCTGGGTTAACCATTAAATGTGTTTGCCTTTCATAAACCTCAGCCTCATCTCCGCTTTGACCACGTCCTCGCTGGCTCTATTAAGGGACACATATCCAGAACTGGTCGCAATTCTAGTATGGTCTTGGTGTGAGTGGGATGGCTCATCTTTGATGAATTTCCTGATCTGAGCTGGAATCTTTGAGCACAGTGGTTTTCCTTTCCTTTCCTTCCGCCTAATAGCTGAGGCCTTGGGCAGGCAGCTTCCACTCACTGTGCCTCAGTTTACTCATCTTTAAAGTGGGGTTAATAACTTCGCTTTGGGATTGGCTTGGTCCACACCCTTCCAACCCCCTTCAAGCATGACTCCCTATAATGGTGGGATTGAAAAGCCCCCTTTGCAGCTAGATGTGGCTTTGTTTCTGTGTCTGCACTAAAACCACGTAAATGGAAATGTTTGCACAAGTTCCAGTAATTCACATTGCAAGGGAGACGCCGTGCCCTTCTTCCTTCCTTGCTTTCATTGCCTGGAATTTAGATGTGATGTCTAGAGCTCAAGCAATTGTCTTGGGTCGTGAGGCAATGTGGTAAAAGTAACAGTAAGTAGAAATCAAGGTAATTCGACTTCCTGCCCCAGACATTTTGTTTTATTTATTTTTATTTTATTTTATTTTTTTCAGATGGAGTTTCACTCTTGTTGCCCAGGCTGGAGTGCGATGGCATGATCTCGGCTCACCGCAACCTCCGCCTCCTGGGTTCAAGTGATTCTCCTGCCTCAGGCTCCTGAGTAGCTGGGATTACAGGCATGCACCACCACACTCGGCTAATTTTGTATTTTTATTAGAGACGGGATTTCTCCATGTTGATCAGGCTGGTCTCTGACTCCCAACCTCAGGTGACCCGCCCGCCTCGGCCTCCCAAAGTGCTGGGATTACAGGTGTGAGCCACCGTGCCAGGCTCTTTGTTTTATTTTTAGGAACAGCTCTAATAAGATAGAATTCACATAAAATCCACCAATTTAAAAGATACGATTACTTAGTTTTAGCATTGAATTGGGTCATTCTTGCATTGCTATAAAGAAATACCTGAGACTGGGTAATTTGTAAAGAGGTTTAATTGGCTCACAGTTCCGCAGGTTGAACAGGAAGCATGGCAGCATCTGCTTCTGGGGAGACCTCAGGAAACTTACAATCACGGCGGAAGGCAAAGGGGTTGCCAGCGCTTTACATGGCCAGAGCAGGAGGAAGAGAGACGGGGGAGGTGCTACACATACACACTTTGAAGCAGATCTCAAAATAATAACTCACTATCACGAGAACAGCACTGAGGGGATGGTGCTAACCCATTCATGAGAAATCCACCCCCCGATCCAGTCGTCTCCCACCAGGCCCTTCCTCCAACACTGGGTATTACAACTGGACACGAGATTTGGGCGGGGACACAGATTCAAACCATATCAGGCATATTTTCAGAGTTGTACAACCATTACTACAGTTAATTCCAGAGCATTTTCATCACTCCAACAAGACAGTTTTTTTTTTTGAGACGGAGTCTGGCTCTGTTGCCCAGGTTGGAGTGCGGTGGCATGATCTTGGCTCACTGCAACCTCTGCCTCCTGGGTTCAAGTGATTCTCCTGCCTCAGCCTCCCAAGTAGCTGGGATTACAGGCACCCACCACCATACCTGGCTAATTTTTGTATTTTTGGTAGAGACAGAGTTTCACCAGGTTAGCCAGGCTGGTCTTGAACTCCTGAACTCAGGTGATCTGCCTGCCTCGGCCTCCCAAAGTGCTGGATTACAGGTGTGAGGCCTGGCCTCCAACAAGAAATTCTCTATCTGTATCCATTCAGTCACTCCCTAATGCCCCAAGTCCTTCAGTCCTAGGTAACCACGAATGTACTTTCCATCTCTATATATTGGCCTATTCCAGATATTTCGTATAAATGGAATGATATATTGTGTGGTCTTTTGCCTCTTCTGCTTGGCATGTCTTTGTGGCTCAGTCATGTTGTAGTATGGATCAGTACTTCATTCCTTTTTATGGCTGACTAATATCCCATTGTGTGGGTGTACCACATTTTAGTTTCTAACCAATTAAGCATATCCTGAAAAATGCCATTCTGACGAAAAGAACTACGCACGGTGGCTCACGCCTGTAATCCCGATACTTTGGGAGGCTAAAGTAGGTGGATTGCTTGAATCCAGAAGTTGGAAACCAGCCTGGGCAACATGGTGAAACCCCATCTCTACAAAAATTACAACAATTTGGCCGGGTGCGGTGGCTCATGCCTGTAATCCCAGCACTTTGGGAGGCCGAGGTGGGCGGATCACCTGAGGTCGGGAGTTTGAGACCAGCCTGACCAACGTGGACAAACCCCGTCTCTACTAAAGATACAAAAATTAGCTGGGCGTGGTGGCGCATGCCTGTAATCCCAGCTACTCAGGAGGCTGAGGCAGGAGAATTGCTTGAACCCAGATGGCGGAGGTTGCAGAGAGCCGAGATCGTGCCACTGCACTCCAGCCTGGGCAACAAGAGCGAAACTCCGCCTCAAAAAAAAAAAAATGCAACAATTAGCTGGGTGCGGTGATGCACCCCTGTCATCCCAGCTATTTGGGATGCTGAGGTGGGAGGATCACTTGAGCCCAGGAGGTCGAGGCTGCAGTGAGCCATAATTGCACCACTGCACTCTAGCCTGGACGACAGAGTGAGACTCTGTATCAAAAAATAAAAACAAACAACAACAACAAAAAAAACAGTGCACAAACAGTTCTGGGTCAGATCTTGGCACACAGTATTATCAGGATGCGATTACTATTAGGGATTGTTTTTATTTTCTGAAAATTTTCTTTTTTCTTTTTTTGTTTGAAACTGTTTTACTCTGTTGCCCAGGCTGGAGTGCAGTGGCATGATCTCGGCTTACTACAACCTCCGCCTCCTGGGTTCAAGTGATTCTGTTGCCTCAGCTTCCCAAGTAGCTGGGATTACAGGTGTATGCTACCACGCTCGGCTAATTTTTGTTTTTTTGGGACAGAGTCTTGCTTTGTTGCCCAGGCTGGAGTGCGGTGGCGTGATCTCGGCTCACTGCAACCTCCACCTCCCAGGTTCAAGCAATTTTCCTGCTTCAGCCCCCTGAGTAGATGGGATTACAGGCACCTGCCACCATGCCCGGCTAATTTTTTGTATTTTTAGTAGAGACGGGGTTTCACCATGTTGGCCAGGCTAGTCTTGAACTCCTGACCTCAAATGATCCACCTGCCTTGGCCTCCCAAAGTGCTGGAATTACAGGTGTGAGCCACTGTACCCAGTGGAAAATTTTATTTTTTCTCTTAGAGGTGGGGTCTTGGTCTGTCACCCAGGATGGAGTTCAGCAGAGGGATCACAACTCACTGCAGCCTCGCTCTCCCAGGCTCAAGTGATCCTCCCTCCACCACCTCCTGAGTACCTAGGACTACAGGAGCGTGCCACTACACCTGGCTATTTTTTTAATTTTCAATTTTTTTTTTTTTTTTTGGTAGAGAAGGGGATCTTACTATGTTGCCCAGGCTGGTCTCAAACTCCTGGCCTCAAGCCACTCAAACTTCTGCCTCGGCTTCCCAAAGTGCTGGGGTTACCAGCTGGGATTTCAGAACCCTGAAACATCCTTATAACAATATTTATTGACTTATATGATTATAAAAGTAATTCATGGTAGTTGAACATTTGGAAGCGACACACCAAACAAAAACAAAAAACACCCAAGTGGAAAATAAAAATTATTGTTAATTTCATTCCGATTGAAACGAATTTAGTATGTCCAAGAAAAATGAGAATGAAAGATGACGGGGGATATCCCAGGATCCACAGAGCTGTGTCGTTGATCCCAGACGGTACTGCTTATGGGACGGATCCTGCCAGCGTCCCTGTGCGGGCAGCCTTCACACAGAGCAGGGCGCTGCGCTCTCCCTCCCACCCTACTCCCTACGCGTGGAAGGGCTGAAGGATGGGTTTCCCACAAGAGAGCAGCTACTCCTTCAGGAGGGTGGGAATCGGGGCGCGGGGAGAACGCAGCAAGCCCACGCTCCCTCCCAGACCTTGCCAGCTCTGCATTGAAGTCTCCTCGGACTCCTCCAAACCTCTGCGGACTCCAAAGGTGTTGGTCGTTGGCTGAAAGGCAGAGGTGTAATTCTTCCGATCCTACCCAGTGCCAGGGCTCTGCGCCTGGGCGGAAGTGTAATTCTTCCATTCTCACCCTGCGCCGGGGCTCTGTGAAGCCTTGACCTAGTCACCAAGGGTTTCCCGCCAGTCCCAGGCAGCCCTGCAGCGGTCAGTTTTATAACGGCAATACCTAGACCCACAAGAGACGTCCTCCAAGCCCGCCTGTTAAAGGAGTCACTGTTTCTGAAGAGCCAGCTCTCAGTGATTTCACATCTGGGAGGCTCCAGGGTTTCAGGAAGTGTGAGTCATAACAGAAAGTTTGTGCAGATCTAAATTATACCGAGAAAGACAAGAATAAGGCTGGGCATGCTTCCCTAATTTTTTTTTTTTTTTAAATCAGGGTGAGGTGGGGGCCCTGTGCCTTAAAGTAGGGTTGTATAGGTTGTGCACCGCACAAATTTGTTCGACCCAGGAGGCATGTGGAGGCTGAAATGCAACCTGTGCCCTTTCACCAGCCACACATCCTGGTGTGGGGCTGTGTCTACCCAGAGGAAGGGAGGATAGCCTTTTCCTAATTTGCACAAAGGCATGTACAGGGGAGCTCAAGGGTCCTGAACTGGCAGTTCCAGTAGCCTTCTCTGACTTCTGGCTGGACCTACGTCCTAAGTACCACCCATAGGTCCACATTAGGTCTGAGACCTGAAGAAATAAAACAGCCAACAGAATGGAATCAGACCACACTTTGAGACTGCGGTAGGCTGAATAATGTGGACTCCAAAGTTTCCATGTCCCGGCTGGGTGCAGTGTCTCATGCCTGTAATGCCAGCAGTTGGGAGGTCGAGGTGGGAGAATCACTTGAGTCCAGGAGTTCAAGACCAGCCTGGGCAACATAGTGAGATCCTGTCTCTACTAAATAAATAAATAAGCCATGCGTGGTGGCACGCATCTATGGTCTCAGCTACTTGGGAGGCTGAAGTGGGAGGATCACTTGAGCTTGGGAGTTTGAGGCTGCTGTGAACTGTGACTGCACCACTGCACTCCAGCCTGGGCAACAGATGGAAACCCTGTCTCAAAAACAAAACAAAACAAAACAAAAAAGTCTGGGCACGGTGGCTCACACCTGTAAGCCCAGCACTTTGGGAGGCCGAGGCAGGTGGATCACCTGAGGTCAGGAGTTTGAGACCAGCCTGGCCAACATGGTGAAACCCCATCTCTACTAAAAATACAAAAATTAGTCAGGCATGGTGGTGGGTGCCTGTAGTCCCAGCTACTTGGGAGGCTGAGGCAGGAGAATTGCTTGAACCCGGGAGAAGGAGGTTGCAGTGAGCTGAGATTGCACCACTGCACTCCACCCTGGGCAGAAGAGTGAGACTCAGTCTCAAAAAAAATGGCTGGGCACAGTGGCTCATGCCTGTAATCCCAGCATTTTGGGAGACCAAGGCAGACTTGAGGTCAGGAGTTTGAGACCAGCCTGGTCAACATGGTGAAACCCCATCTCTACTAAAAAACAAAAATTAGCTGGGTGTGGTGGCAGGCTCCTATAATTCCAGCTACTTGGGAGTCTGAGGCATGAGAATCACTTGAACCCAGAGGCGGAGGTTGCAGTAAGCTGAGATTGTGCCACTGTGCTCCAGCCTGGGTGACAGGGGGAGACTTCATCTCAAACAACAACAACAACAAACAACAATAACAAACAAACAAAACCAAAAAACAAAAGAAAAGAAAAAGTTTCTCTTGCTCCCCAAGGCTTGGCTAAGTATTAATAATAATTAAGAAGGTTTCTACATCCTAATCCCTAGAACCTGTGAACATTCCCTTATATGGCAAAATGGACTCTCAGATGTGATTAAGTTTGTTGAGTTGGGGAAATGATCCTGGGTTACCTGGGTGGGTCCTGAATAGAATCACAAAGATCCTTACAAGAGGGACACAGGAGAAGTTGGTCAGAGGGATGTCGATGTGACAATGGAAGCAGACATTAGAGGGATTCGGGTTTGTTTGTTTGTTTGTTTTTGAGACGAAGTCTTGCTCTGTTGCCTAGGTTGGAGTGCAGTGGTGTGATCTCAGCTCTTTGCAACCTCCGCCTCCCGGGTTCAAGCTATTCTCCTGCCTCAACCTCCCGAGTAGCTGGGATTACAGGTGCTCACCATTACATCTGGCTAATTTTTATATTTTTAGTCATGATGGGGTTTTGTCATGTTGACCAAGCTGGTCTCGAACTCCTGACCTCAGGTGATCCACCCGCCTCGGTCTTCCTAAGTGCTGGGATTATAGGCGTGAGCCACCTCGCCCAGCTGAGGGCTGCTTTTGGAGAAAGAGGAGGGGGCCACGAGCCAGGGGATACGGGTGGCTAAAAAGACAAGGACATGAGGTCTTCCCTCAGTGCCTCCAGAAAGAATCAGCCCTGCCAACCACTTGACTTTAGCCCAGGGAAGCTGATTGCTGGCTTCTGACCTCCAGAACGGTAAGAGAATAAATCTGTGTTATTTCCTTTCTTTTCTCTTGCTTGCTTGCTTGCTTGCCCAGGGAAGCTGATTGTTGGCTTCTAACCTCCAGAATGGTAACAGAATAAACTTCCTTCCTTCCTTCCTTCCTTCCTTCCTTCCTTCCTTCCTTCCTTCCCTCCTTCCTCCCTTTCTCTCTTTCCCTCTCTCTCTCTCTGTCTGTCTCTCATTCTTTCTTTCGTCTCAAATGCCTGGGCTCAAGGGATCCGCCCACCTCAGCCTCCCAAAGTGCTGGGATTATAGGCGCGAGCCACCTTGCCTGGCCAATCTGCGTTGTTTTAAGCCATGGGGTTTGTGGGAGTTTTGCAGCATGGCCACTCAGTATGGAGGGCTTGGATCTGAGCTTCTCTGGTCCCTTGGCCTAGTAAAGCTCAAGGTAGCTTTGCCCTATCCTAAGTGTCTTACTTCTGTTAAAACAGCTTATTCTCACGACAACCTCTAGGAGGTAGGCATTGTCATGTCTCAGTTTTATGTGTGTGGTCATAGAATCAGAGAGGTTAAGTGATTTGATTAAGGTCACACCGCTAGTAAGTGAGGGAGCCAGAATATAAATCTAGACCATTTGAATCCAGATCAGAAGTTCTCCACGTTTGATCTCACTATAATCTTGTAAGTGAGCCGGGCGTGAAGGCTCACCTGGTGCCTGTAATCCCAGCACCTTGTGAGGCCAAGGCAGGAGGATCACTTGAGCCCAGGAGTTCAAGGTTGCCGTGAGCTGAGATCACACCACTGCACTCCAGCCTGGCCAACAGAATTAGACCCTGTCTTTAAAAAAAAAGAAAAAAGAAAAAAAGAAAAAAGGCCGGGCTTGGTGGCTCACGCCTGTAATCCCAGCACTTTGGAAGGCTGAGGTGGGTGGCTCACTAGGTCAGGAGTTTGAGACCAGCCTGGCAAACATGGTGAAACACCGTCTCTACTAAAAATACAAAAATTAGCCAGGCGTGGTGGCATGTGCCTGTAATCCCAGCTACTTGGGAGGATGAGGCTGGATAATTGCTTGAACCTGGGAGGTGGAGGTTGCAGTGAGCCTAGATCGAGCCACCGCACTCTAGCCTGGGCGACAGAGCAAGACTCCGTCTCAGAAAAAAAAAAAATCTTGCAAGTGGGAGAGAATTGCAACCTTTAGGGCACCTTTAGAAACTTACAAAGTGTTTGTGTTTAATAGAGAATGCTTTTCTTCTTGACGTAAGTCTATTTCTTAACACATTAGAAAGAAAGAGAGCTTCCCATGGAGGAGCTTTGTAATTGTCAGGAAATGCTGCATTTCAAGTGGTTTCACAGCTAGCATAAGGTTGTAAAAGCAAAAATATATTCAAAATTATTTGACAGTACAGAGGCCCAAAATAGTGCTGATCAAGATGTCTGGTACAGTTCTTTTCACAGGGTGCCCTGATTTCATCAGCCAGCACTCCTAATTTAAAATAAGGAAAACAAAGGCAAAGTCCCCAGCTTCTCAAATCTGTACGATTATTCCTTTGTTTTCGATTCTGTGATGGTGGTGATTTGTTTTTTTCCCTGAAGAAATGCAGATCTCCTTATTGGTGGATTTTTTTTTCTCTACAAGAGGCTTTGCTTCTAATTTATTAGGTCTTGATTCATATAAGAAAAATCTTCCTTTTAAAAAACAAAGTACTACATTTCTTTGTTAAAAAAAAAAAAAACCCCAGGAAGTTCTTAAAATAGGAGTTCCTGAAATTCAGCGAAAGCACAAATTGTGTTATTTTAAGGCAAGCCACTTGTAACCACATCTAAGTCAAGAAGTGGAATTTGCCAGCTGTTCATAAGCCTCTCCATGTGCCCTAGCCCAGGTGCCCAGGCCCAGCCCCTCCCTTCTCTCTACCAAAATTAACCCTCAGCCTGACTTTTTTTTTTCTTTTCTTTTCTTTTTTTTTTTTTTTTTTAAGATAGAGTCTCACTTTGTCACCCAAGCTGGAGTAAGGTGGCATGATCTCGGCTCACTGCTACCTCCACCTCCCAGGTTCAAGTGATTCTCATGCCTCAGCCTCACCAGTAGCAAGATTACAGGTGTGCGCCACCATACTCAGGTAATTTTTTTGTATTTTTAGTAGAGATGGGGTTTCACCATGTTGACCAGGCTGATCTTGAATTCCTGACCTCAGGTGATCCACCCGCCTCGACCTCCCAAAGTGCTGGGATTACAGGCATGAGCCACCATGCCTGGCCAGCCTGACTTTTATAGCAATCATCTCTGTGTTTCTTTATAGTAATTAGTTATCCAAATGTGTGTCCATAGTTTAGTTTTGCCCTTTACAACTTCTAAAATGTTGTTATTATGCCTCTTTTTTCTTATTCAGAGAATGTTGAATTCTCAAAGTAAAAAAGAGAATTTTGAATTGTAGTGACATTAACATATGTTTTGAAGTATGTGAATTATATATGTGCATATATATGTGAATATATATGCATATCTGAATATATATGTGCATATATAAAATTTTAAAATATCAATATCAATATTATCACTAGTAATATGATGACTAAATATAGTTTAAGATTTTCTTATGGTCCTTTTTTTTCCAGGAGGATATACCCCATTAGGGATTTATGTCAAATTAATATATCTTAAATTACTTTAAGATATTGTTTTAGCCTGGGCAACATAATGAGACCCCGTCTCTATAAAAAGTAAAAAATTAGCTGGGCATGGTCACACACGTCTGCAGTCCCAGCTACTACGGAGGTTGAGGTGGGAGGATCGCTTGAGCCCAGGAAGTGGAGGCTGCAGTGAGCTGTGATCATACCACTGCACTCCATCCTGGGTGACAGAACAAGACCCTGTCTCAAGAAAACAAAAAACCAAAACCATTGTTTTGTGGGTGATTGAGTCCCAATCGCAAAATTTGTTTTGACATTCCATTTACTTGGAAAATATAAACCAATGAACATATGTATTCATTTTCCTCTCTATTGAGCAAAAGACACATCCTGTTCATACCAATTTGCACCTTAGTTTTTTCACTTAACTACATCTTGGAGGTGACTATATAAGTGTGTACACCTGGGCCGGGTGCGGTGGCTCACTCCTGAATCCCAGGACTTTTGGGAGGCTGAGGCGGGCGGATCACTTGAGGTCAGGAGTTCGAGACCAGCCTGGTCAAAATGACAAACCCTCATCTTTACTAAAAATACAAAAATTAGCCGGGTGTCATGGTACGTGCCTGTAGTGCCACCTACTAGGGAGGCTGAGGCAGGAGAATGGCTTGAACCCCGGGAGGCGCAAGTTGCAGTGAGCTGAGATCATGCCATTGCACTCCAGCCTGGGCGGCAGAGCAAGACTGTCTCAAAACAAAACAAACAAACAGTCAAAAAAACAAAACAAAAAAACACGTGTGTACACACTTGTACATACACACACATCACATATATATGTAATCTTAATATATCTTATTCATTTTCACAGCTGTACAGTGCTCTATGTTTGTGGATATAGCATAGTTGATTTAAGCAGCACTCTCTTCATGGCTATTGCAATAGTTTCCAGTTTTTGCTATCATGCATAGGCTCCAGTGAAGAGGCACGTTCATATGAAGTTTCCTATTTCTGTCTGTGTCTTTGGGACTAATTCCTAGAAGTAGGATTGCTGAGTCAAAGGGCAAATTCACTAGATATTGCCAAATTCTCCTCCATGGAGGTTTTATCTTTTTATATTCCATCAGTAAAATGGAAGAGTCCCTGTTTCCCCACAGCGTTGCCAACGAGAGTGCTGTCCAATATTTGGATGTTTGCTAATCTGTTAGGTGAGAAATAGGATCTCAGGGCAGTTTTAATTGTGTTTCTTTTATTATGAGTGAGGTTGAGCTTTAGTTTATTTTTTATTTTTTGAGACAGGCTCTCGCTTTGCCAGTCAGGCTGGAGTGGAGTGGTGCAATCTCGGCTGGCTCATTGCCACCTTCGCCTCCCAGGCTCAAGCGATTCTCCTGCCTTAGCCTCCTGAGTAGCTGGGATTACAGGTGCGTGCCACCATGCCTGGCTAATTTTTGTATTTTTAGTAGAGACGGGGTTTTGCCATGTTGGCCAGGCTGGTCTTGAACTCCTGACCTCAGGTGACCTGCTTGCCTCAGCCTCTCAAAATTCGGGGATTACAGGTGTGATATTTTATTTTTTATTTTTTGTGAGACAGGGTCTTACTCAGTCACACAGGCTGGAGTGCAGTGGTGCAATCATAGCTCACTGCAGCCTTGAACTCCTGGGCTCCAGCAGTCCTCCCATCCTCCCACCTCAGCATCCCGAGTAGCTGGGATCACAGGTGTGTGCCACCACACTCAGCTGATTTATTTTATTTTATTTAGAGACAAGATCTTGTCATCTTGCTCAGGCTGGTCTTAAACTCCTGGGATCAATCAATCCCCTCACCTTCCCTTTGAAAGTACTGGGATTACAGGGATGAGCCACTGTGTCTGGCTATTTTTATAAATTTGGGTGGCATTTGCATTTTTTAACGTGAACTCTCTGTTTATGTATCTTGCCCGCTTTCAATAGGTTTCTTGTTTTTTTTTCCCCCCCTTAATTTTTAGACACTGTTTATATTTTAGGGATTTTAACTCTTTGTCTTCTGTGATATAAGTGGTAAATATTTTTCTTATTTTGTCATGTGTAGTTTTTGGTTGTGTATGGCTTATTTTGTGGCCACGCAAAAGGTTTTTGTTTTTTTTGTTTGGTCATTTAACAAAATTCTCTTTTTCGGCTTCTGGATCCTGAGTAATAGTTTGGAAAATTTACACCCTCCCAGGTCATGAGGGAACTCACCAGTGTTTTATTATCTGTGAGGCTGTGTTTTTTCATTTAGATCTTTGATATGTTTAGGATTTAATCTGGTATATGGGGTGGGAAACGCATTCAAGCTTCTTTGTTTTCACGTGGTCATCTAGTTGCTTCTACACTACTAAATTAAAACCTTTTCTAAAGTCCCTTCCTGAATTAGAAATTACTATATCATCATATAAATCTCCATCAGCAATTGCTTCTATCTTTGGATTTTCTAACCTTCTCTTGATCTGTCTGCTTATTCATGCATCAGTAACACATTTTAAAATATTGTTCTTATTTACTTTTTTTTTTTTTAGCCCCAACCATGGCAGGGACACATATCGTTTTATTTTTATTGTATTATTTTTATTATTTTTTATTTTTTTGATACGGAGTTTTGTTCTTGTCGCCCAGGCTGGAGTACAATGGTGCGAACTCGGCTCACTGCAACCTCTGCCTCCCGGGTTCAAGGGATTCTCCTGCCTCAGCCTCTCGAGTAGTTGGGATTACACGTGCCCGCCACCATGCCCAGTTAATTTTTGTATTTTTAGTAGAGATGGGGTTTCACCATGTTGGCCAGGATGGTCTCGAACTCCTGACCTCAGGTGATCCACCTGCCTCCGCCTCGCAAAGTGCTGGGATTATAGAGGCATGAGCCACCACGCCTGGCCACTTATATTGTTTTAAGTATTTGGTAGAGTTACTGCCTAAGTTGTTGGTGGCAGCCACGGCTGCTACTGCTTCTTTCTAGGTCTGGGGCGAAAAACAAAACAAACAAAAAAACAAACAACAAAAAACACACACACACACACACACAAACCCTTGATGATATCTGTATTGGGATTGCGATAAATTTGTAAACAAACTCAGAGGCAATTGAGTTCATGATGCTGGCAGCCTGCTTCTATCCTTGGAATTCAGGTGCCATCTAGTCGTCATTATGTGCAACAACAACTTTCTGAAATTTCAAAAAGAAAATCTGGGAGGTCAAAGCAGTAAACATTTATTGTCTCACATACTTTTTGTGGGTCAAGTATTTGAGAGTGGCTTATCCACATGGTTCTGGTTCGAAGACACTGGCCTGGGGTCCAGTCATCAGAAGGGTTTAAAGGAACTGGAGAATGCCCTTCCAAGGGGGCTCACTCACACTCCTCTGGGTCCACTTGCTCTGGAGGAAGCTAGGCCACATCATGGGGACTGTGGGGAGGGCCAGACGGGGAGCAAGTTAACGCAGAGAGTGAGGTGGAAGCTGTAATGCTAGATAATTTTAGACTTGCAGAAAAGTGCAGATAGTACACAGAGGTCCCGCATATCTCTCATCCTGCTCCCCCTATTGTTATTAGCATAGCACAATGATCAAAACTAGGAAATTAACATTGGTATCACAGTGTCAACTAAACTACCAATCTTATTTGAATGTTAACACTTTTTCTATTGATGTCCTCTTTTTTTTTCTGTTCCAGGCTCCCATATTGCATTCAGTTGTTGTGTCTCTTCTAGACAGGAACATTTCCTCTGTATTTGCTTGTGTTTCATGACTTTGACACTTTGCTTTTTTAAGAGGCAGGGTCTCTTTCTGTCGCCCAGGCTGGAGTGCAGTGGTGTGATCATAGCTCACTGCAACCTTCAACTCCTGGACTCAGAGGATCCTCCTGCCTCAGCCTCTTGAGTAGCTAGGACTACAGCCACATGCCATGATGCCCGGCTAATTTTTTTGTCAGGATGGGGTCTCACTGTGTTGCACATGCTGATCTTGAATTATTGGCCTCAAGCAATCCTCCTGCCTCAATCTCTCAAAGCTTTGGGATTATAGGTGTGAGCCACCATGCCCAACTGACTTTGACACTTTTGAATGGTACTGATCAGTTAGTTTATAGGATATTCCTCAATTTGGGCTTGTCTGACATTTTCTCATGACTGGAATAAAGTTATGAGTTTTTGCCAAGAACACCACAGAAATGATGTTGTGTTCTTCTCAGTGCATGATATCAGGAGGCACCTGATGTCAGTGTATCTTATTGCTGGTGATGCTGACCTTGATCACTTAAATTGCTGTATGCTGCACATCTCCACTGTAAAGTTACTATCTTCCCCTTGGTAATTAAAAACTATCTTGAAGGAGATCCTTTGAGATTATACAAGTCTTTTTCCTTCTCAAACTTTTGCCCACAAATTTTAGCATCCACTGGTGGATCTTGTCTGCAACAGTTATTGCTGTGACATTTGACTAATGGTAATTTTCATGTTCTTTTCTCCTTTTACATTTATAAATTGTAAATCTACTGAAAGACAGAACCATCCCTTCTCCTCATGTATTTGTTTATTTATTTCGATCCATGCAGAAGTGTGATTTATTTATTTATTTATTATTTTTTAGATGGAGTCTCACTCTGTCACCCAGGCTGGAGTGCAGTGTTGTGATCTCTGCTCACTGCAACCTCTGCCTCCTGGATTCAAGTGATTCTCATGCCTCAGCCTCCTGAGTAGCTGGGATTACAGGTGTGTGCCACCACACCTGGCTAATTTTTTTTTCTTTTCTTTTTTTTTTTTTTTATGACAGACAGGGTTTCACCATGTTGGCCAGGCAGGTCTCAAACTCCTGACCTCAAGTGATCCACCTGCTTTGGCCTCCCAAAGTGCTGGGATTACAGGTGTGAGTCACTGCACCCGGCTGAGAAGTGTGAATATTTATTTTATTCTATGGATTAAAACCTGATATCGAGAGACTTACATTTTCAACAATCTGCTGGGTATGAAATGGTATGCCATTGTGGGTTTTCCCCTTCTTTTTGTGGAGAACAGAGTCTTGCTATGTTGCCCAGGTGGGTCTTGGACTCCTGGGCTCAAGCAATCCTCCCACCTCAGCCTCCCTAAGTGTTGGGATTACTGGTGTGAGCCACCGTGCCTGGCCTCATTGTGTGTTAATTAGAATATTCTGAATACTGATGAGGTTGGGCATCTTGGCCTTTCCTACTGTGGCCTCTATGAAGTGCTTTTAAAAAATCCTGCTCTTGCCTCTCCAGGTCAGGATGTTAGGCTCACTGGACAGAGAAGAGTCTATTTTTTTGGGAAGTTGGCATGAAATACTTTAAGAACCTGTTAATACGGTAAATGCAACTTCTAGGCTTTGCATAACCATCTATATGCTGTTGAGGGCTGTTGATATTTGAGTTCTCTGGAAGCAGACACTAAGGTGCAGTTCGGGGTGCAAGAGACTTATTAGGGGTTGATGCCTGTGGAAGGGAGAGGGGAGCCAGGGTTGGGCAGATGGAGAATTTGAATTAGATGTGGCACAACTTTGGCCATGGTCAACCCTGCAAGAGCTCTGCAGCATAGATAGCTGCTGTGGTCTCAATGTGTCCCCCACAATTCGTGTGTTGGAACCTTAATCTCCAATCCAACAGTGTTGGGAGGTGGGACTTTTGGGGTGTGTTTAGGTCATGAAGGCTCCATCTTCGTGAATCGATTTAATGGTGTTATAAAAGGGCTTGATGAAGGGAGTTTATCCTTTTTTGTCCTCCGCCTTCTACCACAGTGTTCCTCCCCTCTGGAGGACACAGTGTTCAAGGCACCACCTTGGAAGCACAGATAAGACCCTCATTAGACACTGAGTCTGCTAGCACCTTGATCTTGGACTTCTCAGCCTCCAGAACCATGAGAAAATAAATGTCTGTTCTTTGTAAATTACCCAGTCTCAGGTATTCTGTTTTAGCCGTACAAATTGATGAAGAGAATAGCTTATTAGACTTGTTATCTGTTTGGCTGAAATTGTTGGGCCTTATATTCCTTACTGGGGCTTTCCCCGGAAAGGTGTGCATTTGGGCAAGGCAGCTCTCTGCAACTGAGGCTGGTCCTGAAGGACTTGACAGCAGAAAGTTGTCTGCTGACAGCACTCACAGTGGCTGAAGCAGCAAACCCTGCTTGGAAGAGGGATCTGGACAGGGTATCTCTGTATCCACCATTAGTCCCAAACTTATATCGGCACTGCAAACCTCTCCCCTGAATTCTGCACTTGAATGTTTAATGGGCTCTCAAATTACTTGTATCCAAAGCTGAGATCCTGATCTTTCGTCCCAAACCTGCTTATCCCGCAGGCTTTCCCGTTCAGTTAACAGCACCTGCATCTTTCCCTTTGCTTAGGCTGAAATCTTTGGAGTCATCTTTGACAGACTCCTCTCTTTCTTCCGTATGTCACATCTGATATGTCAGCAAATCCCGTTGGCTTTATCTGTGAAGTATTCCACATGCAAACACCTGGGCCAGGACACAGATCACCTCTTCCCTGGGATATTGCAATAGTTCTCTAACTGGACTCTCTGCTTCCATCCCTTCCCTGCGAACTCATCCTCCTGTTGAAATGCAAATCAGATCCTGTTTCTTCTCTGCTTATTACTGGCAGTGGCTTCACAGTCACTACGAGTAAAACCTTCACAGCCGGCAGCGTGGCATCTTCTCTCCTCTTTGACCTCTGTCTTGTCCTTACATCTTCTCTCTCTTACAAGGACCCGGTGATTAGATTGGGCACACTGGCTAATTCGGGATAATCTCTCCATCTCAAGATCCTTAATTTCGGCCAGTCCAGTGGCTCATGCCTGTAGTCCCAGCACTTTGGGAGGACAAGGTGGGTAAATTGCTGAGCCCGGGAGGTCGAGGCTGCAGTGAACCAGGATGGTACCACTGCACTTCAGCCTGGGTGACAAAGCAAGACTTTGTCTCAAAAAAAAAAAAAAAATCCTTAGCTTCATATGTGCAACATCCCTATTGCCATGTAAGGGAAACTGCAGTATATTCCCAGGTTCTGGGGGTTAGGATGTGAGCATCTTTGGGGACCATTATTCAGCCTACCCCAGAGGTTGAGTGTGGACTTCTTGGCAAAAAATTCACCTCGTCTTGTGCATCCTTCAGACCCTCCAAGATACAGTATAGTATGGTTAAAAATGTGAACTGGCTGAATTCAAACCCTGGCTTTGACAAACCCTGACACCCTAGGTGTATGACTTTGAGCAAAGTATTTCTTTGTACTTCAATTCCCTCATCTGTAAAGCGGATTAATAGTAATACCCAGGGTTGCTGTGAAGATTAAATGAATTGATGCATACAAAATACTGGGGATACCCCTAGCACATAATATGTGTTCAGAAAAATGCTCTGAAGTTGACATGTTGTTTCCAGGAAGATCTGATGTAGTCAAGGAGATACGTTTAAGCCATATGCTTAGTAAACAAAGCATCCACTTTGTCCCAGTTCAGTGTTTCTAGCAGAGGGAGGGAAAGAGTAACAACAACCAATGGTAACTGAAACTTGGACCCGAAGGGCATACATTTGAGTCTGGAAGTAAAATGTGAGGTGATGGCAAAGAGCAGGGATATTTGGATCACATCAACAGTTTGGAAGTCAGCTCCATCCTGTGTGATCTTGAATGAGTCACTTCACCTCTCTGAGCCTCAGTCTCTTCATCTGAGAAATGGTGCTAGCCCAGCACTTAGCCCCCTGGAATTGTGGCAAGGATGAAAATTGGTTCATGCAGGCCGGGTGCGGTGGCTCACGCCTGTAATCACAGCAGTTTGGGAGGCTGAGGTGGGTGGATTACCTGAGGTAATCAGAACTTGAAGATTTGGAGTATTCTTAGCCTATGCATATTGTAAAAAATGAAAAAGCACGTTCTGAGAGAGAACAAGGGGTCTGCCTGGAAAATCATGTGATGGGAAGAACATGGGTACAACTCATGGTTTTTATCAGCCATCTTGGCAGAAACCAGAAATAGAGATGAGATTTTACCAGAAGACATGCTGCCAGCTTCAACGAAAGGGCCAGACGTGGGACAAAATAAGGGAGGGTTGTCTCCTTCTGGATTTCAAGGGGTGGGGCTATATCTTCCTTGGTTTCAGTGGGCTAGGCTGCCTCCACCCAGAGCTTTGGAAGTGGACCTGCAGGTTCATGGGAATCGGGCCTCCACTCAAGATGTGGGAGTGAAGCTGCTGCCCCAGTGGGCTCAGAGTTCAAAGCATCAAGTCAAAGGATAATCAAGGATTATTCTTTTTTTATTTTTATTTTTTGAAATGGAGTCTCACTCTGTAGCCCAGGCTGGAGTGCATTGGCATGATCTCGGCTCACTGAGATCTCTGCCTCCCTGTTTCAAGTGATTCTCCTGCTTCAGCCTCCCGAGTAGATGGGATTACAGGCACCTGCCACCATTCCTGGCTAATTTTTTTTTTTGTATTTTTGGTAGAGACGTGGTTTCACCAAGTTGGCCAGGGTGGTCTTGAACTCCTGACTTCAAGTGATCTGCCCACCTTGGCCTCCCAAAGTGCTGGGATTACAGGCATGAGTCACTGTGCCTGGCAGAAGGATTATTCTTGAGCTTTAAGATCTAGTGGAATTTACCTTTCTAGATTTTGGATGTAGTTGGGACCTGTTGCTTCTTTCTTCTTTCCAATTTCTCCCTTTTGGAATTGGAATGTCTATCCTATGCCTGTCCCACTATTGTATTTTGGACGCATGTGACTTGTCTGGTTTCCTGGGTTCACAGGTTTCAGAGGAATTTTGCCACAGATGAGTCATACCTTGAGTCTCACCCATACCTGACTTAGATGGGATTTAGATGAAACTTTGGACTTAGAATCGATGCTGGAATGGGTTGAGACTTTTGAAGGTGTTGGGATGAGGGTGAGTGTATTTTGTATGTGAGAAGTACATGAATTTGGGGGACCCATAGGATGAGTGCTATAACTGAAAAGTGTTCCCCCCAAATTTCTATATTAAAGCCTAACCCACAACGTAATGTATTTGGAGACTGGGCCTTTAAAGACGTAATTAATGGCTGAGCATGGTGGCTCATGCCTGTAATCCAGCATTTTGGGATGCCACGGCAGGTCAGGAGTTCAAGACCAGCCTGGCCAACATGGTAAACCCCGTTTCTACTAAAAATACAAAAAAAGTAGCCAGGCATGGTGGCACACGCCTGTAATCTCAGCTACTCGGGCGATACTCCAGCCTGGGCAACAGAGCAAGACTCTGTCTCAAAAAAAAAAAAAAAAAAAGAAGAAGTAATTAAGGTCAAGTGAGACCATAAGGGTGGGGCCCTAGTTCAATATTAGTGATGCCTTCATATGAAGAGGAGAAGCCCCCCAGAGTGTGTAAGTTCAGAGGAAAGGCCAATGAGGACATAGTGAGAAGGTGGCCATATGCAAGTCAAGGAGAGGCCGCAGAAGAAACCAAAACCTGCTGATATCTTGATCTTGGACTTTTAGCCTCCAGAACTGCGAGAAAACAAAGATCTGTATTTTTTAAGCCACCTAGTCTGATATTTTGTTATGGCTGCTGGGCTAACTAATACAAGTGGTGACCTTTAGGAGTCAGGGTCAGAAAACTTTCACTTATTGTTTTACATAATTCATTAACACATAAAGGGATGAGAATGGGGGTAATTTACTTTCCCTTTCTTCTTATTTATTTATTTATTGTTTGAGACGGAGTTTTGCTCTTGTTGCCCAGGCTGGACTGCAATGGCACGATCTCGGCTCGCCGCAACCTCTGCCTTCTGGGTTCAAACGATTCTCCTGCCTCAGCCTCCTGAGTAGCTGGGATTACGGGCATGTGCCACCCACACCTGGCTAATTTTGTATTTTTAGTAGAGACGTGGTTTCTCCATGTTAGTCAGGCTGGTCTTGAACTCCCAACTTCAGCTGATCCACCTGCCTCGGCCTCCCAAAGTGTTGGAATTACAGGTGTGAGCCACCATGCCCGGCCTCTTTTTTTTTTTTTTTTCCTGTTCTTTGTGCCCTAAGTGATATTTTTCATAACAGCTCTAAAAGGCTGTGCTATTATTATTTTCAACACTCTCCAAATGTAGCTAACACATGGGGAAGTGGGTTCCAACTTCCCCTTCTAATGTCTAGGATATGATAGAAGCAAGAATCCATTCTTTTCTGTCCTGCAATCATGTCGCCATATCTCAATAAAGGATCAATAAATTCCTCAGTGATACTTCATTGCTATGCTTACCCCTTGTTATAGAGTGCTAAGACTATAAATTTACTCAGCCACTCAGAAAAGAAAGCTTGGTGTCTAAAGTACTGTCTGATGGAAAATGTAATAGACAAATACTACTGCACAGGGGCACATCAACTCACCTTCAGAAAGGGGATTGGGTCCATAAATAATTTTAAAGTTCCAGCTTTTGGCCCTGGGGGAGCAATCTTTGCATGAAAATTTTTGCAAGTTACAGTGAAATGGTGCTTTGCCTTCTCTACATTATAATGGTGCTATATTCAAGATCCAGAACCAACCACATCTGCCACATGTATCTGAGAGTTCGTGGGGAAATCACTTCTCTTTACTTTTCTGATTAAATTCCCAGCCACACAAATCTTGCCAGTCATGGTAGAGAAATATTGGACCATTAAAGACCAGGTTAAAATGCTAAATACTTCAAAGCTCTCTGATAAAAGAAAAGAAAACAAACAAACAAACAAAAAAACCCAAAAACCAATATGTTTTTTTCTATCCTTCCTTTCTTTTTCTGTAGGAATGAGAACCAGTACTGCAGTAAACACTTTCTTAATTCCAAATGATTTAATGATCTGGAAACCAATATGTTTTTTTCTATCCTTC
Source organism: Pongo abelii (assembly GCF_028885655.2). NCBI lineage: Eukaryota > Metazoa > Chordata > Mammalia > Primates > Hominidae > Pongo > Pongo abelii. The sequence goes on along the minus strand of NC_072005.2, from coordinate 45,920,333 downwards.
CTTTCTTTTTCTGTAGGAATGAGAACCAGTACTGCAGTAAACATTTTCTTAATTCCAAATGATTTAATGATCTGGATGGTATATTTTTGGTCGCTTATCTCTTCCTTATTCTGGGTTTTGTAGGTTTTTTTTTTTTCCTATATCAGGGATCATAAACCATTTCTTTTGACCATGGGTCTTGGGGTAATTACTTTACAGCTTGGGAATTTAGTTAATCTGAGCAGAGCTCTGGGTCTTCTTTTCTTAATCTTCATAATCTTTCCTAACATGGGCCTTGACATCCAACAGCCTGTTAATTCTAAGGTAATCACTCCTCTTTAGGCAGCTTCTAAGTGCCTGCTTTAAATCCCATTTAATTGGACAAGATGTTGTAAATTCACTTACTTCTTTGTAACAGACACACAGACAACAGAAGCTGAATCAGGCTGATTAAAAATACAAAGAGTTTATTTTTTTTTAAAAGAGTTCCTTAACAAACCATTGAGAGTCTAAGCCCCCCAGAACAATGTTCAAAACATGACAATGAAATGGTTTGATGAGGAGCCAGGTGGCTCAAGCCTATAATCCCAGCACTTTGGGAGGCCGAGGCGGGTGGATCACCTGAGGTCAGGAGTTCCAGACCAGCCTGGCCAACATGGCGAAACCTCGTCTCCACTAAAAATACAAAATTAGCCAGGTGTGGTGGTGTGCGCCTATTGTCCCAGCTACTCAGGAGGCTGAGGCAGCAGAATCGTTTAAAGCCGGGAGGTGGAGGTTTCAGTTAGCTGAGATCACGCCCCTGCACTCCAGCCTGGGTGACGGAGTGAGACTCTGTCTCAAAAATAAAATAAAATAGTGAATTCTCTAAACCCAAAAAGATGTCCATGTGCTAAGTACCCCTCCACCCCCTGCGCAAAAGAGAGACATAGCTATACATTTTATTTAAGGTTGTCTCTTTTGGAAGATCTATAATTAAGATGATAAAGTCTTTCACAAGAAATATCCAGAGCAACTGCATGCATGCAATTATAATTAATGACAGAATAGCCTCTTCCATTTCTAATCAATCAATTAATTATGTATTCAGCACCCTGGCCTCAGGACTAGTTATAGAAGTGGTGACTATAGCAGCCATGTTTTATATTTACTAATTGCTTATTTTTAAAAATAAAATTTTTATTTATTTCTTTATTTTGAGACCAGGTCTTGCTATTTTGCTCAGGCTGGTCTTGAACTTGGGCTCAAGTGATCCTCCTGCCTTTTACATAGCTGGGGATTACAGGTGCGTGCCACCACATCCCGCTACTAATTATTTCTTTAACACATTTCTGCGGCCTTTTATGAAGACCTCTGATGGAAATATGGCTGAATTGGCAGTAGATTTTTTTTTCATCTGGACAAAGATCAAGTGCAATTACTGCAGTTGTGCCAACAAAGAGAGCGTTCTCCATCCTTTCCCTCTGTGTCTTTAGCTCTTTGGTTAAAAACCTGGGTTGGCTGGAATCCCCCATTCTAAAGATCAAGTGAGGAGCAAATAGATTGATCTCTGCCAGCTGTTTTTCATTTTCCCTCCTAGGTCCACCCTTTACCTTTCTCCACTCTATTATGTGCCCAGCAGGCTGGCCTGTGTAGATTACATGAGTGGACTCACCTCTTGGCTTCGGATGAGGTCAGTGAATGGGAGGCTCCAGCAGAGGATGAAAGGGTAGATGCAATGATGTCAGAGCATTCATTCCTCCAGCCCCTCTCTGCCAGGCTGTCTTGGGTCTTGCTGTATCCTGGGCTTTGGTAACCATTTTCTCCTCAACTCCTTCTGGTCTAGGAGGAGGGGCGATGGCTGTTGGTGCTGCTAGCTTCAAATAGTTTGCTGTCCCTTGTTGGTTTCCCTTAACCCTGTCCATACATTTCTGTAGATACTCTATTAAATTATTCTTGCTGGGCATGGTGGCTCATGCCTGTAATCCCAGCACTTTGGGAGGCTGAGGCGGGCAGATCACTTGAGGTCAGGAGTTTGAGACCAGCCTGGCCAACATGGTGAAACCTCATCTCTACTAAAAATACCAAGATTAGCTGGATGTGGTGGCAGGTGCCTGTAGTCCCAGATACTCAGGAGGCTGGGGTGGGAGAATCGCTTGAACCTGGGAGGCGGAGATTGCAGTGAGCCGAGATTGCACCACTGCACTTCAGCCTGGGCGACAGAGTGAGACCCTGTCTCAAAAAAAATTTTTTTTAAATAAATAAAAATTAGAAAAAAAAATATTCTTCATTTCCCCCTTTGAAGGTGCATCTCGGTTTTGTCAGATTTCTCACCAATAGAAACACCAATATGACCCAAGTAAATGTCCATTCTTTTAAATATGAATTAATTCGATAAGCATTTATGAGTATTTATACAGAAAACGTTGAATCATGTCAATAGAGAATATTTACCTTGGCATTTTCCCATTTAAACAGATTCTCTAGAAAAAAGTTAAAGTAACAATCAAAAAAGAAAAAAAAAACAAGAAAAGAAACAAGAGAAGACTTCTCTCATAACTCTCAATATATATTTCTTATCAAAGCACCTGGGAAATAGTAATCACTTTATTGTGCACATAAGGACTTTGTTGCTGAGAAATCATCTTTTTCAATTCTGTAACGTTCCAAAATTGTTTCTCTGCTTCTTGGTGGTGGAGACCATATCATGTTCATTTTAAATAACAGCTTTATTGAGATATAAGTAACATAACATAAGATGCACACTTTTATAAAAGTGTACAATTTAGTGGTTTTTAGTATATTCATAGGGTTATGGAACCATCATCACTATCCAGATTTAGAACATTTTAATCATCCAGGGAAAAACATTCGATCTGTCATTATTGAGTATGATTTTAGCTGTGGGTTTTCTTCTTTTCATACAGGGTCTCCCTTTGAGGCCCAGCCTGGAATGCAATGGCACAAACATGTCTCACTGCAGCCTCAACTTCTGCACTCAAGCAGTCCTCCCACCTCGGCCTCTCACCTCAGCCTCCTGAGTAGCTGAGACCACAAGTGCATGCCACCGTGCCTGGCTATTTTCTTTTAATATATTTTTGTAGAGATGGAGTCTCACCATGCTGCCCAGGGCTCAAATGACCCTCCTGCCTCTGCCTCCCAAAGTGCTGGAATTACAGGCATGAGCCACTGCCTCTGGACAGTTCTTCATATATGATCTTTATCATGTTGAGGGAAGTTCCCTTGTGTTCATAATTTGTTGAGTATTCTTGTCATGAAATACTGTTGGATTTTGTCAAATGATTTTTCTGCATCAACTGATATGATCTTGGGTTTTTTTCCTTCATAATATTAATGTGGTGTATTACATTGATTGATATTTCTATGTTTAACAACTCTTGCATTCTGGTGATAAATCCCACTTGATCATAGTGAATAGTTATTTTAATATGCTGCTGAATTTGGTTTGCTGGTATTTTGTTGAGATTTTGACATCTATCTTCCTTAGGGATGTTGGCTTGTAGTTTTCTTTTCTTTTAGTATCTTTGTCTGGCTGTTGTATCAGCGTAATGCTGGCCTCTTAGAATGAATGAGGTAGTCCTCCCTCTTCTTCAATTTTTGAAAGAATTTGAGAAGAGTTGGTGTTAATTCTTCTTTAAATGTTAGGTAGAATTCCCCAATGAAGGCTTCTGGTCCTGAGATTTTCTTTGGAGGGGTTTAATAAAGTGTTTTTTAAAAAATTATTGATTCAATCTCCTTACTAGTTATAGGTCTATTTAGATTTTCTGTTTCTTCTTGCATCAGTTTTGGTAGACTGTGTGTTTCTAGGAATTTATCCATTTTATCTAGGTTATCCAATTTGTTGGTGTACAACTGTTCATAATATTCTCTAATAATCCCATTTATCTCTGTAAAATTGGTAGTAATGCTCTCACTCTCCCCTCTCATTTTAGTAATTTGAGTTTTCTTTATTTTCTTAATCTAACTACAAGTTTGTCAATTTTGTTGGTTTTTTTCAAAGAAACAATTTTAGGTTTGTTGATTTTTCTCTATTGCATTTATTCTGTATTTTGTGTATCTCTGGTCTAATCATTATTATTTCCTTTCCTATGCTAGCTGTAGGTTTAGCCCGCTTTTCTTTTTCCAGAGTCTTAAGGTGTAAAGTTAGGTTATTAATGTGAGATCTTTTTTCCTTTTAATGTAGTCATTCATAGCTATAAATTTCCCTCTAGTAATGCTTTCCCTGCATCCCATAAGTTTTAGTGTGTTGCATTTTAATTTTAATATGTCTCAAGGCATTTTCTAATTTCTCTTGTGCTGTCTTTTTCGACCCTTGGCTGTTTAAGAGTTTGAATAATAACAACTTAGTTTCAATAGAGTACAAACACTGCTCTTATTCCTTTCTCTTCTTTCTCCTTTATATTGTTATTCTCATAAGTTATATCTTTACACACTGAATTCTCATTAACATAGACAATAGAACAATAACATAATTATTGTTCTATGTATTTGTCTTTTATATCACAAAGGAAAAGAGAAGAATTACAAAAAATTATATTTTGTATTTACCTGTGTAGTTACCTTTACCAGTGTTCTTTATTTCTTCTAATGGCTTCAAGTTCCTGTCTAATATCCTTTTATCTCAGCCTGAAGAGTCCCTTTGACATTTCTTGTAGGGCAGGTCAACTGGTAATGAATTCCTTCAGTTTTTATGCTTCTCCTTTATTAATTTCTGCTTTATTTTTGAAGGACAGTTTTGCTGGATACAGAATTCTTGGTTGAGTTTTTTTCTTTTAGAATTTTAAATGTGTCATACCATTGCTCTCTGGCCTCCGTGGTTTCTGATTAGAAATCAACTGTTCATCTTATTGAGCATCTATCATATGTGATGATTCACTTATAAATCTACCTGAAAATTTCTTTGACTTTATATTGCTTGAAGTGTGTTGAGTTTAGATGTAGTTAAGATAAAATTTGTTGAGCTTAGGTGTAGCTTCTTGTCTTTCATCAGATTTGGGAAGTTTCAGCCACTATTTCTTTAATTTTTTCCTGCTCCTTTCTTCTTCCAGAATTCCTATGACGCATATGTTGGTACACTTGATGGTGTCCTACAGATCCCTTGGGCTCTGTTCATTTTCTTCATTCTTTTTTTTCTTTCTGCTCCTTAGACTGAATAATTTCGATGGCCTTAAATTTAAGTTCATGGATCCTTTCTTCTTTTTGCTCAAGTCTGCTGTTGAATACCTCTAGTGAATTTTCCACTTATTGTACTTTTCAGCTCCAGAATTTCTGTTTGGTTCCTTTCTATATCTTTATAGGTATTCAGGGGTATTCTCACTTTATTCACACATAATTTTGGGGTTTTCTTTAGTTCTTTATTCATGGTTTCCTTTACTCATTGAGCATGTTTAAAAGTTGACTTAATGTTTTTCACTAGTAATTGCAGTGTCAGGGATTCCTCGAGTGTGGTCTCTATCAAATTTTTTTTTCCTGTGAATGGGCCATATTTTCCTATTTATTTGTATGCTTAGTAATTTTTCTGAGAGCTGGATATTGTCAATATTATAATGTGGTAATTCTGAAAAAATGATTCTCTAACTCCTCAGAGACTGCTGATTTTTGCTCATTGAGGATTAGAGCATCCATTTGTGACTTTCTCAAATTTTTTTTGCAGAGTGTTTATTCCTTTTGTGTGTGATCATTGAAAGTTCTGTTTGGCTATCTCTGTAGTTAGACCTATCAAAGATTTCCTTAAATGTCTGAGTCCAAAGAGTAGGGAGGAAAGTGTTCTGTCCCTTTAGAGCTTCTGCTGCTGCTGCTGGAGAAGCTTCTGCAGTAGAGAGATCCAAAACCAAGGCAAGAGTCTGTGCCAGTCCCTTGGAGCCAAGCAAAATGCACAGCCCCAAATTCTTTGAGGAAATATATTTAGCCCTTGTCTACTATCTCCAATAATGTGGGCCATCTGTTTGCTTAAATTTGATATTGTTTTTGTTGATTATTAGTCACATTTCTTGCATCTTAGAATGTCTCATAATTTTTAATTGTATTAAGCCTTATTGTTTTAGGTGACCTTTTTTCTGTATTAGACAGTTGTGCAGTTGATCACCTTAATCTGAGCTGGTACTGAGTGTGGTCAGAGCTTATTAGCAAAGTTTACAAGATTTAGTCTATCTCCATTTGCTCACATTTGCTCACATTCTTAAGGCATGGCTGTTGATGGCATTCATATAAAAGCCTTATGGTACTTTGCTTCTTTGTTATGTAAAAATTGGGAATTTTCATACTATTTTAAAGAGCTTTTCAGCTTAATTCTTTAGCTGTGCCTCCATGTAGCATAAGAATCTGGGTATTAGTATTTGAGGACTCTCAAATCTCCAATTTTGTCACTATATCCCATTATCACTACGTCATGTGATTACCAAAATTCTTGGTGGTTTCTCTGAAATCTGGCAGCAGACCTTTTCCGACAATAACATCTGAGTTTTCACGCCTGTAATCCTAGCACTTTGGGAGGCTGAGGTGGGCAGATCACCTGAGGTCGGGAGTTTGAGACCAACCTGGCCAACATGGCAAAACCCCATCTCTACTAAAAATACAAAAATTAGCCAGGTGTGGTGGTGGGTGCCTGTAGTCCCAGCTACTCGGGAGGCTGAGGCAGGAGAATCACTTGAACCTGGGAGGTGAAGACTGCAGTGAGCCAAGATCGCACCATTGCACTCCAGCCTGGGTGACAGGGCGAGACTCTGTCTCAAAAACAAAAGCAAAAACAGAAAATACACATGTATGTATATTTCCTTTTTTCCTTCTGGGATTCTAATTACATGTATAACAGCCCATTTGATAGTATTTAACAGGTAAAGGAAGCTCTGTTCCTTTCAAAAAAATTCAATATTTTATTTATCTCTTTTGCTCCATTTAAAACATTGAAATTGTGTATATTTAATATGTACAGCATGATTTTTTGATATACATACACATGGTAAACTGATTACTACAGTGAGCTAATTAGTATGTCCATCTGTCTACATAGTTAGCATGTTTTTGGTGATGAGTACACTTAAGATGTACTCTCAGCAAATTTCAAGTATACAATACAGTATTATTAACAATAGTCCCCATGCTGTACATTAAATTTCTAGAACTTATCCATCCTACATAACTGAAACTTTGTGCCCTTTGACCCAGATCCCTCTGCCTACTCCTGTTCCTTGTAACCATCATTCTACTTTCTGCATCTATGAATTTGACTTTTTTAGATTCCGCATAGGAGTGAGATCATTCAGTGTTTGTCTTTTGGCATCTGGCTTATTTCCGTTAGTAGAATGTCCTCTAGGATCATCCATGTTGTCACAAATGGCAGGATTTCCTTATTTTTCTAAAAGGTGAACTATATTTTATTATATATATGTATATAATATATATATCTCATAATTTCTTTATCCATTTATCTGTTGATGGACACTTAGATTGTTTCCATATCTTGGCTATTGTAAATAATGTTGCAATGAATGTGAAAGTGCAGCTATCTCTTTGAGATACTGATTTCTTTTTCTTTGGATATATACTCAGAAGTGGGATTGCTAGATCTAAGGTAGCTCTATTTTTAATTTTTTGGAGAACTTCAGTACTGTTTTCCATAACGGCTAATTTACATTCCCACTAACAGTGTATAAGGGTCGTTCTTCTCAACACCCTCAGCAATGCTTGTCATCTTTTGTCTTTATGATGATAGTCACCTTTTGCTCCATTTTGGATAGTTTCTGTTGCTATTTCTTCTAATTCACTGATCTTTTCTTCTCCATTGTGTAACCTATTGTTAATCCCATCCAGTAATTTAATTGTTTTTTTTGTTTGTTTGTTTTTGTTTTTTTTTGAGATGGAGTCTCATTCTTTCACCCAGGCTAGAGTGCCGTGGCACCATCTCAGCTCACTGCAACCTCTGCTTCCTGGGTTCAAGCAATCCTCCCACCTCAGCCTCCCAGGTAGCTGGAACTATAGATGCCCACCACACCTGGCTAATTTTTGTATTTTTAGTAGAGATGGGGTTTCACCATGTTGGCCAGGCTGGTCTTGAACTCTTGACCTCATGATTTGCCCGCCTTGGCCTCCCAAAGTGTTGTGATTACAGGCATGAACCACTGCGCCTGGCTAAGCCAGTCATATTTTGAACATTGTCCATCTTTGAGCTCTGGGAATTGTTTAGTTCACCATTTTCTGGTTTTTAAATGCCCAATCCTGTGGAATTTCGCCCTATGAATGCACAATTTAGTGTCCTATGAAGACTCTAGGGGGTCTCTATGTAGATGTTTGCAGCTTTTTTTTCCTACACATCTTTCTATTCTCTTTCATTGGCTTCTGGGCCATTAATATACATTCTTAATTTATGTCATGCCAGTTCATCTCAATCTTTCTTTCTCTCTTTAGTGTAATATTTTTGTCAATCCTTTCGATCTCTTTCGGTATCCATAATTCCTTTCTTATTGTCATTCCATGACTCTGAACTGGAAAACCTATTAATTGAATCTGGTCTCCATTTCCCTTTTCCCATAGTTACACTATAGAAGTCTTGTATAGCTGAATAAGCAACTAGGTAGATTGGCATCGGTCATAAATGTTTCATTGGCAATAATCCGAATCCCTGCTATGATTCTGCCCAACAGCCCTCTTCTGTTTCATCTTCCAACTCTTCCTGCCATTATCCACTGCTGTGCTTTCAAATATTCTCAATTACTCTCAGGTCTCTATGCTTCTCTATCTCTTTTCAAATATGCTTGTCTCCTGCTTCTTAGAGAAGTTGAAGCCATCTTCAGCTTCTCCTAGTTGAGAAATCCCTCTATTTTCTTGAACAATTCAGATTAATCCTCACTTTACACTCATTCTTTTTTCCTAAATTTATGTTAATGAGTGATATATTCCTCTTTAAAATTAAGATTAATTCCTTTACTTATGCCATGGATTATACTCTTTTTAAACTAATGATAGGCCTCAATCTAACAAATGTAAATATGTTTACTTAAATTCAACACATTCTGATCTACCAGATCTTACCCATAAGTATTTATTTATTTATTTTAGAGACAGGATCTCTCTCTGTTGCTCATGTTGGAGTGTAGCAGTGTGATCATAGCTCACTGCAGCCTTGAACTCCTGGGCTCAAGTGATCCTCCCACCTCAGCCTCCAAGTAGCTAGGAACACAGGCATGTACCACTGTACTTGGCTAAGTTTTTAATTTTTAAAAATTTTATAGACCAGGCTAGTCTTGAACTCCTGGGTTCAAGCAATCCTCCTGCCTTGGCCTCCCAAAGTGCTGGGATTATAGACATGAGCCAACCTCACCCAGCCTTCTATGAGTATTTAAATTCTCCCTTCACCTCATCAATCCCTGGGTACCCCTTTACAATGATGTTTACTGAGAGAGTGGTCCACACTCCCTCCCTCCATTTCCTTACCCCCACACACTCTTGGTCCATAGTAGGTTGGTTCCCACCACACCACCTCATCTCATTTATTTTACCTCTTATAATGGGTTCTAGGTCAACACTTGCTACCTTGTTTATATGTCCCACATGCTCTATCTTTGGAATGCCTCTCCTCTCTTTTTTTTTTTTCTACCAAATCTTTAATAGGTAGAATTCATCAGGTTTTTAGGAACCCAAAAATTCTCTTCTAAGAAATATACCCCTTAGAGTTTTTTTTTAAAGTATAGCCAGAATCATGTGTTTATTCTCCAATCCCTCACTTTTTAGGCCTCATAATTATTTGACCTCACCCCTATAGGGAGTTCAGAAAACTTTTTCTCCAGCTACCTCTGGCAGCATCTTGGGATGTTCTCTGTAAACACTTATAATTAATTTGGATAAGTTAATTATGCTAAGAAAAAATGTGTAGAGATTTTTCTTGGAGACACTATCACTGATGCTAGAAATAACATAATAATCACAGCTCTAGAGAGAGATGAGGTCAAGGCAATGAAAACTAAAGGCTTAGCTTTCTCTCTCAGGACAAATCTGGTAAACATTAGGTACAACATCCTGGAATGGAGGTAACTTAGGTGAGTGGAGTTTTTATTTCAGACTTAGAAATCGTCTGGGAAAGAAAAGGGGTGAATATTTAGACATGGGAATCTATACAATGTCTGGACCATTAATGCTTTTTCATGAGACTATACCAGAGTCATAATAGAGCCCATTTTCACTGTGAAGAGATATTCTCTGGTCATTGCAGATTATTTACTTTTCTTACCCATTTTCCTGCAATGTCTCCTTAACTCTTTCCCTGTATAAGTTCTGTCTGAATTTCCACCTCTGTTCCTTGATTTGTTCTTTGTTTTTTAGCCCATCCTTCTGCAGAATGTTTGTTCTTAACCTGAGATTCTTTAAGCATGGGGACAAGATTAATTCAAATTAAAATAGAGAAAACTGTAGGCCTGGTGCACAAGCTATCTTAAATAAATGTTAGTGTCTTTTGTTTCCACTGGATCTTATCTAGGTGAGACTGCACTTGGGCCATTCATTTATACTGAACATTTTTGTGTATGCACTGCGTGAAAATTTCAAGGCATTGTCCAGAATTTTATTAGAATTGGTGCAGCAGAAAATTGCATGTTATTATGGATTCCAGAACTTCATTAGAATTGATGCAGCAGAAAATTACATGTTATTAAGGATTCTGACCTTCAAATCCACATAATACTCTTTGGAATAAACACCAGACTCAACTACAGAAGAAGGCGTGTTTACTAGTGAATTTTCTTAGCTGGACCCTCCCTTGTAATAGCTACAATAGAATTGCATTCTGAGATGTGATACTGACCCTATAATCACATACCTCATGTAGACCTTACCTTCTTCTCTGTGTTCCAGGGGGTGATAAAAACCTTGAAAGAATATATGCAGTTCAGGGCAGTGGTTACCACAGAGGTCAATGCTGGCAAAGGTTTAGTGAGTTAATGAAATTTCACTGAATCTCAGGGTACATGGATCTTGGGGAGGCATCTCCACTCTTTTTGCTCAAGCCAGGAGTCCATATAGGATTAACCATCATGTATGTGGCCAAATGCGCCTCTGCTATTTCTTTCTGTGTGTGAGAAAAAAAGAGAAAATTAGAAAAATTTCTAATTGTTTTCTTTTTGCCCTGAAATTTGTCTGTATGATTTGATTTGGCAATCCAACTGTATATTTCCCAAATCATTCATCTGTTTTTCTAGATCCTTATATTGATCAATTATATTCTAATTTGCTGAATTTCCAACTTATAAATAACTTTTCTGGACACTGTTCTGAACCATCGATATGTGTGACTATTCTTTTTTTGTGCTACACACTTTAGTTGCTGTATTAGGTTTTAGGAAATTAGGTAAGAAATTCATCCAGTTCTTTTTTAAATAAATGGCTAAGTTTCTGTATGTTGAAAACTTTTCATTTAAAAAAGTGGGAAAATGACTTGGATTTTCTTGAGCAATGTAGTTAAAATTTGTTGCAAATTGTATAGCTCCTAAAATAGTCCCTTGCAATTTTGATTCATAATGCATTGAATCTACAAATTAATTTGAGGAAATTTCAAATCTTGACAGCACATTATGTCTTTCCATCCAAGAACATGGAATTTCATTCTACTAATTCAAGATTTATTTTCCACTTTTTGATTGAGAATGCTCATATTTCTGGCATATTACTGATCTAGTTTACTCCTAAGATTTTCAAAGTGTTTATACACAGTGTATTCTTTTATTTATGCTATATTTGGGCAAATTACTATCTTATTACTTCTAAAATATCTTAGTTGTTTCTTTGAATGTAACATAAAAATCATCTAACTTTCCCAAAGAGGGATAATTTTTACCTTCCATCTTATTGACCAGGTGAGAAAAATATTGAATAATTGTGGTGCCTGTGGTCACGTTAGTCTTTTTCCCCAGTGAAATGAGATTAATTCTTTTTTGTTTGTTCGTTTTGTTTTTTAATTGTTTTATTTTTGTAGAGACAGGGTTTTGCTATGTTGCCCAGGCTGGTCTCGAACTCCTGGACTCAAGCGATCTTCTTGCCTAAGCCTCCCAAAGTGCTGGAATTATAGGCGTGAGCCATCGCACCCGGCCAAGATGAGATTATATCTAATGTTCATTTTGATATTAATCATGTGTATTCCTGGACTATATCTTTGTTAATGTTTTATTATTAAGGTACTCTGCCTAATTCAGTTTGGGTCCTTGGTCCAAAATTTGTATTGGAGTATAGAAAGATCATGCTTGACAAAGAGTATTTGATAGAATCAAGTGCAACATAAGACACTGAACACTTGTCTCTCAAGAAGACCAAATTTTTACACAAACAAAACCAAGCAAAACCCCCAAATCAAGCAAGGATATGTAGTTTCGAATAACGCAATTAGCTTAATGCACTAGATATTTTTAACTATCAAGGAGAGATTCTGCTTCCCATGTTAATAAATCTATTAAGGTAAAGAACATATTGAAATAATTTTTGACATGGAAATAATGACTCTGTTCAGTTGTTCATTCATTTATTCATGTGATAAATATTGACTGACTGCTTAATAGTATGTTGTTCTAAACCTTAGTTATGGGCTGAAAACAGGGTAGGCAAGATGTCTGCCTTCATGACCTTCATCTTTCCATTGGAGGAAATGGTCTTCCTTCAATAGAAATAAGATAATCCAGTAAGAATATTTCTGTTGTTATAGGTACCAAGAGAGATATACTAGGTGGTGAGGAGAAAAAACCTTCATGGATGGGATTTTTATGTGTGACAGTAGCACAGGGGTCCCAGGAAGGAGATTTGAAAGAAATTAAGCACATTTCATTTCACTTGAAGAAATTTATGTGTTCCTTCCATTTTTCTCCAGGTTCCTGGATCTGAGCAAAAGCATCATCTCTCAATCACTGAGGGAATGCTATCTATTGATGTAGCAATGGGTGTGATTATCTTTACACAGACTGGAATAGAGATTGTGGGGAATTTTCTTTACTCCTTTGTTATTATATCTGTTCTCTTTTTAGGAGACACAGATTGAGCAAATAACCAACCATCTTGTGTTAGCCAATACATCAATCCTTCTTTGTGGAGGAGTCCCTCAGAAGATGGCAGCTTTTGGGCTGCAATACTTCCTGGATCATGTCAGATGTAAACTTGTCTTTTATTGTCGCAGAGTGGCCTGGGGAAATTCTCTCAACACCACCTGTCTTTTAGGTGGCTTCCAGGCCTTAAGTATCAACCCCACAAACTCCAGATGGGCAGAACTCAAATTCAAACCCCCAAAACATATTAATTCTCCCTGTATTGTGAGCTGGGTGTTTCACTTGCTGGTAAATCTCATTGTTCCCATGAGAATGACTAGCCAATGGAGCAGCAGAAATATCACTGTGAAATCAAATCTTGGATATTGTTCTTGTCTTTTAATTGATACAATTACAAAATCAATGTGTTCAGTTATTTTCTCCTGTATTGATGTTTTTTGCTTGGGAATCATGGTATGGGGCCAGTGGCTCCGTGATATTTTTTCCCTCACAGGTACAAGCGGCAAGTCTGATACATTCATAACACTAAACAATGCTCCCAAATATCCCCAGAGACCAGAGCCACAAAATCTATTCTGATACTTGTGAGCACTTTTGCCTTATTTTTTCCTTTCTCTTCTGCTTTTGAAATGTGTGCTTTTCTTTTTGACAATCCACAGGCGTGGCTTATGAAAACCAGTGTTCTTCTAGTATCTGGTTTTCCAACCATCAGCCCCTTTTTGCTCTTAAAAAGTGACACCCATGTTTCCAGCCTCTGCTCCTCCTGCTGAGGAAGTTGTAGAGCCTACCCAGTTGCTGACAGTGTTTTATACTAGTCATTCATCCACTCATCTCATACTGTGAAGAAGTACCTTCCCTGTGTCACTCCTGTTCAGTAGTAAACAGAAAGGTGTCTACTTCCTTAAAGTCTGTGGGGGAATCCAGACATCAAAGAAACAATTACAGAACCAATGATAGTTGTAGTTGCACAGGTTGCTGCAATGAGGAGCTCAGGGTAGTTTGTTTCAGGACCACGGAAAGCTCCCCTTTGTTAAATAAACTTTACCATTTAGCCAATGGTTTAGCCATTGGTTTGGGCTGAGCCCTTGCATGAGGCTCAACAGACCAAACAAAAATGGATTTACTCCTGCTGAAGTTCCATGCCACCAAGCTGAAACTAGGTTATTTATCTGACCTTCCAATAATTCAAGAGAGAGAGAGAGAGAGAGAGATGATAGCCAAATCTCCAAGCAGGCCAGTTTTATTTTATTTTATTTTATTTTTAAGTCAGAGTCTCACTCTGTTGCCCAGGCTGGAGGTCAATGGTGTGATCTTGGCTCACTACAACCTCTCTATCCAAGGTTCAAGCGATTCTCGTGCCTCAGCCTCCTGAGTAGCTGGGATTACAGACATGCGCCACCACCCACGACTAATTTTTGTATTTTTGGTAGAGATGGGATTCCACCATATTGGCCAGGCTGGTCTCGAACTCTTGTCCTCAGGTGATCTGCCCACCTCAGCCTCCCAAAGTGCTGGGATTACAGGCATGAGCCACTGCGCCTGGCCTGACCAGTTTTAGCTGGCATGATATTGAAACCTCCTCTGCTTTAACCTTTACAGGGAAAGTAACTTTGAAATGGCCAAGGCACTTTCTGTTTTCTGTGTCTGTTTTCCTCAGCCCTTTTCTGTTTGTAAAACCACCCTGCTCTGCTCAGCTCCTCTACTCATTCTATTTTGTAGAATAAAGTGCTGCTTGATTCTAGAATCACAAATAAAATAAATTAAGGTCTTTAAACTAAATGTGTTGTAATTTTATTTTTCGACATCTTTGTATCTGCAGGTTGGGCTGCTCCCTAAATATTTTAGAGGTTACAGCCATAGCAGGCACTTTAGGCAAATGGAAAACATTGTTTGAACAACATTTGCAGAAAGGAACAAAGAACATGCAAAGAATGAAAGGAAATTTTGAGTGCTATGCCTTGTGTTCCAACAACAAGAGAATTGAGCAGGAGCTGAGGTTACTGAGTTAGGATGCCGTGACCATCTGCCACGTTTTATCGATTAGGTTAGGAATTTGTACACAACAGTAATTTGGGGTAATTTAAGGACTTTATCAAAGAGATAGGAGACATTTAAAAAATTGTCTAGTTTACCTAACAATTATGAGCATAGTTTATTGAATTAAGTGTAAACATGGGAAAAAGCATCTGTATCAGAGCCATCATCCCCTCTCACCTAGTTTACTTCAAACATCTTCAGAACAACTGTTGATGTTTTGATCTTTTGAAGATGTTTGAAGTAAACTAGGTGAGAGGGGATGATGGCTCTGATACAGATGATGAAAATCAGCATGAAGGAGAGCATTGGACTTCACAATAATTCCTTGGGAAAGAAGTATGCACTAAACATAGCAAGTGTTTCATAAAGGTCTTTTTTTCTTTTGTACTTTAAAAAAATTTTTTAGAGATAGGGTCTCACGCTGTCACACAGGCTGGAATGTAGTTGTGTGATCATGGCTCACTGTGGCCTTAAACTCCTGGGCTCAAGCGATCCTCCCACTTGGCCTCCTGTGTAGCTGGGATTACAGTGGCGTACCACCACACCTGGCTAATTTTTTTATTTTTTTTTAGAGATGGGGTCTAGCTATGTTGCCCAGGCTGGTCTCCAACTCTTGGCCTCAAACAGTCCTCCTTCTCTGGTTTAATATTTTGTTTGATCCAAAATATTTGGAAGATTCTTATCTTGGTTTCCTTCTATTTGGTTTGACTCTTTTTCCTTGCTTGTTTCTGAAAATCTTACAGGAGCAAAAGTAAATATTCTAAATGATGGATGCACGAGGGCTACTTTACAGCTACCAGGGCAGACACCACCGTCTAAAACACTGGTCTAAACTCCTGAATTTGTCTGGGCACGGTGGCTCAGGCCTATAGTTCTAGCACTAGGAAGCCGAGGTGGGCGGATCACCTGAGGTCAGGAGTTCGGACTAGCCTGGGCAGCATGGTGAAACCCCGTCTCTACTAAAAACACAAAAATTAGCTGGGCATGGTGGCGCAAGCCTGTAATCCCAACTACTCGGGAGGCTGAGGCTGGAGAATCACTTGAATTCAGGAGGCAGAAGTTGCAGTGAGGCGACATGGTGCCATTGCACTCCAGCCTGGGCAACAGAGCGAGACTACATCTCAAAAAAATAATAAAATAAAAAAATAATAATTTTTAAGAAAATTCTGAATTCCCTTACAGGACTTAGGAGATTTTCTTTGCTCCCAGGAGATGAATAAGAAACAAAATGGCATTCTCAAACATGAATAAGGCATGCCAGATTTTCTGGGACCCACTATAGTTGGCACATATTATGGCCTGTTCTTGTGTACATTTTCACATTGATGGGCAAATTACAGCAAGGAAAATTCAGAGCTTAGATGGTCATTCTTCAAAAAAAAATCTGCAACTATAGAGTTAACATGTAGAGTCTTCTAAGCTCTCTATCTCTCTCATTTTTTCTCTGCCTACTTGGAATCTGCTGATTTTCTGCTGGTGTTGAGATAAAACTCACTGCTTATGGCATTCCAATCAAGATTTTTAAAAGAAGAAGTTTTAAAGGGCTTTCGAATTAATAGCTTTAAAATTACAACTCCGTGGTAACCAACAACCTAGACACCTTTTAGAAATACAAATTTAGGCTGGGCGTGATGTCTCATGCCTGTAATCTTAGCACTTTGGGAGGCCGAGGTGGGCAGATTGCTTGAGGCCAGGAGTTTGAGACCAGCCTGGCCAACACGGCAAAACCCTGTCTCTACCAAAAATACAAAAATTAGCCAGTGTTGTGGCACATGCCTGTAATCCCAGGTACTTGGGAGGCTGAGGCATGAGATTCACCTGAACTCAGGAGGCAGAGGTTGCAGTGAGCAGAGATTGCATCACTGCACTCGAGCCTGGGTGACAGAGTGAGACTCTGTCTCAAAAATAAATAAATAAATAAATAGATAAATTTGGAGTTGTCTGACTAACAATTCTGTATGATGATAAAACACTTATTTGAAAAATTAGTAATCTAAAAGAAAAAGGAATAGATAAATGTTTTTAAAGCTTAGGCTCTCAGATCAAACAAGATAGAAAGGAACCAATAAGTAGGACAGAGAAATGTGAGAAAAGGTAGGAATATGAAGATGTATTTTTGGTAAGGGAGGTTAAAAAATAAAAGAATAATTTTGTATGAGAAAGAATCTTTCATGGTAAATTTTTGTCCTAAAGTAAAATGACTGGTTATTTAAGAAAAAGGAAGTATAGGACAAAGTAGAAAGTCCAAGCATGTTGTCAATAGTCTAAATAAATTGTGATAAAGTTCATGAAAAGAAAATGTATTTGGCTGGGCATGGTGGCTCATGCCTATAATCCCAGCACTTTGGGAGGCCGAGGCAGGCAGATCACCTGAGGTCAGGAGTTCGAGATCAGCATGGCCAAGATGATGAAACCCTGTCTCTACTAAAAAAAATACAAAAATTAGCTGGTTGTGGTGGTGAATGCCTGTAATTCCAGCTACTCAGGGGCCTGATTCAGGAGAATCGCTGGAACCCAGGAGACAGAGGTTTCAGTGAGCCAAGAGAACACCACTGCACTCCAGCCTGGGCAACAGAGTGAGACCGTGTCTCAATAGAAAAAAAGAAAGAATTTTGTGTGGGATCAACTTGGCTGTAATTTAGTCTTTCTAAAGATTGAAGTTTGATATTGATACAGTTTGACTCTGTGTCCCCACGCAAATCTCATCTTGAATTGTTATCCCCATGTGTTGAAGGAGGGACCTGGTTCATGGGGGTGGGTTTCCCCCACGCTGTTCTCATGATAGTGGGTGAGTTCTCACACAATCTGATGGTTTAAAAGTGTGGCACTTTCTCTCTTTCTCTCTCTCTCCTGCAGCCATGTAAGACGTGCCTTGCTTCCCCTTCACCTTCTGCCATGATTGTAAGTTTCCTGACACCTCCCTGGCTATGCAGAACCATAAGTCAATTGAACCTTTTTTTTAAAAAAAATAGATTACCCAGTCTCAAGTAGTTCTTTATAGCAGTGCAGAAATGGACTAATACAGATATTAAAAATGCTGGCTGGGCATGGTGGCTCATGCCTGTAATCCCAGCATTTCGGGAGGATCACTTGAGGTCAGGAGTTCAAGACCAGCCTAGCCAACATTGTGAAACCCTCCCTCTAGTAAAAATACAAAAATTAGCTGGGCATGGTAGTGGGTGCCTGTAGTCCCAGCTACTCAGGAGGCTGAGGCAGGAAAATTGCTTGGACCCAGGAGGTGGAGAGGCTGCAGTGAGCTGAGATGGCACCACTGCACTCTAGCTTGGATGACAGAGCAAGACTCTGTCTAAACAAAAAAAAAAAAAAGAAAGAAAAAAAGAAAAAAAAGCACTAATACAAAACTAAAAAAAATTTAGTCCTCTATGTTAGAATAAGGTTTTCTTAAAGTATTGATTTGCTCTATATAAAATTACAAGAGGTTCTGGTTTTTAATTCTGAAATCTGTTTAACAACCATCGTTCTATATTATTTCTATTTCTTCCTGAGATATAATTAACCTCCCTAGTTTCAGGTTCGAAATGCTATCTTTTTCATTCAGAATGTGATTTTATTCTCAAGGTAAATTGTTTTCTTTTTGGAACTTCTCAGATTTATTTATGAGAAGTTCATCCTTCGCTGTACCTCACTGCATGTGATGTGATGGTCATACATCATTGCCTTCTGTTCTTTCTCCCCTTGAAACGATATATAATTTTTGCTTGGCTGAGGTGATAACTTTCTCATTCAACCTTTTTTTTTAATTGCTGTAACTTCCCCCCACCCCGATTTTAATTCTACTGTTATGGCCCAATGCTGAAATGTTTATCTTGCAGGTCAAGAAAAGCAATGTTTTCTTCCAGTATAACTTGATTCTGTACTCTTGGCTTTTCTTGATGTGTCTGAATTGCTTCGTGTAACCAGGAAACTTCCCATGCTGTTACTAAGAGCTATGTTTTCTCCCCTGCTCAAGGTACTAGTTTTCTTATTTACATTCCTCTATAATATAGTGTTTACTCATAGCCTTGGACAAACTCTTCCTGTGTCTGATAAAATTCAAGTACCCTTTTCATTAGATTTGACTTCCAGCTTACCTAAACATACTTCCCATAAGGAAAAACAATTAGAATACAAGAAGTTTTTAATTTAGCTTTTTGTAACTGGTCTTAAACAAAACCCCAAAGATTTTACATTTTATCAAGACAATTCCTACGTTGTCTTTATTAGGTTTTTGATTACTTAGAAAAACTGAGCTTTGAAAGGGTTAAAGTTTTCATATCCATGAAACTTTCCATATTGTTTTTGAAGCCTTTTGATTATCACTCTGGTTAAATGAATAACCATGATTTTACAGTGATGTGTGATTCTGTTTTGATAAATTGGGAACTTTCCTGGCTAGTCTAAGTTTTTGTTACTTACAGTGATTGTTTTGAATTCTTCTCTAAAAACATTTATAATCAGCCATGGTTCAAAATTGCTTTTCAAGAAAGCAACTCTAACACATACCCTTGAACAGACTTTTTTTTGGTGACAGGGTCTCACTCTGTCACCCGAGTTTGAGTGCAGTGCCATGATAATAGCTTACTACAGCTATGGACTCCTGTGATCAAGTAATCTACCCATCTCAGACTCCCGAGTAGCTGGGACTATAGGTGTCCACAGCTGTGGTTGGCTGGTTTTTTTATTTTTTTATTTTTTTGTAGAGAGGAGGTCTCACTATGTTGTCTAGGCTAGACTTGAACTCCTGGCCTCAAGTTATTCTCCTATTGTGGCTTCCCAAAGTACTGGGATTACAGGTGTGAGCCACTGCACCAGGCTTGAACACAGATTTCTGACAGCTTTAAGATCAATGGATTAAATAAAAATTTCAAGAACTCTAATAAAGAAACTGATGGGCTCATAAAACTATTAATTGGGATCAAGAACAACAAAAAATTAATTACATAAAATTAAATAACTGATAAAGATAATGTTTTATAATTTTTATTTAAAACATCCTTTACTTAAATGTTTTGTTTTCCAGATTTAAGGACATTTTATTTCATAAGGTATAGTTTACAACAGTTTGTAAATAAGTATATTGTACTTTTGTCAACAAACATGGAAGCATTTGCTTTCTCTCTCTACTTGATTTCTCCAAAATTCAGAAACCACTTGTGAGTATTCCTGTTTTCATTTACATAAGTTTAATAAAGACCTGCTTTCTTTATAACCAGATTGCAACTTGAAACATTGGCCCTATTACCAAGGTTTTCGACTGAAATGCCACATTTAAGAATGTACACTAGATGCCTAGCTTCAGGAGTTCCCAGTCTTACAGTGAGTGATTAAAAATGGTCACTTCCTGGCAGGCCCAACAACCTTAAGATTCTTACTAAAATCTAACATCTGCCTAGGTTTGGCTTCCTAATCTCAAAAGGTTTTTAAATCTGAGATGTTTTTTCTGCTTCCACCTCCTGGGTTCAAGTGATTCTCCTGCCTCAGCCTCCCAAGTAGCTGAGATTACAGGTGTGTGCCACCATGCCCAGCTAATTTTTTGTATTTTTGTAGAGACAGGGTTTCACCATGTTGGCCAGGCTGGTCTGGAATTCCTGACTTCGAGTGATCCACTCACCTTGGTCTCCCAAAGTGCTGGGATTACAGGCATCAGCCACCGTGCCCTGCCAAATCTGAGATTTTTATATTATCAATGTAGAGAAAAACTTTGTTTCAAAGAAAAACTATAATACACCCATTATTAGATTAGATTGTAGCCCAGTGCATTAGTTTCAAGTTTTTGTCATCTACCTATAGACTAGACCCATTCATGAATTCTCCTAATTTTTTTTCAATATTTGGCTACAACTCTCCAACTGAAAACAAAATCTGCTCTATTCCTAAAGCCCTATAAGCTGAAACTAGATGAATTTTCAGGAACAAGCCTCGTGCCTGATGTATGGACCATACAAAAAGTTCACCAAACCACCCAATGTCATGCCCAGACATTCAAACTATAAGTCAGGAAGAGAAGTTGATGTTATGTTGTAAACAGCTTTCCCCAAGACTCCCCTTAATGTTACCTTTTTCACTTATCAGGATAATGGTGTAATTAGTCCACACTCACACTGCTATAAAGACATACCTGAGACTGGGTAATTTATAAAGAAGAGGTTTAATCAGCTCATGGTTCTGTGGGCTGTACAGGCTTCTGTTTCTGGGGAGGCCTCAGGAAACTTACAATCATGGTGGAAGGTGAAGAGGAAGCAGGCACATCTTCACATGGCTGGAGAGAGAGAGAGAGAGAGAGAGACAGAGAGAGGGAGTAGGTGGGGAGGTGCTACACATTTTTTACGAGAACAGCAAGGGAGACGGGGGGAAGTCTGCCACCTCCCACCAGGCCCTTCCTCCAACACTGGGAATTACAATTTGACATGAGATTTGGGTGGGGACACAGAGCCAAACCATATTATGGTGTAAATGAAATTTTACGTTCAACAGCTTCTGCTGGTAACTTAAGAAATCTTAACCTAAGAAATCCTTTAGCATCTATTGGTTAAATAAGAAAAGGTCTGTACTATTGCTAATACTATTACATGCTGTACCTGGATAGATTCCTCTGGGAAAGTTGAGACACATATACACAAAATAAGAAAACAGGCCACATGGTTACAATAGGTCTCATCTAATTTTCTATGGTCACTTGATATATTCAATTAGTTGTCTTTAAGCCTAGGTTCATGTCTCAAGACCATTATGCAAACTGGAATTGTCATACTGCAGTTAGTTTTACTTTGTTTTTGTCCCTTTTAAAAACTTAGTATTTGTTACTTGTTAATTTTGCAGAATACAACTCCTAATAAAATGCTAGCAAAGCACTTTCAGATGATTACCAAAAAACTACAGAACAGACAAAATAGAACTTAGTAATGGATTCCACATAGACTTGGCCTAACAGCCACTCCTTTGAAATCTCCCTTGTTGTTTAAATGTGGCTCAAAGGGTTTTCACACTGATTCCTAGTCACCAATCACTTCCCTCAATGTGGGTCAAGACCAGCACCTGCAACAGGTTCATGCCAGCATTAAGGGACATAAAAATCTAACTACAGGATGATTGATCAGTGATGTTTTTGGAGAAAGATCTTGAATGAAAGAAGGAAATGTGGAAGTTTCCAGAATCAAAATGGAATCACTAATGTTAAACAAATCCTGACAAATAGAGTTGGATGAAGAAGGCTATGAAGAGGGGATTCTCAGCTTGTATGCCTGATAACAGAAAAGACTTTGCAAAACTCACAATCGAGCTGGGCAAGATGTCGTGCATCTACAGTCCCAGGTATTTGGGAGGTGAGGCATGAGGATCGCTTGAGTTGTGTCTAAACAAAACAAAACAAAACAAAACAAAACAAAACCACAACCTTGCACAAAGGCCATTGTAATCTTACACAAAAAAATACTTCTGCAAGGATATCTGCCCAACAACTGCCTGTCCAACCTCAGACTGACATCACACTTGTTATTGCCCATGAGGTTGAGGCTGCAGTGAGCCATGATCATGCCACTGCACTCCAGCCTGAGTGACAGTGTAACATCTTTTTTCAAAAGATTAAAAAAAAAAGGTTTATGAAAGTTCCAGGCTATTATTTACCTAACCTTATGACTTTTTTCCCATACATTTTATTTCAGTGTAACATTCATGAAGGAAAGAGTCCAAATCATAAGTGTACAGACCTTCACATTTTCATAATTTGAATACTCTCCTGAAAACAAAATCCAGGTTAAGAAACAGAGTAATACCAACATCCCAGGGTCTACTTTCATGCCATAATAAAGTCACTAATCCCAAAGATTACCACTATCCAAATCTCTAAAACTGTAGATTAGTTTCATTGTGTTTGAGCTTTGTATAAATGGAATCACACAGTACATATACTCATTGTGCCTGACTTCTATGGCTCAACATTATGTTCTGAAACTCATACATACTATTGAATGTAGTTGAAATTTTTGGTTTCTTTCTTTTTATTTATTTATTTATTTTGAGACAGAGCTTTGCTCTTTTGCCCAGCCTGGAGTGCAGTAGTGCAATCTCGGCTCACTTCAACCTCTGCCTCCCAGGTTCAAGTGATTCTCCTGTCTCAGACTCCCGAGTAACTGGGACTACGGGCATTCACCATCACACCCAGCTAATTTTGGTACTTTTAGTAGAGATGGGGTTTTGCTACGGTGGCCAGGCTGATCTCGAATTCCTAACCTTAGATGATCTGCCCGCCTCAGCCTTCCAAAGTGCTGGGATTACATGCATGAGCCACCATGCCCAGCCAGTTTTTATTTTCTTATCACTATATTTTTCCACTGTCATAACAGCACTGTTTTTGTGTATGTCTTTGGGACACTTATGCACAAATTTTTTGAGAATACAGTTTTGTCTTTACTTCAGTTTTGTAATCTCTACTCTTTCCCATTGGTCTATTTGTCTATCTCTGTGCCATTGCCACATTATCTTAATTATAAAGGCTTTTAAATAAGCCCTCCAGCTCTGTTCTTTTCTTCAGTTTCTCTTCAATGAACTTTTCTTCATTCTCTGATCTTTCCATTTCCATTTTGGAATCAGCCTATACATTTTCACAAACAATCCTGCTGGAATTTTCACTGGGGTTGCATTTAATGTATATATCTATTTGGAAGGATTGATATTTTTAAAAAATTGAGTATTTCAATCTTTTTTTTTTTATTTGCCCAGGCTGGAGTGCAGTGGCACAATCTCAGCTCACTGCAACCTCCACCTCTTGGGTTCAAGCGATTCCTCAGCCTCCTGAGTAGCTGGGATTACAAGTGGCTGCCACCATGCCCATCTAATTTTGTATTTTTAGTAGAGACATGGTTTCATCATGCTGGTCAGGTTGGTCTTGAACTCTTGACCTCAGGTGATCTGCCCACCTTGGCCTCCCAAAGCGCTGGGATTACAGGTGTGAGCCACAGCATCCAGCCAAATTGAGTATTTCAATCTATAAACAGTGTATCCCTTGCTGATTTAGGTCTTATTTAATTTTTTTCAAGGAACAGTTTGTGTTTTGTTTTTGTTTTGAGACAAGGTCTTGCTGTGCAGCCCAGGCTAGAGTGCAGTGGCATGGCTCACTGCAGTCTCGATCACCCAGGCTACAGGTGTGTGCCATCATGCCTGGCTAATTTTTATAAAATTTTTGGGGTTTCACCATGTTGCTGAGGCTGGTCTAGAATCCTGGGCTCAAGTGATCCTCCCACCTCAGCCTCCCAAAGTCTTTTTTTTGAGACAGGGTCGCACTCTGTCACCTAGGCTGGAGTACAGTGGCATGATGATGCTTCGCTGCAGCCTGACCTCCTGGGCCCAAGTGATCCTCCCAATTTAGCCTCCTGGGTAGCTGGGACTACAGGGGCACACCATCATGCCCAGCTAAATATTTTTTGTAGAGACATGGGTCTCACTACGTTATCCAAGCTGGTCTTGAACTCCTGTCCTCAAGCAAGCCTCCCTCCTCAGCCTCTCAAAGTTCTAGGGTTACAGGCATGAGCCACTGGGCTAGGCTAGTGTAGAAGTTTTCTACACCATTTATTAGATTTTTTCTAGATACTTGATATTTTAAATGGCACCACTTTAAAATTTTCATTTTATATTTCTTTGTTGGTAGTATTTAGAAATTACATAGAAATAATTTTTTTTGTATTTGTACTTTATATTTAAATCCAGTGACATTGCCAAATTATATAATACATTGCTGTAGATTCATTTTTATTTTCTATTTTTACCATAATGTCATCTGTGAGTAACAACAGGTTGTCTATTTTCATTCCATTGATATGCCTTTTATTCATATGTTTTGCTTTAATGCATTGAATGGAGCCTCAAATAAAGTGGTAAGAATGGGTATCCTTGCTTAATTCTGATCTCAGAAGAAGAGCTTTCAATTTTTCACTATTAATTATAATAATTCATCATTAATTATGATTTGCTAAAGTTCTTTGTAAATCTTATGATTAAAATGAACTTTTAAATCATTTTTAAAAATCTTATGATTTTCTACAGTGCTTTTTAAAGTTCTTTAGCAAATCATATTAGATGATATTTATAAAAATAGGGAAGCTTTTTTTGTTCTTAGTTTGCTGTGTTTTAAGTACTGACTTTTATCAAGTGGTTTTTCTGAGTCTACCAAGACGATTGTATTTTCTGTTAATATACCAGAATTATACTGATTGATTTTTAATGTTACACTACCCTTACATTTCTTAAATAAACCCTACTTGGTAGTGATATATTATACTTCTTATATTTTTCTTGATTTGCTATTATTTTGGTAAAGATTTTTGTATTTATGTTTATAAGATATAAATTGAAGTATCCTTGTCAGGTTTTATTTTCAGAATGACTGGACTTTTAGAATCAGTTGGGAAATGTTTCCATTTTTTTCTGTTCTCTGGATGAGTTTGTCTAAGGTTGATGATATTTCTTAAATGTTTAGAAGGATTCATTAGTGAAGCAATTTAGACTTGGAATTTTCTTTTGGGAGAATTAAAAAAATACTAGTCCTATTTTTTTTAATAGATTAAGGATAATTCAGAATTTCTATTTCTTATGTCAATTTTTACAAGTTTTATTCCTCAAGAAAATTGGACATTTAACTAAATTGTCAAATGTCAAAAAATTTTTATTGTTTTATCTTAATTCTCTTGTTTTAAATTTTATTATTATTATACTTTAAGTTTTAGGGTACATGTGCACAACGTGCAGGTTTGTTACATATGTATACATGTGTCATATTGGTGTGCTGCACCCATTAACTCGTCATTTAGCATTAGGTATATCTCCTAATGCTATCCCTCCCCCCTCCCCCCACCCCACAACAGTCCCCGGTGTGTGATGTTCCCCTTCCTGTGTCCATGTGTTCTCATTGTTCAATTCCCACCTATGAGTGAGAACATGCGGTGTTTGTTTTTTTGTCCTTGCGATAGTTTGCTGAGAATGATGGTTTCCAGTTTCATCCATGTCCCTACAAAGGACATGAACTCATCATTTTTTATGGTTTCATAGTATTCCATGGTGTATATGTGCCACATTTTCTTAATCCAGTCTATCGTTGTTGGACATTTGGGTTGGTTCCAAGTCCTTGCTATTGTGAATAGTGCCGCTATAAACATACGTGTGCATGTGTCTTTATAGCGGCATGATTTCTAATCCTTTGGGTATATACCCAGTAATGGGATGGTTGGGTCAAATGGTATTTCTAGTTCTAGATCCCTGAGGAATCACCACACTGACTTCCACAATGGTTGAACTAGTTTACAGTCCCACCAACAGTGTAAAAGTGTTCCTATTTCTCCACATCCTCTCCAGCACCTGTTGTTTCCTGACTTTTTAATGATCGCCATTCTAACTGGTGTGAGATGGTATCTCATTGTGGTTTTGATTTGCATTTCTCTGATGGCCAGTGATGATGAGCATTTTTTCATGTGTATGTCTTCTTTTGAGAAGTGTCTGTTCATATCCTTTGCCCACTTTTTGATGGGGTTGTTTGTTTTTTTCTTGTAAATTTGTTTGAGTTCATTGTAGATTCTGGATATTAGCCCTTTGTCAGATGAGTAGGTTGCAAAAATTTTCTCCCATTTTGTAGGTTGCCTGTTCACTCTGATGGTAGTTTCTTTTGCTGTGCAGAAGCTCTTTAGTTTAATTAGATCCCATTTGTCAATTTTGGCTTTTGTTGCCATTGCTTTTGGTGTTTTAGACATGAAGTCCTTGCCCATGCCTATGTCCTGAATGGTATTGCCTAGGTTTTCTTCTAGGGTTTTTATGGTTTTAGGTCTAACATGTAAGTCTTTAATCCATCTTGAATTAATTTTTGTATAAGGTGTAAGGAAGGGATCCAGTTTCAGCTTTCTACATATGGCTAGCCAGTTTTCCCAGCACCATTTATTAAATAGGGAATCCTTTCCCCATTGCTTGTTTTTGTCAGGTTTGTCAAAGATCAGATGGTTGTAGTATGTGGCATTATTTCTGAGGGCTTATAATGTCTACAGAGTCTGTATTCAGACCTCATTTATCATTTCTGATATTAGTAATTCCTTCTATCCCTCCCTCTCTCCCTCCCTTTCTTCCTTCCTTTTCCTCTCTCCCTCTTCCACTCCTCTCTCTCTCATACATTTTGCTAGAGGTTTTTAAATTATATATATATTTTAAAAGAACCAAATTCTGATATTGCATGATCTATTGTATATTTGTTTTATATTTTACTGACTTCTGCTTTTATATGTGGTACTTCCTTCTATACATTCTTTGGCTTGATTTGTTCTTTTTCTAGCTTCTTGTGATGGGAGTATCAGGTATTAGGGCAGTGCTAAACTCATAAGGTGAGTTTTGAAGCATTTCTTTCTCTTTAATTTTTTGGAAGAGTTTGAGAATAATTCATGTTAATTCTTTTTTAAATGTTTCATGGAATTCAGCTGTGAAGCCATCTGGTCCTGGGATTCCCTTTGTAGGTTTTTGATTGCTGATTTGATCTCCATACTTGTTATTAGTCTATTCAGGCTCTATTTCTTCATTATTCAGTCCTGGTAGATTATATGTTTCTAGAAATGTATCTATTTTTTCTGTTAGCCAGTTTGTTGGCATATAATTGTTCATAGTTGTCTCTTCTAATCCTTTTGTTTGTGGCATTTCTTGTAATGTCTACTCTTTTATTTGTGATTTTATTTTTTGAGTTTTCTCTCTTTTTTTTCCTTAGTCTAGCTAAAGATTTGTCAATTTTGACTTACAGAAAAGCCAACTCTTAATTTTATCAACCTTTTTTTGGTCATGAGTTCACTTATTTCTGCTCTGATCTTTAATGTTTGCTTCTTTATGCTAATTTTAGGTCCAGTTTTTTGTTTTTTTTTTTCTCCCCATAGGCCTTGAGGTACATTGGTAGGTTATTTATTTGTGACATTTTTTTTCTTTTTTTAAAATGTAAGCATTTATACTATAAACTTCCCTCTTATAAGCACTTTTGCTGCATCCAATAACTGCTGGTATGCTGTGTTTCCATTTGTATTTCTCTCTCCCTCCCCCCACCCCCTCTCTCTCTTTCTCTATATATACATATGTATATATATATTTTGTTTGTTTGTTTTTGAGACAGCATCTTGCTCTGTCGCCTAGGCTGGAGTGTAGTGGTGCAGTGGCATGATCTTGGCTCACTGCAACATCCTCCTCCTGGGTTCAAGTGATTCTTGTGCCTCAGCCTCCCAAGTAGTTGGGACTAAAGGCATGCAACACCATGCCCGGCAAATTTTTGTATTTTTAGTAGAGACGAGGTTTCACCATGTTGGCTAGGCTAGTTTCAAACTCCTGGCCTCAAATGATCTAGCCACCTTGGCCTCCCAAACTGCTGGGATTACAGGCATAAGCCACCATGCCTGGCCATCTCAATATATATTCTGATTTCCCTTTTGATTTCTTCTTTGACCCACTGGTTGTTCAGTAGTGTATGAGTTTCCACATATTTGTACATTTTCCAATTTTCTTTCTGTTATTTCTAGTTTTATTTCATTGTCGTTGGAAAAGATACTTGACATGATTTCAATCTTCTTGAATTTGTTTAGACTTGTTTTGTGACCTAACGTGTGACCTATTCCAAAGAATGTTCTATGTGCACTTGAGAAGAATGTGTATTCTGCTGCTGTTAGATGAAATGTTCCATATATGTTTATTATGCCTAATTTGGTGTCTACTGTTGTTAAAGTCCCCTATTTTCTTATTGATTTTCTGTCTGTTTTATCTATCAACGGGTGAAAGTAGAGTATTGAAGTCCTCTACTATTATTGTATTGTTATCTCTTTCCCTTTTCCGTTCTCTTAACATTTGCTTCATATATTTGGGTGCTCCATTGTTGGGCACATATATATTTATAATTATTATATCTTCTTATTGAATTGACCCCTTTATAACTATACAATAACGTTTCTTTATGTATAAAGAAACTTTATGTGACAGTTTTTTGACTTAAAGTTTATTTAGTCTCATATAGGCATAGCTGCCCTTGTTCTCTGTTTTTTTCAATTTTAATTTAAAAATTTTAATAGACATGGGTGTTGCTATGTTGCCCAGGCTGACCTTGAACTCCTGAGCTCAAGCAATCCTCCCACATCAGACTCCTGAGTAGCTGAGACTACAGGAATATACCACTGCACCCATCAACCACTGGTGTCTTCTGGTTACCATTTGTATGAAATATCTTTTCCAATTCTTCACTTTCAGCCTATGTGTGTCCTTACAACTGAGTCTGTTGTAGGCAGAATATTATTGGATCTTGTTTTTTTTTTTAATCCATTCAATCACTGTATGTGTTTTGATTGGCAAATTTAATCCATTTGCATTTAAAGTAATTATTCACTACTACTGCCATTTGTTAATTGTTTTCTAACTATTTTGTAGTTCCTTTGTTCCACTTTTCTCCCTTGCTGTTTTCCTTTGTTATTTGATGATATTTTGTAGTGATATGCTTTGATTCCTTTCTCTTTGCCTTTTTTTGTATTTACTGTAGGTCTTTTTCTTTGTAGTTACTATAAAGATTACCTAAAACATCTTATAATTGTAGTAGCCTATTTTAAGCTGATAACAATTTAACTTCAACTGCATACAAAAATTCCACACTCTTTGGCTGGGTGCAGTGGCTCATGCCTGTAATCCCAGCATTTTGGGAGGCCGAGGCAGGTGGATCACGAGGTCAGGAGATCGAGACCATCCTGGCTAATGCGGCGAAACCCCGTCTCTACTAAAAATATAAAAAATTATCCGGGCGTGATGGTGGGCACCTGTGGTCCTAGCTACTTGGGAGGCTGAGGCAGGCGAATGGCATGAACCCAGGAGGCGGAGCTTGCAGTGAGCCGAGATTGCACCACTGCACAGCAGCCTGGGCATCAGAGCGAGACTGTCTCAAAAAAAAAAAAAAAAATTCTACACTCTTTCTTCTCTCCTCATATTTTACATTATTGATGTCATAATTTGTACCTTTTTTTTTTTCTGAGACAGAGTCTCACCCTGTCACCCAGGCTGGAGTGTAGTGGCATGATCTCAGCTCACTGCAATCTCTGTCTCCAGGGTTCAAGTGATTCTCCTGCCTTAGCCTCCTGAGTAGCTGGGACTACAGGCAAATGCCACCATGCCCGATTAATTTTTGTATTTTTAGTAGAGAAGGGATTTTACCATGTTGGCCAGGCTGGTCTTGAACTCTTGACCTCAAGTGATCTGCCCGACTCGGCCTTCCAAAGTATAATTTGTATCTTGTATATATCATGTACCCATAGGCAAATTGTTGTAGTTATAGTCATTTTTAATCCTTTTAGCTTTTTTTGTTTTGTTTTGTTTGGGACAGTCTCACTGTCACCCAGGCTAGGGTACACTGACATGAACATAGCTCACTGCAGCCTCAAACTCCTGGGCTCAAGTTATCCTCTTGCCTCAGCCTCCTGAGTAGTTAGGACTACAGCTCTGCACCACCATGCCCAGCTAAATTTTTTTAAATTAAAAAATTTTGTTTGTTTTGTAGAATTAAGGTCTCACTATGTTGCCCATGCTGGTCTCAACTCCTGGCCTCAAGCAATTCTCCCACATTGGCCTCTCAAAGTTTTGGAATTGCAGGTGTGAGCCACCGCACCTGGCCTGTCTTTTAACTTTTAAATGACCTGTCTTCAAGCTCATTAATTCTTTATTCTGCTGAAGTCTGCTGTTCAGGCATTCTATGGAATTTTTCAATCTGTTATTGTGTTCTTTAGTTCCAGAATTTTTGTTTGCAAAAATTTTCTGTTTTCTCTTTTTTAAACTTCTAATTTTGTTCCTATATCATTTTCCTGATTTTGTTTAGTGTTTGTCTGTATTCTCTTGTTTGCTCACTGAGTTTCTTTAAAACAGTCATTTTGAATTCTTTGCCAGGCATTTTGTAGATGTTCATTTCTTTAGAGTTGGTTACTGATGGTTTATTTTGATTTGTGTTGGTGTCATGTTTTCTTAATTATTCATGATCTTTGTGAACTTGCTTTGGTGTTGAACATTTGAAGAAGTAGGCATCCCTTCTAGTCTTTACAGACTAGCTTTGGTATTGAAAGCCCTTCATCAGAGATATTGGGTGGGCTGTATAGAGAAGTTTGTGGGTGGGATTACTGCTGAAGTTATCAGACATGCTGGTCTGGTGCCAGGGTCAACAAATGGATAGGCCTGAGGACAGTGTCCATGGGAACCAGCCTGAAGTCTGGGTCCACAGAGGTTGACCTGGTGCTGGGGTGGTCTGGACATAGGCCCATAATATGCCTTGGTCCTGAGCTCATAGGGGTCACCCTGCTTCCAGGATCTGCTTGGGCAGGCATGGACCCTGGGTCCACTGGAGCATAGGGTCACAAGAACCAGCCTGGAGCTTGGGTCTGGTCTGGGGCACAGTTGGGTCTGGAGTCCACAGGGGTCAGTCTGAAGCTTGAGGCTGTGGGTGCTGTCCTAGGGATATGGAGGCCAGCACGGAGCCTGTGTTTTTAGGTGTGGTTCTAAAGCTTTGGTCTCTAGGAGCTGGTCTGGCACTGGGGTCTCTAGGAGCTGGCCAGGCACTTGGGGTCTCCTGGGCCAGGTCTGGATATTAGATGCGGTGGAGTGGGTTTGAACCCTGGGTTTGTTGAAGTGTAGGACCATGGGAGCCAGCTTAGAGACTGGAGCCACAGGGGCCAGGTAGGCTGACAGCCTGTATCCATGGGGGTTATCCTGGAGCTTGGATCTATGGGTGCCAGCTTTGTGCCTGGAGCTGAGGGTGCCAACTTGGAGTTTGGGTCAAGGGGGCCAGCTGGTCATTGGGTTTCAGTGGAGTAGTCCTGCTGCCAGGGTCCACAGCAAAGTTGGTGTTCACTTTATTCATCCTCTAACACGGAGGGTATCTCATCACACTATAATTTCTGGGCTTGGGAGAGTGATGGACTGGGTAATGCAAAACTGTCCTTCTTAGCCTCTTTAATGTATCTTTTCCTGTTTCTGTGCTACAGCAAGGTGCTCTAATCTCTTACTTGGATACTTTAGCTCTTGTGAAAGTTTGTTCATGAGTAAACAGATGTTTAAATTGATGTGAGGGCTAAGTGCTGGAAAGTCCCATTCTCCAATCTTGCTGACATCACTCCTATTAAGATTTTCTGTTTCTTCTTGAATCAGTGACAGTTTGTGTAAAGAATTGTTCCTCATCACACACTGGGGCCTGTCGGGGGTGGGGGACTAGAGGAGGGATAGCATTAGGAGAAATACCTAATGTAGATGACAGGTTGATAGGTGCAGCAAACCACCATGGCACGTGTATACCTATGTAACAAACCTGCACATTCTGCACATGTATCCCAGAACTTAAAGTATAATAATAAATAAATATTGCAAAAAAAGAATTGTTCCTTTCCATTTAGTTTATTTTGTTGGCATACAATTGTTTATAATATTCTTCTATAATCATTTTCATTTCTGTAAGGTTAGTAATGTCTCCACTTTCACCTCTGACTTTAGTAATTTGAGTCTTTTCTATTTTCTTCTCAGTCAATCCAGCTAAGATTTTGCCACTTCTTTTGATCTTTTCAAAGAACCACTTTTAATTTTGTAATTTTTCTGTATTATTTTTCTATTCTCTATGTAACTCCACTCTTATTTTTATTATTTCCTTCCTTTCTTGTCTTTTATTATTGTTATTTTTTTTGCTATTTTTCATGTTCTAATTCCTAAAGTTGTACAGTTAGGTTGTTGATTTGACATCTTTCTTCTTTTATATAGGCATGTAGAGCTATAAATTTTTCTCTTAGTAGTAAGTATATCATAAACTTTGGTAACGTGTTTTTATTTGTATTTATCTAAAATATTTTCTAAATTTTGGTATTCATTCTTTAATCCTTTGGTTGTTTAAGATTGTGTTGATTTGGCACAAGACAAAGATGTCTTCTCTTACCACTCCTGTTCAACATAGAAATTCAACTGAATTTCAGTTATCAGAACTTGCCAACATGAAGACAATGGGATTTAGTCCTACAAATTAAGAGAGAAACTGAATGAATTAAGTCATGAAATATCAGATGGCATACAGGATTTAATTTTGAAATTCTTCAATTTTACTTAGGAATTTCTTCAGCTATGGGAATAGTCTTTTGATGATGCTCCAATTTTTAACTGGATCAATTTGCAATTTGTGTCAGAATGGAGTGCAGTTAAGAAGCCTTATGTTACTGCAGCATCTAAATTTGGCTTAACATTCAAAGGAACCATAAATAGATATGTTTGCCTTGTAAAGATAATTATCAAAGAAATGTACCCTTCTTAGGGTACAAAAAAGAGATGGCAAAAAAAGAGATGTACCTTGAAGGCAAGATACATTAACCACTAGAATATGAACGGCAATCTAATTTTTCCATAGTCAATATTCACAATACTTGTGAGGATATCTTCCATTTCATTGGATATCTTCTGAGACTTCTGGTTACCTTAGTATATACAGAGTATATATCTCAACTTAAAAAGTATAGTGTTCAGAGAAGAGTCATTTGAAGGTAGCTATAATTTTGAGTTTATTGAACATAAAGTCCAACATTTAAGATTGCATAACATTTTATCAAAATTTAAAAATAATAGACCACATTGAAAGAAAATACTTAAAAAGAATGGTGATATTGGTTAGGAAATCGATTAAAGTTTCAGAATATACTTAAATACAATTATTCTCCTTCTCTTTATTCTAATGTTTAGTCAACATCAATAGCTTAAAAATTTTTTTCCTTACTACAAAATTGTTATTTTGCTTTAACATATATATGTTATTGTTTCACC
Organism: Pongo abelii; assembly: GCF_028885655.2. Taxonomy (NCBI): domain Eukaryota; kingdom Metazoa; phylum Chordata; class Mammalia; order Primates; family Hominidae; genus Pongo; species Pongo abelii. The sequence goes on along the minus strand of NC_072005.2, from coordinate 45,886,500 downwards.
CTTTAGGATATAACAGAATATTATAATTAATACTGGAATTTTTCAAACATTACATAATTTCAATTACCTTAGTATTCATACCTTTTCAAATTTGTACTACTTTGGACAATATATTATATACTCAGCTATTATTGATTCCTAATTTAATTCCATTTTTGTCAAAGAACATGCTTTGTATGACTTGAATCCTCTTACATTTATTGAGACTTGTTTTATGGCCCAGAATATGGCCTATACTGGTAAGTATCCCCTGTCCACATAGATGAATTTTACGGTCATTGAGGAGAGTGTTCTCAAATATAAATGAGATCAAGTAAGTTGATATGTAGCTCAAATCTGCTATACTCTGTTACTTTTCTGTGTTTGTTCTATCAGTTACCAAGAGAGATATATTGAAATATCTGACTATAATTGTGGATCTGTCTCCTTTTCGATCTAACAGATTTTTCTTCCTATACTTAGAAGCTTTGCTTTTAGGAGCAAAATTTATGTTTTTTTTTTCTACTCGATGAACTATCTCCTTTATCATTATTATGATATACGCTTCTTTATCCCTGGTAATAGTCTTTGTCCGGAGTCTACTTTGTTTTTAATAAAGCCACTCCAGCTTTCTTTTGACTAGTGTTAGGATGGTGTATATTTTTCCATCCTTTTACTCTTTACCTTTTAGTGCTTTTCATTTAACATATTACCTGTAGGTAGCACCCATTTGGGTCTGACTTTTTGTTTATTTATTTATCTTTTTTTTATTATACTTTAAGTTCTAGGGTACATGTGCACAAAGTGCAGGTTTGTTACATATGTATACATGTGCCATGTTGGTGTGCTGCACCCATTAACTCGTCATTTACATTAGGTATATCTTCTAATGCTATCCCTCCCCCCTCCCCCCACCCCACGACAGGCCCCGGTGTGTGATGTTCCCCACCCTGTGTCCAAGTGTTCTCATTGTTCAGTTCTCACCTATGACTGAGAACATGTGGTGTTTGGTTTTCTGTCCTTGCGATAGTTTGCTCAGAATGATGGTTTCCAGCTTCATCCATGTCCCTACAAATGACATGAACTCATCCTTTTTTATGGCTGCATAGTATTCCATGGTGTATATGTGCCACATTTTCTTAATCCAGTCTATCATTGATGGACATTTGGGTCTGACTTTTTAAAAAATTCAATCTGACAATCTTTTTAAATTAAAGTGTTTAGACCATTTACATTTAATGTGATTATTGATATGGTTGAGTTAATCATCTTATTTGTTTTCTGTCACAATTCTGGAATGAAAAGACGTTTTGCTCTTTATTATTCCATGTTTCCTCCTTATGTAGCATAGGAAACTAGAAAAATGATTTTGAAAGTTCAATATTGTTAGACTACAACAGTGAAATCAGGCTCTTCCTAGGAAAACAAGCCCTTTTTTGGATTTGTTTATACTATTTTAACAAAGTGTTAATTATTCATTCTTCAAGATAAGGCAAGTAATTCTCTGTGTATTTTTATCCGTTTCCATGTCGTCCAGAATCACGTTTTTCTCTCCAGATAACAGGAACATTGTCTCGAAGAATCCAGGACATTTGATTCTGAAATCTCCAATGTGAACCACACTTCCTCTCCTAGTATATAACCAACCAATTCTTTAGTTCAAGCTTTTCAAATTTATCCTAAGTCCCCTTCAAATAGCACAGAGAAGTGGAAGCCTATCGCTGGGGTCTGAGACAAAGGAGTTAAAGCACCTACATGTTGACATAATTTTACTTTAAATTCTTCTTTCTTCTTTAAAAGTTCTGCTCCTTTGCATTCTCCATGGAGAGAAAAAGTAAATTATACTGACGCTCCGAGAGGGAAACGCTCTTCCCAGATGGGGATCCTTGCCCATGGCAACAACCTGTGCACCCCGCGGGCTGGAACTCCCACGAATCTACTAGGCTCGGCTCCCTTAGGGGTCAGCCCCCATAGTATGCTGGGATCAACCTGAACGGATCACAGCTCAAGGCTTCTGAGGCTTTTTCTGTTCAGGACTGTATTTCCCAGCGGCCACCGCGCCAGTCCACTTCCGGTCTCCGGGGTCGACGACATAGTGGGGTAAGGTCTTCACGTCTGAGGAAGAGATCGGTGGCTGCGGGAGATCTCTGCGGATTGGGGCTCGAGCCTGACTGACCCGACAGTGCGGGGGGGCTAGAGGGAGGCGCTCAGAGTAGGAACCCCGGGGTGCAGACGGGATCTGCCGGATCCCCAGGCGTGCGTGTGCGCGGGTATCAGAGGAGGGGGATTGTGAGATCATGAGTGACGGAGGGGACTGTGTGAATGTGTGCGTGAGGTTCTATGCACAGGCCCGGGAGGGCGTGTGGACGCAGCGCACTTTGCTGAGTGACACTGTGCCGGTGCCCCTAGGCTCCTGCTGCTTCCTCCCTCTTTCCGCTTCACAGCTGCGGGGACTGCAGCAGAGGAATGGCCCCAGTAGGGAGGTCAGATACTGAGCCGAGAATGAAGCTTCACACAAGAAAGCGCAGAAGTGCCCCCGAGTGTTCCCCAGGAGGGCAGCAACATGTTGAGAACCACAGCATCCTCAGAGCTCTGTCTCCAGAAACCAGCTCCAAACTGGTTGTACTGGTTGAATCGATTCCTCTTCCTTCCTTCCTATTTCGTGTGAAGTGAGGGAAATTGTGGCTATGGAGGGAGGGTGCTTTCAAACTTAGCCTGCGCTCCAAGAAATGCCTGGAGTCTCACGCTTGCCGTATCCTTCTCCAGTCGTATTATTATCCAAAAGAACGACCTGGAGGAGGATGAGAGCGTTACTGCTGCACACCTAAAAGTCAAGGGTGAGTTTGTGCTTTGTATTTGTTCAAGAAATGCGTTTTTGATTTTAGAATATTGAGATTCCCCTTAAATTTTCAGTGAATCTAGGGGGATATGCAAATTGATTCGTGCCCCCTCCTTCACCTTTCCACTTAATAGTCACAAAGCAATTTGGCAAATCGTTCACACCTTCCTGTGCGCTCTCTTTTTCGAAGCTGGTATAGAAATACACCTCCAGTAGTTAATATTAAAGCTCCATTTTAGACCCATATTTGGGAAGGAGATTAGTGTTGAGGTGGAATCACACACCAGACATCAGTTGGTCTTTACAGACCTCCTTTTCAAAACAGAGAAGAATGTAGATAGTTGGATGATCTCCATTGTCTGTGAGGCATTCGGTAGTGGAAAAGTGACCGCACAGAAATTGGTATCAACAAGAGCCAGGATTTTTCCAGGGAGTCCATGAGATGATATTTGTAATACTTGCCAGATCTCTCTGAGGTTTGGCAGCTCCAGTTGTGTTTTAGGGGTGTGTGTGTGTGTGTGTGTGTGTGTGTGTGTGGACTGTGAGAGGCAGTACACTGTTGTGGTTAAGAATAGGGGAGTGGATCCAGAGTATCTGGGTTGGAATGTTGGTTCTGTCATTAGAATGAATTAATATCGTAAAGCCCCTTAGAGCAGTGTTAGGCATACAATAATGTTTAATATGTTTTAACTGTTGTTTTTTGTGTAGTCATTTTAAGTCATTCCCCTTGACTCTCTATAGAACAGGAGCATTGGGAATATGTGATTCATTGCGACTGCTGCTTGTATATTAAGAAAATGAGTGAGGGGCTCAAATGATCTAGGACAGAAATTCTTTCTTTTTAGATCGACAGATATAATTGTATGTATTTATCATGTGCAACATGATGTTTTATGGTATTTATACATTGTGGAATGACTAAATCTAGCTAATTAACAATGCATTACCTCACATAGTTATCATTTTTGTGGTGAGAACACTTAATATCCACCCTCCTAGCATTTTTCAAGACTACAGAATATTGTTATTAATTGTAGATACTGTGTTGTGTAATAGATCTCTTGAACTTATTTCTCTTATCTTCCTGAAATTTTGTATCCTTTGACCAACATTTCCCCAGTCAACACTGCCCTCCTTCCTCCCTCACCCACATTACCCCAGATCTGTAAATACGATTCTACTCTCCACTTCTATGATATCAACTTTTAGATTCGGCTGAAGAGTGAGATCATGTGTCTTTCTGTGCTTGGCTTACTTCACTTAATATGATGTTCTCCAGGTTCATCCATGTTTTTGCAAATGACAGAATTTCCCGCTTTTTATGGCTAAATAGTATTCCCTTGTGTAAATATACCTGCATATATACCACATTTTCTTTATCCATTCGTTCACTGTTAGACACGTAGGTTGATGCCATATCTTAGCTATTGTGAATAGTGCTGCAATAAACATGGGTATGCTGATATCTCTTTGACATATGGATTTCATTTCCTTTGGAGATATATTCCCAGTAGTGGGATGGCTGGATCATACGGTAGTTCTATTTCTAATTTTTTGAGGAACCTCCATACTGTTTTCCATAATGGCTGTGCCCATTTACATTCTCACCCACAGTGTGTAAGCGTTCCCTTTTCTCTACATTCTTGCCAATACTTGTTAACATTTGTCTTTCCAGTAGCCACCCTAACAGGTATGAGCTAATATCTTACTGCGGGTTTAATTTTCATTTCCCTTATGATTAGTGATGTTGAATATTTTTTCATAAACTGTTGGCCATTTATATGTCTTCTTTTGGGATGTGCCTGTTCAGGTCCTTTGCCTATCTTTTAACCAGGTTTTTTTTTTTGCTGTTGTTTGACTTCTGCATACATTTTGGATCTTAATCTCTTATCATATATATGGTTGCAAATATTTTCTTTCATTCTACAAGATGTCTCTTCACTTTGTTGATTGTTTCCTTTTCTGTGCAGAAGCTTTTTAGCTTTATATAATTTCATTCGTTCATTTTTGCTTTTGTTACCTGTGCTTTTGAGGTCATATCCCAAAAAAAATCATTGCTCAGATCAGTTTCACAGAGCTTTCTTCCTATGTTTTCTTCTATTTGTTTCATAGTTTAGGATCTTACATTTAAGTCTTTAATCTGTTTAGAGTTGATTTTTGTATAATGGTTTGAGATAAGGGTCTAATTTCATTTTTCTGCATATGGATACCTACTTTTCACAACAGTATTTTTTGAAGAGTCTCTTTTCCCCATTGTATGTTCTTGGTACCCTCCTCAAAACTTGGTTGGTTATAAATATATGGATTTATTCTGGGCCTCTCTATTCTGTTTCTTTGGTCTATGTGTCTGTTTCTATGTCAGTACCCTGCTGTTTCGGTTACTATAGCTTTGTAGTATATATTGAAGTCAGATAGTTTGATGCCTCCAACTTCGTTCCTTTTGCTCAAGATTGCTTTGGCTATTTGGGTCTTTTGTGGTTCTATACAAATTTTAGCATTTTTTGTTTTTTCCTATTTCTGTAAGGAATGTAGGACAGAAATTCTTAACCTGAGTTCCTGTGACTCCATTTATGGTCTCAGGGACCAAAAGCTCTTGAAATAAAATATTGAAGTATTATAGAAATTTATAAATGTGGGTTTTAGGGGGAGAAATAGTGTATCATTTCATAAGATTATCAAAAAATTTATGTGACCCATGAGGTTTGCATCCATTGATCTAGATAGAACATTGGTTCTCAGCTGGGGTGATGTTTAGAAACTTTTGGTTGTCATGCTGTCGGGGAGGGTGCTACTTAGATCTAATGGATAGAGGTCAGGAATGCTGCTAAACATTGTGTTATGCACAGGATAGCTCTCCTCACTCTCCCAACTAAGAATTATCCAGCACAATATGTCAGTAGTGCCTAGGGTGAGAAACTGTAGTCTAGAATCAAAAGATTGTGATATCTGGAATGACATTGTAAATGATCTTGTATAAACATTGTAAATGATCTTGTATAAACTAAGTGTCCTATAATACAGAAATCATTAAGCTAATCATACTAGACTCAAGTGATAGAGTATTATGCAGGTAATAAAATGATGTCTATAAGGAATTATGAAAAGAAAAATATTTGACATATCATTAAGCAATATTCATGCTATGAACAATAATACTTAAGAAAATGTTACATAGGGCGGGCGCGGTGGCTCACACCTGAAATCCCAGCACTTTAGGAGGCTGAGACAGGCAGATCATTTGAGGTCAGGAGTTTGAGACCAGCCTTGCCAACATGGTGAAACCTTGTCTCTACTAAAAATACAAAAACTAGCCGGGGGTGGTGGCAGGTGCCTGTAATCCCAGCTACTCAGGAGGCTGAGGCAGGAGAATTGTTTGAACCTGGGAGGCTGAGGTTGCAGTGAGCCGAGATCAGGCCACAGCACTCCAGCCTGGGTGACAGAGTGAGACTCCACCCCTGCCCCCCAAAAAGAAATTGTTATGTTGTATATGAATCCCATATACTAAGATAGGGTTTTTGTATAAGAATTCTATAAGAATTCTATCTAAAGGCATTCTATAAGAATTATATCTAAAATAATATTTTAATTGGTTATTTGGTGAAGAAGGGAACCAAGCATGGTGGTGTATATTCCACAAATTTTCTCACATAGTTTGCAAATGCCGCTTATCTGCATTGTGTTCATTCAAAGAAGAATCTTGATAATGAGAATATCTAATTATATTGGTGAGATACAGCTAAAGGATATTAAAACTAGCTGATGTTATTTGTTATAGTCACTTTAACCTCTTTTGTTGAATCTCATGACAGGCTCAGGTTTTTTTCCTGATAACTCTGTTTTTATTTTTTACTTCAAAAGTAGAAGTAGATTATCATTAATGCATACAGGACACTGGTTGAGGACTTGTAGACAATTTTTTCTAGAGATTGCTCCAACATACATAGAAAAACATAGACATCTTAGTGTTGGTCAAGAATTGGAAAATAAAGGAAACAAACTCGTTAAGTAAAAACAACAGCTCATTAGAGTATCCTGATTTTCCCCCCAAGTTCAAAGGGAGATATCTAAATAAAAAGTGTCTTTCATCTAATTTGGAGAAGTTTCCTCATAGGAAAGAAATGTGTATGTACATTTGTATATGTCCATATATAGAGATGCATACACACACGTGTGTGTGTATATATATATTTATATATATATGTGTGTGTTTGTGTGAATATAACTATATATATTCCAGGTTAATGCCTGGATGTAGTTACAGCTTTTTTTTTTTTTATATGAGGGTTCGCTCTGCTGCCAGGCTGGAGTGCAGTGGCGCGATCTCAGCTTACTGCAACCTCTGCCTCCTGGGTTCAAGCGATTCTTGTGCCTCAGCCTCCCGAGTAGCTGGGATTACTGGCATGCGCCACCACACCCAGCTAATTTTTGTATTTTTAGTAGAGACGAGGTATCACCATGTTGGCCAGGATGGTCTCGATCTCCTGACCTTGTGATCTGTCTGCCTTGGCCTCCCAAAGTGCTGGGATTACAGGTGTGAGCCACCGTGCCCGGCCGTGAAGTGCTCTTAAGCAAAAAGAAGAAAATTGGAGCTACAATACACAGAGGAGAACTCTTAACATGTATATAATTTTCTAAATTTTTTTCTATTAATGTCTGTTAGTCTTTTTATTAGTATTTCTATATACATATATTTTACAAATGTAATCATATTATCTATCCTGTTTTGTAACCTGATTTTTCTGTTAATCATATATCTTGAACATTTAATATTTACTTTGTATTCTATTAAGTGGATATTCTGAACTGTATTAACCAACTGGCTTTTGGTGAACTCAGAATGCTGAACACTGCCGGTGCAATTCTGTCTATATCCTTTCCAGTTCTCATGCCTTCCCCCACTGCACCCAATCCTGATTTCACAAAGAGGTTCTGGTTTGGATGATGTGATCCCTTCTCAGCTCTGAAAGGTGGGACTAGGGGAGGAGGATCTGCTAAGGGCAGGATCAGAGGTCCAGTCCTAGGCCAAGATAGGTATCCCAAGAATGGAGGACTGGCTGGAAGCCACAACTTCAAGGCAGAAATGCCTGTGCACGGCATTCATGCTTCTGCCGCAGGTTCCCTGGGATGCAGGCGAGGGCTTGGTTTCATCCCTTCTCTACCCGTTCACTGCCAGTTTATTTGTGAGAGAGTGTGTGTGGCGACAAGGGGAGTGATGGGAGGGGGTGGAAGTCTGCGTGTTAGCAGGAGTAGTTAAGAAATAGGAACGGAGGATAAAATAGTTATTTGCTTTTGAGACACAGCTTTAATTGTGGCCTTTTTGTTGTTGTTGTTTTCCAGGGGAGAAGCCTGAGGAAGATTGACCAGTTTTGTAATTCTAGAAACATGGTCCATGTAAGTTGGTATTTCTCTCTTTTCCTTGAAATATGATGACTTTCAGGTTAGGTGATGGTTATTATTTAACCTGAAGCTTCTTACCTAGAATCCACAATCTTACACCCCAGTTTGTCCCTTTACAGTAAAGGTTGGTGACAAAAAAAAAAAAAAAAAAAAAGGCACTGCTCTTCCTATTTGTACCTCTTTTTCCTACTGGCTTTGATGTTTTCTTTGAAAAAGTTATTCAGTCTGTGCTCTGTGCTCAGACCTTGGTCAGGAAGAATATTGGAACAGTGGAGGAATCAGTCCCCACAGGGAAACAGGGTCTTATGGGTTTGATAAGTTACAGATGATTGACCACACTTGGGAACACTTTGAAACTTTACAGACTAGAGCTTTCCAGGTAGCTAGGGTAGAATTCCATAGTGAGTGGCCTCAGTCTGCAAGTGTGACAAGGTGATCTGCTTTATGAGGCTTTTAGGAAAATGATCGGTGAGGACAGTGGGCAGTAACAAGGAGAAGATAATTCAGGGCATGAATGGTAGGTGATTACAGATTCTCTGGCTGGACGTGGTGGCTCACGCATGCAATCCCAGCACTTTGGGAGGCCGAGGTGGGTGGTGGATCACTTGAGGTCAGGAGTTTGAGACCAGCCTGGCCAACATGGTGAAACCCCATCTCTTCTAAAAAAAAAAAAAAAAAAAAAAAAAGATTAGCCTGTTGTGGTGGTGCGCACCTGTAATCCCAGCTGCACAGGAGGCTGAGGCAGGAGAATCACTTGAACCTGGGAGGTGGAGGTTGCAGTGAGCCGCGATCGTGCCACTGCACTCCAGCCTGGGTAACAGAGTGAAACTCTGTCTCAGAAAAAAAATAAAAAATAAAAAATTCTCAGAATTGGGGAAATCCTTAGAGGCCCTGGCCATCCTCAATGTATAAATAAAAAAAATGAATAAATCTAATATGTCAGTTCTATTGACTTTCATGCAGCTTATAAAAATCATTTGTCATGACAAGAAAAAATACTTTTGCTATCATCTCATACCATAATGTGAACTTGAGGATTAAGAACATTCTTCAATTGTACGCCACCTTTTTTTTTTTTTTTTTTTTTCTCTGAGACAGAGTCTTGCTCTGTGGCCCAGGCTGGAGTGCAGTGGCATGATCACAGTTCACTATAGCCTTGAACTCCTGGGCTCAAGCGATACTCCTACCTCAGCCTCTCGAGTAGCTGGGACTACAGGTATGTGATACCACACACAGTTACTTATTTAATTTTTGCAGAGACGGGATATCATTATGTTACCCAGGCTGGTGTCAAATTTCTAGGCTCAAGCAATCCTCCTATCTCTGCCTCCCAGAGTGCTGGGACTACAGGCATGAGCCAGCATACTCAGCCAGCAGGAGGCTTCTTGAAGAATGTTCAGGCACTCTGTGAATTTCCATATTACTTTTTTCTTGCAGTACACTCCTTCACTTCCTCTCCTTTCATCTTGAAACAACTTTCTTCGATTTCACCATAATACATATGTTTGTGTTTTCAGGGATCAGTGACATTCAGGGATGTGGCCATTGACTTCTCTCAGGAGGAGTGGGAGTGCCTGCAGCCTGATCAGAGGACCTTGTACAGGGATGTGATGTTGGAGAACTACAGCCACCTGATCTCACTGGGTAAGGTCATTGGTTCCAGCTATTTTTATATGTTTTCTGGAATATCAGCTTTCTTCACCGTGAATTTTAGGGCTATCTTTTAAGAGGTGGCTGAATTCCTTCTTCTTGTTCCCAAAGGAATGGATTGAGATTTGTTGGGTTGAAAACAGGCACCTCCCTGGAGTCTCTGCATCTTGCCTACTCCACAGTGGCCTCCTCCATTAACGCTGGTCCTCTCTGTAATTGTCTGTCTCTTCATGACCATGGGGCTGAATTTGAAATCTTGTACATTCATTGTAAGATATTGTCTAAGAACCAGGTTTCATATTATGTTTGATCTCAGAATTACTGTAGATTTTCTTTTTTTTATTTTTATTTTATTATTATTATACTTTAAGTTTTAGGGTACATGTGCACAATGTGCAGGTTTGTTACATATGTATACATGTGCCAGTTGGTGTGCTGCGCCCATTGCCTCGTCATTTAGCATTAGGTGTATCTTCTAATGCTATCCCTCCCCCCTCCCCCCACCCCACAACAGTCCCCGGTGTGTGATGTTCCCCTTCCTGTGTCCATGTGTTCTCATTGTTCAATTCCCACCTATGAGTGAGAACATGCGGTGTTTGTTTTTTTGTCCTTGCGATAGTTTGCTGAGAATGGTGGTTTCCAGTTTCATCCATGTCCCTACAAAGGACATGAACTCATCATTTTTTATGGCTGCATAGTATTCCATGGTGTATATGTGCCACATTTTCTTAATCCAGTCTATTGTTGTTGGACATTTGGGTTGGTTCCAAGTCCTTGCTATTGTGAATAGTGCCGCTATAAACATACGTGTGCATGTGTCTTTATAGCAGCATGATTTCTAATCCTTTGGGTATATACCCAGTAATGGGATGGTTGGGTCAAATGGTATTTCTAGTTCTAGATCCCTGAGGAATCGCCACACTGACTTCCACAATGGTTGAACTAGTTTACAGTCCCACCAACAGTGTAAAAGTGTTTCTATTTCTCCACATCCTCTCCAGTACCTGTTGTTTCCTGACTTTTTAATGATCGCCATTCTAACTGGTGTGAGATGGTATCTCATTGTGGTTTTGATTTGCATTTCTCTGATGGCCAGTGATGATGAGCATTTTTTCATGTGTTTTTTGGCTGCATAAATGTCTTCTTCTGAGAAGTGTCTGTTCATATCCTTCGCCCACTTTTTGATGGGGTTGTTTGTTTTTTTCTTGTAAATTTGTTTGAGTTCATTGTAGATTCTGGATATTAGCCCTTTGTCAGATGAGTAGGTTGCAAAAATTTTCTCCCATTCTGTAGGTTGCCTGTTCACTCTGATGGTAGTTTCTGTTTGTTGGTTTGTTTTTGTTTTTCTAACCCACCTGTAAGGAGCAGAGTGTCTTGAATTTTTCTACCATAGAAACCTCTATGATCACTGGGAGGTTGAGGCTGCAGTAAGCTGTACCCATCACTGCACTCCAGCCTGGGCAATAGACCGAGACCCTGTCTCAAAACCAAAAACAAACAAACAAAAATGTCTGTTATTTACATATACTGATTGGGTTGACAGAAATTCATTTAACACTAAAGTGAATGCATTTCATTTCCTTTAATAAACATTCTGTTGTTTTGTAGTTGAAAGTTTCAGGCCATGGAGTTTATGTATTTTCATTGAGTGAATATACTGAGTGAGCTGTAAATGTCTAAGGATGCAAAATAAATGACAATAATAAACATAATAATTCTTGACTTTGTGCTACTGTGTATCAGGCAATGTTAGCAGTATTTTGCATATATATAACTTATTTTGTCTTAGTATCAATCCTATAAAATAGGTATTATATCATCCCTATTTTAAAATTGGGAAAACTGAAGGACAGAATTTAAGTGACTTACCTGAGGTCATACTGCTAGTGAGTAGCAGAGACAGGATTTGAATCTGCCAGTCTGGCTTGAAGTTTCCTGCTCTCAACCATTCAGTTATACCTCTTTTCGAGGGATAAGATTCTGAGTTTAAATGAAAGAAAGTCCTTTTCTAACATAGTTAGGAAAGAGTTCTCAACCTCTTTACTTACTCAACCTCTCACTCTTATCTGAAGTCTCTTCTCAATATTGTTTTGACTTGTAATTTATTGTAAGTTTAAGCAGGTCACAAAGATTTGAAAAAAAATTTTGTATTAAAAAAATTCTACATGTGTCATTTCTTTTAAGCAGGAAGTTCCATTTCTAAACCAGATGTGATTACGTTACTAGAGCAAGAGAAAGAGCCCTGGATGGTTGTAAGGAAAGAAACAAGCAGACGGTATCCAGGTAAGTGAGGGTAAAGCAGGCGGGGGGAAGCCATCATTGTCCCGGACATGTGCTCAGAGAGGAGTCATACCCTTGAGATGTGGTTTGAAAAGCTTTCTTCAATGACCCAAGTCCTGTTGGGTAAAAATGCCCAAGACCTGGGAAGGAGGTAAAGATTACAGCAGAAGCCATCACCAAGGAACTTCATCATTTACTAATCACCTAATTTCTGTTCTCTTATTTCCTTCCCCTTTTAGTGGAGTAAGTTCCCTCTTTTTTTCCCAGTGTAAACTTTTTTTTTTTTTAAGGTGGAATCTTGCTGTGTCCTGCAGTGTGGAGTGCAGTAATGTGATCTTGGCTCACTACAACCTCTGTCTCTTGGGTTCAAGCAATTCTCATGCCTCAGCTTCCCAAGTAGCTGGGATGATGGGTGCCCACCTCCACACCTGGCTAATTTTTGTATTTTTAGTAGAGATGGGGTTTCACCATGTTGGCCAGGTTGTTCCTGAACTCCTGACCTCAGGTGATCTGCCTGCCTCAGCCTCCCAAAGCCCTGGGATTACAGGTGTGAGCCATCGTGCCCAGCCCATTTGCCAACTTTTTAATTGGATTTTTTTTTTTTTGCTGTTATTTGAGTCTCTTGTCAGAGAAATAGTTTGCAAATAATTTCTCTCATTTAATTTTGTCTATTCCCTCTGACGATAGTTTCCTTTGCTCTGCAGAAGCGTTTAGTTTAATATAGTCCCATTTGTCTATTTTTGTTTTTGCTGCCTATGCTTTTGCAGTGTTAACCAGAAAATTTTTGCCTAGGTCAATGTCCTGAAGTACTTCCTTTATGTTTTCTTTTAGTTGTTTTATAGTTTTGAGTCTTACATTTAAGTCTTTAATCCATTTCCAGTTGATTTTTGTATACGGTGAGAAATAGGGTCTGGTTTCATTCTATCACATATGGATATCCAGTTTTCCAGCACCATTTATTTATTTATTTTTAGTTATTATTTTCCAACTTTTATTTTAGGTCCAAGGGGTACATAAGTGGGTTTGTTATATGGGTAAATTGCATGTTGTGGTGGGTTTGGTGTACAGATTATTTCACCACCCCGGTAATAAGCATAGTACCCAATAGGTAGTTTTTGGATCTTCGTCCTCCCACCCTCTACTCTCAAGTAGGCCCTAATGTCTGTTTTTCTGTTCTTTGTGTCCATGTGTACTTGGTGTTTAGCTCCCATTTATAAGTGAGAATATGTAGTATTTGGTTTTCTGTTCCTTAATTAATTTGCTTAGGATAATGGCATCCAGTGCCATCCATATTGCTACACATAATCTTGTTCTTTTTTATGGTTGCATCGTATTCCTTGGTGTGTATGTACCCCATTTTCTTTATCCAGGTAGCCATTGATGGACATTTAGGTTGATTCCATGTCTTTGCTATTATGAATAGTGCTACAATAAACATAGGCATTCATGTGCCTTTAGGTTAGAACTATTTTCTTTTTTTGTTTCTTCCTTGTCTGGTTTTGGTTTCATGGTATGCCAGCTTCATAGAAAGAGTTAAGGAGAATTCCCTTCTCTGAAATTTTTTGGAATAGTTTGAGGAGAATTGGTATATTAGTTCCTTGAGAGTTTGGTAGATAGAATTCAGCAGTGAAGCCATCAGTCCTGGAGTTTTCTTTTTTGGGCGACATTTTATTACTGATTCAATCTCATTACTCATTATTGGCCTGTTCAGCTTTTCTATTTTGATGATCTTTTCTGTTTCTGTGGTGTTAGTGGTAATATCTCCTTTTTTATTTCTGATTTTACTTATTCTCTTGTTGGTTAGTCTAGCTAGTGGTTTATTAATTTTATTTATGTTTTTTAAAAAACAACTTTTCATTTCATTGATCTTTTGTATTATTTAGCCTGTATTTTATTTAGTTCTGCCCTGATTTCATTAGATTGTTTATTTGAAATCTTTCTACTTTTTCAATGTAAATGTTTATTGCCATCAACTTCGCTCTTAGCAGTGCTTTTGCTGTATCCCATAGGTTTTGGTATGTTGTATTCTGATTTTCATTTGTTTCAAGGAATTTTTTAATTTCCTCCTTAATTTCTTTCTTGACCCAGTGGTTATGTAGGAGCAGGTTGTTTAATTTTCATGTGTTGTACAGTTTCCAAAGTTCCTCTTGTTACTGATTTCTCGTTCTATTCCATGTCTGAGAAAAGACTTGATATAATTTTGGTTTTGAAGAATCTGTTAAGAATTGCGTCTTAACATATGGTCTATCCTAGAGAATGTTCTGTGTGCTAATGAGAAAATGTGTATTCTATAGCTATTTGATGAAATGTTCAGTAAATGTCTGTTAGGCCTGTTTTGTCTAATGTGAAGTTTAAATCCAATGTTTCATGTTAATTTTCTATCTAGATGATCTGTGTAATTCAGAGTGGGGTGTTGAAATCCCCAACGATTATTGCACTGGAGTACATCTCTCTCCCTTTTGGTCTAATAATATTCACCTTATATATCTGGGTGTTCCGGTGTTGGGATAATAGTATGTTTAGAATTGTTATATGCTCTTACTGAATTGATCCCTTTATCATTATACAGTGATCTTCTTTGTCTCTTTTTTGCTGCTTTTGACTTAAAATCTTTTTTGTCTGATATAAATATAGCTATTCCTGCTCACTTTTGGTTTCCATTTGCATGGAATGTCTTTTACCATTCCTTTACTTTCAATCCATATGTGTCTTTACCAGTGAGATGAGTCTGTTGGCAGCATATAATTGGGTCACTTTTTAAAAAATCCATTCCATCTATATCTTTTAGATGAAAAGTTTAATCCATTTAGATTCAATGTGATTACTGATATGTGAGGGCTTATTCTTGTCATTTTATTAATTGATTTCTAGTTGATTTGTGTATCCTTTATTCCTTTCTTTCTCTTTTATTTTTTATCGTTGTGGTTTGGTTGTTTTCTATAGGGGTAACATTTGAGTTCTTTCTGCTTATTTTTGTGTTTGCTGTGTCAGTGGGTTTTATAATTTTGTGTGTTTTCACAATGGTAGATATTCTTTCACTTCTAGGTGTAGGACTCTTAAGCTTATCTTGTGGAGCTGGTCTGCCCTCAGCTTTTGTCTGGGAAAGATTATTTCTTCTTCATTTATGTTTTATAATTTGCTGAGGATAGTATCCTTGACTGGCAAGTTTTTTCTTTCAATACTTTGAATATATCATTTCATTCTCTCTCCTTTCTTTCTGTTGAGAAATCTGCTGTTCAGCTGATGAGAGTTCCCTTGTAAGTGACTAGATGCTTTTCTCTTGCTGTTTTTAGTATTCTCTCTTTGTCTTTGACTTTTGTGTTTTGACCATAATGTGCCATGGAGAAGACCTTTTTGTGTCGTTATCTATTTGGGTATCTCTGAGCTTCCTGTATCTGGATGTCTACATCTCTTGCTAGAATTTTATATATTCTATATATATAATATATAATAACAGTTTTCAGCTGTTATTTCATTAAATAGATTTTCTTTCCTTTATTTTTTCTCTTCATCTCTGGGACCTCAAAATTTCAAATATTTGGTTGTTTTATGATGTCCCATATAGGGTCTTTGTTTCTTCTTCTTTTTTTGTTTTTCTATTTTTGTCTGACTGGGTTATTTCAAAAGAATTGGCTTTATGTTCTGAGATTCTTCTACTTGATCTAGTCTGTTGTGGAAGATTTTGAATGTATTTTATATTTTATTCAATGAATTATTCAGTTTCAGAATTTCTGTTTGGTTCTGTTTTATGATGAAATTGGTGAATTTCTTCTTCTTATCCTGAGTTTTTTTTTTTTTTCTGATTTCTTTGTATTGTTCTTCCAAATTCTCTTGTATCTCACTTAGCTTCTTTAATATAATTATTTTGAATTCTTTTGCTAGGATATAGCATTTTTACCCCATTGGAATGTTTCTGGAGAATTATTATGTTCCTGTGGAGATGTCATGTTTCCTTCTTTTTTTTTTTTTTTTGTTATTTCCTGTGTTTATTCTTATTTTTTTGAATTTGCTTTTGTAGGGGAGGCTTTTTTCCTAAAGATGTATCTATGGTTAATAGGGTTGGATAGGGCATTTTCACTTTGATTCTGGGTGTGTGCAGTATTGTTGTTATGTAGTGTTATGATTTTTTTTTTTTTGGCTGTAAACAGTGCCTTTGGTGTCTGTGATTTCTTCATTGGCTTTGGTTGTGATGGTTAGTGGAGGGTACGGTGAAGTTTTATTGGGGATGAGGAGTGATACAGTTTAGATATTTTCCCCTCCAAATCTCATGTTGAAATGTAATCCCCAGTGTTGGAGATGGGGCCTGGTGGGAGGTAATTGGATCATAGGGGTTGCTTTCTCATAAAAGGCTTATGGTGCTGTCCTCACAATAGTAAGTGAGTTCTTGCAAGACCTGGTTGTTTAAAAGTATATGGTACTTCTTCTTGTTCTCTTTCTTGCTCCTTCTCTTGCTGTGTGACATTCTTTGTCCTGTGTTGCCTTCTTTTATGAGTAAAAGCCCCCTAAAGCCTCCCCAGAAGCTGAGCAGATGCCAGCGCCATGCTTGTACAACCTGCAGAACCATGAGCCAGTTAATACTCATTTTTTCATAAATTACCCAGTCTCAGTTATTCCTTTAATGCAAGAATGGCCTAGCACAAGGACACAAGGTAGGCAAGTCCTTGGGCTCTGGTGGTGGCAGTGGCGGTCCAGACATGCCTGTTTTGGGGCCCCAGCGTAGTGTATGCTGGTACTAGTATTAGTGTGTCTAGGCACATTTATTCTTTGGCCTCCTTATAGTTTGGATGGTGCTGGCAATGGTAGTGGTATGCTGGGTAGGTGGATGGGTTCTTGGATTCTTGGGCAGCAAGTGTGGCATGGGTGATGGCAGTAGTAGTGAACAGGACAACCTTCTGGCTCCCAAGCAGTAAGTGCTTGGTGTTGGAGGTGACTGTGATGGACTGGGTGGGCCAGTCCCCAGAACTTCCGGTTATGAGTACCGGTGGGTACCAGTTGTGGAGGAAACAGCAGGTTGTATGGGTCCGACCTCAGGCTTCTGTGATGAGTGCTTAGGTAGCAAAGGTGGTAGATGGATCAGGGTGATCCCCAGTCCCCAGATGGTGTGCTTGGGGACTTGGGCACAGAGCTGGGTCTGCTGGACCTGACCTTAGGCCCCCCAGTTGTATGTGCTGGTTCTTCTGGTAAGCAGGGGTGGGGTGATCCCCAGGCCCTTGGCAGAATGCTGCTATTGATTTTCTTTTCCAATGTGAGTTGAAATTTTCTTGTATATGCCAGTATATTTGGACTGTATCCTGGACATTCTAATTACTGACTATGAAGCTATGGGTCTCATGGTCTTAAGTCCTATAGAACATATCAATATGTTTCAACAGATAGTCGACCTAGTTAGGTTCAACCTTCTGTGGTTCATTTTTCTATTTTTACATGTACATAACCAGGCTGGCTCAGATGTGCATTTGCTTCCACTGGAAACAGAAGTGATATGAGAAAGGTTCTATCTACCAACTTTGTTGGTTTTGGCTAATAAAACCAATAAAGGTTTTATTGGTTTGAATTGATGATTTCAGTTGATGAAAGGACTTTGTATGATGTGTGTTATAGGAAAATAAAATAGGTTTGCTTTCTTCATTTCTTTCAGATTTGGAGTCAAAATATGGACCTGAGAAAGTATCTTCAGAAAATGATACCTCTGAAGTAAATTTACCCAAACAGGTTATAAAGCAAATAAGTACAACTCTTGGCCTTGAGGCCTTTTATTTTAGAAATGACTCAGAATATAGAAGATTTGAGGGACTACAGGGATATCAAGAAGGAAATATCAATCAAAAGATGATCAGCTATGAAAAATTGCCTACTTATACTCCTCATGCTTCTCTTATTTGCAATACACATAAACCGTATGAATGTAAGGAATGTGGGAAATACTTTAGTCGTAGTGCAAATCTTATTCAGCATCAGAGTATTCATACTGGAGAGAAACCCTTTGAATGTAAGGAGTGTGGGAAAGCCTTTCGACTTCACATACAATTTACTCGACATCAGAAATTTCATACTGGTGAGAAACCTTTTGAATGTAACGAATGTGGAAAGGCCTTTAGTCTTCTTACCCTGCTTAATCGCCACAAGAACATTCACACAGGTGAGAAACTGTTTGAATGTAAGGAATGTGGGAAGTCCTTTAATCGTAGTTCCAACCTTGTTCAACATCAGAGTATTCATTCTGGTGTAAAACCATATGAATGTAAGGAGTGTGGGAAAGGCTTTAATCGTGGTGCACACCTTATTCAGCATCAGAAAATTCATTCCAATGAGAAACCCTTTGTATGTAAGGAATGTGGGATGGCCTTTCGATATCATTACCAACTTATTGAACATTGCCAAATTCATACTGGTGAGAAACCCTTTGAATGTAAAGAATGTGGAAAGGCATTTACTCTTCTGACAAAGCTTGTTCGACATCAGAAGATTCATACTGGTGAGAAACCCTTTGAATGCAGGGAATGTGGGAAGGCCTTTAGTCTTCTCAACCAGCTTAATCGCCATAAGAACATTCACACTGGTGAAAAACCGTTTGAATGTAAGGAATGTGGGAAGTCCTTTAATCGTAGTTCAAACCTTGTTCAACATCAGAGTATTCATGCTGGTGTAAAACCATATGAATGTAAGGAGTGTGGGAAAGGCTTTAATCGTGGTGCACACCTTATTCAGCATCAGAAAATTCATTCCAATGAGAAACCTTTTGTATGTAGGGAATGTGAGATGGCCTTCAGATATCATTGCCAACTTATTGAACATTCTCGAATTCATACTGGTGACAAGCCATTTGAATGTCAAGACTGTGGGAAGGCCTTCAATCGTGGCTCAAGCCTTGTTCAACATCAGAGTATTCACACTGGTGAGAAGCCCTATGAATGTAAGGAGTGTGGGAAGGCTTTTAGACTGTACCTACAACTTTCCCAACATCAGAAAACTCACACAGGTGAGAAACCATTTGAATGTAAGGAATGTGGGAAATTCTTTCGTCGTGGTTCAAATCTTAATCAACATCGAAGTATTCATACCGGAAAGAAACCCTTTGAATGTAAGGAATGTGGGAAAGCCTTTCGACTTCATATGCACCTTACTCGACATCAGAAATTGCATACTGGTGAGAAACCCTTTGAATGTAAGGAGTGTGGGAAAGCCTTTCGACTTCATATGCAACTTACTCGACATCAGAAATTGCATACTGGTGAGAAACCCTTTGAATGTAAGGAAGGTGGAAAGGTTTTTAGTCTTCCCACCCAGCTTAATCACCATAAGAACATTCACACAGGTGAGAAGCCATCTTGAATGTAAGGAATGTGGAAAGTCCTTTAATCGTGTCTCAAACCATGTTCAGCATCAGAGTATTCGTGCTGGAATAGGCTTCATTCCAGTGTGGGAAAGGCTTCATTCGTGGTTCAAACCTTACTCACCATCAGAAAATTCATTCCAGTGAGAAACTCTTTGTATGCAAGGAGTGGAGGAAGACCTTTAGATATCATTACCAACTTATTTAACATTACCAAATTCACACTGGTTAAAAACCCCTTTGAATGTAAAGAATGTGGAAAGGCCTTCAGTTTTCTGACACAGCTTGCTGGACTTCAGGTCATTCATACTGGCGAGAAGCCATTTGAATTTGAGAAATGTGGGAAGGCTTTTAATAGTGGCTCAAACCTTGTTCGACATCAGAGTGTTCATACTGGTGAGAAACTCTACAAATGTAAGGAGTGTGGGAAAACTTTCAGATTTTGTTTGGTCCTGACTGCATATCAAAGAATTCATACTGGTATGAAACCCTGTGAATGTACAGAATTTGGGAAGACCTTTAGTTGTAGCTCAAACATTGTTCAACATGTTAAAATTCATACTGGTGGGAAACCCTATAATGTAAGGAATGTGGGAAAGCATTTACTGTGGATGATCAGCTGTCTCAACATCAGAAAATTCATAATAGTTAGAAATTTTGTGACTATAAGGAGTGTGGACAAGCCTTCACTGTGTATGAAAAATTTACTCAACACCATAGAGCTCATATTGATGAGAAATCTTGTGAACATAAAAGAATGTGTGAAGAACTTTCATCACGGCCTGGGATTTGCTCAACTTCTGAGTATTCATACTTCTGAGAAATCTTTGAGTGTAAGGAATATGGGGCGTTTTATAGCCACACTAAATACCTTGGGGTTCGGAGAAGATAATTCTTGTGAGAAAGTCTTTGAATGAGGAATATAGGGTAGCTGTCATGTTCACAATATACTCCCTATGAAATAATTTACCAGATACAGGCATACCTCGCTGAATTGTGCATTGCAGTTATTGTGTTTTATACAAACTGAAGGTTTGTGGCAACCCTGTGGTGAGCAAGACGATCAGGTCCATTTTCCCAACATCAGATGTGCATTTCGTGTCTTTATGTCACATTTTGGTAATTCTCAGAATATTTCAAACTTTTTCATTGTTATATATCTATCATGGTGATCAATGACCAGTGATTTTTGATGTTACTATTGTAATTGCTTTGGGATACCACAAATTCTGCCCATAAAAGATGGTAAACCTAGTTGATACTTGTTGTGGGTTTTGAAAGAATAGTCAAATATACAATCATATACCCCACCCTAGATTCAAAATTGTTAACAATTTGCACGTTTATTTTTTGTATATTTGTTGTACCATTGAGAATAAGTTTTAGACATCATGACACTTTACCCTTTATTTAATCAACATGTGTATCAACCAAACATAAAGACAATATCATATAGCCATTGTACCATAATTACCCTTAAGGAAAGTATTCATAATTCTGTAATATCATTCCATTTTCAGATTTCTTCATTGGCTTCCAAACCATCTTTTACAGCTATTCATATTCAAAGGAGAATCCATTGCAGAATCTGCATTGCATTTGGTTATCTCTCTTTAGTAGCCTGGAAATCCTATGAATGTAGACTCTCAAATTTTGGTAGGTATTAGAATCAACAGTGGAACTTAGTAAAGCTACAGAGGCTTAAGCCCTAGCTTATAATTCTGGGCCTCTATGTTTTTTATTATTTCTCCAGGTGATTGTGATACCAACCAGAGTTAGAGAGCCACTGACCTAGAACATTTCTCCTCTCTCCTCATTCTTTTTTTTTTTTTTTTGCAGTTGCAAGATTTAATAGAGTGAAAACAGAGCTCCCATACAAAGGGAGGGGACCCAAAGAGGGTAGCCGTTGCCGGCTCGAATGCCTGGGTTTATATCCTGATCATTGTCCCTCCCACTGTGCTCTCAGGCAATAGATGATTGGCTGTTTCTTTACCTCCTGTTTTTGCCTAATTAGCATTTTAGCGGGCTGTCTTTCCTACCTGATTGGTCGGGTGTGAGCTAAGTTGCAAGCCCCGTGTTTAAAGGTGGATGTGGTCACCTTCCCAGCTAGGCTTAGGGATTCTTAATCGGCCTAGGAAATCCAGCTAGTCCTGTCTCTCAGTACCCTCTCTCAACAGGAAAACCCAAGTGCTGTTGGGGAGGTTGGCCAACAACTGCTCTAATTGCTTCCTGCTGAATTGGGGTGTAGTAGGAGTTGTGCAGTTGAGATTTCCTCGGGACGGGTGCCTTTGATGTCATTAACATTGGAGCATGGGCTAGCAGGCCGGTCCAGGGTCCGTGGTAGATTTTAGTCATGGACTGCATCTGGGGCCCCATTTGAAGAACTATTTGTAGCTTTACAGCTTCGATTCTGGAAAAGACAAACTTAACAAGGAGGTTAAAGATACAGGGATTGAAATGTATGGCCTGCAGTGCAGGGGATTATTTCTTTGGCACACTTCACAGGCCCTGACTATCTGCTTGATAGTTTTGAAAAGGCCTGGTCCATCTCCTCATTCTTAAAAAATGAGATTGAATTTTGATTAGCCCAGGAAAGTTGTCTATGTGTTTAGATTTCTTTCTTTATAGTGTCATTTAGTCTTATTCTCTTTGTTGCATATTCTGTACAAGGGAATTTGAGTCCAGAGGCTCTGTTAGGTCAGATTGAACATTTTGGGGAAGAATACTTTGTAGGCTATTTGTATGTCATGTTTTACTGTCAGAAAACATTTAAGTACAGGTCCTTGCATTAGTGAAACTAAGTTTGATCATTTGGGTAAGCTGGTAACCACCATAAGTCCATCGTAAAGATCTAATTTGTAGTGGGTAAATAATCTATGGAGAGACTTTGACCTCTGGATATTTATAGTCATGTGTATTTTAGCTGTGGATTGAATACAAAATGAAAATTGAGATAGACTATTCAAAAATGAACGCCATTAAGGTTGTCAACATAAGTCAACTTGTGTGATAAGGCTGACAGTATACGCAGTACAAAATTAGCACCCTCTAGTTTATTCAGGGAGCCAAGATTGTTTTGTCTGGAACCTTGTTTTTGTTCAGCATTTATCATCAGCACCTATATACATCATGGCTGGTACGTGAGCTGTTGATAAACTTTGAAAAAAAATTAAGCCTTTAAATCAAGCTATAAAACATGATCCCATTGTGGCATCATGAATTAGAGAGATTAACTTTTTTAAAGATCAATAATAATCCTTTGTGATTTTATTCCAGTGCATTTAAAAATCTATAAAATGATAATTTATATTGATAGCTTTCTTCTTTCTGTGAATATACCCTTATCAGATTATTATGCTTTTGATAGACTACTTAATTCTATTTCTTAACATTTAATTGTATCTATAATCATAAGTAAAGTTATAATTTTCTAAACATTTTTCAGGTTTTGTTAATGCAATGATCTTATAAATCTTACAAAACGAGGCTATTTAAAACCTGGCTTTCTAGTCTCATGTTCCTATTTTTTATTTCCAGTTTCATCTTTTTCGTATTGATTGTCTTTGACTTTCTTTTTTGAACTCAACAGATTCCGTGGGTATTAAGCCAGCACAACTCCTTTATGGGTCATTGCACATTCTGGTATCTCATTAAGAACTGTCATAAAAGAAAGATCCCTGGAGGCCTTCCAGTGAAACTCTATCATCATGCAATATTGGGATTTCTAAGCTGGAAGTCACAGTCCCTTTGCAAACATAATAAAACACTTTAAAATATTTGCTAAAGTTACAAACCAAGTATGTAAAAATTTAAAAATCACCTACTACTTTTAAAAGCAGAGAAGGCATCCATAGACTATTTCCTTGCTTACAAGCTCAGTGAACATAGTGAATTCACTTACGAAAAGAATTTTCTCAATTTTAGTTGCTTTTCAAAAAAATTCTTATTCCTTTTATTTGTAATTCTTTGACATTGTGGCTGCTTCACGGTTTTGGTAATTGGACAGTTTGGTCTTTATTATGCTATTAACATTTTTACCTGTCCTGAAACAATGAAATACAATCAAAGAAACAGAAGATTGCTGGACCTTGAACCACATTATGATATCAGATGACCCAGAGTCATGGTTACTAAGTTGCTTAAATTTTTAGTAACAAAGATGTATTAGAAAGTGACAGGTCAATTAAATAATGGTTTTTTTGGATACGTTTAATTATATAATCCCCTTAAGTTGTGCTTAGTCAGCAGTATTTAATCTGTTGTCTATTATATATCTAACTAGTCTGGTATGTTTATTATATATTTATGTATTGCTTATTCATATCTTATTGGAGTAACTCATTTTTAAAACAATATATTTCATCTCCTAGGAGAAGAGGATCAAGTATGTGTTTTTATTCTTTTTCTTTAGGACATTGGGGTATATTCTTATTGTGAAATGTATTGAATATTTCATTTATTTGGTTTGTGAGTCTGACCTTCACTCCCTAGCACTGATTTTTATTTGGACCTCCTTTTACCTGATTCATAGGAGTTATGAGTAGCCATTAATATGGATACATTTTTCCCATTTCTAGTACACTGCCCCTTCCAAAAGTGTCTGACTTACTCAAACTTCTCTGTATTTGTTCCATCTTGCTTTTACAGATCAATACAAATAGGTAACTATACCTTCTAAACAAACATCAAGTTAGTGGAAAAAAGGCATATGAACAGTTCTTTCTCACCTACTATCAACAGTAAATTAAACATTCCTAACTGCAGCCTCCTTTTGTAAAATTTATAACCATTTATCTTTTGAGTGTGACATGATACTAGATGTATGATAATAATGTTTTGTGTATCAGTATGAACATGATTTTTAACAGACTTGTTCCAATGAACTATTATAGAGATGGTCCCCAACAATGTCAACTAACAATTTCTCAGCTTTATGATGGTGCAAAAGTGATATGTTGCTATAGTTTGGATATTTGTCCCTCCAAATCTCATGTTGAAGTTTGATCTCAGTGTTGGAGGTGGGGCCTAATGGAAGGTGTTTGGGTCATGGCGGAAGATCCCTCATGAATAAATTAATGCCCTCTCTGGATTGAGGGGTGAGTAAGCTATCACTCTGTTAGTTTTTGTGAGAGCTGGTTGTTCAAAAGAACCTGGCACCTCCTCCCTCACCCTCTTGTTTTCTCTCTTGCCATGTGATGTCTGCATACACTGGCTCTCCCTTCATCATCTGCCATGAGTGGAAGCAGCCTGAGACCCTTAGCAGAAGCAGATGCTGCACCATGATTCTTGTACATTCTGCAGAACAGTGAGCCAAATAAGCCTCTTTATTAATCACCCAGCCTCAGATATTCTTTTATAGCAATACAAAATGGACTCAGACATACTTAGTCAGAGTATGCTCCTCAAATTAAGATGGGGCTATGTTACGTTGAAAATATTGTAGGTCATAAATACACATTTGGCATATGATGTGATGGGTTTATTTGGATATAACGCTGTCATAAGTTGAGAAGCATCTGTAGTAATTATGATAATTTGATGTGTAGCCAGTAGGAGTCCAGTTACATTTGTTTTTTTGACTTCTTTTTTTCTTTTCACTTTTTAAACGAATATTGTGTTCAGGTCCTAAGAAGATGTTTTAGACTGATCCTTCTTTGTTGGTCCATGTCCCCCATGCCTCTTGTCCTGAGTCATGGAATCAACCCACAATTCAGTACCCTCGTAAGGTGTCCTGGTTCTATTTAGAGGAAAAGAGCCTTAGAGACCAAGAAATCTGGCTGCTGTGGGTGCACATGGCAGTTACAGGTATGGAAAAAAGATGCTGCTTTTGTTAGAATTCTTTTAATAGTTTCAGAGTAGAAAATGTCATCGTCAGGTCAGAAGTTCACTCTGATTTTTCTCAACTTACATTTCTATGATCTGCTCTTGTTTGCATTTGGTATTTTATTGAATTATAAGGTTTTATGTATGGTGATAGCTGAGAAGTTTATCTCCTGCTAGGGCCTGCCTGAAATGACATATTAATCTGCTTGCCCATTTTTGGAGATATTGGTCTGATTCAAATTTGTCATGGTGTTTCTGAGCAGTGTTATGAAGAACATTCAATAATGGATAATAGATAGACAGATAGATGGATAGATAGATAGATAGATAGATAGATAGATAGATAGATAGATAGATTTATATTTGAGATGGAGTTTTGCTTTTGTTGCCCAGGCTGGAGTGCAATGGTGCAGTCATGGCTCACCACAACCTCTGCCTCCCAGGTTCAAGCGATTCTCCTGCCTTAGCCTCCCAAGTAGCTGGGATTACAGGTGCCTGTCACCATGCCCAGCTAATTTTTGTATTTTTAGTAGAGACAGCTTTCAGCATGTTGGCCAGGCTGGTCATGAACTCCTAACCTCAAGTGATCCGCCCGCCTCAGACCCCAAAGTGCTGGGATTACAGGTGTGAGACATCTCGCCCAGCCGACAATAGATAATATTTTGAATGTTCATAGATTCCCCAGAAAAAAACTGGACAGAAGATTTCTGTCATCCTTTTTTTTTTTTGAGACGGAGTCTCGCTGTCTCGCCCAGGCTGGAGTGCAGTGGCTCGATCTCTGCTCACTGTAAGCTCTGCCTCCTGGGTTCACGCCATTCTCCTGCCTCAGCCTCCTGAGTAGCTGCGACTACAGGAGCCCGCCACCATGCCCGGGTAATTTTTTTTTTTTTTTTTTTTTTTTAGTAGAGACGGGGTTTCACTGTGTTAGCCAGGATGGTCTCGATCTCCTGACCTCGTGATCCGCCTGCCTCGGCCTCCCAAAGTGCTGGGATTACAGGCATGAGCCACAGCGCCCAGCCTTCTGTCATCCTTTTATAGGGTATTATGATAATCCAGTTTGCAGTATGGGGGATGAGAGACCTGTGTGTTCTAATTTCTAGGATACCATTCCATTTCTATGAGTCTTCTGCACAAGTGTGGTCTCTCGGGTTTCACTGTGGTTATTTGTAATTGCTGAAAGTGAAACTTTCTCCTTGGATTCCCCAGCGGGTCAGAGTCTGTTATTATAGATTAGAGTCCAGGATTATAGATCTAGTAATTTTTATTAACAGTTGGCTATGACTATCTAGAGTAAGGACTGCATTTATTTTTCCAAGATGTTGTCATGTGACATAACTTATGGCCAGTAGGATGTAAGTGAATATTTTGGCAGTTCTAGAAACCTCTCTTAAAACACAGCTGGCTTAATATATTAATATTTGAGAAATCTGGGTGAAGGATATCCAGAAATTCTTTACGATTTTTCCCAGTTCTGTGTAAGCCTGAGAGCTCATACCATTCTGATGC
Organism: Pongo abelii; assembly: GCF_028885655.2. Taxonomy (NCBI): domain Eukaryota; kingdom Metazoa; phylum Chordata; class Mammalia; order Primates; family Hominidae; genus Pongo; species Pongo abelii. Next base: position 45,859,693 of record NC_072005.2, on the reverse strand, counting down.
CAGAAGTGGAAGAATTCATGATTGGTTTGGAACAAGGCCACAATATCAGGCTTACATCCATATTATATGACAGAGAAATTGACCTTATCTTGTTTTATCCGCTTTAATTTGGTGCAGTTTTACTATTTTACTCACAACCAAATTTAATCTTAAATGATACACCTAGATTGTCATATATTAAGACTAAGAACAGTCAATGTATTCTATGTTTTGTAGCTCAAAAGCACAGATCTGCAGAGAGGAGAGCATCTATCCCATGCGTGTTGTCATGTGCTTATCCCACACCCTATTAAAACCACAGTACCTGTAAGGGAGACATTTTTTTTTCTTCAAGAATATGTATTTCTGCCACATCTATGATTCTCCAAAATGAGATGACAGAAAATGCTAAACAATTGTTAGATGACTGTATGAAGTTCCACTTCTGGATAATAGGATACGGAGACTCTGCAGGCTCATTTACCAGCAAGACAAGTAAAAGTGGAAAAAAAAAAAACCCAAAAACTATTTTTAAAACCTTACTATTTGAGATCTGAAAGAGTGCAAAGAGTATACAGTGAATGAAATATCTAACAACAAAGTCTACTAAAACTTGGTAAGAGCAGTGAGAATTCATGGTATTTAAGACACAGCCCACTCTTTTCTTGTCTTCACAGCTCAGTTTTATGGAAGCTTCACACTGGGTGGATGCTGCCAAGATTATGTGGCTACAGCTCTCAATCAAGTTTTATAACAACAGGAGGGTCAGGCTTCCAGGGATTCTTATTCCCACCTCCTCTCAGTTGAAGAGGCTAAATTCCTGGTGATACAACTAAGAGGCTTGGGGCTCCATTGCTTCCCCCGCTCCCACCCATAGGTTGGAAGCTCTACCCAGGCACAGTGAACTCAGATTTGGGCCCTGATTGCCTTTGCCTCAGCTTGCTTGAAGGCAGAGGTTTCACAAGAAGAGAAACAAAATGGCTACCACCCAGCCCATTGCCCAGAATGGTGGTTCAGACATTTTGTCCAGAGGGAGAGACAGTCTATAAGAATAGAGCTCTGAAGCTCTCTCGAGAAGAATGGAATTTATTTGAAACAGTGTCAAAAACTTCCCTTAATTAAAAACAACATGAACCATAAGTCAGCTAGTTAATCAGATAATTCCAGGGGAAGACACAGCTAAGGAGCCCTCCTAAAGTCAAAAGAAACCTTAAAGACTGGCCTCGAAAACTAGCCCTGCTTGGCTTAAATTATACCAAACTGCTTAGTAATGAATGCTCCAAGGAATTGTTAAGAACAGTAGAGTGATCAGACAGAAGCCAGTGGAGCCTAGTGGGCTAGAAATAATATCAAAGGAGACAAACATCTTAACACAGAGATCAGGGAAAGATGGTCAAAGAGACTCCTGTTTAAAACCATACCAGGGTATACTCTGCATATGTCCAAGGCTGTACCCTCTGAAGAGCAACAAAATGCTTCCCATTGCAAACTATTTCACTAAAATAGCTTAGTGAAAACACAAAACAAATAACTACGGGTAACTCTGCGTATGTCCAAGGCTGCACCCTCTGAAGAACAACAAAATGCTTCCCACTGCAAGCTATTTCACTAAAATAGCTTAGTCAAAACAGAAAACAAATAACAACAAAACAAAACAAACAACAAAACCACTCTGAAGAACAACAACAAAAACCACTCTGAAGAAGGGGACAGGGAATCAGTATCCAGAATTGCCATAGTATGTTACCTAATATGTCCACTTATCAACAAGAAATTGTAAGACATACAAAGAAACTAAAATGTTCGACTTACAAACAGGAAAAAAGCAGGCAACAGAAATGGCCTTTGACAGGAAACATATCAGATTTAAAAGACAAAAACTTCAAGGTAGCCATTATATATACATTCACAGCAGTAAGGGAAAATATAATGTCTCATCAAATAAAGAATATCAATAAGGGAAATCATAAGATGAACCAAATGTAAATTCTGGAGTTGAAGGATATAATAACCAATATAAAAAAATCATTAGAAGGGCTAAATAAGTTTGAGCTGGCAGAAGAATTAGAAAACTTTCAAATAGATCAATAGAAATTATGCATCCTCAATTCCATCTTCCCATTAGAAAATAGAATAAGAAAATGAAGAGATAGGATGAGAAAATAGAACAAAGAAATATAAACAGAGCCTCAGAGAAATTCAGGACGCCTTTCAGTGCACCAATGTACATGTAATGAGAATACCATAAAGTGGGGAGAAAGAAGCACAAAAAGATTCAAAGAAATAATGGCTAAAAAATCCATAATTTGTCGAACAAACATTAATCTATACTCACAAGCATCTCAACAAACTGTGAACAGAATGAATGCAAACATGTCCACAAACAGACACATCATAGTAAAAATGTTAAAAGTGAAAGGAAATGTTGAAAGCTGTAAGAGAAAAACAATGTGCCACAAGGGTACCCCAATAGATTAACAGCAAACTTCTCATCAGAAACAATGGAGGGGATGTAAGACACTGGGATGATATATTCAAAGTACTCAAAGGACAAAAGCTTTGTCAGCCATGATCTTATGTCTAGTAATGCTGCCTTCAAAAAAAAGGTGAAACAAAGCCCTGCCAGATCTGCCATATGAGAAATTGTAACAAAAAAAATTATTAATTCTGAAAGCAAGTAAAACACATGAAAATTAAAAATCACATTTTTAAAAAGAACAAAATTAATATTTATAATTAAAGGTAATTATAGCCAGGCACAGTGGCTCACGCCTGGAATCTCAGCACTTTGAGAGGCTAAGGTGGGCAGATTGCCTGAGGTTGGGAGTTCAAGACCAGCCTGGCCAACATGGCAAAACCCCGTCTCTACTAAAAATACAAAAATTATCTGGGCATGGTGGCGTGCACCTGTAGTCCCAACTACTTGGAAGGTGAGGCAAGATAATCACTTGAAACCAGGAGGCAGAGGTTACAGTAAGCTGAGATCATGCCACTTCACTCCAGGCTGGGCAGCAAAGTGAGACTCTGTCTCTCACACACACAAAATGGCAATTATAAAAGGCAGCATAAGTGCACATTTCTTTTACTTTTTTCTCTTAATAGATTTAACAAGCAATTGTATAATACAATATGTACATAATTGTATTATTGGCCATATGACATGGAAATGTAATATATTTGACAATAGCAGCATAAAGGAAGTAAATGACAGCAGAGTTGTATTGGAGTAAAGAAATGATACACGATAGTAACTAGAATTCACAGGAATGAATAAAAAGAAGTAGAAATAGTAAATAAAAAGCTATATATTAAAAATACCATATAAATATATATATATTCTTTTCCATCCTTAATAGACATAAACCTATACAGAATAAGTATAATGTATTTTTGAGTCTGTAGCATGTGTAGACATAATAATGTAGAACAATAATAGAATTAAAAAGTAGGATAGATTAGAGCTACATAAATAACATTTATATATCTCACTGGGATCAAGTTAGTATTATTCTGAAGCTGATTCTAAGATGTATATAATAAACCCTACAGCAGTCATTAAGAAAATAACAAAAATACAATGAATAAAAAAGAAATTTAAATGTGTTATTGTAGAAAATCAACACAGAGGAAGGCAGTAAGAAAAGAAATGTGGGACTGGGTGAACTATAATACAGAAGAAAAACAACATGGCAAAAATAAGTCATTCCTTATCAATAGTTACTTTAAATGTAAATGGATCAAACTTGGCAATCAAAAGACATAGATTGGCAGATGATAAATGAACGAGATCCAACTAAATGCTATCTATAAGAAAGTCACTTTAGATCTAAGGACACACATAGTTTGAAAGTGAAAAGATGGGCCGGGCGCAGTGGCTCACGCCTGTAATCCCAGCACTTTGGGAGGCCGAGGCGGGCGGATCATCTGAGGTCAGGAGTTTTAGACCAACCTGATCAACATGGAGAAACCCCGTCTCTACTGAAAATACAAAAACTTAGCCGAGCTTGGTGGCGAGCGCCTGTAATCCCAGCTACTTAGGAGGCTGAGGCAGGAGAATGGCGTGAACCCGGGAGGCGGAGCTTGCAGTGAGCCAAGATCGTGTCACTGCACTCCAGCCTGGGCGACAGAGCGAGACTCCGTCTAAAAAACAAACAAACAAACAAAAAGAAAGTGAAAAGATGAAAAAAGATATTTCATGCAAACAGCAATTAAAAAGAGTGGGCATGGCTATATTAATATCAGACAAAATATACTATAAGTTAAAAAAGGTTAGAAGAGACAAAGAATATATAATAAAATGGTCAACTTACCAAGAAGATATATCAATTACAAATACATATACACTAAACACCTGAGCTCCAAAATTTATGAAGGAAACATTGACAGAATTGAAGGAAGAAATAGACATCTATGCAATAATAGTAGGAGACTTCAATACACTACTTTTAATAATATGTAGAGGAACAGGACAGAAGATAAATTAGGAAATAGGGGACTTGAACCAATTGGACCTAACACACATATATACATAACATTTCCACTCAACAATAGCAGAGTGCACATTTTCCTCAAGTGCATGTGGATTATTATCCAGGATAAACTATGTCTTAGGCCACAGAAGAAGTCATAATGTTAAAATATTGAAACTAGAATTCAATAGCATAAGTAAAACTGTAAAATCCACAAGTATATGAAAGTTAAGTACACTCTAAACTAGTGGATCAAAGAAGAAATCAAAACAAATGAAAATGAGGTAAATGAAAACACAACATACCAAATTTATGGGATGCAGCAAAAGCAGTGTTAAGGGAATTTTATAGCTGTTAGTGTTTACATTAAAAAAGATTTCAAGTCAGCAACCTGACTTTATGCCATTAGAAACTAGAAAAGAAGAAGAAACTAAATCTGAAGCTAGTGGAAGGAAATGAAAATATTAGGCTTGAGATTAACATATTAGAGAATAAAAAATAGAGAAAATTAGTAAAACTAAGAGTTGGTTATTTTAAAAGTTCAACGAAATTGAGAACCATTAGGCAGATTGATTAAGAGAGAAAGACTGAAATAACTAGGATCAGAAATGAAACAGGGAACATTCCATTCCTACCAACTGTATACTAATAAAAAGCATTATTCAAGAGTACTTTTTACAATGGTATTCCAATAAATTTGATAACCTAGACAAAATGGAAAAGTTTCTAGAAACACACACCTTTCTAAGACTCAATAATGAAGAAATAGAAAATCTGAATATACCTATGACCAGTAAGGAGACCGAATAGTAATCTAATACCTCCTAACAAAGAAAAGCCAAAGACTACATGGTTTCACTGGTGAAGTCTACCAAATGATTTTACATCTTTATTCTTTTCTAGCACTATAGGCATTTAAAGCTAAAAATAAAAACATATTTAGCTGCTCCAAAAATTTGGATTGTTTTTGTTTTTATTAAAAATGCATTCTAGGCAAGGTGCGATGGTTCATGCCGGTAATCCCAGCATTTTGGGAGGCCGAGATGGGAGGGTTGCTTGAGGCCAGGAGTTTGAGACCAGCCTGGTTAACATAGTGAGATCCCCATCTCTATTTTTAAGAAGTAAAATAAAAATTACATCCTAATCTCTCTTATAATTTATGCTTTGATCCATGGAGTATTTAGCAATGTGTTGAATAATTTCAAAATATTTTTACATTTCCCAAATTTCCTCAGTGTTTGATTTCTAATTTTATTTTCACTGTGGTCAGATAATATACTTAGCATGACTTACTTTTAAAAAATATTATGATTTGCCATATATAGGTCTAGTATATTGTTTAGTTTAGAAAATGTTGCATGTTGAGTATGTATTTTATTGTTGGTTGAGTGTTCAACCAACCATCAGTTAAGACAAACTAGTTTGTAGTGTTGTTGAAGTCTTCTATATCCTTGCAGATTTTCTGTCTAGTTGTTATATGTATTGAGAATAGAGTGTTAAAATCTCCACCTTCTATTGTTGAGCTGTCATTTTCTCCCTTCAGTTTTGTCAGTTTTCCTTTCATGTATGTAGTCTTCTGTTTTTAGGAGCATATATGTTCATTGTAGTTATATTTTTCTGATTAACTCGCCCTTTTATCATTAAATAAATCTCTCTCTTTTTCTCTAGTAACATTTTGAAAGTCTGTTTTGTCTGATGGTAGTATAACCATTCCTGTTCTCTTCTGATCACCATTTGTATGGTATCTATTTGTATGTTTTTCCATCCTTTTGTTTTCCATCTGTTTTCAGCTTTTAAAAAGAACTAATGTATATCTTAGCTTAAAAAAATCTATTTGAGATTATTGCTAAAATAATAACAATAGTCGTCAGGCATGGTGGCTCACACCTGTAATCCCAGCACTCTGGGAGGCTGAGGTGGAAGGATTGCCTGAGCCCAGGAGTTCACGACCAGCCTGGGCAATATAGTGAGACCCTGTCTCTACAAAAAATTAGAAATAAAATTTTAAAAATCAAGATAAATAAAATAATATCAATAGTGTACAGAAAGTTTACTCCAATATAGCTCCCTTCCTTTGTGCTATCATAGTAATATGAATGTGACACAAATTACAACTTTATACATTATGGACAAAATAATACAATTATATAATTATGGTTTTATGCAGTTATCTTTAATCAGTTAAAATAAAAAAGTAAAAGTGTATATTATCTTTTATTTACCTACGTAATGACTTTAATCAGTGCTCATTATTTCTTTGTGTGGATTCCAGTGACCATCACCTTTCATCCTAAAGAACTTTAATATTTCTTATTAGGAAAGTCTGCTAGCAACAAAGGCTTTCAGTCCTTATCTGCAATTCTCTTTATTTTGTCTATATTTTGAGAGAGAATATTCTGGATATAGAATTCTTGGTTGTCTGGTGGGGTTTTATTTGTTTTTTTGTTTTGTTTTGTTTTTTGTTTTTGTTTGTTTGTTTTTAGTACTTTGAATCTCATCCCACTGCCTTTTGGTCTCTGTTGTTTCTGATGAGAAGTCAGCCAATAGTCCTGTTGAGAATCTCGTTTATATGATGAATAATGTTTCCCTTGCTGTTTTCAAGATTTCCCTTTGTTCCTGGCTTCTGACAATTTGACTCTGGGGTAGCTCTCCTTGAGACATGTTGATTAAGTATTAATATCTGGGTTTATCTCACTTGGAGTGTGTTCACATTCTTGTAAATGTAGGTGTGTGTGTGTGTGTGTGTGTGTGTGTGTGTGTGTGTGATCAACTTCACAAAGAGTTTGGCCATTATTTTTCAAGCATTTTTTCTTTTTCTTTCCTTCTGACCCTCCTCTTATATGTATGCTGGTTTGCTTGATGGTGTGCTACATGTCTCTGATGCTTTCTTCATTTTTATTCCTTCTGTTTTTCTGTTCTTCAGACTGCATAATTTTATTGACCTATTTTCAAGTTCACTAATTATTTTTTCAGGTTAAATCTGCTATTGAGTTCTTCTAGTGAATTTTTCATTTCAGTTATTGTACTTCTCAACTCTAGAATTTCTACTTGATTCTTTCATTGCAGTAATAATTTCCATCTCTCTGTCGATAGTCTCTGGCAGGACATTATTGTCATACTCTTCTTTAAATTCTTTACATATGGCTTGTTTTAGTTCTTTGAACATAATTAAAATAGCTGCTTTCAGATCTTTGCTAAATCCAACATTTTTACTGTCTCAGAGACAGTTGTCTACTAGCTGCTTCATTCCCATCTTCTCTGAGTGAGCTACTTGGATTCTTTAGCTCCTGTGAAAGTTTGTTCATGCATAGATAGAAGTTTAAATTGATGTTTCTGTGAGAGCTAAGTGCTGGAAAGTCCCATTCTGCTATCTTGCTGACATCACTCCTGTTAAGATTTTCTATTTTTTCTTGAGTCAGTGATAGTTTGTGTGTTTCTAGGAGTTTTTCCTTTCCATTTAGGTTATTTTGTTGACATACAATTGTTTATAATTTTCTTCTATCATCATTTTCATTTTTGTAAGTTTAGTAATGTCTCCACTTTCAGCTCTGACTTTAGTAATTTTGGTGTTTTCTCTTTTTTCTTGTTCAGTCCTGCTACAGTTTTGCCACTTTTTTTGATCTTTTCAAAGAACCAGCTTTTAATTTTGTAAATTTTTTCTATTATTTTTCTATTTTCTATTTAATCTAACCTCACTTTTATCTTTATTATTTCCTTTCTTCTCCTGGTTTTGTTCTTTTTTTCTATTTTTCATATTCTAATTCCTAAATGTATACAGTTAGGTCATTGATTTGACATCTTTCCTCCTTTTTATAGGCATGTAGAGCTATAAATTTTTCCCTGAGTAGTAAGCATCTCATGAACTTTAGTGACATGTGTTTTTATTTGTATTTATCTAAAATGTTTTCTAAATTCTCTTTTTATTTGTTCTTTAACCCTTTGGTTGTTTAAGATTCTGTTTATTTGGCACAAAACAGCAATATCATCTATCCTTACTCCTATTCAGTATAGAAATTCAATAGAATTTCAGTTATCAGAACTTGCCAACATGAAGACAATGGGATTTAGTCCTACAAATTAAGGAAGAAACTGAATGAATAAAGTCATGAACTAACATATTATATACAGGATTTAATTTTGAAATTCTTCAATTTTGCATAGGAATTTCTTCAGTTATGGCAGTAGGCTTTTGATGGTGCTCCCATTTTTAACTGGATACATTTACAATTTGTGTTAGAATGGAATGCAATTGAGAAGGTTTATGTTTCTGTAACACCTAAATTTGGCTTAACATTCAAAGGTATCATAAATTGAGCCAATTTGTTTGGCTTTAGGAATAATTTTTAAATAAATGTACCCTTCCTAGACTAAGTGGCAAAAAAAAAAAAAATAGAGATGTCCTGTGAAGGCAAAATACGTCAACTGCTAAAATATTTGCAATCTAATATTCCATATTCACAATACTCATGAGGATATTTTCCATTTCATTGGATATATTCTAAGACTTCTGATTACCTTAGTATATGCAGAGTATATATCTCAATTTAAAAGGTATGGTGTTGAGAGAAGTGCCATTTGAAGGTAGCTATAATTTCAAGTTTATTAACCATAAAGTCCAGCATTGAAGATTACATAAAATTTTATCAAAATTTAAAAATAATAGACTGTTTTGAAAAAATATCCTTAAAAATATGGTGATACTGGCTAAGAAATTGATTAAAGCATTGGAATATATACCAAAAATAATTATTCTGCTCTTTAATGTACAGTCAATATACATAGCTTAAAATTTTTTCCTTACTACAAAAACATTATTTTGTTTTAATGCAAATATGTTATTGTTTACCCTTTAGGATATAACAGAAAATTATGACTCATAAAGGAAATTTTCAAACATTATATAATTTCAATTATCATAGTATTCATACATTTTAAAATTTTTACTACTTTGGACAATATATAGTGAGCTGTTATTGATTTCTAATTTAATTCCATTTTTGTCAAAAACATGCTTTGTATGACTTGAGTCCATTTACTCATTTATTGAGACTTGTTTTATGGCCCAGAATATGGTATATGCTGGTAAGTGTCCCCTGTCCACCTAAGATGAATTTTACTGTCTTTGAGAAGAGTGTTCCAGAAGTGTAAATGAGATCAAGCAGGTTGATATGTTGTTTAGATAATCTATACCCTGTTGCTTTTCTGCATTAGTTCTATCAATTACCAAGAGAGATATGTTGAAATATCTGATTATAATTGTGGATTTGTCTGTTACTTTATTGATCTAACAGGTTTTTACTCACATACTTACAAGCTGTATTAAGAGCATAATTTAGGTTTGTTCTTTCCACTGGATGAACTGTATCCTTCATCATTATTATGATGTAACTTTCTTTATCCCTGATATAGTCTTTTTGGTGAAGTCACTTTGTTTTTAATATAGCCACTCCAGCTTTCTTTTGACTAGTGTTAGGATGGTATATATTTTTCCATCCTTTTACTCTTAACCTATTAGTGCTTTTATATTTTAAGTATTACCTGTAGGTAGCACGTATTTGGGTCTGACTTTAAAAAAAAAATCCAACCTGACAACCTTCTTAAGTTAAGGTGTTAGACCAGTTACACTTAATGTGATCATTGATACAATTAAGTTTGATATGTTGCTATTTGTTTTCTGTCACAGTCGGGAACGAAAAGACATTTTGCTCTTCATTATTCCATGTTTCCGCTTTATGTAGCATAAGAAACTACAAAAATCATTTTGAAAGTTCAATGTTGCTAGATTACAACAGTGAAATCAAGCTTTTCCTACGAAAAACAAACCCCCTTTGGCATTTGTTTAGACTGTTTTAAGAAAATGTGTTAATTATTTCATCCTTCAAGATAAGGCAAGTAATTCTCTGTGTACTTTATCTGTTTCCATGCCGTCCTGAATCACGTTTTTCTCTCCAGGTAACAGGAAGATTGTCTTGAAGAATCAAGTATATTTGATTCTGAAATCTCTCATGTAAACCACACTTCCTCTTCTAGTATAAAACCAACCATTCCTTTTCTTTCTTTTTTTTTTTTTTTTTTTTTTGAGACGGAGTCTCTCCATTTCCTTAGTTCAGGCTTTTCAAATTTATCCTAAGTCCCTTCAAATAGCACAAAGGGGAAGCCTATGCTCGGATTTGAGACGAAGAGGTCAAAGCAGCTACATTTTGACGTAATTTTACTTTAAATTCTTCTTTAAAAGTTCTGCTCATTTGCATTCTTCTGCATGGAGAGAAAAGGTAATTTACACTGACGCACCGAAAACAGCAACGCTCCTCTCAGATGGGGATCCTCGCCCGTAGCCGCAACCTCTGCACCCCACGGTCTGGAACTCCCACAAATCCATTAGGCTAGGGTCCCTTAGGAGCCCCCAATGTATGCTGGGATCAACCTGAACAGACTGTAGACCAAGGCTTCTGAGGTTCTTTCTGCTCAGGACTGTATTTCCCAGAGGCCACCGCACCGGAATTAACGGTTCCACTTCCTGTCTCCCGGGGTTGACGACGTAGCTGGGTAAGGTCTTCACGTCCTAGGAAGAAATCGGTGGCTGCGGGAGGTCTTCGTGGACTGGGACTCGAACCTGACCGAGCCGGCAGTGCGGGTGGGCGAGAGCGAGGCGCTCAGAGGAGGAACCCGGGGCGCAGACGGAATCTGCCAGATCCCTAGGCGTGCGTGTGCGCGGGCAACAGAGGATGGGGATTGTGCGATCTTGAGTGACGGAGGGGACTGTGTGAGTGTGTGCGTGAGGCCCTGTGCACAGGACCGGGACGGCGTGTGGACGCAGTGCGTTTTGCTGGGGATGTGTGAGTGTCACTGTGCCGGTGGTACTAGGCTCCTGCTGCTTCCTCCGTCTTTCCCCTTCGAAGCTGCGGAGGCTGCAGCAGAGGAATGAAAATGGCCCCAGTAGGGAGGTCAGATATTGAACCGAGAATGCAGCTTTGCACAAGAAGGCGCAGATCTGGACTCGGGGTGGGAATATGAGAGCTGGAAGTGCCTCTTGAGGGTCCCCCAGGAGGGCAGCTACATGTTGAGAACCCAGCGTTCCTCAGAGATCTGTCCCCAGGAACCAGCTTCAAACTCAGACCGATTCCTCCTCCTTTTATTTCCTTCTCATTTCGTACGAAGTGAGGGAAGTTGTGGCCATGGAGGGTGCTTTCAAACTTAGTCTGCGCTCCAAGAAAAGCCTGGAGTCTCACGCTTGCTGTATCCTTCTCCAGTCGTATTATTATCCAAAAGAAGGACCGGGAGGAGGATGAGAGCGTTATTGTTGCACACTTAAGTCAAGGGTGAGTTTGTGCTTTGTATTTGTTTAAGACATGCGTTTTTGATTTTAGAATATAGAGGTTCCTGTAAATTTTTAGTGCATTTCAGGAGAATATGCAAATTGATTCTTGCCCCCTCCCATTGTGCCGCCTCCCAGTGAGCCGTTCCCTGCCCTGCCTGCTCCCCACCTTTCCATTGAATATTCACAGAACCATTTGGCAAATCGTTCACACTGTCCTGTACGCTCTCTTCTTCTAAGCTGGTATAAAAATAGTCCTCCAGAGGTTTATATTAAAGCTTTATTTTAGACTGTGCTTTGAAAAGAAGATTAGTTTGTGGAATCACACGCCAGGTACCTGACTATCTTTACAGGCCTCCTTTTCCAAGTAGGGAAGAATGGAGATGATTGGGTGATTTCCATTCGTCTGTGAGGCTTTCAGGAATCGGACAGTGATTGCACAGAAATTGGTATCAACCAGAGTCAGGATTTTTCGGGAGAGTCCATGAGATGATAATTGTAATTCTTGCCAGATCTCTGTGAGATTTGGCAGTTCCGGTTGCGTTTTGGGCTATTTGGGTGTGTGAACTGTGAGAGGCAGTACGCTGTTGTGGTTAAGAATAGGGGAGTGGATCCAGAGTATCTGGGTTGGAATGTTTGTTCTGTCCGTTTCTGGTCTTCTCAGGCTTGTAATGAACATTAGAATGAATTAATACTCTAAAACCTCTTAGAGCAGTGCTAGGCATATAATGATAAATATTTAATGTTTTAACTTTTGTTTTTGTATGGTCATTTTAGGTCATTTCCCTTGACTTTCTATAGGACAGGAGCATTGGGAATATGTGATTCATTGTGATTGCTGCTTGCGTAGTAAGAAAATGAGTGAGTTGCTCAAATGATCTAGGACAGAAATTCTTTTTAAATTGACAGATAAAATTGTATGTATTTATCGTGTGCAACATGATGTTTTATAGTATATGTACATTGTGGAATGACTAAATCTAGCTAATTAGCAATGCATTACCTCACATAGTTATCATTTTTGTGGTGAGAACACTTAATATCCACTCTCTTAGCATTTTTCAAGACTACAGAATAGTTATTAATTGTAGATAAGTTGTTGTGTAATACATTTCTTAAGCTTATTTCTCTTATCTTCCTGCAATTTTATATCCTTTGACCAACATTTCCCCAGCCAACACCACCTTCCCTCCCTCACCCACATTACCCCCAACCTGTAAACACCATTCTCTTCTCTAATTCTATGATATCAAGTTTTTTCTTTTTTTGAGAGAGTCTCGCTCTGTTGCCCAGGCTGGAGTGCAGTGGCGCGATCTCGGTTCACTGCAACCTCTGCCTCCCAGGTTCAAGTGATTCTCCTGCCCCAGCCTTCTGAGTAGCTGGGACTACAGGTGCGCGCCACCACACCCGGCTTATTTTTGTATTTTTAGTAGAGACAGCGTTTCGCCATGTTGGCCAGGGTGGTCTCGAACTCCGGACCTTAGGTGATCTGCCTGCCTCGGCCTTCGCCTCCGCTTTCAAAAGTGCTGGGATTACAAGTGTGAGCCACCACACCTGGCCTATATAAACATTTTTTAGATTCCACTGATGAGTGAGATCGTCTGTCTTTCTGTGCCTGGCTTACTTAATATAAATTTCTCCAGATTCATCCATGTTGTTGCGAATGACATCATTTCCCTTTTTCTATGGCTAGTTATCCATTGTGTATATATACCTGCATATATGCCGCATTTTCTTTATCCATTCATTGATAGACACTTAGATTGATTCCATGTCTTGGCTATTGTGAATAGTGCTGCAATAAACATGAGTGTGCAGATGTCTCTTTGATATATGGATTTCATTTCCTTTGGATAAATACCCAGTGGTGGATTGCTGGATCATATGGTAGTTCTATTTCTAATTTTTTGAAGAACCTCCGTACTGTTTTCCATAATGTCTGTGTCACTTTACATTCTCACCAACAGTGTGCAATGGTTCACATTTCTCTACATTCTCACCAACATTTGTTAACTTATGTCTTTTCAATAGCCACCCCAACACATATGAGGTGATATCTTATTGTAGGTTTAATTTTCATTTCCCTGATGATTAGTGATGTTGAGTATATTTTCATATACTGTAGGCATTTATATGTCATCTTTTGAGATATGTTTATCAGGTCCTTTGCCCATTTTTTAATTGGGTTGTTTTCTTGCTGTTGAGTTGAGTTCCTCACACATTTTGGATATTAACCCCTTATCAGATACATGATTGCAAATATTTTCTCTCATTCTGTAGGTAGTCTCTTCACTTTGCTGTGCAGAAGCTTTTTTAGCTTGATGTAATTTCATTTGTCTATGTTTGCTTTTGTTGCCTGTGCTTTTGAAGTCATTTCCAAAAAAAAAAAATTATTGCCCAGATCAATGTCATGAAGCTTTCCCCATACGTTTTTTTCTGTTTGTTTCATAGTTTGGGATCTTACATTTAAATCTTTAATCCATTTAGAGTTGATTTTTGTATAATGGTTTGAGAAAAGGGTCTGATTTCATTCTTCTGTGTATGACTCCCCAGTTTTCACAACAGTATGTATTGAAGAGACTGTCTTTTCCTTATTGTATGTTCTTCGCACCTGTCTCAAAAATCAGTTGGTTGTAAACATATGGATTTATTCTGGGGCTCTCTATTCTGTTCCATTTGTCTAGGTGTCTGTTTTTATGTCAGTACCATGCTGTTTTGGTTACTATAGCTTTGTAGTATATATTGAAGTCAGGTAGTTTGATGCCTCCAACTTTGTTCTTTTTGCTCCAGACTGCTTTGGCTATTTGGGATCTTTTGTGGTTCTATACAAATTTTAGGATTTTTGTTTTTCTATTTTTGTAAAGAATGTAGGACTGAAATTCTTAACCTGAGTTCCTGTAACTCCACTTATAGTCTTGGGGACCACAAAGCTCTTGAAATAATATGTTGAAGTACTATGGAAATTTATCAATGTGGATTTTAGAGGGAGAAATAGTATATCATTTCATAAGACTATCAAAACTGCATGTGACCCATGAGGTGTGGATCCATTGATCTAGATAGAACATTGATTCTCAGCGGGGGTGATGTTTAAAAACTTTTGGTTGTCACACTGTGGGGGAGGTGCTACTTAGATCTAGTGGATAGAGGTCAGGGATGCTGCTGAACATTGTACCGTGCACAGGATAACCCTCCCTATAGCCCCAACAAAGGATTATACAGCACAATATGTCAGTAGCGCGTAGGGTGAAAAACCTTAGTCTAGAATCAAAAGATTGTGATACCTGGAATGACACTGTAAATGATCTTATATAAATCAAGTGTCCTGTAATATGGAAATCACTAAGCAAATTATACTAGACTCAAGTGATAGAGTATTATGCAGCTAATAAAATGATGTCTATAAAGAATTATGAAAAGAAAAATATTTGATATACCATTAAGCAGTATTCATGCTGTGAACAATGATACTCAAGAAAATGTTACATGTATATGAATCCCATATACTAAGATAGGGTTTTTGTAAGGCATTTTGTAGGAATTATATCCAAAATGATATTTTAATGAGTTATTTGGTGAAGAAGGGAACCAAGCATGGTGATGTATATTCCACAGATTTTCTCATGTAGTTTCCAGATGCCACTTATCTACATTGTGTTCATTCAGAGAAGAGTCTTGATAATGAAAATGTCTAATTATATTGGTGAGATACAGCTAAAGGATGTTAGAACTAGCTGATGTTATTTGTTATAGTCACATTAATCTTTTTTGTTGATCCTCATGACAGGCACAGTTTTTTGTTTTTTATGATTAAAAGTACTCACTCTCTGATAACTGTTTTATTTTTATTTTTGAATTCTGTTGTAGAAATATGACCATCATTAATGCATACAAGAAATTGGTTGGAGACTTGTAGACAATTTTTTTTAGAAATTGTACTAACATACATAGAAAAACATAGACATCTTAGTGTTGGTCAAGAATTGGGAAATAACGGAAACAAACTTATTACATAAAAACAAGAGCTCAGTAGAGTTTCCTTTTTTTGTCCCCAAGTTGAAAGGAAGATGTCTAAATAAAAGGTGTCTTTCATCTAATTTGGAGAACAATTTCCTCACAGGAAAAAAAAAATGTGTATGTACATTTAAATATGTACATATATAGATACATACACATGTGTATATATATGTGTGTGTGTGAATATAATTATATATTCTAAGTTAATTCCTGGGCATAGTCACAATTATGACATACTCTAGCAAAAAGAAGAAAATTGGGGCTACAATACAGAGATAAGCACTGTTAGCATGCATATACCTGTCTAAATTGTTAATATGCAATACATGCATATACTATATTGATGTCTATTAGTCTTTTGCTTAATATTTCTATATACATATATTTTACAAATGTAATCATATTGTTTATCCTGCTTTGTAACCTGATTTTTCTGTTAATCATACATCTGGAACATTTAATGATTACTTCGTATTCTATTACATGGCTATTCTGAACTGTATTAACCAGCTGGCTTTTGGTGAACTCAGAATGCTGAACACTGCCCGTGCAATTCTGTCTATATCCTTTCCAGTTCTCATGCCTTGCCCCATTGCACCCAATGCTGAGTTCACAAAGAGGCTCTGGATTGGATGATGCAAGCCCTTCTCAGCTCTGGGACTAGCGGAGGAGGATTGCTTACAGCAGGATCAGAGGCCCCGTCCTAGGCCAGGATAGGTATCCCAAGAGTGGAGGACTGGCTGGAAGCCCTCCTGCTGGAGTGTCTTTTGAGCAACTTCAAGGCAGAAATGCCTGTGCTCGGCATTCATGCTTCCGCCGCAGGTTCCCTGGGTTGTAGGCGAGAGCTTGGTTTCATCCACACTCCACCTGTTAACTGCCAGTTTATTTGTGACAGAGTGTGTGTAGGGAAAAAGGGAGTGATGGGAGAAGGGTGGAAGTGTGCATGTGAGCAGGAGTAGTTGAGAAATAGGAATGTAGGATAAAATATTTATTTGTTCTAGTGCTTTTGGACACAGCTTGACTTATGGCCTTTTTTTTGTTGTTGTTTTCCAGGGGAGAAGCCTGAGGAAGATTGACCAATTTTGTAATTCTAGAAACATGGTCCACGTAAGTTGGTGTTTCTGTCTTCTTGAAATATGGTGACTTTCAGGTTAGGTTAGGTGACTGTTATTATTAAACCTGAACCTTCTTACCTAAGGATCCATGATTTTTTTTTTTTTTTTTTTTTTTTTTTGAGATGGAGTCTTGCTCTGTCACCCAGGCTGGAATGCAGTGGCGCGATCTTGGCTCACTGCAACTTCCGCCTCCCGGGTTCAAGCAATTCTCCTGCCTCAGCCTCCCGAGTAGCTGGGACTACAGGCACCCACCAGCACGCCTGGCTAATTTTTTGTATTTTTGGTAGAGACGGGGTTTCACCGTGTTAGCCAGGATGGTCTCGATCTCCTGACCTCATGATCCCCCTGCCTTGGTCTCCCACAGTGCTGGGATTACAGGTGTGAGCCACTGTGCCCGGCCAGGATCCACGATCTTACACCCCAGTTTGTCCCATTACAGTGAAGGTTGGTGACCAAAAAATAAAAGTCAGTGCTCTTCCTATTTGTACCTCTGTTTTCCCACTGGCTTTGATGTTTTCTTTGAGCAGGTTATTCAGTCTGTGCTTAACTCAGTCCTTGGTCAGAAAGAATGTTGGAACAGTGGAGGAGTCGGTCCCCACAGGGAAACATGGTCTTGTGGGTTTGATAAGTTACAGATGATTGTCGCATTTGACCACACTTGGGAATACCTTGAAACTTCTCCACAGACTGGAGCTTTCTAGGTAGCTAAGGTAGAATTCCATAGTGAGTGGCCTCAGTCTGCAAGCGTGACAAGGTGTTCTGCTTTATGAGACTTTTAGGAAAGTGATCAGTGAGGACAGTGGGCATTAACAGAGAAGATTATTCAGGGCATGAGTGGTAGGTGATTATAGATTCTCTGAATTCGGGAAAACCTTACAGACTCTGACCATCTTAAATGTATAAATAGAAAAATATAACTAAATCTAATATGTCAGTTATTTTGAATTTTACGCAGCTTATAAAAATCATTTGTCATGACAAGAAAAAACACTTTTGCTATCATCTGATACCACAATGAGCTTGAGGATTAAGGGCATTCCTCAATGTATGCTTACCACCTTTTTTTTTTTTTTTTTGAGATAGGGTCTCACTCTATAGCCCAGGCTGGAGTGCAGTAGTGCCATCACACTTCACTGCAGCATTGAACTCCCAGGCTCAAGCGATACTCCCACCTCAGCTTCCCAAGTAGCTGGGACTACAGGCACATGCCACCACGACAGTTATTTCTTTCTTTCTTTCTTTTTTTTTTTTTTTTCAGGGAGTGCATCTTGTTATGTTGCCCAGGCTGCTTGCCAACTCCTGGGCTCAAGCAGTCCTTCCATCTTGGTCTCCCAAAGTGCTGGTATAAGAGGCATGAGCCACCACACCAGGCCAGCAGCAGGATTCTTGAAGAACATGTAGGCACTCTGTGATTTTCCATATTGCTCCTTTATTGCAGTTTAATCCTTCACTTCCTCTCCTTTCGTCTTGAAACAAATTTCTTCAGTTTCACCATAATACATGTGTTTGTGGTTTCAGGGATCAGTGACATTCAGGGATGTGGCCATCGACTTCTCTCAGGAGGAGTGGGAGTGCCTGCAGCCTAATCAGAGGACTTTGTACAGGGATGTGATGTTGGAGAACTACAGCCACCTGATCTCACTGGGTAAGGTCATTGGTCCCAGTTATTTTTGTATCTGTTCTCTGGAATATCAGCTTTATTCATCATGAATTTCAGGGCTGTCTTTTAAGAGGTAGTTGGATTCCTTCTTCTTGTTCCCAAAGGAATGGATTGAGATTTGTTGGGTTGAAAACAGGCACCTCCCTGGAGCCTCTGCATCTTGCCTACTCCACTGTGGCCTCCTCCATTATGCTGGTCCTCTCTGTAATCCCCTCTCTCTTCATGACCATGGGGCTGAATTTGAAATCTTGTATATTCGTTGAATGATATTGTTCAAGAACCAGGTTTCATATTATGTTTGATCTCAGAATTACTGTAGATTTTCTTTGTTTGTTTTTGTTTTTCTGGCCCACCTGTAAGGAGAAGAGTGTGTTGAGTTTTTCTATCAAAAGAGCCTCTATCATTGCTTGAACCTGGGAGGTCAAGGCTGCAGAGAGCCATGGTCATGCCACTGTACTTCGGCCTGGGCAACAGAACAAGACACTGTCTCAAAAAAACAAAACAAAACAGAGCCTCAGTGATTTACATATACTGCGTGGGTTGACAGAATTTCTTTAGCACTAAGTCAATGTATTCCATTTCCTTCAACAAACAGTCCGTTACTTGTTTTGTAGTTGAAAGTTTCAGGCCATGAAGTGTATGCTTTTCTGTTGGGTGAAAATTCTTAAAATGAGCTGTGAATGTCTAAGGATGCAAAATAAATAATGACAATAAACACAATAATTGTTAACTTTGTGCTACTACATATCAGTGAAAGTTAGAAGTATTTTACATATATTACCTTATTTAATATTAGTATCAATCCTATAAAACAGGCATTATTATATTTCTGTTTTAGAGTTGGGAAAACTGAAGGACAGAGAGTTCAAGTGACTTGCTTAATGTCAAAGTACTAGTAGGTGGCAGAGACAGGATTTCAACCAGGTAGTCTGGCTTGAAGTTTCCTGCTGTTAACCACTAAATTATACCTCCTCTTGAGGGATAAGTTTCTATTATGAGTTTAAATGAAAGTCCTTTTTTTCTTTAAACATAGTTGATCCCCTACTCAATCCTCTCTTATCTGGAGTCTCTTCTCAATATTGTTTTGGCTTGTAATTTATTATAAGTTTAACTAGGTCTCAGGGTTTTAAAAACATTTTTATATTAAAAAAAATTCTACATGTGTTCTTTTAAGCAGGAAGTTCCATTTCTAAGCCAGATGTGATTACATTACTAGAGCAAGAGAAAGAGCCCTGGATTGTTGTAAGTAAAGAAACAAGCAGATGGTATCCAGGTAAGTGAGAGTAAAGCAGGCAGGGGGAAGCCATCATTGTCCCGGACAGCCCATGTGCTCAGAGAGGAGTCACATCCCTGAGATGTGGTTTGGAAAACTTTCTTCAGTGACCCAAGGTCCACCATTGGACAAAAATGCCCAAGACCTGGGAAGGAAATAAGATCACTATAGGAGCTGTCCCCAAGGAACTTCATCATTTACTAATCACCTAATTTCTGTTATTTTCTTTCTCTTTTAATGAAGTGAGTTTCTTCTTTCTTTCCCAGCATAAACTTTAAACAGTTTTTAAAATTATTTTTTAAGAGACAGCATCTTGCTATGTTGCCCTGGCTGATCTTGAACTCTTGGCCTCAAGTAGTCTTCCTGCCTCAACCTCCTAAGTAGCTGAAATTACAGGCATGAGCCAATGCTTCTGGCCCCCAGTGTAAACTCTCCTGGCCCCCAGTGTAAACTTTTAACACGTATTTTAGATCCAGCTACTTTCCAACTCTGCTTTTGCATTTAGATTTCTACATGTGTTTTCACTAAGAAATGTATTCATGTTCAGTAAATATGTATCAAGTGCACATTCCTAGAAGGCATGTGCTTGGCTCTGGTCAATACTGTAATGTACAGGTAATGAACAAGACTGAGAAAGTCACTGCTGTCATGGACTTTACCAGCAGTTGGTGAGACATGCCTCAAACAAGTAAGCAAATGAATAGATAAGGAATACCAAATAATCATGCTCTAGAGACAAGGAAATAGGAGTGACGGGGTGAGAATGGCAGCACTTGGGTGCTTAGGGCACCTGTCTGGAAGTGCGCTTGCTTGCATAGAGATGTGAAGTAAGGGTTCAAGTACTCTAGTCAGACTGAGCAGGAAACACAAAGGTGGAGTAAGTAATGGAACAGCGGGAAGAGAGGTCTGAGAGTTAGGTCAGAATCGTATCATACAGGGTTTTGACTGTCATTGTGAGGAATGTGGGAAATTCTTTGAGAGTTATTTATTCATTTTTAATTGATACCCAATATTTGTACATATTTATGGAATACATGTTATGTTTTGTTCCATGCATAGAATGTGTAATGAGCAAGTGTCACGGTATTTGAGGTATTCATCAGATCCACCAGAGGAGTGTTTATCATTTCTTTCTGATAGGAACATTTCAAGTCTTCTAGCTATTTTGAAATATACAATACATTGTTGTTAATTAGAGTCACTCTACTCTGCTTATGAACATTAGAAGTCATTCCTCATATTTAACTGTATGTTTGTAACATTAACCAACTCCTCTTCATCCCCCACCCCTCACCCACACACCCTTCCCAACCTCTGGTTTCTATCATTCTATTCTCTACCTCTGTGAGATCTTTTTTTAGCCTCCAGATATGAATGAGAACATATGATATTTGTCTTTCTTTTTTTTGAGTTGGAGTCTCATTCTTGTCGCCCAGGCTGGAGTGCAGTGGTGTGATCTTGGCCCACTGCAACCTCCACCTCCCGGGTTCAAGCAATTCTCCTGCCTCAGCCTCTTGAGTAACTGGGATTACAGGTGCGTGCCACCATGCCTGGCTAATGTTTGTATTTTTAATAGAGACAGGGTTTCACCACGTTGGCCAGGCTGGTCTCAAATTCCTGACTTCAGGTGATTCACCTACCTCAGCCTCCCAAAGTGCTGGGATTACAGGCGTGAGCCACTGTGCCTAGTCTGATATTTGTCTTTCTGACCTCCGATTCCCTCCATGTTGCTGCAAATGACATGATTTCATTTTTTAAATGCCTGAATAGTATTCCATTGTGTTTGTGTCACATTTTCTTTATCTGTTTGTCTGTTGGGGGACACTTAGGTTGATTCCATACCATTGGTATTTTGAATAATGCTACAATAATCATACAAGTGCAGGTATCATTTTGATATACTGATTTCTCTTCCTTTGGATTAATACCCAGTAGTGGGATTGTTGGATCATATGGTAGTTCTATTTTCAGGTTTTTGAGAAATCTGCATGCTGTTTTCCATAGTGATTGTACTAATTTATATCCCACCAACAGTATATAAGAGTTTCCTTTTTCCCTCATCCTCTCAGGTATGTTTAAACCCAATGTTTCTTTGTTAATTTTCTCTCTAGATGATCTAATTCTGAGAGTGGCACATTGACGTCCCCAATGATTATTGTACTGCAGTATCTCTCTTCCTTTTGCTCTAATAATATTTGCCTTATATATCTGGGTGTTCTGGTGTTGGTATTATATGTTTAGAATTGTTATATCCTCTTGCTGAATTGATCCCTTTATCATTATATGATGACCTTCTTTGTCTCTTTTTGCTGTTTTTTACTTAAAATCTGTTTTTTTCTGATGTAAATGTAGCTATTTCTACTCACTTTTGGTTTCCATTTGTATGGAATATCTTTTCCTGTTCTTTTACTTTCAATCCATATGTGTCTTTACCAGTGAGAAGAGTTTCTTGTAGGCAGCGTATAGTTGGATCATGTTTTTTCATCCATTCAGCCCGTCTGTATCTTTTAAATGAAGTTTAATCCATTGACATTCAATGTGATTACTGATATGTGAGGGCTGATTCTTATCATTTTATTAATTGATTTCTAGTTGTTTTGTATATCCTTTGTTCCTTTCTCTTTTATTTTTTATCATTGTGGTTTGGTTGTTTTCTTTAGGGGTAGTATTTGAGTCCTTTGTCCTTATTTGTATGTTTGCTTTGTCAGTAGGTTTTATACTTTTGTGTGTTTTCACAATGGTAGATATTGTCCTTTCACTTCTAGGTGTAGGACTCTTGAACATATCTTGTAGGGTTGATCCAGTGGTGATGAATTCCATCACCTTTTGCTGTCTGGGAAAGACTATTTCTTTTTCATTTTTGTAACATACATTTCATGTATGTTAAACATTGGGTTTAAACATACCTGAGAGGATGAGGGAAAAAGGAAACTCTTATATACTGTTGGTGGGATATAAATTAGTACAATCACTATGGAAAACAGCATGCAGATTTCTCAAAAACCTGAAAATAGAACTACCATATGATCCAACAATCCCACTACTGGGTATTAATCCAAAGGAAGAGAAATCAGTATATCATTTTTGTAGAATACTTTGCTGAGGATAGTGTCCTTGACTGGTGATTTTTTCTTTCAACACTGACTGTATAATCTCATTCTCTCTCATTTCTCTCTGTTGAGAAATCTGCTGTTAGGCTGATGAGAGTTTCCTTGTAAGTGACTAGATGCTTTTCTCTTGCTGTTTTTAGTATTCTTTTTTGTCTTTGACTTTTATATTTTGAGCATAATATGCCATGGGGAAGACCTTTTTGTATTGTATCTATTTGGGTATCTCTGAGCTTCCTGTATCAAGACATCTGCATCTCTTACTAGAGTTGGAAAGTTTCCTGCTATTATTTCATTAAATAGATTTTCTATCCTTTATGTTTTCTCTTTGTCTCTAGGACCTCGAAAATTCAAATATTTTGTTGTTTTATGATGTCCCATATGTTATGGAGGCATTATTCATTCATTCAGATGTTCTGAGGAAAACATTTATCCTAAGGCTTAAAAGATGAGTTGGGAAAACATTTATCCTAAGGCTTAAAAGATGAGTTGGGGGGTGGAGTCAAGATGGCCGAGTAGGAACAGCTCTGGTCTACAGCTCCCAGCATGAGTGACGCAGAAGATGGGTGATTTCTGCATTTCCATCTGAGGTACCGGGTTCTTCTCACTAGGGAGTGCCAGACAGTGGGTGCAGGACAGTGGGTGCAGCGCACCATGTGCGAGCTGAAGCAGGGCGAGGCATTGCCTCACTCGGGAAGTGCAAGGGGTCAGGGAGTTCCCTTTCCTAGTCAAAGAAAGGGGTGACAGACGGCACCTGGAAAATCGGGTCACTCCCCCTCTAATATTGTGCTTTTCCAATGGGCTTAAAAAACGGCACACCAGGAGATTATATCCCGCACCTGGCTTGGAGGGTCCTATGCCCACAGAGTCTCGCTGATTGCTAGCACAACAGTCTTGAGATCAAACTGCAAGGCGGCAGCGAGGCTGGGGGAGGGGCACCTGCCATTGTCCAGGCTTGATTAGGTAAACAAAGCAGCCGGGAAGCTCAAACTGGGTGGAGCCCACCACAGCTCAAGGATGCCTGCCTGCCTCTGTAGGCTCCACCTCTGGGGGCAGGGCACAGACAAACAAAAAGACAGCAGTAACCTCTGCAGACTTAAATGTCCCTGTCTGACAGCTTTGAAGAGAGTAGTGGTTCTCCAGGCACGCAGCTGGAGATCTGAGAATGGGCAGACTGCCTCCTCAAGTGGGTCCCTGACCCCCAAGCAGCCTAAGTGGGAGGCACCCCCCAGTAGGAGTAGACTGACACCTCACACGGCCGGGTACTCCTCTGAGACAAAACTTCCAGAGGAACGATCAGGCAGCAGTATTTGCAGGTCACCAGTATCCACTGTTCTACAGCCACTGCTGTTCTGCAGCCACCGCTGCTGATACCCAGGCAAACAGGGTCTGGAGTGGAACTCTAGCAAACTCCAACAGACCTGCAGCTGAGGGTCCTGTCTGTTAGAAGGAAAACTAACAAACAGAAAGGACATCCACACCAAAAACCCATTTGTATGTTACCATCATCAAAGACCAAAAGTAGATAAAACCACAAAGATGGGGAAAAAACAGAGCAGAAAAACTGGAAACTAAAAAGCAGAGCGCCTCTCCTCCTCCAAAGGAATGCAGCTCCTCACCAGCAATGGAACAAAGCTGGACGGAGAATGACTTTGATGAGTTGAGAGAAGAAGTCTTCAGATGATCAAACTACTCTGAGCTACAGGAGGAAATTCAAACCAATGGCAAAGAAGTTAAAAACTTTGAAAAAAAATTAGATGAATGGATAACTAGAATAACCAATGCAGAGAAGTCCTTAAAGGACCTGATGGAGCTGAAAGCCAAGGCTCGAGAACTACGTGAAGAATGCAGAAGCCTCAGGAGCCAATGCGATCAACTGGAAGAAAGGGTATCAGTGATGGAAGACGAAATGAATGAAATGAAGCGAGAAGGGAAGTTTAGAGAGAAAAGAATAAAAAGAAATGAACAAAGCCTCCAAGAAATGTGAGACTATGTGAAAAGACCAAATCTACATCTGACTGGTGTACCTGAAAGTGACGGGGAGAATGGAACCAAGTTGGAAAACACTCTGCAGGAGATTATCCAGAAGAACTTCCCCAATCCAGCAAGGCAGGCCAAATTCAGATTCAGGAAATACAGAAAACGCCACAAAGATACTCCTCGAGAAGAGCAACTCCAAGACACATAATTATCAGATTCACCAAAGTTGAAATGAAGGAAAAAATGTTAAGGGCAGCCAGAGAGAAAGGTCGGGTTATCCACAAAGGGAAGCCCATCAGACTAACAGCGGATCTCTCAGCAGAAACTCTACAAGCCAGAAGAGAGTGGGGGCCAATATTCAACATTCTTAAAGAAAAGAATTTTCAACCCAGAATTTCAATTGAATCCAGCCAAACTAAGCTTCATAAGTGAAGGAGAAATAAAATACTTTACAGACAAGCAAATTCTGAGAGATTTTGTCACCACCAGGCCTGCCCTAAAAGAGCTCCTGAAGGAAGCACTAAACATGGAAAGGAACAGCCGGTACCAGCCACTGCAAAAACATGCCAAAATGTAAAGACCATCAAGGCTAGGAAGAAACTGCATCAACTAATGAGCAAAATAACCAGCTAACATCATAATGACAGGACCAAATTCGAACATAACAAAATTAACTTTAAATGTAAATGGGCTAAACTCTCCAATTAAAAGACACAGACTGGCAAATTGGATAAAGAGTCAAGACCCATCAGTGTGCTGTATTCAGGAAACCCATCTCACATGCAGAGACACACATAGGCTCAAAATAAAGGGATGGAGGAAGATCTACCAAGCAAACGGAAAACAGAAAAAGGCAGGGGTTGCAATCCTAGTCTCTCATAAAACAGACTTTAAACCAACAAAGATCAAAAGAGACAAAGAAGGCCATTACATAATGGTAAAGGGATCAATTCAACAAGAAGAGCTAACTATCCTAAATATATATGCACCCAGTACAGGAGCACCCAGATTCATAAAGCAAGTCCTTATTGACCTACAAAGAGACTTAGACTCCCACACACTAATAATGGGAGACTTTAACACCCCACTGTCAACATCAGACAGATCAATGAGACAGAAAGTTAACAAGGATATCCAGGAATTGAACTCAGCTCTGCACCAAGCAGACCTAATAGACATCTACAGAACTCTCCACCCCAAATCAACAGAATATACATTTTTTTCAGCGCCACACCACACCTATTCCAAAATTGACCACATAGTTGGAAGTAAAGTACTCCTCAGCAAATGTAAAAGAACAGAAATTATAACAAACTGTCTCTCAGACCACAGTGCAATCAAACTAGAACTCAGGATTAAGAAACTCACTCAAAACCACTCAACTACATGGAAACTGAACACCTGCTCCTGAGTGACTACTGGGTACATAACGAAATGAAGGCAGAAATAAAGATGTTCTTTGAAACCAATGAGAACAAAGACACAACATACCAGAATCTCTGAGACACATTCCAAGCAGTGTGTAGAGGGAAATTTATAGCACTAAATGCCCACAAGAGAAAACAGGAAAGATCCAAAATTGACACCCTAACATCACAATTAACTAGAAAAGCAAGAGCAAACACATTCAAAAGCTAGCAGAAGGCAAGAAATAACTAAAATCGAGCAGAACTGAAGGAAATAGAGACACAAAAAACCCTTCAAAAAATTAATGAATCCGGGAGCTGGTTTTCTGAAAAGATCAACAAAATTGATAGACCGCTAGCAAGACTAATAAAGAAGAAAAGAGAGAAGAATCAAATAGACGCAACAAAAAATGATAAAGGGAATATCACCACTGATCCCACAGAAATACAAACTACCATCAGAGAATACTACAAACACCTCTACGCAAATAAACTAGAAAATCTAGAAGAAATGGATAAATTCCTCGACACATACACCCTCCCAAGACTAAACCAGGAAGAACTTGAATCTCTGAATAGACCAATAACAGGCTCTGAAATTGTGGCAATAATCAATAGCTTACCAACCAAAAAAAGTCTAGGACCAGATGGATTCACAGCCGAATTCTACCAGAGGTACAAGGAGAAGCCTGCACCATTCCATCTGAAACTATTCCAATCAATAGAAAAAGAGGGAATCCTCCCTAACTCATTTTATGAGGCCAGCATCATCCTGATACCAAAGCCTGGCAGAGACACAACCAAAAAAGAGAATTTTAGACCAATATCCTTGATGAACACTGAAGCAAAAATCCTCAATAAAATACTGGCAAACAGAATCCAGCAGCACATCAAAAAGCTTATCCACCATGATCAAGTGGGCTTCACCCCTGGGATGCGAGGCTGTTTCAACATACGCAAATCAATGAATGTAATCCAGCATATAAACAGAACCAATGACAAAAACCACATGATTATCTCAATAGATGCAGAAAAGGCCTTTGACAAAATTCAACAACGCTTCATGCTAAAAACTCTCAATAAATTAGGTATTGATGGGACGTATCTCAAAATAATAAGAGCTATCTATGACAAACCCACAGCCAATATCATACTGAATGGGCAAAAACTGGAAGCATTCCCTTTGAAAACGGGCACAAGACAGGGATGCCCTCTCTCACCATTCCTATTCAACATAGTGTTGGAAGTTCTGGCCAGGGCAATCAGGCAGGAGAAGGAAATAAAGGGTATTCAATTAGGAAAAGAGGAAGTCAAATTGTCCCTGTTTGCAGATGACATGATTGTATATCTAGAAAACCCCATTGTCTCAGCCCAAAATCTCCTTAAGCTGATAAGCAACTTCAGCAAAGTCTCAGGATACAAAATCAATGTACAAAAAATCACAAGCATTCTTATACACCAATAACTGACAAACAGAGAGCCAAATCATGAGTGAATTCCCATTCACAATTGCTTCAAAGAGAATAAAATACCTAGGAGTCCAACTTACAAGGGATGTGAAGGACCTCTTCAAGGAGAACTACAAACCACTGCTCAATGAAATAAAAGAGGATACAAACAAATGGAAGAACATTCCATGCTCACGGGTGGGAAGAATCAATATCGTGAAAATGGCCATCCTTCCCAAGGTAATTTATAGATTCAATGCCATCCCCATCAAGCTACCAATGACTTTCTTCACAGAATTGGAAAAAACTACTTTAAAGTTCATATGGAACCAAAAAAGCGGCCACATCGCCAAGTCAATCCTAAGCCAAAAGAACAAAGCCAGAGGCATCACACTACCTGGCTTCAAACTATACTACAAGGCTACAGTAACCAAAACAGCATGGTACTGGTACCAAAACAGACATATAGATCAATGGAACAGAACAGAGCCCTCAGAAATAATGCCACATATCTACAACCATCTGATCTTTGACAAACTTGACAAAAACAAGAAATGGGGAAAGGATTCCCTATTTAATAAATGGTGCTGGGAAAACTGGCTAGCCATATGTAGAAAGCTGAAACTGGATCCCTTCCTTACACCTTATAAAAAATTAATTCAAGATGGATTAAAGACTTACATGTTAGACCTAAAACCATAAAAACCCTAGAAGAAAACCTAGGCAATACCATTCAGGACATAGGCATGGGCAAGGACTTCATGTCTAAAACACCAAAAGCAATGGCAACAAAAGCCAAAATTGACAAATGGGATCTAATTAAACTAAAGAGCTTCTAAACAGCAAAAGATACTATCATCAAGAGTGAACAGGCAACCTACAAAATGGGAGAAAATTTTCACAATCTACTCATCTGACAAAGGGCTAATATCCAGAATCTACAATGAGCTCAAACAAATTTACAAGAAAAAAACAAACAGCTCCATCAAAAAGTGGGTGAAGGATGTGAACAGACACTTCTCAAAAGAAGACATTTATGCAGCCAAAAAAAAAACATGAAAAAATGCTCATCATCACTGGCCATCAGACAAATGCAAATCAAAACCACAATGAGATACCATCTCACACCAGTTAGAATGGCGATCATTAAAACGTCAGGAAACAACAGGTGCTGGAGAGGATGTGGAGAAATAGGGAGACTTTTACACTGTTGGTGGGACTGTTAACTAGTTCAACCATTGTGGAAGTCAGTGTGGCGATTCCTAAGGGATCTAGAACTAGAAATACCATTTGACCCAGCCATCCCATTACTGGGTATATACCCAAAGGAGTATAAATCATGCTGTTATAAAAACACATGCACACGTATGTTTATAGCGGCACTATTCACAATAGCAAAGACTTGGAACCAACCCAAATGTCCAACAATGATAGACTGGATTAAGAAAATGTGGCACATATACACCATGGAATACTGTGCAGACATAAAAAATGATGAGTTCATGTCCTTTGTAGGGACATGGATGAAACTGGAAACCATCATTCTCAGCAAACTATCGCAAGGACAAAAAACCAAACACCACATGTTCTCACTCATAGGTGGGAATTGAACAATGAGAACACATGGACACAGGAAGGGGAACATCACACTCCGGGACTGTTGTGGGGTGGGGGGAGGGGGGAGGGATAGCATTAGGAGATATACCTAATGCTAAATGACGAGTTAATGGGTGCAGCACACCAACATGGCACATGTATACATATGTAACAAACCTGCACATTGTGCACATGTACCCTAAAACTTAAAGTATAATAATAATAAAATTAAAAAAATATATATATAAACAGAAAAAAAAAAAAGATGAGTTGGATGTTTGTTATAAAGAGCAAGGCCAGAGGATTCTTGGAAGATGAAGCAGTCTAAGCAAGCAAGAAGATAAGAGAAAGGTTATATCATGTTCTGGTTGCTAAAAGGAGGGAGTGGTTAGAGATCAGCCACAAATGAGGACAGTGCCCCGATAGGAAGTTTTGTTCTCTGTGTTAAGGTTTTTGGATTTTGTGTTAAGACTAAAGATAAATCATTCAAACCAGTTTTAAGTATGATCTGTAAACTTTTATCTGAATCAGAATCATCTGGTAGAGATATTAAAAATACAGCTTTGGCTGGGTGTGATGGCTCCCACTGGTGATCCCAGCATATTGGGAGATCAAGACAGGAGGATTGCTTGATGCCAGGAGTTCAAGACCAGCTTGGGTAACATGGTGGGACACCATCTCTACAAAGTAAAAATAAAAATAAAGTAAAAATTAGCCAGACTTTGGTCTGCAAGAAGACTAAAGAAAAAAAAATTGTCCAGACATAGTGGCATGTGCCTGTAGCTGTAGCCACTTGGGAGGCTTAGGCAGGAGGATTGCTTGAGCCTGGGAGTTTGAGGCTGCAGTGAGCTGTGATCATGCCATTGCACTATAGCCTATGTAACAGAGACCCTGTCTCTTAAAAAAAAAATAGAGGCCGGGCGCAATGGTTCACACCTGTAATCCCAGCACTTTGGGAGGCCAGGGTGGGTGGATCACCTGATGTTAGGCATTCCAGACCAGCCTGGCCAACATTGTGAAACTCCTTCTCTACTAAAAATACCAAAATTAGCCAGGCGCGGTGGCAGATGCTTGTAATCCCAGCTACTCTGGAGGCTGAGGCTGAGGCAAGAGAATCACTTGAACCCAGGAGGTAGAGGTTGCAGTGAGCTGAGATTGTGCCATTGCACTGCAGCCTGGGCAACAAGAGTGAAACTCCGTCTAAAAAAAAAAAAAAGCTTTTTTCACTAAAAATTCTGATTCTGTACATCTGAGTTGCTTGAATATCAATATATTTAATCTTACCAAATGGTTTTGATTCACACCTAAATTTGACAAAGTTAACCTGTTCCCTTATGCACACCACCATCTTACTTACATAAACTTTCTTCATTATTGGCACCCTTTTCCTTTTTCAGATCCCTTCCCTGAAAGTATTATATTTTATACTTAGGCCATTTGTTTAATGGATTTTGTATGCATGTGTGTTATAGGAAAATAAAATAGGTTTGCCTTCTTCATTTCTTTCAGATTTGGAGTCAAAATATGGACCTGAGAAAATATCTCCAGAAAATGATATTTTTGAAATAAATTTACCCAAACATGTTATAAAGCGAATAAGTAAAACACTTGGCCTCAAGGCCTTTTATTTTAGAAATGACTCAGAATATAGTAGTAGATTTGAGGGACCACAAGGACATCAAGAGGGATATATCAATCACAAGATCATCAGCTATGAAGAAATACCTGCTTATACTCATGCTTCTCTTATTCATAATACACATAAACCATATGAATGTAAGGAATGTGGGAAATACTTTAATCGTGGTTCAAATCTTATTCAGCATCAGAGTATTCATACTGGAGAGAAACCCTATAAATGCAAAGAATGTGGGAAAGCCTTTCAACTTCACATACAGCTTACTCGACATCAGAAATTTCATACTGGTGAGAAAACTTTTGAATGTAAGGAATGTGGAAAAGCCTTTAATCTTCCCACCCAGCTTAATCGCCATAAGAACATTCACACAGGTGAGAAACTGTTTGAATGTAAGGAATGTGGGAAGTCTTTTAATCGTAGCTCAAACCTTACTCAGCATCAAATTATTCATGCTGGTGTAAAACCATATCAATGTAAGGAGTGTGGGAAAGCCTTTAATCGTGGTTCAAATCTTATTCAGCATCAAAAAATTCATTCCAATGAGAAACCCTTTGTATGTAGGGAATGTGAGATGGCCTTTCGATATCATTACCAACTCATTGAACATTGCCGAATTCATACTGGCGAGAAACCCTTTGAATGTAAAGAATGCAGAAAGGCCTTTACTCTTCTGACAAAGCTTGTTCGACATCAGAAGATTCATATGGGTGAGAAGCCCTTTGAATGTAGGGAATGCGGGAAGGCCTTTAGTCTTCTCAATCAGCTTAATCGCCATAAGAACATTCACACAGGTGAAAAACCCTTTGAATGTAAAGAATGTGGGAAGTCCTTTAATCGTAGTTCAAACCTTATTCAACACCAGAGTATTCATGCTGGTGTAAAACCATATGAATGTAAGGAGTGTGGGAAAGGCTTTAATCGTGGCGCAAATCTTATTCAGCATCAAAAAATTCATTCCAATGAGAAACCTTTTGTATGTAGGGAATGTGAGATGGCCTTTCGATATCATTACCAACTTATTCAACATTCCCAAATTCATACTGGTGGGAAACCCTTTGAATGTAAAGAATGTGGAAAGGCCTTTAGTCTTCTGACACAGCTTGCTCGACATAAGAACATTCACACTGGTGAGAAACCATTTGAATGTAAAGACTGTGGGAAGGCCTTCAATCGTGGCTCGAACCTTGTTCAACATCAGAGTATTCATACTGGTGAGAAGCCCTATGAATGTAAGGAGTGTGGGAAGGCTTTTAGACTTCACCTACAACTTTCTCAACATGAGAAAAGTCATACAGGTGAGAAACCCTTTGAATGTAAAGAATGTGGGAAATTCTTTTGTCGTGGTTCAAATCTTAATCAACATCGAAGTATTCATACCGGAAAGAAACCCTTTGAATGTAAGGAATGTGGGAAAGCTTTTCGACTTCATATGCACCTTATTCGACATCAGAAATTTCATACTGGTGAGAAGCCCTTTGAATGTAAGGAATGTGGCAAGGCCTTCAGTCTTCACACCCAGCTTAATCGCCATAAGAACATTCACACAGGTGAGAAGCCATTTGAATGTAAAGAATGTGGGAAGTCCTTTAATCGTGTCTCGAACCTTGTTCAACATCAGAGTATTCATGCTGGTGTGAAACCATATGAATGTAAGGAGTGTGGGAAAGGCTTTAGTCGTGGTTCAAACCTTATTCAGCATCAGAAAATTCATTCCAATGAGAAACCCTTTGTATGTAAGGAGTGTAGGAAGACCTTTAGATATCATTACCAGCTTACTGAACATTACCAAATTCATACTGGTGAGAAACCCTTTGAATGTAAAGAATGTGGAAAGGCCTTTAGTCTTCTGACACAGCTTGCTCAACATGAGATCATTCATACTGGTGAGAAGCCATTTAAATGTGAGGAGTGTGGGAAGGCCTTTAATCGTGGCTCAAACCTTGTTCAACCTCAGAGTATTCATAATGGTGAGAAACCCTATGAATGTAAGGAGTGTGGGAAGGCTTTTAGACTTCATCTACAACTTTCTCTGCATCAAAAACTTGTACAGGTGAGAAACCCTTTGAATGTAAGAAATGTGGGACAGCCTTCAGACATCAGTAGCAACTTACTGAACATCAGAAAATTCATACTTGGGTGAAAACCTTTGAATGTAAGGAATGTGGGAAGGCCTTTCAATATCATTACCAATTTCATGGACATTATAGATTTCATATTCGTGAGAACCCTTATGAATGTCAAGGATGTGGGAAATGCTTTACCAGTGGTAGAAACCTTAGAGTACATCAGAGAATTCATACTGGTGAGAAACCATATCAATGTGAAGAATGTGGGAAAGCCTTTAGTCATAGTTCAAACCTGTTAAACATGTTAAAATTCATACTGATGAGAAACCCTATGAATGTCAGGAATGTGAAAAGGCCTTTAGCAGTAATTATGAACTTACTGTACATCTGAGAATCCATACTGCTGAGAAACCCTGTGAGTGTAAAGAATGTGGAAAACTTTTGGATTTAGCTTAGTCTTTACTGCACATCAAAGAATTCATACTGGTATGAACCGTATGAATGTAAAGAATGTGGAAAGACCTTTACTTGTTGCTCGAGCCTTGTTCAACATGTTAAAATTCATACTGGTGAGCAACCCTGTGAATGTAAAGGATGTGGGAGGACCTTTAGACTTAGTTCAGTCCTTTCTGTACATCACAGAATTCATACTGGCATGAAACCCTACGAACGTAAAGAATGTGAGCAAACCCTTACTGTGAATGATCTGCTTACTCAACATCAGAAAATTCATTGTAGTTAGAAGTTTTATGAATATAAGGAGTGTAGACAAGCCTTCACTGTGTATGAAAAATTTACTCAACACCAGAGAATTCATATTGATGAGAAATCCTGTGAACATAAAAGAATGTGTGAAGAACTTTCATCGTGGCCTGGGATTTGCTCAACATCAGAGTATTCATACTGTTGAGAACTCCTTTGAGTGTTAAGGAATGTGGGATGTTTTATAGCCACACTAAATGCCTTAGAGTTCAGAGAAGGTAATTTTGGTGAGAAAGTTATTGATGTGAGGAATGTAGAATAGCTGCCATGTTCACAGTTTACTACCCATGAAATATTTTACTGGATACAGGCATACGTTGCTTAATTGTGCATTGCAGTTACCGCATTTTATACACATTGAAGGTTTGCAGCAACCTTGCAGTGAATAAGTCTATGAGCACCATTTTCCAAACAGCATGTGCACATTTCATGTCTTTGTGTCACACTTTGCTAGTTTTCATAATAGTTCAAACTTTTTCATTGTTAAATCTGTTATGGTGATCTGTGACCAGTGTTTTTTGATGTTACTAGTGTAATTGTTTGGGGATACCACAAATCCTGCCCATAAAAGATGGTGAACCTAGTTGATAATTGTTGCAGGTTTTGAAAGAATAGTAAAATATATACCCATATCCCCCCCCACCTAGATTCAAAATTGTTAACAATTTGCCACATTTATTTTTTGTATATTTGTTGTACCATTGAGAATAAGTTTTAGACCATTGAGAGTAAGTTTTAGACATCATGACACTTTACCCCTTGTTACATCAGCATGTGTGTTACCCAAACATAAAGACAATATCATATAACCATAGTACCATAATTACCCTTAAGGAAAATATTCATAATTCTGTAATATCATTCCATCTTCAGATTTCTTCATTGGCCTGCAAACCATCTTTTACGGCTATTCACTTTCTCTCTCTTTTTTTGTTTTTTTTTTGAGATGGAGTCTCGCACTGTCGCCCAGGCTGGAGTGCAGTGATGCGATCTGGGCTCAATGCAAGCTCCACCTCCCAGGTTCACGCCATTCTCCCGCCTCAGCCTCCCGAGTAGCTAGGACTACAGGCACCCGCCACCACGCCCAGCTAATATTTTGCATTTTTAGTAGAGACAGGGTTTCACTGTGTTAGCCAGAATGGTCTCGATCTCCTGACCTCGTGATCCACCCCCCTCGGCCTCCCAAAGTGCTGGGATTACAGGCGTGAGCCACCGCGCCTGGCCTACAGCTATTCATTTTCTAAGGAGTATCCATTGCAGATTCTGCATTGCATTTGGTTATCTCTCTTTAGTGTATTGTAGCATGGAAACCCCATGAAGGTATGCTCTCAAATTATGGTGGGTATCAGAATCACCTGTGGAACTTGGTAAACCTACAGAAGTGTAGACCTAGCTTATAAGCCTGGGCCTCTGTTTTTTATTATTTCTCCAGGTTTTGTGTCTGTGATACCAACCAGAGTTAGAGAGCCACTGGTCTAGAAAATTTCTCCTCATTTAAAAAAAAATGACATTGGAGTAGCCCAGAAATGTTGTCGGCTATGTGTTTAGATTTCTTTCTTTATAGTGTCATTTAGCCTTGTTCTTGGTTGTATTTTCTGTACAAGGGAATGTAAGTCCAGAGGCTTTCTTAGGTCTAGATTAAACGTTTGGGGAAGAATACTTTGTAGGTTATTTGTATGTCATATTGTACTGTCAGAAAACATTTAAGTACAGGTCCTTGCATTAGTGAAACTAAGGATGATCATTTGGGTAAGCTGGTAACTGCCATAAGTCCATTGTAAAGATTTAGTTTGTAGTGGGTAAGTAATCTATGGAGAGACATTGTCATCTCTGAAAATTTATAGTCATGTGTATTTAAGCCCTGGATTGAATACAAAATGAAAATTGAAATAGACCATTGAGAAATGAATGCCATTAAAGCGTCAACATAATTCAACTTGTGTGATATGGCTGACACTGTACTCAGTACAAAACTGGCACCCTTCGGATTATGTAGGGAGCCAAGATTGTTTGGAACCTTTTTTTTTGTTCAGCATTTATCACCAGCCCCTATACCATGGCTGGTACATGAGCTGTTGATAAACTTTGAAAAAAAATTAACCCTTTAAATCAAGCTGTAAAACATGATACCATTAGGCCAGGAGCAGTGGCTCATGCCTGTAATCCCAGCACTTTGGGAGGCCAAGGTGGGCAGATCACCTGAGGTCAGGAGTTCGAGACCAACCTGGCCAACATGGTGAAACTCCATCTCTCCTAAAAATAAAAAAATTAGCCGGACGTGATGGCACATGCCTGTAATCCCAGCTACTTGGGAGGCTGAGGCAGGAGAATCACTCGAACTTGGAAGGTGGAGGTTGCAGTGAGCCGAGATTGCACCACTGCACTCCAGCCTGGGCGACAGAGTGAGACTTCGTCTCAAAAAAACCCCAAAACAAAACATGAGACCAATGTGGCATCATGAATTAGATTATTTTTTTTTTACGATTAAGAATAATCCTTTGTGATTTTATCCCATTGTGTTAAAAAATCTATAAAGTGATAATTTATATTGATAGCTATCTTCTTTTTATGAATATACCCTGGTCAGGTGATTTTTCTTGCGATAGACTACTTAATTCTATCTTTTACCATTTAATTGCTTCTATAATCATAAGTAAAGTTATAATTTTCCAAGTATTTTTCAGGTATTGATATTGCAATGATGTTATACAACTTATAAAACAAGATTATATAAAACTTGGCTTTCAAATCTTATGTTCCTACTTTTTATTTCCAGTTTCATCTTTTTTCTATTCATTCTCTTGAAATTTCTTCTTTGAAATCAAAAGATTCCCTGGGTATTAACCCAGCGCAACTCCTGTATGGGTCATTGCACATCCTGGTAGTATCATTAAGAATTGTCATAAAAGAAAGATCCCTGGCAGCCTTTCAATGAAACTCTATCATCATGCAATCTTGGCAGTACTATGTTGGAAGTCAGAGTCCCTTTGCAAACATAATAAAACACTTTAATATATTTGTTAAAGTTACAAACCAAGTATGTACAAATTTAAAAATCATGGCCAGGCTTGGTGGCTCACGCCTGTAATCCCCAACTTAAAATGGTTTGACTTATGATTTTCAGCTTTATAATAGTACTAAAGTAATATGCTGCTATAGTTTGGATATTTGTCCCCTCCAAATCTCATATTGAAGTTTGATCCCAATGTTGGAGGTGGGGCCTAATGGGAGGTGTTTGGGTCATGGGAGAAGATCCCTCATGAATAAATTAATGTCCTCTCTGGATTGGGGGGTGAGTTATCACTCTATTAGTTCCTTTGAGAGCTGGTTGTTCAAAAGAGCCTGGTACCTCCTTCCTCACCCTCTTGCTTCCTCTCTTGCCATGTGATGTCTGCATACATTGCCCCCTTTCATCTTCTGCCACGAGTGGAAGCAGCCTGGGGCCCTTACCAGAAGCAGATGTTGCACCATGATTCTTGTAAATCCTACAGAACAGTGAGCCAAATAAACCTCTTTCTTTATTAATTACCCAGCCTCAGACATTCCTTTATAGCAACACAAAATGGACTAAGACATACTCAGAGTATGCTCCTTGACTTAAAATGGGGCTATGTCTAGATAAACCCATAGTTAAATTGAAAATATTGTAGGTCATAAAAATGCACATATGGTGTATGATGTTTTCAATTTATGATGGTTTATTTGGATATAACCCCACCATAAGTTGAGAAGCACCTGTAGTAATTATGATTATTTATGCTCAAATTGACATAATGTGGCCAGTAGAAATCCATTTGCTTTTTTTTTTTACTTCTTATTTTTTTCTTTTGATGTTTTAAAGGAATATTGTTTTCAGTCCGTAAGAAGATATTTTAGACTGATCCTGTTTGTTGGTTCATGTCCCCCATGCCTCTTGTCCTGAGTCATGGAATCAACTCATTATTTAATACCCTCTTATTTTAGGGAGTCCTGCTTCCTTTTAGAGGGAAAAAGCATTAGAGACCAAAAAATCTGGCTGCTGTGGGTGCACATGGCAGTTACAGGTATGGAAAAAAAGATGCTGCTTTTGTTAGAATTATTTTAGTATTTTCAGAGTTGAAAATATCTTCATAAGGTCAGAAGTTCACTCTGATTTTTCTCAACTTACATTTCTATGATCTGCTCTTGTTTGCATTTGGTATTGTATTGAATTATGTTTTATGTAGGGTAACAGCTGAGGAGTTTATCTCCTGTTAAGGCCTGGCTCAAATGATACATAAATCTGCCTCCCATTTTTGGAGATACTGCTCTGATTCAAATTTGTCATGGTGTTTCTGAGCAGCGTTGTGAAGAAACTTGTTTTAGAATATTCAATAGTGGATGTTATCTTGAATGTTCATAGACTCCCCAGAAAAGAAGAAAAAGTAGACACAAGATTTCTGTCATCATTTTACAGGGTATTGTGATCATCCAGCTTGGGGTATGAGGGATAACAGACCTGGGTGTCTTAATTTCCAGAATCCCATTCCATTTCAATGAGTCTTCTGCACAAGTTGTAGTCTCTAGGGATTCACTGTCTTTATTTGTAATTGATCAAAGTGAAACCATCTCCATGGATTCCTCAGTGGGTCAGGATCTGTTATTTATTAGGCCCCCATATCCATTCTATCCTGCTTGCATGATTATAGAACCAGTAATTTTTATTAACAGTTGGCTATGACTGTCTAGAATAAGGACTGCAGTTATTTCTCCAAGGTGTTGTCATGTGACATAACTTATGGCAAGGAGGATGTAAGTGAATATTTTGGCAATTCTGGAAACTTCTTAAAACACATTAGCTTAATATATTAATATTTGAGAAATCTGGGTGAAGGGTATCCAGAATTATTTACTATTCTTCCAAGTTCTGTATAAGTCTGAGTGCTCATTCCATTCTGATGCCAGAATGGTAAAATTCATGATTGGTTTGGAGCAAGGCCACAATATCAGGCTTACGTCCATATTATATGACAGAGAAATTAATTTTTATTATCTTTTATCCACTTTAATTTGGGGCACTTTTACTATTTTACTCACAACCAAATTTAATCTTAAATGCTACAACTAGATTGTCACATGTTAAAAGTAATAACCATCAATATATATTATGTTCTCTAACTCAAAAGCACAGATCTGTAGAGAACAGAGTGTCTATCCCATGCATGTTGTCATGTGCTTATCCCACACCCTATTGAAATCACAGTACCCATAAGGGAGACATATTTTTTTCTTCAAGAATATGTATTTCTGCCACATCTATGATTCTCCAGAATGAGACGACAGAAAATGCTAAACTATTGTTAAATGACTATATGTAGTTCCACTTCTGGATGGTAGATGGGGGGCTCTGCAAACTCATTTTCTAATAAAACTGGCAAAAAAATGTATAAAAACCTTGCCATTTGAGGTCTGAAAGTGTCCAAAGAGTATATAGGAAGTGAAATATCAAGAAATTCTACTAAAACTTGGCAAGAACCAAGAACTTGGTAAGAGAATTTGTGGCATTTAAGACACAACCCACTCCCTTTTACTCCTCACAGCTCAATTTGATAGAAGCTTCACTGTGGGTGGATGCTGCCAAGATGATGGGGCTGCAGCTGTCAATCAAGGTTTGTCATATATCAACAGGAGGGGCATGCCTCCAGGGTTTCTTATCCCCAACAGCTCTTGGTTAAAGTGGCTAAATTCCTGGTGAACGCAACTAAGAGGTTGGGGGCTCCTTTGCTTCCCCCAGCCCCACCCACAGTTTGGAAACTCTACCCAGGCACAGTGAACTCGGATTTGGACCCAGATTGCCCTTGCCTCCACTTGCTTGTAAGGCAGAGGTTTCATAACATAAAAAACAAGATGGCTACCACCCAGCCCATTACCCAGAATGGTGGTTCAGAGATTTTGTCCAGAGGGAGTGGCAGTCCGTAAGAACAGAGCTCTGAAGCTCTCTCCAAAGGAATGGAATTTATCTGAAACAGTGTCAAACAAATAGCTCCCCTAAAGTAAACACAACAACATAAACCATAGGCCAGGTAGTTAATCAGATAATTCCATGGGAAGAGACAGCTAAGGAGCCCTCCAAAGGTCAAAAGAAACCTTAAGAACTGGCCTCAAAAACTAGCCCTGCCTGACTTAAATTATATTAAACTGCTTAATAATTTATGCTCCAAAGAAATGTTGAAAACAATGGAGTGACCAGATAGAAGGCAGCGAAGCCTAGTGGGCTGGAAATAATACCAAGGAGGCAGTCATCTTAACAGAGAGATAGGGAAAGATAATCAAAGAGACTCCTGTTTAAAACCATTGTCACACCAGGGTAACTGCATATGTTTAACACTGAGGAACAACACAAAATACTTCACACGGCAAGGGGAAAGGGAAATCAATTTTACTAAAATAGCTTAGCCAAAACACAAAATACATAACCAAGCAAACAACAACAAGAACAAGCTCTGGAGAGTGGACAGGCAAATCACTACAGTATGTTTCCTAATATGTCTACTTATTAGGAAAATAATAAAAACATTGACATGCAAACAAATGGGAAAGTTGGACCTATACACAGGAGAATAGCAAGCAGGCCAGGTGTGTGGGTCACATCTGTAATCCCAGCATTTTTGGAGGCCAAGGTTGGCAGATCACTTGAGCTCAGGAGTTTGAGACCAGCCTGGACTACATGATGAAACCCCATCTCTACTAAAAATACAAAAATTAGGCAGGCATGGCAGCATGTGCCTATAACTAGGCTAAGACACAAGAATCGCTTGAATTCAGGAGGGAGAGGTTGCAGTGAGCCAAGATCACGCCACTACACTCCAGCCTGAGCAACAGAGCAAGACTCTGTTTCAAAAAACAAAACAAAACAAAAAAAACAAAACAACAAAAAAACAGGCAACAGGTTGGCCTATGACAGGGAACAGAAGTCATATTTAATAGACAAAAACTTCGATGTAGCCATTATATATTCACAGCAGTAAAGGAAAATATAAAGATAACGTCTCATCAAATAAAATCAATAAGGAGAAATGACAAAATGAACCAAATGTAAGTTCTGGAGTTGAAGACTACAGTAACCAAAATAAAAAATTCATTAGGAGGGCTAAATAAATTTGATCGGCAGAGTAAATAGAAAACTTTCAAATAGATCAATGGAAATTATGCAACCTCAATTCCATTTTCCCACTAGAAAAAAGAATAAGAAAATAAAATGTAAAATAGAATGAGAAAATAGAACAAAGAAAATATGAACAGAGGCTTGAAGAAATAACTTTTAAGTGCACGAACATACATGTAATGAGAATACCAGAAGGAAAGGACAAAGAGAAATGAGCACAAAAATATTCAAAGAAATAATGGCTAAATACATCCACAATTTGTTGAATAAACATTAATCAATACCCACAAGCATCTCAAAAAACTGTAATCAGAATGAATGCGAAGATATCCATGAACAGACCTATCACAGTAGAAATGCTACAAGTGAAAGAAAATGTTGAAAAATACAAGAGAAAAATGATGTGTCACTTACAATGGAACACCAATCGACAGCTGACTTCTTATCCAAAGCAATGGAGGGGATGAAGGTAGTGGGATGATATATTCAAAGTACTCAAAGGACAAAAGCTCTGTCAAGCAGTAACACACTGTCTTTCAAAAATGAAGGTGAAATAAAGCCCTTCCCAGACCTACCACATAAGAAATTGTAAAGGTTATTCAAACAAAGCAAGTAAATCCACATGGAAATTCAAAATCACATTTTTAAAAATAACTAATATTTATAATTAAAATTACAAAAGGCAGTACAAATGCACATTTCTTTTACTTCTCTTAATAAATTTAAAAGGCAATTGTGTAATACAATATGTACATAATTATATTGTTGGGCCTATAACATGGAAATGTAATATATTTGACAATAGCAGCATAAAGGAAGTAAATGACAGCAGAGTTGTATTGGAGTAAGGAAATGATACATGACAGTAACTAGAATTCATAGGAACAAATAAAGAGAAACAGAAATCGGTGGCCAGGGGTTGCGAGCTGGTGGAGGACCTGCCCATGGAGGAGCCCGGGGAGTCAGTTCTTCTTCCTTCCCTCCCCCACTCCCCTTCCCGCTCCCTCCCCACTTCCCCAAGAATGTTCCACTATGAGTCTTGGGAGGATTGTCTTCTGGATGAAGATGAAGATGGATTTCAGGGACTGAGAGAAGAAGATGAGGAGATTGATCAATGATGATACACTTGGGTCAGGTGCAGTTGATGATGATTGGCAGGAAGCACGAGTGCCTGGCTGAATTGGAAGCTACCAGTGGCAGTTAATGAACAAACAGGCAATGGAGAAAGGGAAGAAATGGACTTGTTGGGTGACCATGAGGAGAATCTGGCAGAAAGGCTCAGTAAGATGGTGATTGAAAATGAACTAGAAGATCCAGCTATCATGAGGGCAGTGCAGACCAGGCCAGTTTTACAACCCCAACCAGGAAATCTGAATTCTAGTATCTGGGATGGATCTGAAGTTATGAGGCAATTCCGAGGGCCACTGCTCGCTTAGGAAATGTCTGCAGTGTCTGTATTAGAATATGCCTTGCCTCAGAGGCCCCCCAAGGGTCCAGAAAATGATTGGGACCTTTCTGAACATGCATTACCAAGGTGGTCAAGTTCACCTGTCATTGGCAGTCCTCCTGTTAGAGCTGTCCTCATAGGCACCCCACCTGAGCAGATGGCTGTACCCAGCTTTACCCAACAGAGCCTGTGCAGTCCTATTCCATAGACTTTCCTCCACCTGAAACCAGCAACTGAAAAGGAAAGCCAATTTGGAAGACTCTGCGTTCGAAGCCTGTCCATGTTCAGCCCCCAATGCCACCATGTTATCCTGGCCCCTATGATGAGAGGATGTCTCCAAATCAGCTCTACAGTGTCCTGAACTCTTCCCTCCTGGGTCACCCTTTTCCTCCTAGTGTTCCTCCTGTTCTCAGCCCCCTTCAGAGAGCACAGCTTCTTGGAGGAGCACAGCTACAGCCTGGACAGATGTCTCCCAGCCAGTTTGCATGGGTCCCTGGATTTGTTGGTAGTCCACTTGCTGCTAT
The DNA here is from genome assembly GCF_028885655.2 of Pongo abelii. Lineage (NCBI taxonomy): Eukaryota > Metazoa > Chordata > Mammalia > Primates > Hominidae > Pongo > Pongo abelii. The sequence continues at coordinate 45,816,767 of NC_072005.2, read as the reverse complement.
GAATCCCAAGTTGCTACAAGGGCAAGTTGGGCAGATGCTTCCCCCAGCACCAGGCTTCCATGCCTTCTTTAGTGCTCCACCCTCTGCTATACCACCTCCACAGCAGCGGCCTCCTGGCCCAGGACCTCACTTGCAAAACCTAAGATCTCAAGTCCCAGTGTTTAGACTGGACACAACTCACCTCCATCCTCAGCACCATTGACTCTTGCATCAGAGGCAGCAACAGAATAGAAATCAGCATCAGAATCTCAGTGGTGCAGGAGATAGAGGAAGTCACTGGAGCAGTCATCAAGATCATCTCCGAAAGGATCCATATGCCAATCTGATGTTGCTGCGGGAAAAGGATTGGGTCTCTAAAATTCAGATGATGCAACTGCAAAGCACTGATCCCTACCTGGATGATTTTTATTACCAGAATTACTTTGAAAAACTGGAGGAACCATCAGCTGCTGAAGAAATACGAGGTGATGGCCCCAAAAAAGAGCACACCAAGCTTATCACCCCTCAGGTGGCCAAACTGGAGTGCACCTATAAGCCAGTACAATTTGAGGGCTCTTTGGGAAAGCTTACTGTTTCTAGTGTGAATAATCCCCGAAAAATGATTGATGCTGTTGTGACATCTTGGAGTGAGGATGATGAGACAAAAGAAAAACAAGTTTGAGACAAGAGGAGAAAAACCCATCATAATTGAGAAAACCTACAGTTTACTCCTTGCTGTGGAGGACTATGAAAGACATTATCTCCTAAGTCTAAAAGAGCGACCTGCTCTAATGGATGAGCGAAAGTGCAGAATTTGTAGCATGTATGACAACTTAAGAGGGAAACAGCCTGGACAAGAGAGGCCTACTGATGACCACTTTGTGCAGATCATGTGTATCCAAAAAGGGAAGACAATTGTTGCCCGTATTCTTCCTTTCCTCTCCACAGAGCAAGCAGCTGACATTTTCATGACAATAGCCAGGGACCTCCCTTTCCTTATCAAGAAAAATGCACAAGATGAGGTGCTGCCATGCTTACTGAGTCCCTTCTCTCTCCTCCTCTATCATCTTCCAACAGTGACTATCACCAGCCTTTTACAACAGCTAATGAACCTACCTCAAAATGCAGCTACACCAGCACCCTCCAATCCTCACTTCACTGCTGTGCTCCAGAACAAATTCTGACTGGATTCCACTGAATCCCTAGATCAATTTGAGAAATGACTTCTAAACATTGGGTCTTCTCATCTGTGATTATGGTGGATGTTTCAATTTATTAAGGCTTTCCCTAGCTTCTCTCAACAAAATTGTGTAATTTTTAGGTAGTAGTCTTGCATGTGTTTTGTTAAATATATTCCTAAGTATTTTATGTTCTTTATCAATGAAAAATTTTTTTATTTCATTTTCATTTGTTTGCTGTGACAGAAAAATTCAATATTTTTGGTATATTGTCCTTGAAACTACCATTAAAAATCCTTTCCACAAAGAAAGGTTGACTCAGATGACTTCAATGGCAGATTGATCCAAGATTTGTCAAAAAAACAGAAAAACAAAAAGAATATCTAAGGAAAATAAACAGCTAACATAGAACTTTATGATAAATTATTGACGGCTTTTTCACTAAAGTCAGACTCAAGGTAAGGATGTCTGCTCTGATAATATTTTTTTTAAGACAGCATCTTGCTCTGTCACCCAGGCTGGAGTGCAGTGGCACGATCTTGGCTCACTGCAACCTCCATCTCCAGGGTTCAAGCGATTCTCCTGCCTCAGCCTCCTGAGTAGCTGGGATCACAGGTGCACCACCATGCCCAGCTAATTTTTGTATTTTTAGTAGAGATGGAGTTTTGCCATGTTGGCCAGGCTTGTCTCAAACTCCTGACTTCAGGTGATCCAACTGCCTCAGCCTCCCAAAGTGTTGGGATAACAGGCATAAGCCACCATGCCTGGCCTTGCTTTGAGCATTTCCATTCAACACTCTACAGAATGCCCTAGCCTGTGCAGCATGGCAAATAAAGGAAGTATAAATTAAAAGGAACTGTCTTCACAGATGTCCTGATTGTGTTTATAGAAAATTCTAAGTAATTTATAAAAAATAAGCCCTGCTAGGCCGGGCGCGGTGGCTCACGCCTGTAATCCCAGCACTTTGGGAGGCCGAGGCGGGTGTATCACGAGGTCAGGAGATCGAGACCATGGTGAAACCCCGTCTCTACTAAAAAATACAAAAAATTAGCTGGGCGTTGTGGCGGGCGCCTGTAGTCCCAGCTACTCGGGAGGCTGAGGCAGGAGAATGGCGTGAACCCGGGAGGTGGGGCTTGCAGTGAGCCGAGATTGCGCCACTGCACTCCAGCCTGGGCGACAGAGCCAGACTCCATCTCAAAAAAAAAAAAAAAAAGTCTCTCAGCATTTGCTTGTCTGTAAAGTATTTTATTTCTCCTTCACTTATGAAGCTTAGTTTGGCAGGATATGAAATTCTGGGTTGAAAATTCTTTTCTTTAAGAATGTTGAATATTGGCCCCCACTCTCTTCTGGCTTGTAGGGTTTCTGCCGAGAGATCTGCTGTTAGTCTGATGGGCTTCCCTTTGATGGTAACCCGACCTTTCTCTCTGGCTGCCCTTAACATTTTTTCCTTCATTTCAACTTTGGTGAATCTGACAATTATGTGTCTTGGAGTTGCTCTTCTCGAGGAGTATCTTTGTGGCATTCTCTGTATTTCCTGAATCTGAATGTTGGCCTGCCTTGCTAGATTGGGGAAGTTCTCCTGGATAATATCCTGCAGAGTGTTTTCCAACTTGTTTCCATTCTCCCCGTCACTTTCAGGTACACCAATCAGATGTAGATTTGGTCTTTTCACATAGTCCCACATTTCTTGGAGGCTTTGCTCGTTTCTTTTTATTCTTTTTTCTCTAAACTTCCCTTCCCGCTTCATTTCATTCATTTCATCTTCCAGGGCTGATACCCTTTCTTCCATTTGATCGCATCGGCTCCTGAGGCTTCTGCATTCTTCACGTAGTTCTCGAGCCTTGGTTTTCAGCTCCATCAGCTCCTTTAAGCACTTCTCTGTGTTGGTTATTCTAGTTATACATTCTTCTAAATTTTTTTCAAAGTTTTCAACTTCTTTGCCTTTGGTTTGAATATCCTCCCGTAGCTCAGAGTAATTTGATCATCTGAAGCCTTCTTCTCTCAGCTCGTCAAAGTCATTCTCCGTCCAACTTTGTTCCATTGCTGGTGAGGAACTGCGTTCCTTTGGAGGAGGAGAGGTACTCTGGTTTTTAGAGTTTCCAGTTTTTCTGCTCTGTTTTTTCCCCATCTTTGTGGTTTTATCTACTTTTGGTCTTTGATGATGGTGATGTACAGATGGGTTTTTGGTGTGGATGTCCTTTCTGTTAGTTTTCCTTCTAACAGACAGGACCCTCAGCTGCAGGTCTGTTGGAGTACCTGGCCGGCCGTGTGAGGTGTCAGTCTGCCCCTGCTGGGGGGTGCCTCCCAGTTAGGCTGCTCGGGGGTCAGGGGTCAGGGACCCACTTGAGGAGGCAGTCAGCCCGTTCTCAGATCTCCAGCTGCGTGCTGGGAGAACCACTGCTCTCCTCACAGCTGTCAGACAGGGACATTTAAGTCTGCAGAGGTTACTGCTGTCTTTTTGTTTGTCTGTGCCCTGCCCCCAGAGGTGGAGCCTACAGAGGCAGGCAGGCCTCCTTGAGCTGTGGTGGGCTCCACCCAGTTCAAGCTTCCAGGCTGCTTTGTTTACCTAAGCGAGCCTGGGCAATGGCGGGCGCCCCTCCCCCAGCCTCGCTGCCGACTTGCTGTTTGATCTCAGACTGCTGTGCTAGCAATCAGCAAGACTCCGTGGGCGTAGGACCGTCTGAGCCAGGTGCGGGCTATACTCTCCTGGGGCACCGTTTCCTAAGCCCGTCGGAAAAGCACAGTATTCGGGTGGGAGTGGCCCGATTTTCCACTGGCCATGAGAGAAATGCAAATCAAAACCACAATGAGATACCATCTCACACCAGTTAGAATGGCAATCATTAAAAAGTCAGGAAACAACAGGTGCTGGAGAGGATGTGGAGAAATAGGAACACTTTTACACTGTTGGTGGGACTGTAAACTAGTTCAACCATTGTGGAAGTCAGTGTGGCGATTCCTCAGGGATCTAGAACTAGAAATTCCATTCGACCCAGCCATCCCATTACTGGGTATATACCCAAAGGACTATAAATCATGCTGCTATAAAGACACATGCACACGTATGTTTATTGCCGCATTATTCACAATAGCAAACACTTGGAACCAACCCAAATGTCCAACAATGATAGACTGGATTAAGAAAATGTGGCACATATACACCATGGAATACTATGCAGCCATAAAAAATGATGAGTTCATGTCCTTTGTAGGGACATGGATGAAATTGGAAATCATCATTCTCAGTAAACTATCGCAAGAACAAAAAACCAAACACCGCATATTCTCACTCATAGGTGGGAATTGAACAATGAGAACACATGGACACAGGAAGGGGAACATCACACTTCGGGGACTGTTGTGGGGTGGGGGGAGGGGGGAGGGATAGCATTGGGAGATATACCTAATGCTAGATGACGAGTTGGTGGGTGCAGCGCACCAGCATGGCACATGTATACATATGTAACTTACCTGCACATTGCGCACATGTACCATAAAACCTAAAGTATAATAATAATAATAATAATAATAAAAGAAAAAAAAAACAAAAACAAACAAACAAACAAAAAAGACCCTGCTAAAGCTAAGTGAATTTAGCAAATCATAAAATATAATATCAAGATACAAAAATGTAAATACTTTAAGGACAAGTTGTTTCTAGGTGTTAAAGAACAGACCATTACAACTCTAAAATCTTATCAATAAAATAAAAAGAAACTATAATACTGCCTTATTTGGCTATAGATGAAAAAGTTCTAATTAAAATATCACCAAATGGACTCTAGCAGTATGACAAAAATTATAGCGTATTACAAGAAATGTTTAAAATTTAAGAAAGTCATAAATACAAATCAATACATCAATAAATTTAAGGAGAAAAACATAAAATTAAAATAGATAACAAAATGGCCTTGGACAAAATTCAGCAGTTTTTAAATTAACAATCACTAAAAAAGTAGGCATCCTCCCTCTGCCCCCGCATATATTGAAGGAAATTTAAAGTCAGCAGAGAATTTATCCCCAAATGAAGAGTGAATATTATAGTAAATGATTAAATGTAGGTTCTTGAGTAAACATAGGACCAAAGAAAAAAATGTTGGGAAATATTCCATTAAATTTGGAAAAAAAGATACCTATTACCATAATATTCAACTGTGTTCTGAAGATTCTAGCTATTGCAATAAGAAAAATAAATATAAATACTGGAAAATAAAATTTTATATATTCTGCAAAGATTACATAACTGATAACCTATAAATCTTAAAATGTCTCATAAAGAGAGAATGCATGGTCAGACTATATGCATGTAGGTAGAAAATACTTCATCAATATAGCAAAGTATCCAGAATGACATTCAAGTCAATTAGAGGGAAGAAAAAAACAAGACAAAAATAATGGAGAAAGCCAAGAATATGAAAGTCAAAGTAAAGGAATGATGATAGGCCAAGAAATACATTTGAAAAGTGGCTTAAGTCAAAATTTAGGAATACATACAAAAACATACCTAAACTGAAGCTATAGCACTCAATTTACCAGTTCTCAGGAGTCTAAGAGAACAATTTGGAAATATCTAGTAGGGTATACAGAATCTATGGTTGATTTAGTATTATCTAACATAACTGAAAGAGTGTATGATGTAAGAGCAATTGTACTTCCATGTATATACAGCTACTGAAATTCCAATTCACATAAACCAATGATCACAGACAAGGATATTTATTGAAGTATATTTGAAATTGTGAAAACCTGTTAAAACATAAATACCAATGAAAGTTTAAATTCATTATAGTATGTTCAAATAAAAAATTGAGCCATCCTCATTAGTATAGTAGTGAGTATATAAAAACAAAACTGGGCCAGCAATTTATTGCAGAGGAATATGTGAGCAGCAGAGAAATATACCATTCATTTCCTTTCCCAGCATAGCTAAGCATCTGCCATTAGATCTGAATATTCTATCTTTAGGGCCACTCTTTTTTGGTTATGGCATTTCCAGTGTGGGCTCACGTCCCAAAATATTAGATATTCTGAATGAGACTTCCTTAGTAAAGTTTATCATGCATTAGATAAAATTAAGCAAATTTTCTTTATTGTAAGACTCAAATCTTTTGATAGCCTGATAATAAGCATTTTTTTAAAAAAGGGATTTAGTATTCAAAACTTCAGAAGGCTGTGTGCCCACAAACCATTTCTCAAGTGCCATTAAGTACTACTGTTCCCAGAGACGTTCTTTTAGATATGTTGTGTTAAGGCACTGGTACTTTGGAGGAACAATCCACTGATACATTAACAATATTTTGCATTAATATATGTCTCAAAATACTCTGCTTTTTGTTACATCCAATTATTGTTATTTGTAAAAATAATTTGTGAATGTTGAGCAATGATATAATTAGATAGTAAATGACTTGTACAATGATATATTATGGCTGTCTTATTTGCATAAAATGGACCTGGAGTTGCAAATCATAATGGATCCATGAGATCCCAGACATTTTGGTTGACAATGGACATTAGTCTAAGTTGAGGAAAGTGGTAGTATGGTAGTCTTCAAGAAATGAGTTACAGTTCTTTTTAGGGAAGAATTGAATTTCAACTGTATATATTCACGCAAACCTCTACATGCCATTAAATCTATATATTTTGGTGCAGGTGCTTTTGTATTCTTACCAGGAAGGCTTTTCACAAAACTGCTTGATGACTGCCACCTGGTTGGAAGTATTGTCAGATGCCATAAATTTTAAGATACACCTTGATTTCAAATATGTGAAAAATTGTGCTCAGTGTTAAGCATTGAGGAAATTATCATATCCAATCTAAGCCATAATTTGGCCATTTAAAGCTAAGAAAAACTGAGAACATGGGTCTTGAAGATACTTGGACTGGATCAGCTCTTCCTTTCCCATCATTAATTTGGAAAACTAGAACAGATCTATCCCTGGACAGTCCAAGTAAATAAATTATTTTGCTTAATTGCTTTACTAGGTTTTTGAATGAATGTGCTGATGGTTTAGAATTTCTGCTTTCTTCATAATGACTCACCTACATTTTTGCCTTTTAAGAACTATCCTCATCTGTTGTATTAGGATTATAATATCAGTGTAGAAAGAGCTAGTGAAATTTTGATAGTACCTCCTCCTTGAAATTTTCAATAAAACAAAAAATATCTCCTCCATCTGTACTTACATCCAATTCTCATTCACAATGCTGTAATTATCTTTTTCCTTTGATTAGCTATACTAAAATCAAGTATTAATATTTTTTCACAAAGCCTTAATAAGTCTACTTTATTTTCAAATTCATTAACTCCTTTTAATGATCCTCCCTTCTTTCTTATATTGACTTATTTTTCCCTTAGTTTCTTGAGTTTAATGCGTCTTCATTCTTTTAACAGTTTTATAAGTGATTATTATGTTAAAGAAACAGTATTAAGTCACTGGGAGTAGAGTGGTGAGCAGGAGAAACAAAGTGCTGGCTCTCAATATTTGTTTCCTGAATACATTAACAGGTTATTGATTTTTCACTGAGCACAGGTTTGGCCACATTCACAAATTCTGATCTCACCATTCATTTCTAAATTGTCCTTTATGGTTTCATTTTCTTTTTAATCTGGTGTCATTATATTATTGGAGATTTTAAAGTTCCAAAATGCCAAAGTACTACTCTACAGATCATTTACTAAATTAAAAGAAATATTTAGCTCTACAACAGAGAAACTTGGTGATTACCATATGAAGCAAGTATTTCAGTTACCTATTGCTGTGTAACAAACTACACCAAAACTTAGTGGCTTAAAACAGACCATATTTTACACGTAAATCTGCAATTTGGGCAGGCTCATGGGGGAAAGCTTTTCTCTGCTCCACTTAGCACCAGCTAGGACAGCCTGAAGGCTAAGGGTTAGAATCATCTGAAGGCTCATACCCTCATACACTTGGTGCTGGATGCTGGCTGTTACCTCAGCTACAGCTGTAATCAGGACAGCTTTACTTAGCTTTTCTATGTGGTTACTTGGCATCTTCATAGCATGGTGGCTGGGCTTCATCCCAAGTGGGTCAGGCAGAAGCTGTATTGCCTTTTGTGACTTAGTTGTGGAAATCACAGTGTTACTCCTGCCATAAACACAGGCCCACCTGGCCAGATTCAAAAGGAAGGACCATGAGCTCTACCTCTTGGGGAGTGTCGGTATCACCTTGTAAGGTAAACATGCAGAATGGGATATATTGGTGTGGCCATCTTTGGAATGTATGTTCTGCTACACCAAGTGAATGAACTAAGGATACCATACTGGTATAATGACACTGTATGCCACCTAATGGGTTACAAATTGAAATACAAAATTTCTCCCATTAAGTATTCTCGCCAAAATATTTAATCTGTCCCTAATTGGGTCTCTAATCCCAAATTCCAGTTAATGGGAAATATTGGGGATAAAAAAACACATTTAAAAATACTTTGAGAACGCCAGGTGCGGTGGCTCACGCCTGTAATCCCAGCACTTTGGGAGGACGAGGCGGGCGGATCATGAGGTCGGGAGATCGAGACTGTCCTGGCTAACACGGTGAAACCCCATCTCTACTAAAAACACAAAAAATTAGCCGGGTGTGGTTGAAGGCGCCTGTAGTCCCAGCTACTGGGGAGGCTGAGGCAGGAGAATGGCCTGAACCCGGGAGGCGGAGCTTGCAGTGAGCCGAGATCGCACCACTGCACTCCAGCCTGGGCGACAGAGTGAGACTCCGTCTCAAAAGAAAAAAATATATACTTTGAGAAAATGAGAAAAATCCAGAATGTGATATTCTATAAGACAACTATCCTGAGTGCTTAAAAAGTTAATGTTGCAATAAAGTTGTGGGGGGAAGGGCCATTCTTATTTTAAGAGACGAACAATGCAAAAATGTAATTCATGAATTTGGTTCCTGAATTTAAAAATAACCTATGAAAAGCATTCTTTACACAAGTGAAAAGAATGAACACAACTGAGAATATGAACACAGACTGAATATCACAGATTATGGAATTATTGCTAATCTTCTTAGGTGTGAAGTTACTGGGGGTCAAATCTTTTGGCTTCCCTGGGCTACACTGGAAGAATTATCTTGGGCCACACATAAAATATACTAACAATGGCGGATGAGCTTAAAAAAAAATCACAAAAAAATCTCATAATGTTTTAAGACAGCTTACAAATTTGTGTTGGACTGCATTCAAAGCTGCCCTGGGGCACAGACAGGTTGGACAATTGTTATATAGCAATTAAGTAGGAGGCAGCCTTTATTCTTAGATGTGATGTGTTTTATAGTATCTACAATTTATACTCAAATACTACATATTTACAAATATGTAAATACTATGTATAAGCAAACCAAATGTGACAACATATTAACAACTGCTGAATCTAGATAGAACATAACAGTGTTCATTATTCTTTTAAGTTTTCCAAATGGATAGTGGCTGTTTTTAATTTATCATTGTAGGCAGAAAAAGCAGACTGACATACCTGCTTTTTGGGTTTAAAAAGAAAAAAGCATTACAGCTATCCCTGAGTCTTCAAAACTTTACTCTCATAATCTTCACACCCATCAAATCTAGAGATTTCTTTCTCACATTAATTTTCAGAGATGGGTTCTGACTTTATAAATGGAAGTTTAATCTATTTTACTGGATATTATCCCCAGTTAATTATCCCAATCTAAATAAGGAATTAAAGGTAATGGACGGTTTTTACAAATTCCTGACACCCACAGGGCCTTTCTCTCACATGAATGTACTAAGTGTATCCCTAATGAAAAAAATAAAGCAATATTTATTGATAAAATGCTGTGTGCCAAATACTCTTTTAAAGGTTTTATCTTTTATTAGCATTTCATCCTCACAAAAATACTATTAGGTGGTACTATTAATTATTACCATTTTAAAAACCAAGGCACAGGGACATGTTTTGCCAAACACCACATAGGCAGAGGTGGAATTATGAGAATTATATTATTTTTATATATCATAAAGATATGCCAAGGCTGGTCTTTCCCATGTTCATTACATTAACAGAATCATTTTCCATTATAGTGCTATATAAAGTGTGGCCATGTGTTGACACTGGTCCACAAATTGTTTGCAAAAGTTATAGATACTGAGAGCAAGTATTTAGAAATGTTTGCAGCAATCTGATAGAGTTAACTCAGTTAAATACCATAATAAAAAACTGGGGCTTTTATTTTGCATGTCTGTTTTTTTTCTTTTCATTTTTCTGGTAATCTATTTATTTAAGAGACGGAGTCTTGCTCTGTCGCCCAGACTAGAGTTGCAGTGGTGTGATCTCGGCTCACTGCAACCTCTGCCACCTAGGTTCAAGCAATTTTCCTGCCTCAACCTCTTGAGTAGTTGGGATTACAGGCACCCGCCACCACGCCTAGCTAATTTGTGTATTTTAGTAGAGAAGCGGTTTCACCATGTTGGCCAGGCTGGTCTTGAACTCCTGACCTCACCTGGTCACCTGGGCCTCCCATAGTGCTGGGATTACAGGTGTGAGCCACTGTGCCTGGCCTACGTTTTACTTATTTATTTAGAGACAGGATCTCACTCTCACCAAGCTGGAGTGCAGTGGCACAATCTTGGCTCACTAAAGCCATGAGGCAGGGTCTCACTATGTTGCCCAGGCTGGTTTTGAGCTCCTGTCTTTCCACGTGCTGGGATTACAGGTGTGAGCCACTTCACCTGGCCCATTATTATTGCTATTCAACAACAGTTTGCAGGGGAAAGGTCCTTGATGGTCTGGGATGCAGTGCATCAGTATCAATCTTCTAAAGTCTAACAGGGACTGAGTGATGCTATAGTCTTTCAATTCTTTAACATATGAAATAATTTCTGATAAATTGTGAGCATGAAGTAAAGGGGATTCCCACATGTTCCGTAACAAACAGAAAATTTCTTAAATTACAAATTCTCTGCTAAAGGGCATTTTCTAAAAGCCATCATATTCTCTTTATATTATGCATAAGACTTCCTCACTAATATGATTTCTCTGATGTAAAGTAAGTTGATCACTACGAATAAAGTCTTTTCCACATTCTTTACATTTATAGGGTTTTTCACCAGTATGAATTCTGTGATGTCGAGTAAGTCCTGAATTAACACTGAAGGCCTTCCCACAGTCGTTACATTTATAGGGTTTCTCACCCGTGTGAACTATGTGATGTCGAGTAAGTTCTGCTTGAAGACGAAAGGCATTCCCACATTCTTTACAGCTATAAGGTTTCTCACCAGTATGAAGTCTAAAATGTTGAGTAAGATGATACCGACGACTAAAGGTCTTTCCGCATTCCTTACATTCATATGGGATCTCACCAGTGTGAATTCTTTGATGTAACGTAAGTCGATAACTGCAAATAAAAGCATTCCCACATTCATTACATATGTAGGGCTTCTCACCAGTATGGCCTCTGTGATGTTGAGTAAGATGATAGTGCCGACTAAACGTCTTCCCACATTCCTTACATTCGTAAGGTTTCTCGCCAGTATGAATTCTGTGATGTTGCGTGAGATGAGTGCTACGAATAAAGGCCTTCCCGCATTCTGTACATTTATAGGGTTTTTCACCAGTATGAATTCTATGATGCTGAGTAAGTTCTGTTTGAAATCGAAAGGCTTTCCCACATTCATTACATATGCAGGGTTTTTCACCAGTGTGAATTTTAAAATGTTGAGTAAGATTATAGCGACGACTAAAAATCTTCCCACATTCCTTACATACGTAGGTGCTCTCACTGGTGTGAATTCGCTGGTGTGAAATAAATTGATTGCTACGAATAAAAGCCTTCCCACATTCCTTACATTCATAGGGTTTCTCACATATATGAATTCTGTGATGTCGGGTAAGTTCTGCTTGAAGACGAAAGGCTTTTCCACATTCGTTACATATGTAGGGTTTCTCACCAGTATGAATTCTGTAGTGTTGAGTGAGATGATAGCGACTACTGAAGGTTTTTCCACATTCCTTACATTCATAGGGAATCTCACCGGTGTGAGTTCTCAGATGTAAAGTAAGTTGATAACCACAAATAAAGGCCTTCCCACATTCCTTACATTCATAGGGTTTCTCACCAGTATAAGTTCTATGATGCCGAGTAAGTTCTGTTTGAAGACGAAAGGCTTTCCCACATTCTCTACATTCATAGGGTTTCTCACCAGTATGAATTCTATGATGTCGAGCAAGTTCTGCATGAAAACTAAAGGACTTACCACATTCTTTACATTCATAGGGTTTTTCACCAGTATGAATTTTCTGATGTTGAACAAGGTATGAGCCATGACTAAAGGCCTTCCCACATTCATTACATTTATAGGGTTTGACACCAGTATGAATTTTCTGATGTTGACTAATATGTCGTTGTACCCTAAAGGTCTTGCCACAAACCTTACATTCATAAGGCCTCTCACCAGTATGAATTCTTTGATGTTCAGTTAGTTGATAATGAAGTCTAAAGGCCTTCCCACATTCTTTACATTCATAAGGTCTCTCTCCAGCATGAATTGTCTGATGTACTCTAAGGTCTCTAACACGACTAAAGGCTTTCCCACATTCCTTACACTTGTAGGGTTTCACACCAGAATGTATTCTCTGATGTTCAGTAAGGTGATAATGAAGTCTAAAGGCCTTCCCACATTCTTTACATTCATAGGGTCTCTCCCCAGCATGGATGGTGTGATGTACTCTAAGGTCTCCTACTCGACAAAAGGCCTTTCCACATTCCATACATTTATAGGGTCTCTCACCAGTGTGAATTCTCAGATGTTGAATAAGGTATGACTGTTGTCTAAAGGCCTTTCTACATTCCTTACATTCATATGATTTCTCTCTAGCATGAATTTTTGGATGTAGAGGATGAGATATTTGTTTTTGGGTTAGCGTTTGACTAACGCATCCCATCTGATGTCTCTCTTGTCTCTCAAATTCATGTTTACACTGCAAACCATTTCTGAAAATGGTATCCTCATGGATGGTGTTTTTACTTTTTTCTCCTGTCTGCAATTGAGATAAATAGATTTTGCAAACATTCTTTTCTGAAAGTAAATTCTTGGTAATATACTTGTATTCCAAATCTGCAAAAAAAAAGCAAAGAGCAAACAAATGCTATAATGCTATTTTTCTGTGTTGGGGCAGGGATGGGGGTTGTACCTTATAGTAGAAATAAAAGATAAACAGAAATAACATACATTAGAAATAAATGGTTTAGAGCAAGATTCAACAAACTTTTTCTTTAAAAGACCAGATAGTGAAGATGTTAGGCCTTGCGAGGCATATGGTCTCTGTCACAATTACTTAGCTCTGTTATTACAGCACAAGGGTAGCCACAGATGATAATAAGTGTGGCTGTGTTATAATAACACTTGACTTATGGACACTGAAATTTGAATTTCAAAAAGTGTTTACATGACACAAAATCTTGATTTTTTCAACCATTAAAAAAATGGAAAAACCAGTTGTAACTTATGAGCCATGCAAAAACAGGCAGTGAGTTATTTGGCTCATGGGCTATAGTTTGCTGGTTCCTGGCTTAGAGAACTCTAAATTATTGTAGTGCAATTTAAAAGAAGGCAAAATACCTCAGAAAATGATGTGACTTTTAAGAATGGTAAAATAGGCCGGGTGCGGTGGCTCATGCCTGTAATCCCAGCACTTTGGGAGGCTGAGGCAGGTGGATCATGAAGTCAGGAGATTGAGACCATCCTGGCTAACATGGTGAAACCCCGTCTCTACTAAAAATACAAAAAATTAGCTGGGCGTGGTGGCAGGTGCCTGTAGTCCCAGCCACTCGGGAGGCTGAGGCAGGAGAATGCCGTGAACCCGGGAGGTGGAGCTTGCAGTGAGCCAAGATTGTGCCACTGCACTCCAGCCTGGGTGACAGAGCGAGACTCTGTCTCAAACAAACAAAAAAAAAAGAATGGTAAAATAGCTGAGTAGGATAATAGGGTAAATCAGTGGTCCTCTTATTTAGGATGGATTTAGGGGAATTTCTTACATATACTGTTCTTCAGGCACCAAACCAGACAAAATCAAAATCTACAGGAGCAAGTCCTGGATATGTGCATTTAAAATCTTTTTCATCACATGGCTTTGATGGAGATCATTTTGAAAATCTGTACCTAATTCTTCTCCCTTTAGAATAGAGTTTCTCGCTCCCCCTAGAATAAAACCCAAACATATTACCATTGATAAAAAGACCTTTCTTATTTGGAAGACCTCTGGAAACCACCTCTGTAAATATTACAAACAAGTCACTGAGAGGGCAGCTAAGTATAATAACTTCATTTCCCCAAATTGCAACATAGTTATGAATATATCTTCCTGATTCCAATCTCATCCTACCTAGTACAGCAATTAAATATGCTCTTTCCTGGATCACTTCCCTTCTGAAAGGGAACAAAGGTACATCCAAAATTGCTCAGTCAAAAGTATAAATGGAAAAGTCATGTTTGTATTTCATCATTTTCCAATTACCTATTGTTACCTTGAACATTAGGCATCTCCAAAACTGTTTACATTTGCCCTGTGTGTGTGTGGCTACTGTTCCTTCTCTTTGTCTCTGTCCCAACTCAAGTACTGAGATATTTTATTTGGTGAGCATCAGTTGTGTTTTATCATTACTCATTCACAGATCCTCAAACTCATTGCTAGTCAATAATTACACTGCAGGTCCCGGCTAGTAGAGTAAGGCAAGGTGAAAAACACAGGCTTTAGAAAGGAGAAAAATAAATGCCTTTATTCTCAGATGTAGTAGGTTGAATTGTGGCCCCCAGAAAAGACATGTTCCTAACTCCCAGTGCCTGTGAATGTGACCTAATATGGAAAAAGGGTGGGCCCTAAATCCAATAACAGGTGTACTTATAAGAGCGAGGCACAGGGAGATCAAGAGAGGGTGCCATGAAGATGGAGGCAGAGACTGGAGTGATGCATCTGCAAGCCAAGGAACACCAAGAATGGCCAGTAACTACTATTCTTTTCATAAATTGTTGGATTCAAATGGCTAAAACTTAGTCTAGAATTTTTGCATTTGTGTACACGAAAGATACTGACTTATAGATTTCTTTTCTTATAATGCCTTTGTCTGGTTTTGGTATCAGGGTAATGCTGGACTTGAAGAGTGAGTTTGGAAGTATTCCCTTATCTTAAAGTTTCTGGAAGAGTTTGTGTACAATAGGTACACAAATGTAAATCTAAAACTATAAAATTTCTAGAAAAGCTGGGGGCAGTGGCTCACGCCTGTAATCCCAGCACTTTGGAAAGCCCAGGCAGGCAGATCATGAGGTCAGGAGTTTGAGACCAGCCTGGTCAATATGGTGAAAACCTGTCTCTACTAAAAATACAAAAATTAGCTGGGCGTGGTGGCGTGTACCTGTAGTCCCAGCTACTTGGGAGGCTGAGGCAGAAGAATTGCTTGAACCCGGGAGGTGGAGGTTGCAGTGAGCCGAGATTGTGCCACTGCACTCCAGCCTGGGTGACAGAGCGAGACTCTGTCAAAAAAAAAAAAAAATTATAGAAGAAAACAGAAAATTTTTGTACTTTTTATACTGGGCAAAGATTTCTTAAATATGATCTGAAAGGACAATCCATAAGAGAAAAATGTGATAAATTGAACTTAATCAAATTAAGAGCTTATGCTATTCAGAAGACACTGTTAAGAGTTTACAGATCATACATTTGATAAAAGACTATAAGGGACTCTCGAAACCCAATAATTAGCAAACAACCAATGCAATTAGAAAATGGGCAGAAGGCCAGGTACAGTGGCTCACGCCTGTAAGCCCAGCACTTTGGGAGGCTGAGGCGGGTGGATCTGAGGTCAGGAGTTCGAGACCAGCCTGGCCAATGTGGTGAAACCCCATCTCTACTAAAAATGCAAAAATTAGCTGAGCATGGTGGCACATGCCTGTGGTCCCAGCTACTCAGGAGGCTAAGGCAGGAGAATTGCTTGTGCCCAGGAGGCGGAGGTTGCAGTGAGCCGAGGTCACGCCACTGCATTCCAGCCTGGGCAACAGAGCGAGACTCTGTTTCAAAAAAAAAAAAGAAAGAAGGAAAGAGAACGAGCAGAAGACTGTAACAGACGCTTCACCAAAGAAGATATATGGATGATAAATTAAGAATAAAAAGTTGCTCAGGATTATTAGGCATTAGGGAAATGAAAATTAAAACTACAGTGTGATACCATTACTCATCTATTAGCAAAGCTAAAATTTAAAAGACTGACCATACCAAAGTGCTGACAAGAATGTGGAAGAACTGGAATTTTCATAAACTTCTGCTGGGAAAGTAACAGGATACAATCACTTTCTTCTTCTTCTTTTTTTTTTTTTTCCAGACATTATCTTGGTCTGTCACCCAGGCTGGAGTGCAGTGGCACAATCTCGGCTCACTGCAACCTCTGCCTCCAGGGTTCAAGTGATTCTCCTGCTTCAGCCTCCCGAGTAGCTGGGATTACAGATGCCTGCCACTATGCCTGGCTAATTTTTGTATTTTTAGTAAAGATGAAGTTTCACCTTGTTGGCCAGGCTGGTCTTGAACTCCTGACCTCCAGTGATCCAACTGTCTCGGCCTCCCAAAGTGCTGGGATTACAGGCATGAGCCACTGCTACTGGCTGATACAACCACTTTCAAACACAGTGTGGCAGTTTCTTAAAAAATAGACATATATTTATCATATGATCTACCCATTCTACCCCAGAGAGTTACCCAAGATAAATGAAAGCATAAGTCTATACAAAGAATTTTATGTGAAAGTTACCAGTAGCTTTATCTGTAATAGCCAAACACTGGAAATAACTCAATGTCCATCCTTATAGGTAAATGGATAAGTAAATTGTGGTACATCCATACAATGGAATACTACTCAACAATGAAAAGAAATGAAGTACTGATACATACAGCAACATGGATGAATCTCAAAATAATTTTGCTGAGTGAATGAAGCTAAATTTTAAAAATCACCATATTTTTAAAAAAGGAAGAAAAAAATCACCATATAATTCCATTACACAAAATTCTAGAAAATGAAAACTAAGTTATAGTGACAGAGAGATGATCAGTGTTTACCTGGGCAGTGGGTAGAGAGGGACATGAGGGAGGGATTTCCTTTTGGAGGTGATGGATATGTTTATTATTTTGATTGTGAAATGGTTTCACAATATACAGGGCAACTTAGCAAATTTTATACCTTAAATGTGTGCAGTTTATTGTATGCCAATTACATGTCAATAAAACTGTTTTAAAATGTTATAAAAATTGACACTTAAAATGAGTACATTTTATACTATATAAATTATACCTCAAATATATATGATTAAGAAAATACACTTGTCCTATGACCCAGAAATTCCACTTCCATATATTCCCAAGAAAAATGAAAACCCAAGAGAAATGAAAACATCTGAACACAAAAACAATTGTACAAGAATGTTCACATCAGGTGGCATAATCTGCTTTGGGAATAAACACAGATGGTTCTTCATTTCAGAACCTTTGCATTTGCAGCTTTTTCTGCTTGTAATGTTCTTCCTCAATATTCACATGGCCTGAGATCTTACTTTATGTCTCTGGTTCAAAGATCATCACCTCAAAATGGCCTTTCCTGATCTTATCTAAATTAGTCCTACTAACTCCCCAACACTCTAGCTCCTTACTCTACTTAACTTTCTTCACAACACATATGAAAACCTGATTATTATCTGTTTACGTATTGACAACATGTTTCTCTTACTATAATATCAACATCTCTATGACAACAAGAGTGTCTATCAATAGTGCCTAAACTCTAGCGCAGTGCCTGGCTTAGGTTAGG
The DNA here is from genome assembly GCF_028885655.2 of Pongo abelii. Taxonomy (NCBI): domain Eukaryota; kingdom Metazoa; phylum Chordata; class Mammalia; order Primates; family Hominidae; genus Pongo; species Pongo abelii. The sequence goes on along the minus strand of NC_072005.2, from coordinate 45,798,781 downwards.
TAAATGGGAAATATTTGATGAGTAAAACTTGGACAATGGAGAAATGAATATAAATCAAAATGTAAAAGGAGGCCTGGAAACACAGGTAAAATGGTCATCAATGGGGAAGAAAGAAAGCAGCCCCACTTTGAAAGAGGAGAGAAATACGAGAGAAGAGAAACAAGGAGTATGGCAAATTGGGTAAAGTTCCTTTGGCAGCTAATGTAGAGAGAATCTGAATGCTTCCCAGGTACCAGTCCTTTCTCCACAGGCCTCAGGCCTTTGAAGGGAGCTTTCCAAACAACTCAGTGCTGTGCCTCCTCCCTGACATCATGGGTCATAACTTGCGATAGCACCCTCCTGCCTGATTTGCTGTAACTCACCTGTGTACCAATTCCTTGTCCCTTCCCTCATTACTATCCAGGGCTCTTTCTCTTGCTCCAATAAAGTAATCACATCTGGCTTAGGAATGGTATATCCTGCTCATGAGAAAAGAAATGACGCATGTTGTAGAAAAATACAAAAACAACCGTAACCTTGAAATGACAATTCAGACTTGGTTACATTTGTAAGAAACTGCAGGTGAAAATGGTACTAGACAATGCCATGACAGTAAAGAAGAAAAAGGCCATCTGAGAATATTCACGTTAACATGGACTCACAATTACAGGACTAAAGAGACAAGGTAAGAGAGCGAAAAGGTCTGCTTTGCTGTTAAAGGCAGTAGAGAAAGGGCACCAGTGAGCATACCCTCTGGAGCCCTATGGCCTGGGTTCAAATATTCTGCCACCTACCAGCTGTGTGACCTTGAAAGTTACCCTGCACGTATTCACTTTTATCAAATGCAAAATGGGGCTGATATTACCGACTTCTTAGGGCTGTGGTGAGAATTAAATGAATTAATATATGCAAAAGCATACAATATGCCCAGTATATAGTATTATTTTGTTGTTGCTACTATTTTCCTAGGAGAAATATACTAAGTTTCCTAAAACATTTCCAGGTTCTTCCTTAGATACTCCTTCAACAGAAAATGTAAATTCACAGACTTTAACTTTCAACCGCAAAGCAGGTTAAGGAGAATATGTCTCCTTTAGGATGGGGTGTGTTGGCTTGAATTTTAAATGACTATTGTTAACTCAATCCACCACTGTATAATCCATGGAGGTTCTTTTAATAATCAAGGAAAACTAGAATTCTGAGACTAGCTGTTGTCTTGTAGGAGGGCCAGATATTAACACAGAGCAGCTATAGGAATTCTGAGTATATGCATTATATGAAATCTGATGTCACACAACTCAAACCTGGAAATTATTTAGAAAAGCAAGCAATGACAGGAAGAGTCAGAGGGAGGAGTGAATGTCACTAAGGGTCAGAAAGGTGAAGTTGCTTAACACAGGTGCCCATTTCCACCCCAACACTGCTGAAACTATGAGTTTAGAAATAGGGGGTGTCAGTCAGCCTCTTAAAACAGAGTTCTAAAGTTTGACAGTGGAGAAAGCTGATACTCCAGAAAACAGATTATAAACGATTTCGAAAGATACCTTACCCAGTGAGACCAGGTTGCTGTAGTTCTCCAACATCACATCCTTGTACAAGTCCCTCTGCACAGGGTCCAGGCACTCCCACTCCTCTTGGGAGAGGTCTATGGACACATCCCTAAATGCCAAGGATACCTGAAATGACAAGCCTATGTATTAAAAAGAAATTAAATGTATTTTCAAGATGGAAAACTGCTTTGCAGGAAAGAAGCAACACAGTAACCAAATAAACTGGGGCTCAAGCCTGCAATGTGTATAAAAGAATAAATTAATATTTCTGAAATAAAGTGTTTATACGCTTTTAAACAATATTGTTGATGCAAATTAAGTGAAATAGCATAAATAAGCACATTGCCCATTATGTGCCTGCAGTTTAAGTTCTGAATAAATGCAAGTTCCATCATCCTCTCTTCTCTTCGAAAAATTTTTGGAAAAAGAATTTTTTCACCAAAAAGTACTCTAAAATCTCTCTTAGAAAACAGGATTTGACTGACATTATGTGATTTCGTTAAAACTCAGGTTCATCATGATGCAAAATAACCTCATAAGAAAAGTCTTCAGTTAGTATATTTATTGGCTAGCTAATAATATCATCCATCTTGTAGATACAGCAGACTAATTCTTCTTTTATTCTTAGGCATTTAGGTTGGCCAAAATGTTTAAGGTCTTCCCCAATTCTGTTTCCACCCATCATTAGGGATCAGAGACTATTTCCAGCTATCATTAGGGATTGGAGGATCTTCCTACCTGCTACCCCTGCCATACCTCAGGAATACTTGCTTTCTTCCTAAGCCAGAGGATGCTGACGTATCCACAATGACACTGATGTCACTGGAGACCAGCACCACCTCCTCAACCACAAAATTGACTTTTGTTTTCTTATTCATCCCTTGGAAATTCCCTGGCTAGATGCCTGAAACTACCATATGCAGACCCCAATCATACTCCAATCTAGTCCTCTAAGCCTTTCAATGCATGGGATCTGACCTCTGCCTCTGAGGCTGACATGGAAGACAATGTTTGAGCACAGATAAGAGAAAACAGGAGCAAATGAGGAAGACACTAGGCTATTTGGCACTATCCTTCACTGTGATCAGAGTAATTAGGGAGCAGGTTCCACAACAGGGTTGTCTTAGGAAGGAAGTCTCAAGATAATGAGACTTCAATGATCACATGAATTTAAAAACACAGTATTTCAAGGAAGAAAAACACAAACTTACATTGGCCATGGTTTTAGAACCACAAGAACTTGTCAGTTCTCCTTGAGTTTCCTCCATGGAGAAGCACAGAATCCAGAGAAACCAGGGCTGGGGAGAAGAACAAGTGACTCTGAAACCAGATGTGTGTCAAAACTCCTAAAATGACTTAAGTTAATAAGATCCTGTTTTGCCATCATTTCTACTTCCAACCCCACCATTCTGCACATATAAACTGGGGAAGATATCTCAATATCAAGGCTGGGGTGGTGTAAATTCATGCCCACGGTTGCCAGGTGATGACAACAAAAGTAGCTATTTTTAGGATCTTCTGCATGATGGGTCCTTTATCATATTAACATTTAACCATGCAATGCATTTATCTCCATTCAACAGATGAGGTAATGAGGGCTTAAAATAAAGTAACTTGCCCAAATTCACAGTTAGTAAGAGGCAGAGCTGTGTTTTGAATCCACAACATTTCTCTAATTATAAAGCCAATTATCTTTTTTTTTTTTTTTTTTTTTTTTTTGGAGACAGGGTCTTGCTCTCAACTCTGGCATTTGCCTCTGAAGCCCAGAATTTTTTCAAATGAAACTTAAGCATGAGCAATTCACTAAAAATAGCAGCATATCATCCACCAAAGTTATTAAATTTCAATACAATGAAGCAGATCCTAATTAAGGAAATACCAGTTGACAGTTATTAGAATGGCAGACTTAAAAGATTAATAATATGCCAGATGAGCAACATCACAGGGAAATGAATACCGTGTAAATGCTACAGATTTGTAGGACCTTAAAACATGGCATGTAGAAGGATGTGAGAGACTTTTACCATACAAACCTAATTTTGGGACTGTACCCAAAGCAAATGATATGTATTAAGATGCATGCAGGTTAGGCCAGGCGCAGTGGCTCACACCTGTAATCCTAGCACTTTGAGAGGCCAAGGCGGGCAGATCATTTGAGGTCAGGAGTTCGAAACCAGCCTGGCCAACATGGTGAAACCATGTCTCTACTAAAAATACAAAAAAATTAGCTAGGCATGGTGGCACATGCCTGTAATCCCAGCTGCTTAGGAGCCTAAGGCAGGAGAATCGCTTGAACCCGGGAAGCAGAGGTTGCAGCGAGCTGAGATTGCGCCACTGCACTCCAACCTGGGAGACAGAGCAAGACTCTGTCTCAAAAAAAAAAAAAAAAAAAAAAAAGATGCATGCAGGTTAGGGTGCAAAAGGCTTATTGGAAAAAACAAAAATAAAAAAGATGCATGCAGGGAGGGTGGAATTCAGCATTCCGAGTCCAGCAATAGCTGACTGGTTAGATAAGTTACAGATCATCTATGTAACAGAATATTAAGTAGATATTAAATACTATACTAAATTGGAGAAAATATTTAAAGGACTTGGGAAATATCCAAGATATGTTCTAAATTTAAAAATAAGGTTAAAACCCAGAATGTACAATATAATTACATTTGTGAAAACATACACACACACATACATAAAGAAAAAACGAAGGACAGGCAGAAACTAAGAGACAGAAAAAAGTTTAAAAATGTATATATCTATATGTCAGTACTGCCAAGCTGCATGACGTTACTTGATATATTTTTAAAGTATAATCTGTAACTTTTAAAAATAACTTAGGCTAGGCGCGGTGGCTCACGCCTGTAATCCTAGCACTTTGGGAGGCCAAGGTGGGTGGATCACCTGAGGTTAGAGACCAGCCTGGCCAACATGGCAAAACCCCATCTCTACTAAAAAATACAAAAATTAGCTGGGCGTGGTGGCGCATGCCTGTAATCCCAGCTACATGGGAGGCTGAGGAAGGAGAATCACTTGAACCCAGGAGGTGGAGGTTGCAGTGAGCCGAGATCATGCCACTGCAGTCCAGCCTGTGCGACGGGAGTGAGACTCATCTCAAAAAAAAATAATAATAATTTAAAATATACACACAGGCATATATATGTACTTATTTTTCATTTTGATAAGAGAAAGCCTTTCCTTTGTTGAACAATCTTCTCTTCAACTTGAAGGAAAAGCTTAAGATAATCTAAAAACAGATTTTATATATATATATATATATATATATATATATATATATTTTTTTTTTTTTTTTTTTTTTTTTTTGAGATGGAGTCTCTCTCTGTCACCCAGGCTGGAGTGTAATGACACAATCTCGGCTCACTGTAGCCTCCGCCTCCTGGGTTCAAGTGATTCTCCTGCCTCAGGTTCCCGAGTCACTGGGATTACAGGCACCCACCACTGCGCCTGGCTAATTCTGGTATTTTTAGTAGAGACGGGGTTTCACCATGTTGGCCAGGCTGGTTTCAAATTCCTGACCTCAGGTGATCTGCCCTCCTCGGCCTCCCAAAGTGCTGGTATTACAGGCATGAGCCACTGTGCCTGGCCAACAGCGGTTATATTTTTACTGAATGTCTTTTTTCCCTTTACCTCATAACATTGGAACCAATTCTTTTGATTTTTCACATATGTCTATGTATGCTAATATATTGCAATGTCTTATACATATGAATGCTGGTCACAATGAAGTGACTTTTCATGTACTCCTGACAAACGTATTGACAGTTTGTGCTCTGAAATTTTCCTTTCAGCCACAATATCCTCCAAACTGCTGCTGAATAATCTTGTCCCATTAGCCTCACTTTGAATCTAACATAATTACAATAAAAACTTAAGGTATGAAATTGTGCTGTTCAATACAAATATGGTTATTTAAATCAAATTTTAAGCTGGGCGCAGTGGCTCATGCCTGTAATCTTAGCACTTTGGGAGGCCAAGGCAGGTGGATCATGAGATCAGGAGATCGAGACCATCCTGGCTAACATGGTGAAACCCCGTCTCTACTAAAAATACAAAAAAAATTAGCCGGGCGTGGTGGCGGGCGCCTGTAGTCCCAGCTACTCGGGAAGCTGAGCTAGGAGAATGGTGTGAACATGGGAGGCAGAGCTTGCAGGGAGCCAAGATCGCACCACTGCACTCCAGCCTGGGCTACGGAGTGAGACTCCGTCTCAAAAAAAAAAAAAAAAAAAAAAATTAAATCAAATTTTAAATAAAATTAAAAGTTCAGACCGGGCACGGTGGCTCATGCCTGCAATTCCAGCACTTTGGGAGGCCAAGGCGGGTAGATCATTTGAGGTCAGGAGTTTGAGACCAGCCTGGCCAATATAGTGAACCCCCATCCCTACTAAAAATACAAAAATTAGCTGGGCATGGTGGCGGATGCCTGTGGTCTCAGCTAATCAGGAAGCTGAGGCAGGAAAATCGCTTCAACCCGGGAGGCAGAGGCTGCTGTAAGCTGAGATCTCACCACTGTACTCCAGCCTGGGCAACAGAGTGAGACTCTGTCTCAACAACAACAACAAAAAAAGTTAGTTTCCCAGTCACACTAGCCATATTTCAGGTGCTTATTAGCCACATGTGGCGAGCAGCTACCATACTGGAAAACATAGAACAAATCCATTATCATGGAAAGTTCTATTGGACAGCACTGGACATCTCCTTCCTATGAACTCCCAAGGCCTGTGACCTGAATTTCTTTACTGTTTTTTATTATCTTCTACCTTATACTTATTCAGTCTATTCTGATTTTAGACTCCCTGCTGTACAGTAGCACCTATGTGTTTTCAGTTCTTGTATTCCTCTAATTACTAACACAAGATTCAGTATACTGTGAGCCCTTATGTCTGATATTTGACTAAAATTCCATTTTTAGGCATTTTTTTCTTGCAAGTGGCTATTAAAGCATATTAAGACATATACATAAGATATTTATCATATAACAACTTATAATAGTCAAATATTAAAAATACTAATAGCTATAGTAGGCAGCAGGTTAAATAAACTATGGTCAGTTATGACGGCACACTAAGGCCTGACTAATACTAATTATATTGGTCCATATTTATTTTTGGAGGAAGACATCAATGATGAGTTACTGACTGATACAGGCAAATTAAAGGACCATATGCCATATGGGCAGGGTTATAACGTTGTCATTAATAACACAGACTCTGTTGTCAGATTTTCAGAATGTGAATCTTAGTCTGACAGCTACATACTTTTCAGTTAGTTTGTTGGTAAATTAGGGATAAGAACAGCACCTATCTCATAGGGTTGTCACGAAGATTGAGATAATACATATATCCCACTTAATGATATACAAGTACGTAATAAAAGTTAGCCAGTATTATTAAAATAGAGGATATTATGTCCTTTGTTCCACTGCTATTAAATAAAATTATTTTATATTATTTCATTTTTTCTAGTAAAGTTTGAGTCTCATGCCCATTTTTTAATAATGATATTTTAAGTATTTTAGAGCTGAGCCTTGAAGATGCAATTATTTTTAATTAACAACATTCGTAAAACAGACTCCCAGAAAGATAATCAAGAAATCTCTTCTTGGTCAGGCACGGTGGCTCACACTTGTAATCCCAGCACTTTGGGAGGCCGAGGTGGGTGGATCACCTGAGGTCAGGAGTTCGAGACCAACCTGACCAACATGGTGAAACCCCCGTCTCTACTAAAAATACAAAAATTAGCCAGGTGTGGTGGTGGGTACCTGTAATCCCAGCTACTCTGGAGGCTGGGAAGAATTGCTTGAACCTGTGAGGTGGAGGTTGCAGTGAGCTGAGATTGTGCCACAGCACTCCAGCCAGGGCAACAGCGTGAGACTTCATTTAAAAAAAAAAAAAAAAAAGAAATCTCCTCTTTTGTTCTTGCAACTACCAAAGGGGGACATCATTCTTCAATATAAAACTAGCTAAAATAATCTAATTAAGGCAGGGGTCCCCAACCCCCAGGCCACTGACTGATACTGGACCACAGCCTGTTAGGAACTGGGCCACACAGCAGAAGGTGAGCAGCAGGCCAGCAAGGGAAGCTTCATCTGTATTTACAGCTACACCCCATTGCTAGCATTAACTGCTTGATCTCTGCCTCCTGTCAGATCAGCTGCAGCATTAGATTTTCATAGGAGTGCGAACCCTATTACGAACTGACCATGTGAAGGATCTAGGCTGCATGCTCCTTATGAGAATCTAATGCCTGATGATCTGTCATTGCCTCCCATCACCCCTAGATGAGACCATCTTGTTGCAGGAAAACAAGCTCAGGGCTCCCACTGATTCCACATTAGGGTGAGTTGTATAATTACATGTTATAATGTAATAATAATGGGAATAAAATGCACAATAAATGTAATGTGCTTGAATCATCCTGAAACCATCTCCCTCTCCCTGTCTGTGAAAAAACTGTCCTCCATGAAACCAGCCCTGGTGCCAAAAAGGTTGGGGACTGCCGTAATAAGGCATTCAAAAGATAATTTTAATATGAGGTTCAATCTTGTTCTCCTGTTCTATATGGAAAGATTTACATGAATATTTATAGCTGTTACCATCTTATTCTGTTTTCTTTTTCTTTTTTTTTTGAGACGGAGTCTTACTCTGTTGCCCAGCCTGGAGGGCAGTGGTGCTATCTCGGCTCACTGCAACCTCCCAGGTTCAAGCAATTCTCTGCCTCAGCCTCCCAAGCAGCTGGGATTACAGGCGCACGCCACCACACTTGGCTAATTTTTGTATTTTTAGTAGAGACGGGGTTCCACCATCTTATCCAGGCTGGTCTTGAACTCCTGACCTCATGATCCACCTGCCTGGGCCTCCCAAAGTGCTGGGATTACAGGTGTGAGCCAGCATGCCCACCCTTATTCTGTTTTCTACTGTTATAAATCTGTCCTAGAAAATGTTATTTGCATAATGGAACCCTGAATAAAACCTAGCCAAGATAGAGTATTGCTATGTCCTGTAAAAGCAACCTTAAAAATCTAAAAAAAAAGTATAATCCTGAAGAACTATCCTATTTGATAAATTGTCATATTAATTAATTATCCTTAATTGGTTTATATAAACCTAAAAGGTGTAAATTTCTCAAAGGTTAATCAAACAGCAGAATTCATTGGTGTTTTCCTCTTCTGCCTATGTGCACAGAGATATAAGAAAGCCATGGTTAGGGAGAATTAGTTTTTCTAACTAGGAGCTGGAAAGTCTCGTGTCCTTTGAATAATCAGTTAGTGCAATTTCTATTCCGCAGGAAGAAAAGTGCAGGTGCGTGTGCACACACACACACACACACACACATACAAGTGTGCTGAAAAATCTTGCTAAAATAGGTTGGGCATGGTGGCTCACACCTGTAATCCCAGCACTTTGGGAGGCTGAGGCGGGTGGATCACCTGAAGTCAGGAGTTCGAGACCAGCCTGGCCAACATGGCGAAAACCCATCTCTATTAAAAATACAAAAAATTAGCTGGGCGTGGTAGCGGGCGCCTTCCCAGCTACTTGGGAGGCTGAGGCAGGAGAATTGCTTGAACCTGGGAGATGGAGGTTGCAGTGAGCCGAGATCGCACCATTGCACTCCAGCCTGGGCAACAAAGTGAGACTCTGTCAAAAAAAAAAAAGTTGCTAAAATATAGCTCCCCAAAGTGTTAATAGTGATGCTGGGGCTATTTTAACTTTCTTCTTTATAAGTCCTTTATGTAATATAACTGAGTAACTAAATAATTTATAAAAGGTGAATATTAATTCTATAACCAGAATTATACAATAAATCTATATCCAATTATAAAATAAAATGTTTTAACACATCAGAAGCAAATTGGTTTGACATGTATGGAAACAATAGGAAAACAGCTTGACCATTATAAATAAATGCCTGCCAGTTCTTGAACATTCTTCTTCAATTCAACAAGACCTTTTCACTATTAAGATTCTTCCCTGAATACACAAGCCAGGTGAACAGCGTCTGCAGACTGAATAAGAAAATTTGAGCAAAGCAGACAGAAAAGTGTTTGGTTCTCCTCTACTTCTCCAGCAAATAATCAGTTGAAATGTTAATTTAGATATAATCCTTGTTAAATGTGTTTAAATCCTAATATTAGTGAGATTCATATAAAATTTAAAATTGGCGGCCGGGTGCGGTGGTTCATGCCTGTAATCCCAGCACTTTGGGGAGGCCAAGGCAAGTGGATCACCTGAGGTCAGGAATTCGAGACCAGCGTGGCCAATATGGTGAAACCCTGTCTCTACTAAAAATACAAAAATTAGCCGGGCGTGGTGGCAGGCGCCTGTAATCCCAGCTACCTGGGAGGCTGAGGCAGGAGAATCACTTGAACCCAGGAGGCGGAGGCTGCAGTAAGCCGAGTTCACGCCATTGCACTCCAGCCTGGGTGACACAGCGAGACTCTGTCTCAAAAAAAAAAAAAAATTGCGTATTATTCTTCATCACTATGACTATTACTTTACTCATATGTACTTTTTATTCTTAGGACTAACTCTGTATAAAAATAAATCTCAACTCATGGATTCCTTGGAAAAAAATCCCTGCTCATGTTCACACAGATTTCTATGCTTGGACTTCCAATCACATTCCCACTTCTAAAAGCCTTAAAAGCAGACGACCATTATCACTTGCTTACTGACACCAGTCAGGTCATCTCTAATCCTGTCATACTTTAAAACTGAGGTCTTTGGAGAAGATTGGAGAAGATGGATGATGTGATTCTACCTAAACATTAATCTCAATAAAACAAAGTTTTAACTTTAGACTCCAGGATATGCATTTCTCTACCATTATAGAAAGTGAGTGCAGAGGAATGATTTGAAAAATGAGAAAGTCATTTGGAGGCCGGTGAAGAGGAGGGTCCACCTGCATGGTCTATTGTTCACTGGAAAGGAAGGCCTGGGATAGGTCACTGGACAATTCAGGAAAAGCAAAGCAATGTTTCCATTTCCTAAAAACAAAAACATTTTATGCATTTATTTAAAGATTTATTTAAAGATATAGACCAGAGAGTTGCAATTTATGTGACAAATAATTTAGTCTTTTTAGATTTAATCAAATGAACTTTTTCAAAGGGAAAAATGCAAATGAAAGCTATAGAAAGTACCTGGGGATGTGATTTTTGTGACTGTGAGCAATGAGGTGACAGGCTCTGTGGTAGATTGTGGCTGTGCTTGACATAGCAGTGTGGTACCACGCCATATGACTGGATGCAGGCAAGGCTGTGTGAAGATTAGAATGTGTGATTTCCATTTTATGAATAAAAAGGAAATATAAACTTACCTGGACCTGAACTTTTAGAACTGCTACAACAATTGTTCCCTCCTTTTCAGGATCCTTGTTTTGATGAATAGCAGAATGGGGGAAGAAAAAAAATCATGAGACAGCAGGCCTTTCTTAGAGCACAGACCGACCTAGATTATCCCTCCAGCGCCACATCTGCGCGGACCTCACGCACGTAACAGCTGTGTGAGAGTGAAGCTGGGATCTGTCTCTGAACTCACACCAGATTTCTAGATCAAAGGTATGGGAATGCAGTGGTTCTGAAAAATGCAGCTGCCCACACAGCGGCTCCAACTGGGCAGTCTTCCAACCTGTCGTCCCAGGAGTCTGTTTTAGGGAAACTTCTAATTCAAAAGTCCAATCGCCAACCCAGGTCTGTACCTTCTTGCTGGGAACCTTCATCCCAGAGCTCAATATTTGACTTCCCTCTTGGGGACACTGCTCTGTGCAGACACTGAGGCCGTGAGGGGGGTACAGGGTCAGTGACACACACCAGAGAGCCAGGCACCTGTCTCAACCTCACGCCCGCACCCACACCGGCGCAACCCGGTTTGACAGGCGCCCCGTCGCGCGCACACACACACATACACCGTCTGCCACATTTTGTCACACAATTTCCCTTCTCCGCTCCCCACGCACGCACAGGCCTGAGGCTCCCTCCAGGCAAGACACGCCAAGTCTGGGCCCTGGAGCGCCTCACTTCGGGCGGCAGTTCCATCCCCAGTCCTACTCGTAAGAGTCCCGTTCCGCCTCACCTAACTCGGACTTCTTGCCCGCCTGTGAATAATGCACCGAGGTGACTGAACCGTTAAGAACGCAAGGTAAAGGGCCCTTGGGGTCCAGGCAACACTGCCCAAGGGGCTTCTGGGAAATGTAGTCCACAGCCGGAAACTGGTTCTTTTGGGCGGAGGCGCAGGCGCGCGCGCATCCGGCGGTTCGACTCACCGGGAACCCACGCAGGAAGCTGAGGAGGAGAACAGACGCCTCTGAGCCACTCGCCAGGCCACTTGAACGTGAGACCGCCGAGTGCGACCCTGAGGCCGAGTGCGTGCTGGACTGGGCGACAGCTCCGCCAGGCGGGATTTTGTCTGTTTCACCCCTTGAGGTAGTCCCGGCGTGCAGTACATAGTAGGCGCTTAATATGTGTATTGTAAAGAATGGGTGCCTGGCCATTTGTATTTGTCTTGTGAGCGCGTGTGTGTGGCACCGTGAGGGGTACGGGACCGACGGAACCTCTCTGGCTGTGGCGGGTTGTGTTTCCGCGTGTGTGTGATTTGAGTGTGAGTCGGTGTGTAGTGAGTGAAGGGCTCTGACTGGAGAAAAACACAGAAAATACCCGGGGCTGTGATTTTTGTCAATTTGGTCAATGAGACGACAGGCTCTGTGGTGGACTGTGGCTGTGCTTGACGTAACAATGTGGTAATATGCCGTGTGACGGTTGCCGGCAAGGCTATGTGAAGATGAGAATGTGTGATTTGGAAAATCTGGATGTGGAACGTCACGGGTGCCAGTGGAATTGTGACTCTGTGTGTGTATAAAAGTTTGCAACCATAGGCCTATATGTCTGTGGAATAAAGAGAATATGTTGCGTCTTCTTGGAGTATCAGCTTTATTTAAAGATTTGCATCATAGAGTTGCGATTTATGTGCCAAAGATTTTTGTCTTTTTATATTGAATTAAATGAATTTTTTACAAAGAGAAAAATGAAAATAATAGTAACTTTTAAAAAATATTAAGAATTTCCATCCACTCTTCTATTCTGGCAATGGATCTTTGGCAATGGGTCTTTGGCAGATCAATTTGAAAAGCTTGGACTGAGGAAATTATACTTGGAAAGCACATTAGGCAGTCAGCCCTTGGTTCCTAAATACCATGCTCCACTGAAAGGAGAAAGGCTCCATGGAGAAATGGCAGATTCCAGAGCTGGGGAAGGGAAAGTTCAGAATGAACTTGGAACATCTTGTGCTTGAAAGTAAGGAAGTGCTCAAAGAATGGTGGGGACGTGTTCAAAGAACATGGAAACCAGATTGAAGGAACTTCCACTGACCAAACTTGACATGGTTTGTGCATCAAAATAAATAATGCTAGTTATAGATTAAAACCCATTAAATAACAGAGGGAATCATAATTCCAAACTTATATAAATTAGTACGTGAAAAAAAATTGGAAGCTTGATGAGGGACTGGATGTTTACATTGTTTCAAAGAACCCCTGCCCCACCCCCCCCAATCCCTTAAAAATGTGTCAATATAAGGCCGGGCGCAGTGGCTCATGCCTATAATCCCAGCACTTTGGGAGGCCGAGGCAGGAGGATCATGAGGTCAGGAGTTTGAGACCAGCCTGACCAACATGGTGAAACCCTGTCTCTACTAAAAAAATACAAAAATTAGCTGGGCGTGGTGGTGCGTGGTGGGTCCTGTAATCCCAGCTACTCAGGAGGCTGAGGCAGGAGAATTGCTTGAACCCAGGAGGCGCAGGTTGCAGTGAGCCTAGATCGCACCACTGCACTCCAGCCTGGGCGACAGAGTGAGGCTCCATCTTTTAAAAAAAAAAAAAAAAAAAAGTGTCCATATGAAAAAATGCACAACATTACTAATCATCAGAGAAATGCAAATTAAAACCACACTGAGATACCACCCCACAGTGTTAGAATAGCTGTAATCAAAGAGACAAAAGACAACAAGGGTTGGTGAGGGTATGGATATAAGGGAACACTTGATCACTATTTGTGGAAATGTAAATTAGTACAAACATTATAGAAAATATCTGGAGTTTTCTCAAATTAAAAATATAACCACTATATGACCCAGCCATCCCACTACCAAGTATATATCTGTATCAGTCCATTCTTGCATTGCTATAAAGAAAACCCGAGACTCGGTAACTTGTAAGAAAAGATGTTGAATTGGCTCATAGTTCTGCAGGCTGTACAGGAAGCATAGTGGCATCTGCTTTTGAGCAGGCCTCAGGAAGTTTCCAATCATGGTGGAAGGCAAAATGGGAGCAGGCACATCACATGGTGAAAGCAGGAGCAAGAGAATGAGGAGGGAGATGCTGCACACGTTTAAATGTCCAGATGTCATGAGAACTCACTATTATGAGGATGGAAACAAAGGGCTGCTAAGCCATTCATGAGGAATCTGCTCCCATGATCCAATCACCTCCCACCAGTCCCCACTTCTTATATTGGGGATTACATTTCAGTATGAGATTTGGGTTGGGACACACATCTAAACAATATCATTCTGCCCCTGGCCCCTCTCAAATCTCATGGCCTTCTCACATTTCAAAATACAATCTTGCCTTCCCAACAGTCCCCCAGAGTCTTAACTAATTCCAGCATTAACTCAAAAGTCCAAAGTCTGAAGCCTCATCTGAGACAAGGCAAGTTCTTTCCTCCTATGAGCCTGTAAAATCAAAAACAAGTTAGTTACTTCCAAGATACAATGGGGGTACAAGCATTAGATAGACATTCCTGTTCCAAAAGGGAGAAATTGGCTAAAAGAAAGAGGCTACAGGCCCTATGCAAGATCAGAACCCAGTAGGGTAGTCATTACATCTTAAAGCTCCAGAATAATCTTTGACTCCATGTCCCATGTCCCATGTCCAGGGCACACCAATTTAAGGGGTGGGCTTCCAGCCTTGGGTATTTCTTCCCCTGTGGCTTTGCAGGGTTCAGGCTCAGAGGCTGCTCTGATCTACCATTCTGGGATCTGGAAGATGGTGGCCCTCTTCTCATAGCTCCACTAGTCAGTGCCCTAGTGTGTACTCTGTGTGAGGGTTCCAACCCTACATTTCCTTTTTGCACTGCTCTAGTAGAGGTTCTCTGTCAAGGCTTAGCCCCTGCAGCAGGCTTCTGCCTGGACACCTTGGCTTTTCCATATATCCTCTGAAATCTAGATGGAGGCTCCCAAGCCTTATTGACACTCTGTGCACCTGCAGGCTTAAGACCATGTGGAAGCCACCAAGACTTATGGCTTGCAACCTTTGGAGCTGCAGTCTGAGCTGTACCTGGGCCCTTTTAAGTCACAGCTGGAGTTGGAGAAGCCAGGATGCAGGGAGACATGTCCTGAGGCTGCACAGGTCACTTCTGGCCCATGAAACCATTTTGACCTCCTAGGCCTCAGGGCTTGTGATGGGAGGGGCTGCCTGTTAGATCTCTGAAATGCCTTAGAGGCCTGTTTCCCATTTCTTGGCTATCTGCACTTGCCTCATTTTTAGTTAGGCAAATTTCTCTAGCAAATGGTTGCTCTTCTGAAAATGAGCTTTTCTTTTCTACCACATGGCCAGTGCAAAGTTTCCAAACTTTTACACTCTGCTTACCTTTTACATATAAGTTCCAGCTTTAAGTCATTTCTTTGCTCCCACATCTTAGCATAGGTGGTTACAAGCAGCCAGGCCATATCTTCAATGCTTTGTTATTTAGGCATTTCTTCTGCCAGATACCCTAGGTCATCACTCTCAAGTTCAAACTTCCATAGATCCCTAGGGCATGGACACAATGCAGCCAAGCTCTTTGCTAAGGCATAACAAAAGGGACCTTTGCTCCAGTTCCCAATAAGTTCCTAATTTCTATCTGAGACCTTGGCAGCCTGGACTTCATTGTCCGTTATCACTATCAGCATTTTAGTCACAACCATTTAACCAGTCTCTAAGAAGCTCCAAACTTTCCTTCATCTTCCTATCTTCTGAGCACTCAACTCTCTTCCAACCTCTGCCTGTTATCCAATTCCAAAGCTGCTTCCACATTTTCAGGTATCTTTATAGCAATACCCAACTTCTCAGTACCAATTTTCTATTAGTCCATTCTCGAATTGCTATAAAGAAAAACCTGAGACTAGGCAATTTCTAAGTAAAGAGGTTTAATTGGCTCACAGTTCTGCAGGCTGTACAGGAAGTATAATGGCACCTGCTTCTGGGGAGGCCTCAGGAAGTTTCCAGTCATAGTGGAAGGCAGAGGGGGAGTAGACATGTCATATGTCGAAAGCAGGAGCAAGAGAATGAGGGGGAGGTGCTATACACTTTTAAACAACCAGATCTCATGAGAACTCACTATTGGGAGGATGGTACTAAGAGGGATGGTACTAAATCATTCATAAGAACTCCACCCTCATGATGCAATCACCTCCCACCAGGCCCCACCTCCAACATTGGGGATTACATTTCAATATGAGATTTGGGCAGGGACACACATTTAAACTATATCAGTATCCAAAGGAAATAATATGTTTAAGAGATATCTATGCTCCCATGTTTAATGCAGCGCTATTCACAATAGCCAAGATGTGGAAGCAATCTAAGTGTTCATCAAAGGATGAATGGAGAAAGGAAATGGGATATATATATAATGGAATAGTATTCAGACTTTAAAAAGGAGGAAGTCATGTTGTTTGCAACAAGGATGAACCTGGAGGACATTATGTTAAGTGAAGTAAGCCAGGCATAGAAAGACAAATACTGCATAATCTCACTTATATGTGGAATCTAAAAAAGTTGAACTCATAGAAGTAGAGCATTGAATTGTGGTTACCAGGGCCTGGCAGGGGTAGTGGTGGTTGGAGAGATGTTGGTCAAAGGATATACAGTTTCAATTAGGAGGAATTAAAGAAAAGTGTGTGTCAAAATCTGAGTCAGTTCTGAGTGAGACTAGAATGTCCATAAGAAACTGGATGTGATGGAGGCTCAATAATTTAGCAGAATTATGACAAAGAGACAGGGATGATAAGGTGAATTATATGCCAACAAACTTCTCTCTTGCACCAAGCACTACCTAGGATATTCAGAGCCCATATGGGATGTGGTTAGAGTTCTATGAGTTTCATGTACAAGTGTGTATTTTATATATATATATATGTGTGTGTATGTGTGTGTATACACACACACCAAGGTATGTATGTACAGTATTTAAACAAGTCACATGTGACCTAGAGGTTTTGCTATTATTCAGACAACGTGAACTGCTCAAGAAGAAAGTGGATTAGCAAAGAGCTCCATCTCTTCGTTTGTGAGGGATACGGGAGGAGGCATAACAAGGACAAGGCACAGAGAAGGCCATGCCCTGCAAGGAGACAGTATAAGACTGTACACAGCAAAGTCTCAATGCCTCGAAAGTGAGGCAAAAGTGCACTCTGGAATAATCAATCAGTTCTGACACTCTGCCACCCTTTGGCCTCCTTTAGCCCTGATGTAGGAAAACACAGGGCCAGGATGACTGCCAGATGGATTAAGCGTTGTATTGCCAGTGGTACTCTTATACCCCTTGGTGAGCATGAACCTCTAAAGGGTGCATGGGGGTGGGAGCATACTGGATGCTGGTGTAAGGGAAGTCCCAGTGAACAGGGTTCTGCATTGGGCCAGTAATAGCCTCTACTCCAGATGCCGTCTTCTCATGAGTCATTCCAGGTGGTTTCTCCTCTAAGAGCCTCTGCTCAATATGTTTCTCCCCTTGTTCAGAATATGCCATGATTCCAGGGGTCCCAGGAGAAGTAAGACTTTTTATTTCTTCCTGATTCCATCTTGGAAAGTTGTATGTTTCTAGGAATTTATCTATTTCTTCTATATCCGGGTCCACAATCTCTGGGCCATGGACCAGTACCAGTCCGTGGCCTGTTAGGAACTGGGCTGCACAGCAGGAGCTCCACTTACTGCCTGAGCTCCACTTCCTGTCAGATCAGTGGCAGCATTAGATTCTCAGGAGCATGAACCCTATTGTGAACTCTGCATGCAAGGGATTTAGGTTGCCCGCTCCTTATGAGAATCTGATGATCTGAGGTGGAACAGTTTCATCCTGAAACCATCCTCGCCTGTCCCCTCATCACCCTGGTCTGTGGAAAAATTGTCTTCCATGAGACCAGTCCCTGGTGCCAAAAAGGTTAGGGACCACTGTACTATATTTTCTAATTTGTTGTTGTATACTTGTTTATAATAGTCACTTATGATCATTTTTATTTCTTTGTCATTCAAGGTAATGTCTCCTGTTTCATTTCTGATTTTCTTTGAGTCTTCTCTATTTTTTTTCTTAGTCTACATAAGGGATTGTTGATTTTGCTTATCTTTAACAAAAACACAACTGTTAGTTTTGTTGATTTTTCTTTATGGTTTTTCTGTTCTCTATTCGATTTCTTTTTCTTTTTTTGAGATGGAGTCTTGCTCTATTGCTGAGGCTGGAGTGCAGTGGCGAGATTGGCTCACTGCAACCTCTGCCTCCTGGGTTCAAGCAATTCTGCCTCAGCCTCCTGAGTAGCTGGGATTACAGTCGCCCACCACCACACCCAGCTAATTTTTGTATTTTTAGTAAAGACAGGGTTTCACCATGTTGGCCAGGCTGGTCTTGAAACTCGTGACCTCAAGTGATCTGCCCACCTCGGCCTCCCAAAGTGTCGGGATTACAGGAGTGAGCCACTGTGCCCAGCCTATTCCATTTATTTCCATTCTAATCTTTATTATTTTTTTTTCATTCTGCTAGCTTTGCTTTTAGTTCTTTTTTTTTTTCTACTTCCTCGAGTTGTAAACTTAGGTTGTTTGAGATATTTCTTCTTTTTAAATGTAGACATTTATCCCTATAAACATTTCTCTTAGGACTGCTTTTGCTGCATCCCATAAATTTTGGTATGTTGTATTTTTGTTTTCATTTGTCTCAAGGTATTTTAAAAATTCCTTTTTGATTTCCTCTTTCACCCAACTGGAAGTTCAAGAGTGTGTTGTTTAGTTACTATGTGTTTGTGGATTTTCCTTATTTATTGCTGTTATTATTTCTAGTTTGATTCCACATGGTCTGAGGAGATAATTGGTATGATTTCAATCTTCTTAAATTCTCAAGACTTGTTTTGTGACCCAACATGTGATCTGTCCTGGAGGATATTCCAAGTGTGTTTGAAAAGAATTTGTTGCATGAGCTAATTCTTCTTCTGCTGGGTGGAAAGTTATAGATATGTTTGTGGGGTCCATTAGGCTAGAGTGCACAAGTCGGGTTTTTTAAAAATTGATTTTCTGCTTGAGTGCTCTATTCATTATTGAAATTGAGTGTTAAAGTTTCCTCCTATGATAGCATTGCTGTCAATTTCTCCCTTTAGCTCTGTCAATATTTGTTTTATATATTTCAGTGCTCTGATGTTGGGTGCATATATATTTACAATCTTTATATCTTCCTGTTGAATAGACCCTTTTATTATTATATAATGACCTTTTCTGTCTCTAATAACAGTTTCAACATAAAGTCTATTTTGTCTGATATAATTATAGCCACCCTGCTCTGTTTGGTTACCAATTGCATAGAATAATTTCTTCCATCCCTTCACTTTTAGTGTATATGTCTTTAAAATTTTTAAAAATATTTTTATATTGATAATGTTTATACATATTCATGGGGAACATGTGATATTTTCTTTTTCAAAAAATTTAAATAGAAACGAGGGTCTCATTTTGTTGCCCAGGCTGGTCTCAAACTCCTGGGCTCAAGTGATCCTCCCTGCTCAGCCTCCCAAAGTGTTGGGATTACAGGCATGAGCCACTGCATCCAGCCAGGTGTGACATTTTCTTACATTCATAGAATGTGGGATGATCAAATCAGGGTATTTGGGGTATCCATCACCTCAAGTATTTATCATTTATGTGTGTTGGGAACATTTCAAGTCCTCTCTTCTAGCTATTTTGAAATATACATTGTTAATTGTGATCTCTCTACTCTGCTATTGAACATTAGAGCTTATTCCTTCTGTGTGTTGTGTACCCAGTCTTTCTTCATCCCCTCACAAACACCCCTCCTAGCATCTAGTATTATTGTTCTACTGTATACCTCCATGTGTGACTTTTCTTTTACATCTCCCAAATGTGAGTGAGAATATGTGATATGTGTCTTTCTGTGCCTGGCTTATTTCACTTAATGACCTCCAGTTCCCTCCATGTTGCTGCAAATAACATTATTTCATTCTTTTTTATGGTCAAATAGTATTCCATTGTATACACATATCACATTTTATTTATTTATTTATGAGACAGAGTCTCCCTCTGTTACCCAGGCTGGAGTACAGTGGTGGCTCACTGCAACCTCTGCCCCCCAGGTTCAAGTGATTCTCCTGCCTCAGCCTCCTGAGTAGCTGGGATTACAGGCACCTGCCACTGCGCCCGGCTAAGTTTTGTATTTTTAGTAGAGATGGGGTTTCAACATATTGGTTAGGCTGGTCTTGAACTCCCGACCTTGTGATCCACCCACCTCGGCCTCCCAAAGTACTGGGATTACAGGTGTGAGCAGCTGCGCCTGGCTATCACATTTCATTTATCCATTCATCTATTGATGGACGCAGGGTGATTCCATATTTTGCTATTGTGAATAGGGCTGCAATAAACATGGGATTTAAGGTATCCCTTTAATATACTGATTTTTTTTCCTTTGAGTAGATACCCAGTAGTGGTATTGCTGGATCATATGGTAGTTTTTAGTTTTTTGAAAAATTTCCACATTCTTTTCCACAGGAGATGTACTAATTTAAATCTCCACCAAGAGTGTGTAAGAGTGGTGAAACCCTGTCTCTACTAAAAATACAAAAATTAGCCAGGTGTGGTGGTGTGCGCCTGTAGTCCCAGCTACTGGAGAGGCTGATACAGGAGAATTGCTTGAAATGGGAGACAGAGGTTGCAGTGAGCTGAGATCGTGCCGCTGCACTCCAGCATGGGCCACAGAGCGAGACTCCATCTCAAAAAAAAAAAAAAAATTCCCTCTTCTCTGCATCCTCACCAGCATCTATTATTTTTTATCTTTTTAGTAATGGTCACTCTAACTGGGCTAAGATGATATCTCATTCTGGTTTTGTTTTGCATTTTCCTGATGATTATTAATGTTGGGCGTTTTTTTTTCTATTCCCGTTGGCCATTTTTATGTCTTCTTTTGAGAAATGTCTATTCATGTACTTTGCCTGCTTTTTAATAGGATTTTTTTTGGTTGGGTTTTGTTTTGTTTTACTGTTGTGTAAGTTCCTTTTTTATTCTGGATATCAGTCCCTTGTCAGATTAATAGTTTGCAAATATTTTCTCCCATTCAACAGGTTATCTCTTTATTTTCTTTTGTGATGCACAAGCTTTTTACCATAATATAGTCCCATTTGTGTATTTTTGGTTTTGTTGCCTATGCTTTTGAGTTCTAAGCCATAAAATTTTTGCCTAGACCAATGTCCTGAAGTATTTCCCTTGTTTTCTCTTCATAGGTTTATAGTTTGGGTCTGCCATTTAAGTTTTTAATCCATTTAATCCATTTGCAGTTGATTTTTGTATATGGTAGGAGATAGGGGTCCAATTTCATTCTTCTGCATATGCATATCCAATATTCCTAGCACCATGTATTCAGGAGGGTATCCTTTCCCCTGTACATGTTCTTGGTGCCCTTGTTGAAAATCAGTTGGTTGTAAATGCACAGATTCATTTCTGGGTTCTCTATTCTCTTCCACTGGTCTGTGTGTCTGGTTTTATACCAACACCGTACTGTTTTGGTTATCATAGCCTTGTAATATATGTTGAAGTCAGGTAGTGTGATGCCTTCAGCTTTGTTGTTTTTGTTCAGGATTGCTTTCCTATTGGTTTTTGGCTACATCAGATCTAAGAGTTTTTTGTGGAGTCTTTAGTTTTTCCTAGAAATAAGAGCATATCATTGGTAAAGAGGGACAATTTGACTTTCTCCTTTCCAATTTGGATGTCATTTATTTATCTTGCCTGATTAATCTGGCTAGGACTTCCAGTACTGTGCTGAATAGGAGTGGTGAAAGTGGGCATCCTTGTCTCGTTCGAATTCTTAGAGGAAAGCCTTTAGACTTTTCCTCATTCAGTATATTAGCTGTGGGTTTGTCATATATGGCCCTTACTTTGTTCAGGTTTGTTCCTTCTATGCCTAGTTTGATGAGAGTTTTTATCTTGAAAATGTTTATTTTCATCAAGTGCTTTAAAATCTATTGAGGTGATCATATGGCTTTTTTCCTTCATTCTGTTATGTGGTGTATCACATTTATTGATTTGAATATGTTGAACTATCCTTGCATTCCTGGGATAAATCCCATTTGGTCATGGTGTATTACCTTTCTGATGTGCTGTTGGATTTGGCTAGTATTTTGTTGAGAATTTTTGCATCTATGTTCATCAGGGATATTGGCCTCTAGTTTTTTGTAGTTGTTGCATCCTTGTCTGGTTTTGGTCTCAAGGTAATGCTGGCCTCTTAGAATGAGCTAGGGAGAATCCCTTCTCTTCAATTTTTGGGAATAGTTTGAGAATTGGTGTTAGTTCTTTGAAAGTTTGGTAGAATTTGCAGTGAAGCACCAAGTCCTGGACTTTTCTTTGTTGGGAGCCTTTTAATTACTGATTCAATATATTTGAATCATTATTGGTCTTACTCATTATTGGTCTGTTCAGGTTTTGTATTTCTCCCTGATTTAATCTGGGTAAATTATATGTATCCAGGAATTTATCCATTTCCTCTAGGTTTTCCAGTTTGTTAGTGTATAGTTATTCATTGTAGTCTCTGATGATCTTTGGTATTTCTGTGGTATCAGTTGTAATACACTTCTGGTTTTGTTTATTTGGTTCTTTTATTTTTTCTTGGTTAGTCTAGCTAGTGGTTTATTAATTCTGTTTATGGATTTAAACAGAATCATAATGGATTCTGTTTCAACTTTCCATTTTGTTAATCCTTTGTATTTTTTTGAGTCTCTATTTTGTTTAGTAATTCTCTGATCTTTATTATGTCTTTCTTTGTACTAATTTGGGTGTGGTTTGTTCTTGCTTTGTAGTTCCTTAAGGTGCATGATTCGATAGTTTAAAATTTTCTACTTTTTTGATGTAGGCATTTATTGCTATAAACTTTCTTCTTAGCACTGCTTTTCCTGTATCCCGCACATTTTGGTATGTTGTGTTTCTATTTTCATTTGTTTCAAGAAATTTACTTCCTCCTTTATTTCTTCCTTGACCCAGTGATCATTGAGGAGCTTAATTTCCATGTACTTATACAGTTTCCAAAGTTCTGCTTCTTACTGATTTTTAGGGGTTTTTTTCTATTGTGATCTCAGAAGATACCTGATATGATTTCAATTTTTAAAAATGAAACTGTTCTTCCTGCCCCTTATGTTGGTTATTCTAGGTGTTTTGCTCCACTGTGTTGCCGCAGCTTAACTGGATTCCAGAGCTCTCCTACAGCTATTTTTATTCATGGATAGCTAATTGTCCACTTTTGTGGGAGGAAGGGAGCAAGAATCCCCTACTCTGATGTCATATGATATTACTACCCTTTCTTTGTTTCTTATGACAACATTTTTGAAGAAAAAAGTTGTTACTTTATATAACATCTCTCAATTTTGTAGTTTGATGTATCCCCATAATGAGATTCAGGTCATAGATTTTTAGTGGAATACTGGAATCACTGCATAATTTATGTGTGGCAAAGGCCATAGTGCAAATTAAATTACATGATCTTTGAATAAGATCAAGACTCCTTTTGAAAGGCTGTTTGATCAGGGAAGCTGCGTTGCTCTACCACCTTATTTCATGGCTATGAGCATCAAATTTTAGGGAGTTGATTCTGACCTATAACAAATTTAATGCCTTAGCTATGCACTGATACCTCCAGTTTAACCACTACTTATTTGGTATTCCAAGAACTACCCATTTGTCTTTTTACAATTTTGAAATTTTCTTACAAAAGCTATACAATACTGGAACTTTTGGGCCCATGAAGTCCAAGAGGACTTTATTAACATTAAAACCTAGGGGTTTGCTGCAACTTGGCCTGGCTTTCTAGACTGTACAAAACACCACCTATCTTACGATTTATATTGAGAGACAAGTCTTGTGTTTCTGCATGGGCCAGGTCCTTTGAGTGGAGATATTTACAACCAAGTTAAAACTGTTTGTATAAGAATGTGTGGCTGGGCGCGATGGCTAATGCCTATAATCCCAGCACTTCGGGAGGCTGAGGCGGGTGGATCACCTGAGATTGGGAGTTGGAGACAGGCCTGACCAACATGGAGAAACCCTCTCTCTACTAAAAATACAAAATTAGTTGGGCGTGGTAGCGCCTGCCTGTAATCCCAGCTACTTGGGAGGTTGAGGCAGGAGAATCACTTGAACCCAGGAGGCGGAGGTTGTGATGAGCCGAGATTGTGCCATTGCACTCCAGCCTGGGCAACAAGAGTGAAACTCCGTCTTAAATAAAAAAAAAAAAAGAATGTGTGCCACCAGCCGGGTGCAGTGGCTCATGCCTGTAATCCCAGCACTTTGGGAGGCCAAGGTGGTCGGATCATGAGGTCAGGAGTTCAAGACCAGCCTGGCCAACATGGTGAAACCCCGTTTCTACTAAAAATACAAAAATTAGCTGGGTGTGGTGGCACGCGCCTGTTATCCCAGCTACTTAGGAGGCTGAGGCAGGAGAATTGCTTGAACCTGGGAGGCGGAGGTTGCAGTGAGCCAAGATTGCACCACTGCACTCCAGTCTGGGCCACAGAGTGAGACTCTGTTTCAAAAACAAACAAACAAAAAAACTATTTTAAAAAATGATTAATATTGCCAAACCAAAGGTCATGAAGCTATCCTTCTATGTAATTATTTGAAACTTTTTTTACCTTTTACATTCACAATTAGATTGTAGGGGTCCAAATGAGGCAGGAGAATAGGGTTTGGAGACAGGGAACCTAAGGCCAACCCCTGCTGACTTCTTGGAATTGGACTAGGAGGAAAACCCCACCTCCCCATGACCAAATAACGAGGCCAAAGGCCCTCCTTCTCTGAACCTCCCCTCCCTTATGTCACAGTGGGAATGCCTGTGATTGGTTCATTCTGAATCCCTCATTTGCAGGGTGCCTCTGATTGGTCCTGGGCAGAATTCTTCATTCCTATAGAGTATGACCTATTAGAGGCTTCTAAAGGATGTTTAGGCGGGTTACTATGCTCTTTTAGTTTAATAAAATCCTCAAGGAACATTACAATCTGGACTCTTGAGCCACTTGTTTGAGCGCTCTCTAACTCTGTGGAGTGTACTTTCACTTCAATAAATCTCTGCTTTTGTTGCTTTTTCTTTGTCTGTGCATTTTGTTCAGTTCTTTGTTCAACATGCCAATAACCTGAACAACCCAATTAAAAACTCTTCATCTGGTAACACAGATTTATTTTATCTACATGGAGTTGACAAGGCAACATTTAATAAAAGATCACTCATACTCCAGTGCACCACAGGATTAACTTTGTCAGAAATCAAGTGAGTATATGATTTTCTTTTTGGACTCTGTATTTTGTCCCATTGATTTGTCCATTGGTAAGGCCATACCACACTATATTAGTTACAACAGCTTTACCATCAGTCTGGATATTTGGTATTGTAAGTCTTCCAGCTTTGCTTTTTTCTTCAAATATTCTCTTGGCTATTTCTGAGCCTTTCATTTACTTATATATTTCAGAATCAGTTTGTCAATTTCCAGCAGGACAAAACTGCTGGGATTCTGATTGGCACTGCATTGTTTACAGATCAATTTGTGGAGAATTAATATTTTTACTCGTAATCTTCCAGTACATTAACATGTTGTATCCCAACATTTATTTGTCTTGATTTCTGTCAATATTTTATAATTTTAACTATTTATATCTCATATATTTTAAATTTATTCTTGGCACTTAAGAATTTATTTGATAAATAAATGTTATAATTTAAAATTTAATTTCCTATTTATTTATTGCTGATATATGTATTTGATTTTTTTTCAGAAACAGTGGGTCTTGCTGCATTGCCCAGGCTGGACTTGAACTCCCAGGCTCAAGCAGTTCTCCTGCCTCAGCCTCCTGAGTAGCTGGGACTGTGGATGCATGTCACCATGCCTGGCTTATATTTGATATTTTATATTGACCTATGTTTAGCCACATTGCTAAATTCACTATTTAATTTTAATAGGTTTTGTGTAGACTTAGATTTTCCATATATGCAATCATGACATTTGTGAATAATGAAGAGTTTCATTTCTTTTCCAGTCCCACACCTTAAGTTTTTTTACCTTATTGTGCTAGGTGGAACTTCAAGTACATTTATGTATGTAACTATTAGTTTTTATTGGGGTATCAATAAAAGTACAATAAATTAGGTACAATTTGATAAGTTTTGACATACACACTTGAAAAACCATTACCACAGTAAAAACAAACAAACAAGCAAAAAAACTAAACATGTCTATCACCTCCTACTCTTTTCTCTATAATCAGTCCCACCCGCTCCAAGCCCCAGATACCATTGGTATGCTTTGTCACTTAGTTTGGATTTTCTAAAACTTTATGTAAATAGAATAATACAGTATGTATTATTTGTGGTCTAGATTCTGTCACTCAGCATAATTATTTTGAATTTCATGTTTTTGCATACATTAGTAGTTCATTTTCATATTACTGAGTGGTGTTATATTGAATACAAATATTACAATTTGTTTATCCATTCACTTGCTGATGGATATTTGGGTTGTTTCCAGTTTTAGCTATTTCAAATAAAAATAATGAGAACATTTATTTACAAGTCTTCATATGGATGTATGCCTTATTTTTTCTTAAGTAAATACCTAGAAGTGGCTAAATCATCTGATAGGTGTGTATTTAGCATAAGAAATTGTCAAACTGTTTTCCAAAGTGGCTTACCATTTCACATTCCCACCAGCAGTGTGTAAGAGTTCCACTTCTTGACCAGGCGCAGTGGCTCATGCCTGTAATCCCAACACTTAGGGAGGCCAAGGCAGGCAGATCATTTGAGATCAGGAGTTCGAGACCAGCTTAGCCAATATAGTGAAACCCTGTCTCTACTAGAAATACAAAATTTAGCCGGGTGTGGTGGCAGGTGCCTGTGGTCCCAGCTACTCGGGAAGCTGAGGCAGGAGAATCACTTGAACCTGGGAGGCAGAGGCTGCAGTGAGCCGAGATCTCACCACTGCACTCCAGCCTGGGTGACAGAGCAAGACTCCATCTCAAAAAAAAAAAAAAAAGTTCAGTTTCTCAGTCATGCTAGCCATATTTGAGGTACTTATTAGCCACATGTGGCGAGCAGCTACCATACTGGAGAACATAGAACATATCCATCATTGTGGAAAGTTCTATTGGACGCCACTGGACATCTCCTTCCTATGAACTCCCAAGGCCTGTGACCTGAATTTCTTTACTGTCTTTTACCTGTAGGAAATGAGGGAGATGCACAGGGCTTTATCCCATGATTAAGGACTGCCATCTCAGGTTCATTTTCCATCCCTTTCCCCACATTTCAGAAGTCATCTGGTTTGAATTCTTTGGTTCTCTCAAGCTGCAACCCAGGCCATGCACCTCGTCTGCTCATCTGTCAGATTAAGAGGGACCCAGAGGATCCTATTCAAGGCCCACATTCTCCAAAGGAGTTAAACTTCTAAGAAGAAATTAAATGGATTCGATCTTATCTATTTATTGAAGAAACCAATCCTGGGTAAAGAAAAAAGGGAATGAGGTTTAGGGACAGAGGTGCTGGGGGAACGAGAGAAACCCCAGCCCCTGAGTGGTGTGGTGGAGGGAAGAGAGGGGTCACTTGTAAAACTCATGCTCCTGCTCGTCCTTCTTGATGACAGTCTTGTATGCTTTCTCGAAGTCCTTGGCCAGGACAATGTAGCGGTTTTCACGGACAGCCAACATTCCACTCTGTTGAAGGATGAGAGTTAAAATCTACTTCCTGTGGCAGGGCACAGTGGCTCACACCTGTAATCCCGACACTTTGGGAGGCTGAAGTATACAGATCACTTGAGCCCAGGAGTTCGAGACCAGCCTGGGCAACATGGTGAAACCCTGTCTCTACAAAAAATACAAAAATTAGCCAGACGTGGTGGTGGGCGCCTGTAATCCCAGCTACTTGGGAGGCTGAGGTGGGAGGATCACTGCAGTGAGTCATGATTGCCCTACTGCACTCCAGCCTGGGCGACAGAGCAAGTCCCTGTCTCAAAGCAAAACACAAAAAACACTACCCCTGTACTATCCACCCCTAGTGATGGCAGAGGAAGAGAGAGATGGCGCCCACGACCCAGGGCAGCCATGAGGGGACAGGACTGCAGCAGAGTGGTTCAGAGAAGGGTCCTCACACACCCGCTGCCTGGATCCAGAGAGAAACCACCACTTACCTCCTGACAGATGGAATTGATATCAGCTCCTGAAATCTTATCTGGCCGGGCCACATCTGCAGCGAGTTAAGGAAACTATTCCCTGTGTGATGGGGTAAATGCCTGGGGCTGGAAGTCATCTTTGGCCATCTCTGTCACCTCCCCTCCTCCCTGGACCTTGGTCCCACCTGCACAGTCTGGGCTGTGGTGATGGCAGAAGTGGAGCTGAAGATCTAATCCCCGTTCCCAACTAGGGCCCCTCCCTGACTTCTGGAGCAAGATACAATCTTCCAAGTCAACCTCCTCAGAGAGGTTCATCTTGCTAGTGATAGTGGAGAAAATCAATCTCTTCTGGCGGCGGTCAGGAAGTGGAAATTCAATTTTACGGTCCAGCCGTCCTGGCCGTAGCAGGGCCGGATCCAGGGTGTCTGCTCTGTTTGTGGCCATGATTACCTGACATTGGGGGGCAGGCCAGCTCAGATCTCTGCACTCCTACCTCCTTCCTGTCACGATAACCGCCCCTTAGGTGCCAGTCCCCAACTTTCCCCAGTTCCTACACCACACCTCCCCTTGTCCATCCCAAACCCCAAACCTTGACATTGACATTCTGATCAAATCCATCCATCTGATTCAGCAGCTCCAGCAGGATCCTCTGAACCTCCCTGTCGGCTGAGAGTGCACAGCATGGTCAGTCCCAGGCATCCCATGCAACAAGCCTGTCCAAGACCCTAGGCCTTGTTTTGGCATCACTTACCCCCTGTCTGAGCATCGAATCTCTTGGTGGCGATGGCATCAATCTCGTCTATGAAGATGATGGCAGGTGCATTCTCCTTGGCCAGGCGGAACACATCCCGGACCATGCGGGGGCCCTCACCCAGGTACTTCTGTACGAACTCCGAGCCCACGACCCGGATGAATGCAGCTGATGACAGGATGACAAGGGTTAGATGGGGATGAGCCTCTTGAGGGGCCCATTCCGCTTTAACAGAGACTGAGAATTCCTTGAAGACATCCTTTAACTTGGATACCCGTACCTAGTAGTTGTGTCATTCTCTCATGCCCAAGGGTGGGTCCCACATCCAGCCCTGAGGAACAGCCATCTACTTGTACCCCACAGTGACCCAGTGGCCTAAATCATGAATCCTCCTCACAAACGTGTCACTTTTTTTTTTTTTTTTTTTTTTTTTTTTGAGACAGAGTCTTGCTCTGTCGCCCAGGCTGGAGTGCAGTAGCACAATCTCAGCTCACTGCAACTTCTGCCTTCAGGGTTCAAGTGATTCTCCTGCCTCAGCCTCCTGGGTAGCTGGAATTACAGGCGTGCACTGCCATGCCAAGCTAATTTTTGTATTTTTAGTAGAGACGAGGTTTCACCATGTTGGCCAAGCTGGTCTTGAACTCTTGACCTCAAGTGATCCACCCGCCTTGGCCTCTCAAAGTTCTGGGATTACAGGCATGAGCCACCATGCCCAGCCAGATGTGTCATTTTTTTGGCCCAACATTTAAAAATCAGGATATGAAATACTAAAAAAAAGAAAGGAAAAAACCAGTCTAGATTTCTGGAGCACTTGCAAAATCAGCAGGAAAACAGACATGCTGCCCATACACTAAGACATCATACTGCCTCGCCAAGAGCTCTGAGTTCCTGTTTGCTAGAAGGACCAGCTTTTTAATTTCCTGAAAAAGATCAGGGACCACAGGCATGTTCTGATATAACTGACAATTGGCAATGGGGTTGAAGACAGATTTGTTCTGGGCCCTCCCTTTGGACTTGGAGTACAGTGGTATGATCATAGCTTACTGCAGCCCCAATCTCCTAGGCTCAAGCAATCCTCCCTCTTCAGCCTCCTGAGTAGCTAGGACTATAGGCATGTACCCACACCTAGCTTTTTAAAATTTTTGAGGAGATGGGTCTTGCTATATTGCCCAGGCTGGTCTCAAACTCCTGGCCTCAAGCGATCCTCCTGGCTTAGCCTTCCAAAGTGCTGGGATTATAGGCATGAGCCACCCCATGCTTGACCTTGGCCTTGTTTCTTAAAGTTACACTTGTTTCTTAAGGATCAGATGCTTTGTGTTGTATGAAGCATACCCCCAGGACTCTCCTTCCAGCCACCAGAGAAGGGGGACATGCAGTCCATAGACAGACTGAGTGGTTTTATGTCATAAACTAGGAACTGTTCAAGGCTTCAGCCCTGCCCTGTTCACTCCCTAAGATCCAGACTTTACACCTGGCTCAAGGGGTCCCTCTTTCTTGGTACTTGCATCAGCTGGGGGCTCATTCAGCATCCTAACCTCAAGATTTCTGACTTTTTCTGCTCCAAACACACCTTGACTACCTGACTTTGGCCACACATTTACTTGGCTGTTCTGCAAATGTCCAACCAGTTCCACATGAAATCCCCATCCCTGGAATTGCCTTATCTGGCTCAGCCTGTCTGTCAGCCTTTCCTACTCAATCACTACAGTCCCCTTCCTACCCCAACCTTCCCTGTCCTCCCAATCTCTCAGCCCCCTCTGGGCTCTACTACTCCTTCCACCTACCCTGGAATGGGCTCCTGCTTCAGTTACTCACTCTTAGTAAGCTGTGCTGTCACCGGAACAAATAGATGAATTCCCCCCGAAAAACGAGAGGAAAAAAAGGCTCACACCTGTGATCCCAACACTTTGGGAAGCTGAGGCAGGAGGATGGCTTGAGCCCAGGAGTTCAAGACCAGCCTGGGCAACATAGCAAGACCCTGTCTCTACTGAAAATGAAGATACAAAAATTAGTTAGGCATGGTGGCACATGCCTGTAGTCCCAGCTACTTAGGAGAGGCTGAGGTGGGGAGGACTGCTTGAGCCCAGGAGATTGAGGTTGCAGTGGGCTATGATCACACCACTGCACTCCAGCCTGGGTGACAGAACAAGACCCTGTCTCTCTCTTTTTTTTTCTTTTGGAAACGGAATCTCGCACTATCGCCCGGGCTAGAGTGCAATGGTGCAATCTTGGCTCACTGCAACCTTGGCCTCCCGGGTTCAAGCGATTCTCCTGCCTCAGCCTCCTGAGTAGCTGGGATTACAGGTACCCACCACCATGCCTGGCTAATTTTTTTTGTATTTTTAGTAGAGATGGGGTTTCACTGTGTTTGCCAGGCCGGTCTCGAACTCCTGACCTCGTGATCCGCCCACCTCGGCCTCCCAAAGTGCTGAGATTATAGGCGTGAGCCACCGCGCTTGGCCAGACATGACCCGGTCTCTAGAAAACAAAACAAAACTCAACCCCAGTCAGCAGCTTTTCCCATTTCTACATCCCTTCTACACCTTCTCTCTTCCCTCCCTCTGCCAGTGACAAACCACCCCAATTCACTCAGAAAAACGACAGAACCTGAAGTGAGGGTCTCTAGTGGGAAAAGCTGATAAAATTTGAAGGAGGTCTAAACTTTAGTTCATTGTATTGTACCACTGTTAATTTCCTGGTTTTCCTAATTGTACTATGATTACATAAGATAATAACATTAGGGAATCTGGGTGAAGGGTACACAGGGCCACACTGAAGAACTGTCTTGGGCCACACATAAAATACACTAACACTAATGATAGGTGATGAGCTTAAAAAAAAAATCACAGCCGGGTGCAGTGGCTCACACCTGTAATCCCAGAATTTTGGGAGGATCACCTGAGGCCAGGAGTTCGAGACCAGCCTGGCCAACATGGTGCAACCCCATTTCTACCAAAAGTACAAAAAAAAATTAGCCAGGCGTGGTGGCATGTACCTGTAATTCCAGCCACTCGGGAGGCTGAGGTAGGAGAATCGCTTGAACGCAGAAGGCGGAGGTTGCAGTGAACCAAGATAGCACCACTGCACTCGAGCCTGGGCTACAGAGTGAGACTCTGTCTCAAAAAAAAAAAAAAAAAAAAAAAAACACACAAAAAATCTCATTATGTTTTAAGAAAGTTTACAGGCCGGGCACGGTGGCTCACGCCTGTAATCCCAGCACTTTGGAAGGCTGAGGCGGGTGGATCATGAGGTCAGGAGATCTAGACCATCCTGGCTAACACAGTGAAACCCTGTCTCTACTAAAAAATACAAAAAATTAGGCAGGCGTGGTGGCGGGCACCTGTAGTTTCAGCTACTCGGGAGGCTGAGGCAGGAGAATGGTGTGAACCTGGGAGGCAGAGCTTGCAGTGAGCCGAGATCGCACCACTGCACTCCAGCCTGGATGACAGAGCGAGACTCCGTCTCAAAAAAAAAAAAAGAAACTTTACGAATCTGTGTTGGGCCACATTATCTGTTTGCTTTTCCAACTAAGACATCACCTCCATAAGGAGGTATTCTGTTTACTGCCACGTCTCTATTCTTTTTTTTTTTGAGACAGAGTCTCACTGTCACCCAGGCTGAAGTGCAGTGGCGCCATCTCGGCTCACTGCAAGCTCCGCCTCCCGGGTTCACGCCATTGTACCTCAACCTTCTGAGTAGCTGGGACTACAGGCACTGGCCACCACGCCCGGCTAATATATATTTTTTTTTTTTGGAGATGGAGTCTCGCTCTGTCGCCCAGGCTGGAATACAGTGGCATGATCTGGGCCCACTGCAAGCTCCGCCTCCCGGGATCACGCCATTCTCCTGCCTCAGCCTCCCAAGTAGCTGGGACTACAGGCGACCGCCACCGCGCCCGGCTAATTTTTTTGTATTTTTAGTAGAGACGGGGTTTCACCGTGGTCTCGATCTGATCTCGTGATCCGCCCGCCTCGGCCTCCCAAAGTGCTGGGATTACAGGCATGAGCCACCGTGCCTGGCCCACGTCTCTAGCATCTACAACACATCCGGGCACATAGTAGGTGTTCAATAAACAGTCACCAAATGACTGAGTTCTAGGTGTCTATTTCTTTTTTCCCAGTCAAGGCAAGGGACATCTCTGATTGTCATCTTTGCATTCCAGCACAAGGCTTGGTACAGAGTAAAAGTTCAATAAAGTGCCAAGCAAATGAGTAACAATGACAACAGCTAACATTTATTGCCCATTCCAGATGCTTTGTATCAATTTGCTCTTCTGAACACCCATCCAAGAAAAATAGGTACTATGATTGTTTCCATCTGACAGGTGAGGAAACTGAGTCACAGAGAGGTTAACTTACCCAGGATCACATAAGAAGTTGCTGGGGGAGTAAGATTTCAAAGCCAGGCAGTCTAGCCCCAGAAAACATACTGCTTAACTACTACCTCCTATTGCTCCCTGGCTCACATGTATTAAGATCTGAACATATGCTTAAGATTTTAGGGCTTTAAAAAAAAAAAAAAAAAAGAGTTATAGAGTGAGTGACTTTCAGACATTTTTGTCTGGCACCTACAATAAAAAATACATTTTTGGGGCCAGGCACATGACTCACGCCTGTAATCCCAGCACTTTGGGAGGCAGAGGTGGGAGGATCCCTTGAGCCCAGGAGTTCAAGACCAGCCTGGGCAACAGTGAGACCCTGTCTCTACAAAAAAATTTAAGAATTAAAAAAAATATACATTTTTGAAGAACTACAAGTATACATGAGTGTGCACATGTGTATGAAACAAGTTTCATGAAACAGATGAACTTGCACCATGTATACTTGTACCATGGTATAAATACCATGTGGATGTTCTCTGGCGCTTTCTGTTCTATTTCATGTTTCAAAATACTGGCTGCAACCCACAAATTGAAATTCATAATTACTAATAGGTCACAACCCATTGCAGGAAAACACTGCATTATTTCATTAACTGCTCACAATCACCGGGTGAAATGAGTCTTTAACTACTAGGAAAGGCCCAAGGAGGTGAAGTCAGCACAGCCAGTAACATGCACACATGGGCTGTGACCCCAGAGTCTATGTTTCTAATCACTGTGCAGTGCCAGTGAGCGAGCAGGGAGCAAGGCGAAGAGGCCAGAAGATGAGAGCTCGGGGCAGGGGCGAAAGGGCTCACCTGTTGTGTGATGTGCCACCGCCTTTGCCAACATGGTCTTCCCGCAGCCAGGTGGGCCATACATGAGGACGCCTCGGGGGGGATCGATGCCGATCTGAAACCCAGAGGAAGGAAGAGAAGTGGGAGTCAGGGGTTCCACCTCCAACCCCAGACCCAATGGGGCCTCTCCCTTCCCTGCCACCTGCACCGCCTCACCTGCTTGTAGAGCTCGAAATGCGTGAGCGGGAGCTCCACGGCCTCCCGCACCTCCTGCTTCTGGATGTCCATGCCTCCGATGTCCGCGTACATCACATCTGGCTTCTGGTCTGGAGGGAGAGCAGAGCTGGGGCTCCTGGCCAGGTGCTCAAGGTCCCCATGGGGCCCTCCCAGCTGCAGGCTCCCCCTTTACCTGAGGTGAGCATCATGATGCTGCTGTCGGCTTCGGGGGGCAGCACGTCCACCAGTGCATTGCTGTGCTTGTGGAGGGCCACTGAGGCGTTGGGCTTGAGCAGCTCCCGATCAATGGTGCTCAGGATGCGCACATAATAGTTGGAGCCTGCGAGAAGGGAGAGAGGAAAACGAGAAGTGTCAGCCTGGAAACTGCCCCTTCCCCCTTCCTCCCTCCTAATCTCCACGCCACCAACATCTCTGGTTCAGACCCTGAGGGGTCCCCTCTCGGCCTCCAGCCTTCCTTCCTGCTGTTTGTCCCCAATATTCACACGAACTCCTTGTCTACCGCCCTGATTCTCTCTTGAGCTCCAGCCCTGGCTGTCCAGCAGGCCTCCCCCTGCATCTCATACTAGTGAGGCACACTTCTCTTTCCAGGCTCAGTCTCTCTTCTGACTGTCAGACCTGGCTGACCAGCAGCCTCCTGGACACCTCCCATGATGCTCTGGACTGCCCTCCCTGTCTTCCCACAAACCTACTCCTCTATCCATGGTGCCATCTCAGGGAAAGCCACAGTATCCCAACTACCACAGGTCAAAGATAAAGGCCTCATCCTGGATACCACCCTCCCCTCATTTCCTCATAGCCCACCAGTCCAATTCCAGGCACAATCGCACACCTTTCTCCATAGCCTTTACAAGAACATGGCTTAGTCCAGAGGAACAGAGCCCAGAAACGAAAAAACAGATAAGATGCCAGTGACAATGACTATCAAGAGGGCAAGGCCTGGACCTATATAAACAGCAGCAGCTACAGTATACTCTGATAAGGACTCTGAGTCCCTATCAGGGACCATTATTTCTTTTTTTTTTTAGACAGTGTTGCTCTGTCGCCCCAGGCTGTAGTACAGTGTCGCGATCTCGGCTCACTGCGACCTCCACCTCCCGGGTTCAACAGATTCCTGTGCCTCAACCACCCGAGTAGCTGGGATGGCAGGTGTGTGCCACCACACCCGGCTAATTTTTATATTTTTAGTAGAGATGGGGTTTCACCATGTTGCCCAGTCTGGTCTCAAACTTCTGGCCTCAA
Source organism: Pongo abelii (assembly GCF_028885655.2). Lineage (NCBI taxonomy): Eukaryota > Metazoa > Chordata > Mammalia > Primates > Hominidae > Pongo > Pongo abelii. Next base: position 45,763,427 of record NC_072005.2, on the reverse strand, counting down.
GTGATCTGCCCACCTGAGTCTCCCAAAGTACTGGGATTATACGTGTGAGGCACCATGCCTGGCCTCAGAGCTCAATCTCTTAACACTACTACTCATTGTTTCAAACTGCAGGCCCCAAACCAGTAGTAGTTGTGAAATCAATTTGGAAGGTCATGACCAGAACTGTGTTTAAAACAAAACAGACTAGAATAGGATAGAAAACATCAGCATATACCACACCTAGTAAGGCTAAATATTTCATGGTGAAACTTACGTTTTATACATCTATCTAAAAAGTAAGAGACAGAGACACATATTCACAACGTAAAATATATTTCTGGCCGGGCGCAGTGGGGCTCATGCCTGTAATCCCAGCACCTTCAGAGGGTGAGGCGGGTGGATCACCTGAGGTCAGGAGTTCACGACCAGACTGGCCAACATGGTGAAACCCTATCTCTACTAATAATACAAAAATTAGCCAGGTGTGGTGGTCCATGCCTGTAATCCCAGCTACTTGGGAGGCTGAGACAGGAGAATCGCGTGAACCTGGGAGGCGGAGGTTGCAGTGAGCTGAGATTGTGCCATTGCACTCCAGCCTGGATGACAAGAGCAAAACTCTGTCTCAAAAAAAAAATATATATATATATATATGTATGTATGTATGTATGTATGTATGTATTTCTACCTTTTGATCAGTCAAAATACTCTGAAGAACACTGCACTGCCCTGCCTTGTTTGCTGCTGCCTAGCACATGGTAGGAAATAGTTGTTAAGTGGACAAATGAATGAATGAGGTGTCCTTAGCACACCTGTGGTAGAGCCCACAATGGCTGTATTCTGATCCACAGCCTCCAGAAATTGTCCGATGACCAGCGGGATGCTTTGGATTCGCTTCACCTCCTCCTGGGCATGGAGAAATTCCTTTTTCAGGTTCTTTTGCTCATCCTTGATGTATTCCTCCTGCACCTCCAGGAACTCCAGCTCTTGCTGCAGCTTCTGTGAGCAGAGAGGGGACAGAAGGGGATGGCTCCAGCCCTTGCTGATCCAGAGAGTGGTGGAAAGTGGGGAAGAGTAAGAGATGCCAGGTCCGGTGCAAGGTCTGGGTTGGGGGTTGAATGTACCTTGTAGCGGCTGTACAGGTCCTCCAGGTCCTCAGGCTCAGGGCCCAGGAAGGACAGGCCGGTTTGGGGCCGGGACACGGACAGTGCTGGGATCTCATCCTAGACCAAAGGGGATAACTTACATTGGAAGAAGAGAAGACGGTCCTCTCATGAAAGCATCTCAACTTCACTAATGTTTGTTCCCCTCCCCACTTCACCCTGAAGTCACTTAGCCCCTAACAGACCCCTGATATCATAAGACCCTCTAAATAGATCCTGGAAACCTTTTGGCCCCCTAAACAAGCTCTTTATGTCAACTTGCCCCTCAAACATCTTATGTTATCATATACCACTCATAACATGTCCCCAGTGTCACACAACCCCCAACTAGGATCTAAACGTCACATCAACTCCTTATCAGACCCAAATGCCACCTAATCCCCTTCAAGAGGTTCCTAATGTCACATGGCTCTCCTAGATAGGCTGTTAAAGTGCCTGCGCCTTCAACGAGTCCCAACATTCCCCAGTTTCCCCTCAAAGATCCCTTATGTCACAGTCTCCTAACTCACCTTAGACCTAAACATCACTCAGCCAAGCCACAGATAATACTTAACTACCCGCCCCATTACCCCCATCAGCAAAGCCCTGAACATCAGTCAGCCCCGCAGCCTAGCCCTGGGGATCACTTGGCCGCACGGCGGGATCCCATACATCACTCACCGCCTGACCCAATCCCAACGCCGGGCCACCGACGTCACTAAGCATTACCGGCCAGGGTTCGAAATCAATCCGTCTCAAAGACCCACTAACGTCACTCAATCCCCCAGCCCCGCTTTCTGAGCCTTACCTGCTACCATCACTTGGCCACCCACACAGGCTTTCGAACGGCACAAAGCGCTCCACCGAGGCCTCCGAAATCACCCCAACCCGGGCCGGGGTCCTGGAAGCCATTCATCCCCCCACTCAGGTCAGGCTTCACCCTCTCCCCGCGAGCCCGGCCCGGACTAAAAAGCCCAAGTCCCCACTGTACCTGAGCCTTCTCCACCAAGATGCCTATCTCCTCCATAGTGACCAAGCCGGCCTCTGTGTGGCCTGGGATGATCTGTCACCGCTTCCGCTGACGACAACGGAAGTCCCTGGCTGAGGAGGCTTCTGGGAAGCGTAGTTTAAGTTACCACTGAGAGGGGCTGGAAGGGCAGGATAGGATGAAGGGCTGGTCTGGGCTCCGCCCTCAACATAGGCTCATGCGCTCTCCGTACCCGCAGGCGCGAGGGCGGGACCTGAGCTGGGCGCGTGCGCAGTATCACGCGATGGCGCCATCTCGCCCTGAAGTAGAGGGTTGGGGGTTCTCTCCGGGAGGTGGCGCAGCCTTCAGCGGAGTAAGTTCGTAGAGCTCTGGCACGGACAGTCCGGCGGCCAACTGCTCTCTTCGCTCTCTAGTGTCTGAACTGGAGGGGTCTTGAGCGGGGCTCCACAGAAGGGATCGTACGGGCGGGTAGGGTCTCCACGTAGGGCTGATCCCAAGATTGTGCGCCGCGCCGGCGTGGGAAGGTCCGAGCCGCCCCTGAAGGTGACCCTTCATACCGGGCTTTACCCCGGGAGTGAGGAGCCCGGAGCCCGCAGTGAGCAACCAATCAAGTAGAACCCACGCGTCTGGGTTGGGGAAAAGGAGGCAGCGAGTGCCCAGAAGTTGGGCTGCACAGGAGATTCATAGACCTTAATTCTGTATCCCAGGTTTCCGCCTTACAGATCTGTGCCAGGTCCTGTGCTTAAGCTTTACAGGCATCATCGTAGCAGGTATTATATTTCCTCATTTATAGAGAAGGAAACAAGCTCAGAGCCACGAAGCCACCAGCCACAGTCACAACGTGCCGAAGGGACAAAGCATAGATTGGGACCCAGGTCTGTCTGTCCCCAAAGCCTGTACTCTTGGCCCCAGGGATACACTGCTACCCTTCACACCAGCTACAATTTTTGTTAAGTAAACCTTTTATTGAAGTTAGATAAAGAGCACAAATCATTACAGCTCGACGAAATTACACAAAGTGAACATGCCCATACAACCTGAATCCAAATCGCAAAACCAAACAGTAGAAGCCTCATGTGCTCCCCTTTCCCCCATCCCTTCTTCTCCCCGCTCCACCCCCCACCCCGAGACAGAGTCTCACTCTGTTGCCCAGGCTAATATTTGTATTTTTAGTAGAGACAGGATTTCACCATGTTGGCCAGGCCGGTCACAAACTCCTGACCTCAAGTGATCTGCCTGCCTTGGCCTCCCAAAGTGCTGGGATTATAGGCGTGAGCCACCACACCCGGCCTCCCTGATCCCTTCTAAAGGTTATCACTCATCTGTTTTTTTGGTTGTTTTTTTTTTTGTTTTTTTTAAGAGATAGAGTCTCTGTCGTCCAGGCTGGAGTGCAGTGGCACGATCATAGCTTGCTAGAGTCTGCAACTCCTGGCCTCAAGCTATCCTCTCTCAGCCTCTGAAAGCACCGGGATTACAGGTATGACCCACCCCATGTAGCCTTTAAAAATATATCTTTTGAAACAGGTTCTTGCTCTGTTGCCAGGCTGGAGTGCAGTGGTGAGATCACTACTCACTCCAGGTTCAACCTCCCAGACTCAAGCGATCCTATACCTCAGCCTCCCAAGCACCTGGGACTACAGGCGTGTGCCACCACACCTTGCTAATTTTAAAATGTTTTTTGTAGAGATAGGGTTTTGCTATGTTGCCCAGGCTGGTCACGAACTCCTGGACTCAGATGATCCTCCCACTTCAGCCTTCCAAAGTGCTGGGATTACAGACATGAGCCACTGTGCCTGGCTGGACTCACCCTGACTTGTGACAGCTGGGTTACTTTTGTTTGTTTTGAATTCTCTTTCTCTCTAGACCAGTACTCTGTGTACCGCGTTTGGCTTCTTCTAGTTAATGTTATTTTTGTGAGATTCATGCATACTGTGTGTAGAGATAATTCTTTCATTTTCATTCTGAATGGTTTCCATTTTATGACTATGCCCTATACCTCAGACTGGATATTTTCCAGTTTAGGGCTGTTATGGTGCTGTTGCTACCGGGGGTCCTTGTTCTTAGAGCTCCCAAGATGGTGGTGGGCTGCTTCCAAGATGGCAGCAGGTCTCTTGTTCTCTGACCTGGGGTTCTTGGCCTCAAGGATTCCAAGGAATGGAATCTTGGGCCATGCAGTGAGTGTTACAGCTCTATTCAGCTCGATTAGGAGGAACCCCGGGCACTTAGCCCGCGCAAGAACAATGGCGAGCCTCTAGCCCAACTGGGAGCGGCAATGGGTGCCGCCTCAATGGATCAGAAGTGCAGTGGCCACCCGGATCCTGAGGGGTGGAAGTCAGTGGCAGGTCTGCCACGGCTGCCATGGCAGCAGACAGCAGCAGTGGACAGTGAGCGAAAGCTCAGCTCAAGCCCTAACAAACACGGACCAGAAGAGTGTGCAGTTGCAAGATTTAATAGAGTGAAAACAGAATTCCCATAAAATGGGGGGAGACCCAAAGGGGATTGCCATTGTGGGCTCCAGTGCCTGGGTTATATCCCAATCATTGTCCCTCCTCCTGTGCTCTCAGGCGTTAGATGATTGGCTATTTCTTTACCTTCTGTTTTTGCCTAATTCACATTTTAGTGAGCTCTCTTTACTACTTGATTGGTCGGGTGTGAGCTAAGTGGCAAGCCACTTGTTTAAAGGTGGATGCGGTCACCTTCCCAGTTGGCTTAGGGATTCTTAGTCAGCCTAGGAAATCCAGCTAGTCCTGTCTCTCACTATGAAGATTCTAGTACATTTCTTTGGGCAAACTTATGTATTCATTTCTTCTGAAAATATATCCCCCTGCCAAAGAAAAACAAAAACAAAATAGACCCAAGTGTGGAATTGCTGGTCATAGGGCAGGTATGTGTTTAGCTTTAGTAGACACTGTCAGACTGTATTAATTTACACTCCCACCATTTGTATGTATACTTTTGATATTTTTTGTGTTTGAACATTGTTTTCTATTTGGTGGATGGATCATGGGTTGTCACATGAGACACTACTTGTGCATTTACTTTTGGCCAGGAAAATTCCAAACCATGATCTCATAACAGCCCTCAGAGGTAGGTTTGCTTTTCCTCATTTTACAAATGAAACTGAGGTGCAGACGGGGAAAGCCACTTCCATTAAGTTACAAAGAGAATTGGTGGCTCCTGCTCAGTGGAGATCACTGAGTAGGGAGGATCGCTGTGCTGGGAGAACCTAGAGATTCATTAGATCTGGCTCCTGCCTTTCTTAAGGTCCTAGTGTCTGTGTTTCCACAAAAAAAAGGAAAATGACAATGACAATAAATCTTTTTTTTTTTTTCTCTGCATGAGCAACTCTTAATTCTGTAAGTTTTTTTTTTTTTTTTTTTTTTTTTGAGACAGAGTCTTGCTCTGGCGCCCAGGCTGGAGTGCAGTGGCACAATCTCAGCTCACTGCAACCTCTGCCTCCCAGGTTCAAGTGATTCTCATGCCTCAGCCTCTGGAGCAGCAGGGACTATAGGCGTGGGCCACCACACCTGGATAATTTTTTGTATTTTTAGTAGAGACGGAGTTTCGCCATGCTGGCCAGGCTAGTCTCAAACTCCTAACCTCAAGTGATCTACCCTCCCAAGCCTCGAAAAGTGATGGGATTACAGGTGTGAGCCACTGTGCCTAACTTGGGCAATTCTGTATCCCAGGTTTCTACCTTACACCCAAAAGGCAACCTGGATTTTTACTTGAGACTTAGAATCTATTACTTAAAATGGAATCCATCATCTTGCCCCTGGCCTCCTATCCTCCCTGTTTCCAGGCTTCAGACTGAAACTCATCTGAGAGCTTTGCCTTTATTCCCCTAAGCCCAAATAATTGCCAGGTTCTCTCTGGCCCCTTTGGTAATGACAAATCAGTGTATCCCTTTGGAATTTTTATGGATAATAATCATAAATAACCATTTCCTGAACACTGACTATTGTCAACTAAAACAAAAATCAGGCCAAGTGCTCATTCCTGCTCCTATAATCTCAGCACTTTGGGAGGTGCAGGCAGGAGGGTTGCTTGAGCCCAGGAGCTCAGGACCACCCTGGGCAACATAGTGAGACCAAAAAATGTTTAAAAATTAACCCAGCATGGTCGTGTGCCCATAATTCCAGCTACTCAGGAGACTCAGGTGGGAGGATCACTTGAGCCCAGGAGGTCAAGGCTTCAGTGAACCAAGATTGTGCCACTGCACTCCAGCATGGGCGACAGTGAGACCCTGTCTCAAAAAAAAAAAAAGGAAAGAGAAAAACATACTTTTAGAGAATTAAAGTTAGTTTTATTCAGATGTCTTACTGAGGATCACAACCTGGGAGAGTCTTTCAGAGTAACTGTTGGACTGCTCCGAAGGGTTTCAGCCTGCAGTTTTTATACAGGTGGCTGCAGCTCATGTGCTGAGAAGTTACATCAGATGTTCTCAGAAGTTACATGACAGCAAAATCTCATTAAGGTTTGGGTGTGACACATAATCATTAATCGTGTTCGATATTTTCGTATGCACAGGCAGAGGCAAGGGCTAGGATCAATGAACTTTTCTTTTTTTGTTTTTTGTTTGAGACCGAGTCTCCCTCTGTCACCCAGGCTGGAGGGCAATAGCGCAATCTCGGCTCACTGCAACCTGTGCCTCCTGGGTTCCGGTGATTATCCTGCCTCAGCCTCCCAAATAGCTGGGATTACAGATGTCTGCCACCACGCCCAGCTAATTTTTGAATTTATCTTTTCCAAAATACAGTGATTTGGGTCGTGCGGTGGCTCACTCCTGTAATCCCAGCATTTTTAGGAGGCCGAGGCGAGTGGATCACCTGCAGTCAGGAGTTCGAGACCAGTCTGGCCAGCATGGTAAAACCCCGTCTCTACTAAAAAATACAAAAAATTAGCCAGGCGTGGTGGCGTGTGCCTGTAATCCCAGCTACTCGGGAGGCTGAGGCAGAAGAATCGCTGGAACCTGGGAGGCAGAGGTTACAGTGAGCTAAGATGGCGCCATTGCACTCCAGCCTGGAGGCAGAGCGAGACTCCGTCTCAAAAAAAAAAATCTCTTTTCTTAGAAATTAAAAAAAAAAAGGCCAGGTGTAATGGCTCACGTCTGTAATCCCAGTACTTTGGGAGGCTGAGGCAGGCGGATCACTTGAGGTCTGGAGTTCGAGACCAGCCTGGCCAACATGGTGAAACCCCGTCTCTGTTAAAAATACAAAAATTATCCTGACATGGTGGCGTGTATCACTGTGGATTTTAAGTCCAATTTATCAATTTTTTCTTTTATGAATCATGCTGTTGGTGTTGTATTTTTAAAAACCTTAGCCTGGTGAAAACTCACAAAGTTTTTTAAAATGTTTTCTTCAGAAGTTTGATAGTTCGATTGGCTAGGTGTGGTGGCTCACATCTGTATTCCCAGCACTTTGAGGGGGGAAAAAAAGAAGTTTGATAGCTTGATATTTCACATTTAGATCTATGTTCCATTTCGAGTTTGTTGTTGTTGTTTTTGAGACAGAGTCTCATTCGGCTGCCCAGGCTGGAGTGCAGTGGTGCGATCTCGGCCCACTGCACCTCGGCCTCCAAGGTTCAAGCTATTCTCCTCCCTCAGCCTCTGGAGTAGCTGGAATTACAGGTGCCCGCCACCACGCTCGGCTAATTTTTGTATTTTTTGTAGAGATGGAGTTTCACCATGTTGGCCAGGCTGGCCTCGAACACTTGACCTCAGGTGATCCACCTACCTGCCTCGGCTTCCCAAAGTGCTGGGATTACAGGCCTGAACCACTGCGCCTGGCCAAAGTTTCATCTTTTTGCATGTGAATACCCAGTCGCTCCAGTACCATTTATTGAAAATATTATCTTTTCCCACTGAAATGCCCTGCAGCTTTGTCAAAAATCAGTTGATTATGCATGTGTACATCTACCTGTGGACTCTTGATTCTGTTCTGTTGATCTAATTTTCTTTCTTTTTTCTTTTCTTTTTTTTTTTTTTAAAGATGGAGTCTCACTCTGTCGTCAGGCTGGAGTGCAGTGGCGCAATCTCGGCTCACTGCAACCTCTGCCTCCTGGGTTCAAGAGATTCTCCGGCCTCAGCCTCCCGAGTAGCTGGGACTACAGGCGTGCACCACCACACCCGGCTAATTTTTGTATTTTTAATAGAGATGGGGTTTCACCATATTGGCTAGGATGTTCTTGATCTCCTGACCTCGTGATCCCCCCACCTGAGCCTCCCAAAGTGCTGGGATTACAGGCATGAGCCACCGCACCCAGCCAGCATTAAATCTTATAATCTATGAACCTGGTATATCTCCCAATTTATTTATTCATTCCTTAACTTCTACCAGCAATGTTTTTTAGTTTTCAGTGTATAGGTCTTGTACATCTTTTGTCAGGTTATCTCTATGTATTTCATATTTTATGATATTATAAATGTTATTAAAATTTTTTAAATTTCTGATTTTTGTTTCCTTATGCTTAAAAATATGATTGACTTTTGCACATTATTCTGTGATCTTGTAAAAATCATTTATTAGTTTTAGGAGTTTCTGTAGATTTCCTGGAGTTTTTTTTTTGTGACAACTATGTCATTAGTGAATAAAGACAGTTTTATTTTTCTTCCTTTTCAATCGACATTAGTTTTGTTTCCTTTTCCTACCTATTACATTGGCCAGGACTTTCAGTACAATATTGACTAGGAGTGGTGAATGCAAACATTCTTTTCTTTGTTCTCAATCTTTGGTGGAAAGCATTTAGACTTCTAACATTGTGTCTTTCAAAATGCCCTTTTAGCAAATTAAGGAAGTTTCTTTCTCTTCTTAGTTTGCTGAGTTGGTTTTTTTTTTAAACCCTGAATGGATGTTCACTTTTTTTTTTTTTGAAATGAACCCTTGCTCTGTCACCTAGGATGGAGTACAGTGGTACAATCTTGGCTCACTGCAACCTTCGCCTCCTGGGTTCAAGCAATTCTCCTGCCTCAGCCTCCTGAGTAGCTGGGATTACAGGCGCCTCCTACCACACCCGGCTATTTTTGTATTTTTAGTATAGAGACAGGGTTTCACAGTGTTAGCTAGGCTGGTCTCAAACTCCTGACCTCAGGTGATCTGCCTGCCTCAGCCTCCCAAAGGGCTGGGATTACAGATGTGTGCCACCACGCCCTGCCAGATGTTCACTTTTGTCAAAAAAATTTTGAACACACCTTGTATTCCCAGGATAAGCCCTACTTGGCCATGATGAATTGTCCTTTTTATATTGCTAGATTCAATTTGCTAATATGAGGGATACTGATTTATAGTGTTCTTTCATTGTAATGTCTTTGGCTTCTGGTATCAAGGTAATGCTAGCCTCATAAAACAAATTGGAAAGTATTTCTCCTCTTATACTTTCTGAAAGAGAATTTTTTAGAATTCATGTTATTTCTTTCAATAATACTTGATAACATTCTCCAATAAAACTGGGCCTGGAGATTTTCGGGGGAAGATATTTAACTATAAATTTAATTTCTTTAATAGTTCTAAGACCTCTTTATCTTGTTCATCTTTGGTGAATTGTGGTAGTTTGTATCTTTCAAGGGACTGATCTATTACATGTAAGTTGTAAAATTTATAGATACTGTAGTGATATCTCTTCTATCATTCCTAATATAGGTAATTTTTGTCTTCTCTGTTTTTTTCTTGGTTAGTCTGGTTAGAGGTTTATTAGATGTATTGACCTTTCATAAGGAAAATTTTTGGTTTCATTGATTTTTCTGTTTTTTTTTCTGTTTTTAATTTCATTGATTTCTGCTCTTTATTTTTTTTTTCCTTCAGTGCTTTGGATTTCATTTACTTTTCTTTTTCCACAATGTTAATGTGGAGGGTTAGATTTGAGATTTTCTTTCATAACATATGTGTTTGCTAATATAAATTTACCCCCTAAAAACTGCCTTAATTGCTTACATACATTTTGTTAAATTTTATTTTCATTAAGTGAAAAATATTTTCTATTTCTTCTTAATACTTCTTCTTTGACTCATGGATTATTTAGAAGTGAGTGATTAATTTCCAAATATTTGGGGATCTCCTAGACATCTTTCTGTTATTGATTTCTACTTTAATTCTATTATGGTTAGAAAACAGTAGCATTGTTTTGCATTTTTGCAAATCTCTTTAATGTCCAGCTTGATGGAAAACAACTGGATCTTAAAGTCCGCTTTTTTTTTCTGCCTTTTTTTTTTTTTTTTTGAGACAGAGTCTCACTCTGTCCCCCAGGCTGGAGTGCAATGGCATGATCTTGGCTTGCTGCAACCTCTGCCTCTCGAGTTCAAGTGATTCTCCTGCCTCAGCCTCCCAAGTAGCTGGGATTGCAGGTGCGAGCCACTGCACCTGGCTAGTGTTTTGTATTTTTAGTGGAGATGGAGTTTCGCCATCTTGGCCGGGCTGGTCTTGAACTCCTGACTTCAGGCAATCCTCCTGCCTGAGCCTCCCAACATGCTGGGATTACAGGCATGAGCCACTGCACCCGGCCAATGTCTGCTTTTGCATTCAATGTGCTGTGATAGTTTGTTTCGGTTAACGTATACCAAAAAAAATGCAGCCACACATATATAAGTAGTAGTAATATGGAAGTATATTTAATCTGCCACCATGAGCTTGACAGCTTCCCAAATGCTTATTGCCTTTCAGATTAGAATGATGTGGATATCTATGACTATAATTTTTCAGTATTTTGTAACAAATGTTTCAACATTTGGAAAGCTGTATAACTCACTGCACCAATATTTTCCAAATTCCTGTTGCATGATGCTATAAAACTATGAATGGGTAAAAGATCCATGCAAAGTGCAATATAGACCAAGGGATTTTACTGTAATAGCATGGAAATAATTCACTGATACCGTTTCAGACACCATATTGCAACTAACCTTTAAGATACTTCCACTTGTAAAGTTTTGGTGTAATATTAAAACAAGAAGATTCCATTAATCTGATGACTATTAGCTAAATTGATTTGGGGCAAGGGCCAGTAGTCTTACTTACCATTATTTTTGCACTACCAGTGCAAATATTAAGAGTGAAAAATTTGAATAACATCTTAGTATTACTATAAAAATAGTTTTGACCTCAGGGACCCTCTGAAGGGATCAGGAACATGCAGGGGTCTGCAGTCCCACTTTGAAAACTTCTCTACTAAGGAAAAAGAGAAAAGTCCAGTGTTTTCCTGCAGGAATTAGAAAGGTAGAGCATTGATCCTGTCAGGAGGTTAGAGCCAAGGTGAGACCTGAAGGACAAGTAGTAATTAGCTAAGAAAGGTGAGGAGAGCCAGGCACAGTGGCTCATGCCTGTAATACCAGCATTTTGGGAGGCTGAGGTGAGCGGATCATGAGACCATCCTGGCCAGCATGGTAAAACCCCCGTCTCTACTAAAAATTCAAAAAATTAGCTGGGCATGCTGGCACGCCCCTGTAATCCCACCTACTCGGGAGGCTGAAGCAGGAGAATTGCTTGAACCCAGGAGGCAGAGGTTGCAGTGAGCTGAGATTGTGCCACTGCACTCCAGCCTGGGTGACAGAGTGAGACTCTGACTCAAAAAAAAAAAAAAAAAAAAGGAAGGGGAGGAGAAAGACATTCCAGACTTTAAAAAAGCAAGGCAAGTGGGAGTATGTGTGGGAGACATGTAGGGTGAGAACAGGAGTTTTGGGTTGAGATAGGAGAGGAAGGCTTGAATTACAGGAAGTCTTGAATGTCACCTAAGGAGCTTACAATTTATCCTGAGGGCAAGGGCCAACCCATGAAGGGTTTTAAGTGGCAGGGAGTGGGGGGTTGGGGGAATGACTTGACAAGATTTGCGTTTGTTTAGGATGATCATGCTTACTGTGGTGTAGATAGGGACTCAAAAGGATAAGACTCAGCAAAAAACCCAGAAAGCTGTTGGAATAATCCAGTTGAGAGGTGGTTGCCAGAATCACTTGTAAAATGGTTGTGGATTTAGAAATAAATAGATTGTTTTGAGAGATATAAAGAACATATAAGCAATGAGATTAAGAGAGTGATTAGAGCCGGCTGCAGTGGCTCATGCTGTGGGAGGCCGAGGCAGGCAGATCACCTGAGGTCGGGAGTTTGAGACCAGCCTGACCAACATGGAGAAACCCCGTCTCTACTAAAAATACAAAATTAGCTGGGCAAGGTAGTGAATGCCTGTAATCCCAGCTACTCTGGAGGCTGAGGCAGGAGAATCACTTGAACTCGGGAGGCAGAGGTTGTGGTGAGCCGAGATCGTGCCATTACACTCCAGCCTAGGCAACAAGAGCGAAACTCTGTCTCAAAAAAAAAAAATTAGAAAGGGGTGAAAGGAAAAAAGAGGAACCCAGGATGACACTCCTAGCTTGGACTGCTGGATGATGGCATAGTGTTTGACTAGAATCTAGACATAGGAGGAGGGGCATATTGGAAGGAGAGCAATGAGGTTGCGTTAAGGTACCTGTGGGACATTCGAGTGGAAATTTTCCATAGTCAAATGGGTACATGGGACTGGAGGTGACATACTTTCTGATTCCATTTGTATGACATTCTTGAAAACACAAGATTAAAGGAACAGAGAAGAGGTCACTGGTTTCCAGGGGTTGGCGGGGAGGGATACTACAAAAGGATAGCATGAGAGACGTTTTGGGGTGATGAAACTGTATCTTGATTGTGGAGGTGGTTACACAAATCTATACATATCAATTTTACTGTTTTTTTTTTTTTTTTTTTTAGACAGGATGTCACTCTGTTGCCCAGGCTGGCGTGCAGTGGCACAATCTCAGCTCACTGCAACCTCCACCTCCCAGGCTCAAGTGATCCTCCCACCTCAGCCTCCCGAGTAGCTAGAACTACAGGTGCATACCACCATGCCTAGCTGATTTTTTGTAGAGATGGGGTTTCACCATGCTGCCTAGGCTGTTCTTGAACTCTTGGACTGAAGTAATTCTCCTGCCTCAGCCTCCCAAAGTGCTGGGATTACAGGCGTGAGCCACCACACCTGGCCTATTTTGCTTTTTTTTTGTAAAAAAAAAAAGATAAACGTGAATACTGTCTGCTTTTCTATTATTCACAAAGGTAAACATGAAAATATATATACATAGAAGGGCAATGGTTTTGGATAGGACAACATAATAAAAATATCAATTCTCTCAAAAAGTTAGTTTAAAAATGTAATGAAATCCCTCCAAAAATATGAGGTTTTTATCTAGAATTAGAGAAATTATTATAAAACTTATTTGGAAGAATGAGAAAAACAACAGCTAAGAAAACTCTGAAAAAGACCGGAGTAGGGAGGCACCACTGACCTGACTACATATATATATATATATATATATATATATATATATATATATATCGCCAGGCTGGAGTGCAGTGACACAATCTCGGCTCACTGCAACCTCTGCCTCCCGGGTTCAAGTGATTCTCCTGCCTCAGCCTCCTGAGCTTTTCAGAACTTTCTTAGCTGTCCTTGTTTTTTGTAATCCCGAGTAGCTGGAATTACAGACACGTGCCACCACACTCAGCTAATTTTTGTATTTTTAGTAGAGACGGGGTTTCACCATGTTGGCCAGGCTGGTCTTGAACTCCTGACCTCATGATCCACAGGCCTTAGCCTCCCAAAGTGCTGGGATTACAGGCATGAGCCACTGCGCCTGGCCGACCTGACTAGATATAAACACAGAAAACCTCTAATGAAAACAGTGTGGTATTAGCACATGAATGGGTAGGCCAAAGGAACAGAATAGAGAATCCAGAGCAGACCCAAATGCATATAGATATTTAGTATATGATAAAGGTTGCATCTCAAATCATTGAAGACAAGAAGAACTTTTTAATAAGTGATACTGTACTAAGCTGACAACTCTATGGAAGAATATAAAATTAAACCCATTCCTCAAACCACACAGCAGGACAGATGTAAAAGGGTCAGAGATCTAAATTTTAAAACATGAAACCGTGTAACTATTAAATGTGAATGAATTTATTCATTTATGTTTTAAGTTGAGATGTGTCTCAACTGGCTGTGCCGTCCAGGCTGGAGTGCAGTGGCATGATCTCGGCTCCCTGCAACCTCTGCCCCTTTGGTTCAAGCAATTCTCCTACCTCAGCCTCCTGAATAGCTGGGACTACAGGCACACGCCACCATGCCTGGCTAATTTTTGTAATTCTTTGGTAGAGATAAGACTTCCCCATTTTACCCAGGCTGGTCTCGAACTCCTGGGCTCAAGTGATCCTCCTGCCTTGGCCTCCCAAAGTGCTGGGATTACAGGCGTGAGCCACTGTGTCCAGCCGATGAATTTCTTTATAACCTGGCAGTGGTCAAATTTTTTTTGCTACCTGATTCAAATTACAGAAGCAATAAAAGAAAGGACTGATACATTTGACTACATAATAGTTAAAATTTTAGGCATGACAAAAACACAATGAACAAGGTAGGAAAACAAAAGAACAGAATTCATAGAAAATGCAAACCCTTCAATGAACAAATGATTTATCTCATTTATAATACTACAAATGCAAAATAAAACTGTATTGAGATACCATTTCTCACCTATGAGATTGATAACATACTCTCTTGCTGAGGTTGTGGGAAAATTGGTACTCTTACATTGCTAGTGGGAATGAAAAATAGTACATGCCTGCCGGACGCGGTGGCTCATTGCTCATGCCTGTAATCCCAGCGCTTTGGGAGGCTGAGGCGGGCGGATTACCTGAGGTCGGGAGTTCGAAACCATCCTGACCAACATGGAGAAACTCCGTCTCTACTAAAAATGCAAAATTAGCCGGGTGTGATGGCACATGCCTGTAATCTCAGCTACTTGGGAGGCCGAGGCAGGAGAATCACTTGAACCCGGGAGGCAGAGGTTGCGGTGAGCCGAGATCGTGCCATTGTACTCCAGCCTGGGCAATAAGAGTGAAACTCAGTCTCAAAAAAAAAAAAAAAAAAAGTCAAGTAAAAAAAGTAAAATAAAGAACAGTGTAAGCTGGGCACAGTGGCTCATGCCTGTGATGTCAATACTTTGGGAGGCTAAGGTGGGAGGATCACCTGAGGTCAGGAGTTCAAGACCAGCCTGGCCAACATGGTGAAACCCGTCTCTACTAAAAAATACAAAAATTAGCCAGGCGTGGTGGCACACACCTGTAATCCCAGGTACTTGAGTGGCTGAAGCAGGAGAATCGCTTGAATCTGGGAGGTGGAGGTTACAGTGAGCTGAGATCGCGACACCGTACTCCAGCTTGGATGGCTGAGTGAGACTCTGTCTCAAAAAAACAAAACAAAAAAAAGAAAACACAGTATGTATGATATGCTATAATATGCTACCTTTTGCAAAAGAAGGAAAGGGAAATGCACAGACACGCACACTTGTATATGTATATCTTTGCATATATTTTCAAAAAGAAATGATGGAAAGTTGAACGAAAACCCCATAAAAATGGTTACTCACAGGAGAAGGGAGGAAATGTGGAGAAGACAGGGATGGCAGCTAAAGCTCTGTGAAGATAACTTATTGTCAAGTTTTGGCTCTGGAACTGTGCAAATGTTTTACAAAATTAAAAATATTAAACAAAGGCAGTTCCTCCCCTAGTGTTCAAATTATGGTCTCTAAATTCAATTTGGGGCCAGGCACGTGGCCCACACTTATAATCCCAGCACTTTGAGAGTCCAAGGCAGGAGGATCACTTGAGCCCAGGAGTTCGAGAGCAGCCTGGGTAACATAGGGAGACCTTGTCTCTACAAGCAATTTAAAAATTAGCTGGGTGTAGTGTTGCACATCTGTAGTCCCAGCTAATTGGGAGGCTGAGGCGGGAGGATTGCTTGAGCCCAGGAGGTCAAGGCTGCAGTGAGCCATGATCATGCCACTGTACTCCAGCCTGGGCAACAGAGCAGGACTTTGTCTCAAAATAAATAAATACATACAATTCGGTAATCATAGGAATTGTGGCTCTTTTAGAAATGGATGATTGTGGTTCTGGGTAGGAAATATACCATAAACCAAGACAGCTCCCATTGGTCTAAGGTTTGGCCACTTCAAATGTTAAAAATCCATGCATTCATAAGGATTTCACATACACTCACACACACATGCACACACGCGCGCGCACACACACATGTTTTGGTTACCTTTAGAGAGAACGTACTAAAACTGAAAATTGAAGCATTTAAGTTGCTTTTTCTGTATTAACTACAATTTAGGGTAACCAGAGAATTAATGAGGGGATGCTTCTTTGTATAATTGCATTGTAGTTAATAAATGAAGAGAAAATGATACATTAAAAATCCCCATTTTGCAAAGCCCTGGTGAAATAATGGAACTAGACAGGTTTCCAGATTTAGCCAATAAATGGCATGGGACATATTTATACTAAAAATTAATTGTTACCTGAAATTCAAATTAAACTGGAGGTCTTGTATCTTAGTTAGCAAGATAGATATAGATACCTTGTATCTATATCAAGGTAATGATCAACAATGGATATTAATATCATTGAGACAGATGCAGAAAAATCATTTGATAAAGTTAAACATCTATTTATGATTAAACAATTAAAAGTAGAAGGAAACTTCTTTAATACAATAATGTATACTTTCAAAAATGCTACGGTAAGCATCATACTTAACAGCAAAATATTGAAAACAGGCTGGGTGTGGTGGCTGATGCGTCTAATCCCAGCACTTTGGGAGGCTGAGGGAGGTGGATCACTGGAGCCCAGGAGTTCGAGACCAGCCTGAACAAAAACCCCATCTTTACAAAAAAATACAAAAATCAGCTGGGCGTAGTGGCATGTGCCTGTAGTCCCTACTACTCGGGAGGCTAAGATGGAAGGATCGTTTGAGCCCAGGAGGCAAAGGTTGTAGTGAGCTTAGATTGTGCCACTGAACTCCAGCCTGCGTGACAGAGCGAGACTCCCTCTCAAACAACAACAAAAACCAATTGAAAGTATTTTCTTTGTGATCAGAAGCAAGACTAGGATGCCCCCATCATACCTTTTATTCAATTATGTATTGGAAAGCCTAAAGAAAAGTTATAAAGATGAGAATGGAAGGAATTAAACTAATTCATAAGCAGTATGATTGTATGTGTAGAGAACCCAAAAGAACCTACAAATACATTATTCAAATAATAAATCATTTTATTTATTGACTTCTGGTTTTGTGACAGGCAAGCTGGCTGACTTCCTGTTTTGATGTGGTCCAGAGAAAAAAAAGAAAAGCCCCTTACTCAAGCTGTAGCTTACCTAATCTCCAGCCAATCAGCATCAAAGGCCCAAGAAGCTATTAACCACAAGTTCCTGCTTTAGGGGGCTAGGGACTTCCCCAGGGACCCACAAGTACAGCTAGGCTTGTTTCAACTTTTCCTTATTTTAATGCTAAAAATCATGCCCAGAGGTTATTTAAAATGCTAATGTTACATACAATGTATGAAAAAGCGTGTTGAACCACTCTGCAGGCGCCAAAGAAATCCCTCCTAAACATTCAATGACGGGCATGTCACAGCAGCTAGGCCCCTATAAGACAGATCAACCTGCTCCCTTTGGGGTGCATCCCACCCTTTTCCTTTTGCAGTGCTAACCTCTCTTGTGCACAAGCTAAAATAAACATTTTCTTTTTCTTTCTTTTTTTTTTCTTTTTTTTGAGATGGAGTCTTGTTCTGTCACCCAGGCTGGAGTGCAATGGCACAATCTCGGCTCACTGCAACCTCTGCCTTCCAGGTTCAAGCAATTCTCCTGCCTCAGCCTCCCAAGTAGCTGGGATTACAGGCGTGCACCACCACACCCAGCTGTTTTTTTTTGTATTTTTAGTAGAAATGGGTTTTCACCATTTTGCCCAGGCTGGTCTTGAATTCCTGGGCTCAAGCAATCCACTTGCCTCAGCCTCCCAAATTGCTGGGATTACAGGGGTGAGCCACCACACCCAGCAATCTCACTTGATTTCTATCCTGGGAGATTACAAGAACCAAGGATGATTGTAACATCTCCTGGTACCCCAGATGGGACCCTCATTTTAGGTCCCCACAGGAGTTAGCAAGACTTCCTGGAGGACAGAGGCAACTGACCAGGTGGTAACAAAGGTGGCCCCTCTGGACCATTGCTTTGGTGTTGGTGCTTTGGAGAGTCAAGTCTGGACCCTAGGTGAGTCTGCTCTTCTCTCTCTCTCTCTCTCTCTCTCTCTCTCTCACCAGATGCCTAGTAAATGACATGGCCAGGATTATATCTGGCCATCTCCTCTGCGTATTTCTTACCATTTCCAAGATTTGAACCTTTCATCAGGAGTACAGTGAGTCAGGACTACTAGAACATCTTGTCAAGTCAAAGGAAAGGTTAGACTAAACTTAATACATTAATCACTAAATCTATCTGGATTGTTCAAGAACCGGCCAAACCAATCCTTGCCTTGACTTATGTCTGACATTGATAAGGGCCTCTTTCTTTCTTTTGTCTCTCCTTCTCTCCCTCATTTTTGGAAATTTGGGTGGGAAGTTGGGGTGATTCCAGTTAGCCCTTCTGGGAAACTTTGCGTGGGCAGTTAGAGTGATTCTGGCTGGCTCTTCTGAGATTGGTCTAGGGAATTGCCCAGACATGTGTGGGCTAGGTACCAGCCGGCAATCTGGAATTCTCTTTTGTTTCAAATACTGAAACCACTCAGTATTTTCCCACTCATTCTTCTTTGTGGAGCCTGGACGTTTATAATCTGTTTTGTCAGTTGTCTGAATGGAAATGTGTTCTTGTTTCTGGTCCTTGTTGCATGGGTGAAGCCACCCTCCAGGATTCTTGGAAGGAAGCCTTACTCATTAGGCCAGATGAAATTTTTCCTCTGTTTGTCTAGTACATCATCTCGTTTCTTGTTAGAGTCCATGTTAATAAATGTGGGTGTAGAGTAAGTTCTACTTGGAGCTGATGTAAAATCTACTACTTGCTAGACTTTGTGGGTTGAAGCTGGCAAATCCAAGAGCTAAAGGCTCTCAAGCCCACTTGTTCTGCTCTCCTCCCTCTGTCCTCTTTGGCTTGCTTAGTTCTTGCCAGGGATTTGAAGGTCTGGGATGAGTCAGACCAGGATGTGTGCTGCAATTGTGAAGACTGTCAGAGTCAGAGGCTGCATCCCTCACCAGACCTCTTGATTACGGGACACCAGCTCTACCATGGGAAACACTACAGATGTCCCAAAAGATTCCCCTCCTTGGATGCATCCTCTGTAATTGGGATCAGTTTAAATGAGATATTACAAAGAAAAAGAAGCTCGTGTTCCTCTGTGATGTTGCTTGGCCTCAGTATCCCCTGGGATACCAACAGAAATGGCCTGAGAATGGGGTCCTTCAGTTACAACACCATTTTCCAATTGGATGTATACTGTAAAAAATTCTAATAAATAGCTTGAGATTACATACATGCAGACCTTCAGGAAATTATATCTGGATCTCAAACTGTAGGACTCCTGCCAGGTTTATATGGCACCTCTCAAGCAACAGCTGAGAGATGAGCCAAGTCCTGTCTCAGATTTTAACCCCTAGGGCTCAATTCTCTCACTATCTTTCTAAGGGCAGGGTGGGAAGCAGGCCTCTCTGCTACTGTGGATCCTTTCTCCTTCTGTCTGGAGGCTCCTCCATACGACACTGGGTCAGGAAGGCTTTCCCCTTCTACTCCTCAACAACCTTCAGTGCTGTCCCCAGTGTGGCTCCAACTGGGCTCCAAGTCAGCACCCTCCTTCACTTCCCCACCATACTAGGGCTGCTTTCCCCCTGGAAGGTAATGGATGGAACTAGAGGGGCAGCTCAGGTACATGGACCCTTACCAATGTCAGACGTAAGTCAAGGCAAGGATTGGTTTGGCCAGTTCTTGAACAATCCAGATAGGTTTAGTGATGAATTTATTAAGTTTAGTCTAACCTTTCCTTTGACTTGACAAGATGTTCTTGTAGTCCTAACTCATTGTTGTACTCCTGGTGAAAAAACTCAAATCTTGGAAAGGGTAAGAAATATGCAGAGGAGATGGCCAGATATAATCCTGGCCATGTCATTTACTGGGTATCTGGTGAGGCAGTCCCAGAGCAGAACCTGCAATGGGTTTATACAGATGACAGGGACTGGTTAAGGATCAATCACTTCCTTAATTGCATATCAGAGGGTGTCAGACAAAACCAGTAAAGTACAATAAAGTAAAATAATTGCTCAGGAAGTGGATGAAAATCCAGCTGGGTACCTTAATAGGCTCTCTGAGGCTTTCAGAAAGTATAGTAACATAGACCCAAGGACCAATGAAGGCCTAACACTTCTGGCCATGCATTTTATAACCCACGCTGTGCCAGACATTTGGGAAAAGCTTCAAAAGCTGGAAGCTGACCCTTAGACCACTCAAGCAACATTGGTAGCAGAGGTCTTCAACATTTTTAACAATTGGGACCAGGCAGAGAAGGTGTAGAAAAATGAGAGAATAAAAAGGAAGACACACGTTTTGGCTGCTATAATCACAGGCCCACCTTGAGGTGACCTTAGGTAACAGAGAAACCTGAATGGGGGGGAGGGGAATTAAACCCCACCCAATGTCTGTGGAAATGGGGTGCAACCAGTGTGCTTATTGTAAGAAGAGGCACTGGAGAAAGGACTGTCCATTCTTTTCTGGGAAGCCAGGATGGAGTGGACCTCCCCAGCCCACTCCTCTCAAATAAAAAGGCTACCCCCTCTGAATGAGGTGTTCTCAAATGCTTATCTGCCTCCAGTCCTGAAGAGTTCTATCACCATCACCACTGTGGAGCCTTGGGTCACCCTCAATATGGCAGGTAGGAAAACTAAATTCCTTATGGATACCAGAGTCCCCTACTCTGTCCTGACCCATCCTGATGGATCTCTGTTCAGTGCCAGTTGTACAGTGACGGGAACAGATGGTCAACCCAAGGTAAGACAGTTTACCTTTCCTTTGACTTGTAAAATTGGATCTAAGGCTATCACTTATTCCTTCCTATATGTCCCTGAGTGTCCCCTTCCTTTAATGGTTCATGACTTATTATCTAAGTTGGGAGCCTCAGTTTCCCTCCAGGGTAATGCCATACAAGTCTCAGTGCCCCCTGAGAAAGGAATCCATTTACTGGCCCTTTTGGCTCCCCAAGATCAGAAGCTACCCCCAGTCCTAGAAAAGATATTGATTTGAGTGGAAAAGTCTGTATGGGATACCAACATTTCAGGACAGGTCATCAATGAGGACAATATTAAAATAAAGCTTAAGCCAGGCCTACCCTACCCATGCAAGCCAAAATACCATTTGAGGCCAGAAGCCCTACAAGGGAGATGGCCCCTCCTGGAAACATTGATACAGAACAGACTAATTCAGCAGTCCCCTTGTAATACTCCAGTCCTGCCTGTGAAGAAACCAAATGGGGAACACCACTTTGTTCCACACTTTAGAGTAGTGAATGACTCAGTTGTTCCATGATCCTTCAGTCCCTAATTCATACACACTCCGCTCTCAAATCCCTGGGTGCACACAGTTTTACACTGTGCTGGATCTAAAGGATGTTTTCTTTAATATATGCTGCATCCTGACTCCACCTACATTTTTGCCTTTAAATGGAAGGATCCAGAGACTCAGGAAACTCTCCAGTGTACTTGGACAGTGCTACCCCAGGGGTTTCCAGATAGCCTCCACCTCTCTGGGCAAGCCCTGGAAGTCCTAATTCAGAAGTTAGGGCCTGTCCAAAGGCCAGTGACTTATTTTTTAAACCAACTGGACCCAGTAGCCCAGGGGTGGCCTGGCTGTCTTAGGGCAGTGGCGGCCACCAGCCTCCTGGTCAGGGAGGTCTCCAAACTCATGCTAGGCCAATCCCTTGAGGTTTATACTCCTTACCAGGTCCAGAATGTGTTGGAAATCAAAGGGAGCCACTGGCTAAGTCGGGGAAGGTTAACTCAAAATCAAGCCCCACTGTTAGACACCCCAGACTTGACCTTAAAGATATATGAGTCCTTGAATCCTGCCACCCTCCTTCCCTTGCCCACCTTGGGGACACTGGAACACACTTATGTGGAAACTTTAGAGCAGATCTATTCTAGTTGGATAGATTTACGGGAGACGCCTTGAGAGAATCCAGATGAAGAATGGTTTACAGATGGGAGTTGTTTTGTAGAAAATGGAGCCTGCAGGCCAGGCATGGTGGCACGCCACCACACCCAGCTAATTTTTTGTATTTTAGCAGAGACAGGCTTCACCATGTTGCCCAGGCTGGTCTCGAAGTCCTGGGCTCGTGATGCACCTGTAATCCCAGCTACTCAGGAGGCTGAGACAGGAGAATCGCTTGAACCTGGGAGGCGGAGGTTGCAGTGAGCCAAGATCACGCCATTGCACTCCAGCCTGGGTGACAGAGCGAGACTCCATCTAAAAAAACAAACAAACAAACAAATAAAATGGAGCCAGGAAGGCAAAACATGCAATTGTCAGCCTACGCTGGACCAGAGAGGCAAAATTAGTTCCCCCAAGCACTTCAACTCAGGAAGCAGAGCTCCAAGCCTTAGTTAAGGGCTCTTCAGCTTGAAGAAGGGAAGAGACTTAATATATATACTGATTCTAAGTATGGATTCCTAATGCTCCATACTCATGCAGCTGTCTGGAAAGAGGAGAATGCTTACTGCCAGGAGCACCCAGACAAAACACAATGAAGTGATTCTATTCCTCCTTGAGGCAGTTCATCTCTATATTAGTCCGTTCTTACACTGCTATAAAGACATACCTGAGGCTGGGTAATTTATAAACAAAGGAAGTTTAATTGACTCACAGTTCTGCATGGCTGGGAGGCTTCAGGAAACTTACAATCATGGCGGAAGGTGAAGGGGAAGCAAGGCACATCTTGCATGGCAGCAGGAGAGTGAGTGAAGGAAGCCACACACTTTTAAGCTATCAGATCTCATGAGAACTCTCGTACTACTGTGAAAACAGCATTGGGGAAACTGCCCCTGTGATCCAATCACCTCCCACCAAGTACTTCCCTTGACATGAGGAGATTACAATTCGAGATGAGATTTGGGTGGGGACACAGAGCCAAACCATATTAAGCGCCCTGCCCAAATAGCTGTTATGTCCTGTAAAGGGCAACAAAAAGACAATTCTTTAATCAGCCAAGGAAACAACCAGGCTGATAGAGCTGCCAAACAGGCAGCTGGGCCGGGCACGGTAGCTCATGCCTGTAATCCCAGCACTTTGGGAGGCTGAGGCAGGCGGATCACGAGGTCAAGAGATCAAGACCATCCTGGCTAACATGGTGAAACCCCATCTCTACTGAAAATACAAAAAATTAGCCGGGCGTGGTGGTGGGCGCCTGTAGTCCCAGCTACTTGGGAGGCTGAGGCAGGAGAATGGCGTGAACCCGGGAGGTGGAGCTTACAGTGAGCTGAAACCGCACCTCAGCACTCCAGCCTAGGGGACAGAGCAAAGAGCGAGACTCCGTCTCAAAAAAAAAAAAAAAAGAAATTGGCAGTGGTTGGCCGGGAGCGATGGCTCACGCCTGTAATCCCAGCACTTTGGGAGGCCAAGGCGGGAGGATCACCTAAGGTCAGGAGTTCGAGACCAGCCTGGCCAACATGGTGAAACCCTGTCTCTACTAAAATACACAAAAATTAGCTGGGCATGGTGGTGCATGCCTGTAGTCCCAGCTACTTGGGAGGCTGAGGCAGGAGAACCGCTTGAACCCAGGAGGGAGAGATTGCCATGAGCTGAGATGGCACCACTGCACTCCAGCCTGGGCAACAGAGTGAGACTCTGTCAAAAAAAAAACTGAGCAGATGAAGGAGGGTATAATTTAAATGGTCAGAGTGGATAGAAGATCAGCAACAATGCCTCTTCCTACCAGAAGCTGACCAATGGAAAGTCATCAAAAGACTTCATGAGGAAACTCATTATGAGAGAGACTCACTATGGAATTTAATCCAAAATCTCCTAGTGAGCAAGGCTTTAAAAGCTACAGCATAACAAGCATGGTGGTTCACACCAGTAATCCCAGCATTTGAGGAGACTGAGGCAGGAGGATTGCTTGAGCCCAGGAGATCAGGACCAGCCTGGGCAACATGATAAGACTGTGTCTCTACAAAAGCATTTTTAAAAATTATCTGGGCATGGTGGAATGCATCTGTGGTCCTACTTGGGAAGCTGAGGTGGGAGGATTGCTCGAGCCCAGGAGTTTGAGGCAGCAGTGAGTCAAGATTGCACAATTGCACTCCAGCCTGGGTGACAAAGTGAGACCTTGTCAAAAAAAAAAAAAAAAAAAAAAAAGCCACAGTGGGCCAGGTGCAGTGGCTCACACCTGTAAGCCCAGCAGTTTGGGAGGCTGAGGTGGGTGGATTACCTGAGGTCAGGAGTTCGAGACCAGCCTGGCCAACTTAGTGAAACCCCGTCTCTACTAAAAATACAAAAATTAGCTAGGTGTGGTGGCGCATGCCTGTAATCCCAGCTACTCAGGAGGCTGAAGCAGGAGAATTGCTTGAACCTGAGAGGCAGAGGCCACAGTGAGCAAAGATCATGCCACTGCACTCCAGCCTGGGTGACAGAGTAAGACTCAGTCTCAAAAAATAAAAATAAAAAAGCCACAGTGGACTCTGTAACTCAAGCATGTGAAATTTGTCTTAGAAATAATTCCTGAGCCCATGCACTGGCTCTGCCCCAGTGCAGCATAAGAAGACCTATCCTGGAGAAGATTGGCGAATTACACAGATACCCCTAAAGGGGAATTCAAATATATTCTGATTTTTATAGACACTTTCACAGGCTGGGTGGAAGCTTTCCCCACACAAACAGAAAAAGCAATTGAAGTTTGTAAATGACAGCTTAAAGCCCGGGTGCGGTGGCTCACGCCTGTAATCCCAGCAGTTTGGGAGGCTGAGGTGGGCGGATCACCTGAGGCCAGGAGTTCGAGACCAGCCTGACCAACATGGTGAAACCCCATCTCTACTAAAAATACAAAAATTAAGGCCAGGCGCGGTGGCTCACACCTGTAATCCCTGCACTTTGGGAGGCTGAGGCAGGCGGATCACAATCAGGAGATCGAGACCATCCTGGTTAACACGGTGAAACCCCATCTCTACTAAAAATACAAAAAATTAGCCACGCATGGTGGCAGGCACCTGTAGTCTCAACTACTTGGGAGGCTGAGGCAGGAGAATGGCATGAACCTGGGAGACGGAGCTTGCAGGGAGCTGAGATCGCACCACTGCACTCCAGCCTGGGTGACAGAGCGAGACTCCGTCTCAAAAAAAAAAAATACAAAAATTAGCTGGGCCTGGTGGCACAGGGCACCTGTAATCCCAGCTACTAGGAAGGCTGAGGCAGGAGAATCACCTGAACCCTGGAGGTGGAGGTTGCAGTGAACTGAGATCATGCCACTGCATTCCAACCTGGGTGACAAGAACGAGACTCTGTCAAAAAAAAAATTAAAAACCAAACCAAACCAGACAAACAAAAAGTAAATGGCTGCTTAAACAAGGAATTCCTAGGTTTGGGCTTCCAGCCTCCCTACAAAGTGACAACAGGCTGTCTTTTATCACCTAGGTCACCAAAGGGCTGTCTAGCAGTCTTAGCATCCAATACAAACTTCACTCTGCCTGGCATCCTCAATCTTCTGGGAAAGTTGAGAGAATGAATCAAATCTTGGCTACACTATGCCAAGAAGCCCAGAAATCATGGATTAAGTGCCTCCCTATTGCCTTACTAAGAATAAGATCCACCCCAAAGGGGAACTTAAAGCTCAGCCCTTTTAAAATGACCTATTGGAGCAGTCCTCTCTCAAGACAAACTTTCTAATAGATGAAGACTTAAATCAGGCTTTAAAATACATTATCAACTTGGGGGAAATTTGGCAGACAATATAATAATAAAATATTACCCCAGCTGGGTAAGATGGTTTGGGATCATTTCCTTATTAGCTCAGGTGCACAGGTCATACTCAAGACATGGTGAGGGCCTGGCATGAATCATGCTCCCACTGTACCCTCTTCTTTTTTTTTTTTTTTTTTAGACGGAGTCTCACTCTGTCGCCCAGGTTGGAGGGCAGTGGCATGATCTCGGCTCACTGCAACCTCCACCACCTGGGTTCAAGGGAATCTCCTGCCTCAGCCTCCCGAGTAGCTGGGACTACAGGTTCATGCTACCACACCTGGCTAATTTTTTGTATTTTAGAGATGGGGGTTTCACCGTGTTAGCCAGGATGGTCTCGATCTCCTGACCTCGTGATCCACCCGCCTCGGCCTCCCAAAGTGCTGGGATTACAGGCGTGAGCCACCGCACCCAGCCACTGTACCCTCTTCTATCTCACTGTAACCTCTTCCTTTTAGTCTGGGTGCAGGGTACCTGGAGTCACAATAGCCCTAGGCATATAGTGGACCAGGTGAGCCTGGAAAGGCTAAAAACCTCCCTCAATTCTCTTGCTAATGTGGTGTTGGACAATTGCTTGGCCTTACCCTCCATAACTTGGTTCCTTCCTTTCTTAAGCCCTTATTAGCTATCTTTCTTCTTTTAATCTTTAAACCATGCTTCTTTAACCTGCTGGTAAAATATTTGTCTTTCAGACTGCAATAGTTTCATGTCAAGTTAATTGTCATGCAAGACTTCTAGATTACTTATTAGCTGAACAGGGAGATGTTTGTACAGTCACCAAACCTCCTGCTGCACTTGGATAAATACTACTGGGCAAGTAGAGGTTAACACCCAGGCAATTTACTATCAGGAAATTGGTTACACTCTTTTGGTAAAGGAAGTCAACTTAGTGTAGAATGCTGTCAGATCAACCTTACCCTTGTAAGGCTTGTAACTCGGTTCCTCCCTTTCTTAAGCCCTTATTGGCTATCTTTCTTCTTTTAATATTTAAAGTTTTTAATCTTTAAATTTTTAATTTTTAAACCATGCTTGTTTAACCTGCTGGTAAAATTCATGTCTTTCAGACTGTAATGCTTTCATGCCAAGTAAATGGTCTTGCCTTTTACAGCCTGCTTCCAGCCTGTTTCAGAGACCACTAGCCCAGAGCCGTATCAGCCCCTTCAGCAAGGCACAAGAAATTTCTACTCCTCCTGGAAATAGATGTAGAGACTATGTCCATGCTTAGCAGGAGGTAGTTCCAGAAGAGACCTTTGCTCCTTAAGAATAAGGATAATGAAATCTCTTGGCTGGGAATGAGACAGCTGGCTGGCTTCCTATTTTGAGGTGGTTTAGTGAAAAAGAACAAAAGCCCCTTACTCAAGCTGTAGCTTATCTGCAGCAGGATAATTAAGGAATCAGAGAGACCGTGGGGTTGAGGAGGACTTATTTAATTATTCAGGTGCACCGACACAGTCAGATTAACATCCAAAGGACTGAGCCCTGAACAAAGAGTTAAGCTACCTTTTAAGCATTTCGTGGGGCCGGGGGAGATCTGTGCGGGGGGAAGCATATCACAGAAGTGAGAAACAAAGACAGTCATTCAATTGAGACATGCATTATATCATTTCTTTTCGAGGAACAGCATGTTTTATGACTTGAGATTATCTGTCTAGTGATCTTGCAGTTGCACAGCTAGAGAAACAGAGTCTTCAAAATGCCTGGGAAAGGGAGAGATAAGGCTCACTAGCCACAGAAAAACAGGCAGTTAATTTTAAAGGACTCCAGCTCTTTCTCTTCCTCAGGGGGAATTGGGTTTTCTTACATACAACTAAGTTTTGCTTACACATTCTTTATTTCTTTTAATTCCTGTTCTATACCTAATCTCCAGTCAGTCAGCATCAGAGGCCCAAGAAGCTATTAACCACAAGTTCCTGCTTTAGGGACTTAGGGACTTCCCCAGGAAGCCACAGGAACAGCTTAAGTTTCAACTTACAGTGATATTTTCCTTATTTCATGCTCAGAGGTAGAGATTTAAAATGCCAATGTTACACGCAATGTATGAAAAAGCATGTTGAACCATTGTGCAGGCGCCAAGAAATCCCTTGTTAACACATGATGACAGGCACATCACGGCATCTGGACCCCTACAAGACAGATCGACTTGCTCCCTGTGGGGAGCAGCCTACCCTTTTCCTTTCATGGTGCTGACCTCCCTTCTGCACAAACTGAAATAAACTTTCTTTTTTTCTCTTTAATACTGTGTCTGGTAATCTCACTTGATTTCTGTCTTAGGAGACTACAACAAGCCAGGGTGATGGTAACATCTCTGTCAAGAGGACATAGGTTTATTTTTCCTGGTTCCTCTCTGCTAAAATCCCTGGAATAATAGACATTCTTAAGAGGACTCTGAAAGATAAAAAGAAGGAAAACTGACAAGGGGCCTTAGAACTCGAGAAACATCTCAGTGGCCCAGCATCTCTCAATTTCTCACCCAATGACAGGAGGTGGTCTAGATCCAGCGTCTCCCCAGCCCCCTATCCAGCAGCAGAAAGCACCCAGGTAGGTGCTTTCCCCACCCTGGTGGATGGCAGAGATGAAGGAAGAGCCCTGCTGGCACCACACAGCCCAGGGAAGTACTCTCCACCCTTTTGTGCCAGTGTCTCCTACTCCTAACCTAGCAGCACCAAGCAGGCCCCGAGAAAATGCTTTTAACCTCCATTGGTGGTACTAACAGGAATTGGGTGTGAGCTCAACCAGCACCAGGCAAATGAAATAGACCAGAATAATAATGCAAGGGCTCTGAAAACTAAATTGTCATTGGAATCACAGCACACAAAAGTAGGCCAGGACCTGCATGCTAACCTAAAAAGAGTGATGGCTAAAATGGAAGAGTTTAATAGGATCCAGGGTCTCCTCTCATAATATCAGAAATGTCCAGGATATAATTAAAAAATCATACATAATATGAACAACCAGAAAAATCACAACTTGAATGAGAAAAGCCAATCAACAATCTAACACTGAGATGAATCAGATTTTGGAATTATCTGACAAAGATCTAAAGTAGCCATCATAAAAATGTTTCACCAAGCAAGTAGAAATTCCTTGCAAAGATGGGAAAGAAAAAAAATCTCACCAAAGAAATGGAAAATATGTTCTTAAGGAAACAAATGAAAATGATAAAACTGAAAAATACAATAACTAAAATAAAAACTCACTGGAAAGGCTCAAGAGCAGAGTAACTATGACAAGGGAAATAAGAAGTGAACTTGAAGATAGAACAATAAAAATTACCCAATCCAAAAAACAGAGAGACAATCAACTTTAAAAAAGAGAAAAAGAAAATGACTAACAAGGGCTCAGAGAACCTGCAGGACAATTATAAAATAGCTAACATTTGTATTATCAGATTAACAGAAGGAGAAAAGAAAGTGGGGCTGAAAAATATTTGAAGAATAATGACCAAACCCTCCCAAATTTGGCAAAAGACATAAACCTACAGATGCAAGAAGCTAAACAGAATAAATCTGAGGGATTCTATGCCAAAACACAGTATAACTAACTTATGAAAACAAAGGCAAACAAACAATGAAACTATCTTGGAAGCAGCTAGAGAGGAATTATAAATCGTCTATAGGGAACACTGATCAAATGACAAAAAATTTCTTATCAAAAACCATGGAGAAGAAAGCCTGGAGCAATACTCTTCAAGTGCTCAAGTGCTGAAAGAAAATAACTATCTGCTGAGAATCTTTTTTTTTTTTTTTTTTTTTTTTTTTTGAGAGTCTCGCTCTGTCCTCCAGACTGGAGTGCAGTGGTGTGCTCTTGGCTCACTGCAACCTCCACCTCCCAGTGATTCTCCTGCTCTCCTGCCTCAGCCTCCCAAGTAGCTGGGACTACAGACACCCGCCACCATGCCCGGCTAATTTTTGTACTTTTATTAGAGACAGGGTTTCACCATGTTGGCCAGGCTGGTCTGGAACTCCTGACCTTGTGATCTGCCCACCTCAGCCCCCCAAAGTGCTGGGATTACAGGCGTGAGCCACTGTGCCCAGATGAGAATCTTATATCCAGCAAAACTATCTACGGGGTATGAAGAAGAAATAAAAAGCTTTTAGATGAAGGAAGACTACAAGACTTTGTCATCAGCAGAATTATTTTTAGAGAATGACTAAAGGAAGTTCCCCAAACTCCAAACGATTACAGGAAAAGGCTCAGAACTTTAGAAAGGAAGAAGAGCAGAATGGACAAAAATAGTGATAAATATAGCAGATTACCCTTCTCATGAGTTTTTAAAAATCGTAGTTGGTTGAAGAAAAAATTATAGTATTATCTGATGTCTATAGGAAGAGACAATACTTAAAATAGTTATATGTATATACACACACACATATGTATAAGTGGGAGGGTAAAAGGACCTATATGGATGTAAAGTTTCAACACTTCAATCAAAGTGGTAAAATATTCATAAGTTGGATTATAATCAGTTACATATGTATATTGTACTAGAGCAGGTGCTAAGAAAATTCTACAAATTATGTATTCAAAAATAATATAAATCAAAATGGAATGCTAAAAAATGCTCATGTAACTCACAGGAATGCAAGAAAAAATAAGAATGAGAAATGGAACAAATGGAAAATGAATATTAAAATGTTAAACTTAAGTCCAAACATATCAATAACTACTTTAAATGTAAATAGTCTATCTGTTTACATGAAATAAAAGGCCAGAGATTGGTAGAGTGGATTTAAAAAATGATCCAACTGGATACTGTCTCCAAAAAACTTTACTCCAAATATAACAACATGGGTAGGTTGAAAATAAAAGAATAGACAAAGATTAATTTTATTAATTTATATTATTATAAGTATAAATTTTAGGCTGGGCACGGTGGCTCACCCCTGTAATCCCAGCACTTTGGGAGGCCAAGGCGGGTAGATCACTTGAGGTCAGGAGTTCAAGACCAGCATGGTCAACATGGTGAAACCCCGTATCTACTAAAAATACAAAAATTAGCCAGGCATGGTCACAGGTGCCTATAATCCCAGCTACTTGGGCAGCTGAAGCAGGAGAATTGCGTGAACCTGGCAGGCAGAGGCTGCAGTGAGCCGAGATCATGCCCTTGCACTCCAGCTTGGGCAACAGTGCGAGACTCTGTCTAAAAAAAAAAAAAAATATATATATATATATATATATGTATATAAAATTTTAAATATAAATTTTTAAAAGGAAGGAAGTACTATATTAATACGAAAATACTTTCCTTCAGAGCGAAAAACATTGCTAAAAACAAAGGATCATTCTGCCAAGACATTGCAATCCTAAGGTATATGTACCAAACAACAGAGATTCAAGTACATGAAGCAAAAACTGATAGAGCTGAAAGGTGAAATAGACAAGTCCACAAATATAGTTGGAGAATTAAAAACCTCACTCTCACCAAATTGATAGAACTACCAGGGATAAAATATGTGAGAATATCAAAGAACTGAATAACAGCATCAATCAACAGGATCTAATTGATATTTATAGAATGCTCTATTCAACAATAGACAAATCCACAAATACATTTGGGAAATTCAAAGCCTTGCTCTTGTTAGCAACAACAACAACAACAAAGTAGTTCTTTTGTTTCATTGATTTTCTCATGTTCAGTTTTATTAATTTCTGCTCTTTATTGTTTCCTTTCTTCTGCTTTGTGTTTGTTTTGGTCTTTTACTACTTTCTTGTGTAAGAAGAGCTTAGAATATTGGTGTGAGAACTTTCCTCTTTCCTAATGTAAATATTTAATGCCATAAATTTCCCTTTAGCTATGTCCCACGTATTTTGAAATATCTTCTTTTCATTTTCATTTAATTCTATGTATTTTTGATACTTCCTCTTTGGCCCATGGATTATTTAGAAGTGAGTTGCTCAATATCCTTGTGAGTGGAGATTTTCCTGTTTTTCTGTTATTTGTTTCAGGCTGATTCCATTATGATCAGAGAATATCTCCTATAGAATTTCAATTATTATAGGCAGAGAGGAAGTGTGAATGTCAAATGTTACAGGGAAGGGACTAGAGGCAAGTGGCAAATAATGAGTCATTGGAGAGTTTAGCAAAACGTTCAGTGCCTATGGAAGTTGGATTGTGGGATCCAGAGCGTAAAGGAATTAAGTTAGAAATTGCCCACAAGCCTGAAATTTAGCTGGAGAGAGTAAATTCTCTCCCACTGTGCTCCGGTCTATAAAGCCAAGACTAGTCAGAGGAGCCCAGGGGTCTGGGATGGTGTAGCCAGTGCACATGCTGCAGGGAGACAGAGGCAGATAAGCAGGGAGAGGCCGAAAGGCTCAGATACACAAATATCCTTGTTTGGGCTTAGAGCAAGGCTACCAGTGGAGGGATGGATGCAATTTCTCTGACCATAAGGAAGTGTCCCCAGAGTTTATTTCCCGGGTCACCAAAGGGTTTCCTGAGAATTGATATAATACAGGGTAAAGCACAGGGGTGTGTACCCACACATACACGCACACACACACACACCACTTGGGCCTTAAAAGGAGTGAGAAAGAAGACCCAAGGGGACTGTCACATACAGAGTATTAATTTGTGAGATCTCCCACCACAACCACGCCATTTCTGGGGACTCTGGCTATGGAGAGTGATGATGAATTTTGAAAGCAGGAAGCTTCTTTCTGTGATCAACCAGGGGAAACCCCAAGGCTTAGAGAGACTTGAGGGCCAGAAACACCCATGAAACTCACCCTGATTCTTTCCCTTCACCTCCCATTTGTCTCTGAGTGCCTCAGACTACAAGAGGGGTATCGCACACAGAGGATTTTATTTTCTTTTTTCTTTTCCTCCTCAGGCCAGAGTGCAGTGGCATGATCACGGCTCACTGCAGCCTCAGATTCCTAGGATCAAGCAATCCTCCCACCTTAGCCTCCTGAATGGTGGAGACTACAGGTGCACACCACCACACTCAGTTTATTTTTGTATTTTTTGTAGAGAAAGGGTCTCACTATGTTGCCCAGGTTGGTCTTGACCTTGTGGCCTCAAGTGATCCTCCTGCCTCAGCCTCCCAAGTAGCTGGGACTACAAGCATGCACTACCGTGCCTGGCTAATTTTTGTATTTTTTTGTAGATACAGGGTCTCACTATGTTGGTCTTGAACCAGGCTGGTCTCCTCGTGGCCTTAAGTAATCCTCCTGCCTCAGCCTCCCAAAATGCTGGAATTATAAGCTGAGCCACTGCGCCTGGCCTCACACAGAGAATTTTCGCATCTTGGTTTGTAATTGCTGTTTCCTCCTAGGAATCCCGACGTCTCCTCCTCCCAGTCCTTCTCTCTCTCAGGGACCCAGCAGCCCCTTCCACCAACTTTTAGACCCCTCAGGGACCCAGGCATCCTTTTCCCAAAGCTTCCACTTCCTGTGGGTCCCCTGCCCCTGCTTGTTTCTTGTTATCTCTGGCTTTTAGCCAGTCTTCTATTTACTCACTTCATTTTCCTGGTTGACTTTATGTCCCAGTCAACTCTGAGCCTTTATCCTTCCCTCCGGGAACGTTTCTTGGGTGGGCGTGAGGATTGATTGGAGCTCCAGGGAGAGAGAAGCCCCCGCATCTGCTCTGGCCTCCCAGAGGCCCAGGCTCCTGTGATAAGAGAGGAGGAGCCCTAGGGGCAGCAGCTGCTAGGGTGTTGGTCCAAGAGAGCACCCAGGCTTTGCAGCTGCTGGTCCCAGGGGAGACTCCCCCAGCAAACAATGAGATCCCAGGTCAGGGAGAAGGCAGGCAGGGCATGGGTCAGGCCAGCTCCTCAGAGGAGCTGACTCCAGCTGAGAAAGCCCAACTTTCAGCTCATTCTTCTGCTCCTTGTGTGCAACCTAGACCTCCACCTCCCATCTCAGGCAAATTCTGGGGTGATGGAGAGGCACAGAGTCCCCTAAACCTGTTCAGCTAGCCCCTGCTAAGAGCAAACCCTCTCTACACACAAAAAAAACCTCCAAAACCAACAGGTCCTGGCTCTTCCTCAGTCCCCACAGGCTGGGGAGTCCCTGGCCACCTATATCCTGTTTCCAGCGCCACTGAGGTGCAGGTGTCTGGGATCAGAAGTAGAATCTGGGTGTCTGTGTGGAACCAGGAAACAGAGGCCATTGTCCCTTCTTCACACACCGCCTCAGTCCCAGTGCCCACCTGCATCCTGGCCTGCGCCCACACCAGAAGAGGCTGCCCCCCAGCTCTACAGTCCTTGAGAATTTTTTTACATCTCTGGGACGTAAAGATGCCCAGAGAGGCTGGTTTTGGTGTTCCCGTTTTGCAGATGAGAAACCGCAGAGGCCCCGCTGGGCTGCAGTGGAGGTCTTGTGTCCCACTCCATAGCCTCAGACTCCTGCCCATCCCAGACACCTGCCCCTAGTGGTGTCTGGAAGCAGGATGTGGGTGGCTAGGAACTCCCCAGCCTGTGGGGACTGAGGAGGAACCAGGACCCGGATATGGGTCCCTCGTTGTTCCTGGCAGGAGCCAAAGGAAGGAATCTAGCCGCTAAACCAGCAAATATGACCACATGCCACCTCCTGCCCTCGCTGCCCACACCCCCACTCCACCCCACCTCCACCCAGGGACCCAGGTGCTCAGCTGCCTGCTCCCCAGCTGTCTCCCTCAGGGACCCCACCCTTCCAGGACCAAACTTTCCAGAAGGCTTCCAGGGAGTGGCCACCAGCTGTCCTCACTCCCTTCTTGGAACCCAGGCATCCAGAATCACCGTCCCTCCTTCCCAGGCCTTCACAGTTTCCCGTTTCATCTGGCCCTGAGGATGGCAGCCTCCTCCAGGAAGTTGGCATCATCTGCCTGGCACGTGGCCCAGGGTGTGGCCCAGAAACTCCACTATATAGCCCTGCCACAGGGCTGGCCCTGCAGCCCCAGGGACCTGCAGGTGAGAAGGGCTGGGGTCCCCTTTGGAAGTGGGACGGCAGGTCCCCTACTCTTGCCCCTGGCTGTAGGCCTCCTCATCCTACCCCTAGACCCACAAGACAGCCAACTCTCCACCCCCTCCCTGGCTTCTGCCCTCCCCACCCCACCTCCAGACCCACTGGACAGCCAGCCTCCCCCATACACACACACTGGTCCTTGGATCCATACCCCCTGGCCCAATCTGCTTGACTTCTTTCCCCACCTCAGCCTTCATGTTCCCAGGTGGCCCTTGTCATGAGAGTGGGCCCCTCTGCCCAGGACAGTCTACAGCAGAGGCGGTGGATCAGCCTTCTATGATCCTTTCTCTTTTCCTACTGCAGCCATGGGTGCCCTATGGAGCTGGTGGATACTCTGGGCTGGAGCAACCCTCCTGTGGGGTAAGTCAGACCAAGACCCTCTCCATGTCCTTGTTCCAATCTGGGGAACTCTGCGTGGGTCCAGGCCTTCCATGTGTACCTCCTCCACATGTCACCCCAGGCTAGCTGAGACAGGAGAGAGGCCCTTAGGCTCTGCAGAGGGATGTGGTAGAATTCACCAATTCTCACCCTTTTCTGGATGGGAGCACAGGTAAAAACCTTAGTCCCCAAACTCAAGTGTGCAAGAACTTTCTTGGTTTTCTGCAACTCAACTAAGGTTTTGACTTTGAGCCTCATTCTGCTGAGTTGATGGAAAATTTCACGAAAGTCATATCTTGGAGGATGTTGTCCCCAGTTCTCCCAGGGATGTGTCCAGAACTAAAATTTTAGATAAAGCCAAAGTACTGGGGGGAGGATGAGCTATGAGGGCCCTCTCATCACCAGTCAGCATCCATCTAGGTTACTTTTGAAATGTCCATTGTTCCTGATCCCCTGGCCCCCTGGGATATCCTTCAAGGCCCCCTTTATATGGAAGGTGGTCATTCCATAGCCCCCACACTCTCTTCAAGATTCATTAGACCTCTCTCTCTCTCCTCAGCCCCAGGGATGCTTTTCCAAGTTGGGGGTGGTCAGAAGCCCCCACTGCCATCTATTTCTAGGAGACAATTCATCCACTCTTCCATAATCCCCTTCTTCTCTTTATCCCCTTTTCACAAACCCCCAAGTCCCATTATTATTATTATTATTATTATTATTATTATTATTATTATCATCATTATTTGAGATGGAGTTTCACTCTTGTTGCCTAGACTGGAGTGCAATGGTGCAATCTCAGCTAATTGCAACCTCCACCTCCTGGGTTCAAGCAATTCTCCTGCCTCAGCTTCCCTAGTAGCTGGGATTACAGGCGCCCCATCCCACCATGTCCGGCTAATTTTGTTTTTTTAGTAGAGATGGAATTTCACCATGTTGGTCAGTCTGCTCATGAACTCCTGACCTCAAGTGATCCACCCGTGTTGGCCTCCCAAAGTGCTGGGATTACAGGCGAGAGCCACCGCGCCTGGCCCCCACAAGTCCTATTAAGACAAAAACCAGCTGGGTACAGTTGGTCACATCTGTAATCCCAGCACTTTGGGAGGCTGATGCAGAAGGATCACTTGAGCCCAGGAGTTCAAGACCAGCTTGGGCAACAAAGTGAGACCCTGCCTGTAGAAAAAAATAAAAAAATGAGCCAGGCACATAGTGCGTGCCTGTGGTCCCAGCTATACCAGAAGCTGAGACAGGAGGATCCCTTGTGCCCAGGAGGTTGAGGCTGCAGTGTGTTGTGTTTAAGCCACTGCACTCCAGTTTGTAAAAAGATGGAAATCATACACTGGCAGCAGAGTACATCCACCTTGAGCCCCAAAGTGCTTAAAACAATTGTGGGTTGGAGATTTCACATGAAAATTCAGATAGCCACTTTCTCTTTAAAAACAGAAAGAACGGCCAGGCATGGTGGCTTACACCTGTAATCCCAGCACTTTGGGAGACCGAGGCAGGCGGATCACCTGAGGTTAGGAATTTGAGACCAGCTTGGCCAACATGGTGAAACCCCGTCTCTACTAAAAATACAGAAATTAGCTGGGCGTGGAAACCGGGAGGCGGAGGTTGCAGTGACCCAAGATCGCACCACTGCACTCCAGCCTGGGTGACAGAGTGAGACTCCATCTCAAAAGAAGAAAAAGAAAAAATACAAAAGTTAGCTGTGCGTGGTGGCGCACACCTGTAGTCCCAGTACTCGGGAGGCTGAGGCAGTAGAATCACTCGAACCTGAGAGGCAGAGGTTGTGGTGAGCCGAGATCGCGCCACTGCACTCCAGCCTGGGTGACAGAGCGAGACTGCATCTCAAAAGAAAAAAAAAAAAAGGAAAAACAGGAAGGTCTTACAATTTTAAAAAGCTCACATTCTTTCATTATAACAGGTGAAAGCTAGTACCAACAATCCACTTTTTTTTTTACTAGTTTATATATTTTTAAAATTTTTAATTTTTATGGGTACATAGTAGTTGTCTGCATTTATGGGGTATCTGTGATATTTTGATACAGGCATACAGTGTGTAATGATAAAATCAGGGTAACTAGGGCATCCCTCACTTCAAGCATTTGTCATTTCTTTTTGTTAGGAACATTCCAATTCCACTCTCAGTTATTTAAAAATATACCATGAATTATTGTCAACAATAATCATCCTGTTCTGCTACCAAATACTAGATTTTATCCATTTTATCTAACTGTTTAACTGTATTTTTGTACCCATTAACCATATCTACTTATCCCCCCAGTCCCCACTATCCTTTCCAGCCTCTGGTAAACATCATAACCATCATTTTACTCTCTATTTCTATGAGTTCATCAGTTAAAAATTTTAAACTCCCATATATGAGTGAGAACATGTGAAATTTGTCGTTCTGTACTGGCTTATTTCACTTAACATCATGTCCTCCAGTTCCATCCATGTTGTTGCAAATGACAGGATCTCATTCCCTTTTTTTTTTTTTTTTTTTTTTTTTGAGACCGAGTCTCACTCTGTTGCCCAGGCTGGAGTACAGTGGCGCGATCTTGGCTCACTACAACCTCCACCTCCCAGGTTCAAGTGATTCTCGTGCCTCAGCCTCCCAAGTAGCTGGGATTACAGATACATGCCACCATTCCTGGCTAATTTTTGTATTTTTGGTAGAGACGGGGTTTCACCATGTTGGCCAGGCTGCTCTCGAACTCCTGACCTCAAGTGATCCACCTGCCTTGGCCTCCCAAAGTGCTGGGATTATACGTGTGAGCCACTTTGCCGGGTGATCTCATTCTTTTTTATGGCGGATAATTCTCCATTGTTTGTATGTACCAAATTTCCTTCATCCACTCATCTGTTGATGGACACTTAGGTTGATTCCATATCTTGGCTATTAGGAATAGTGCTGCAATAAACATGGGAGAGCAGATGTCTCTTACGTATACTGACTTCCTGACTTGGAAGGAAAGGAATTGCTGGATCATACAGTAGTTCTAGTTTTAGTTTTCTGAGAAAACTTCATACTATTATCGACAGTGATTGTACTGATTTACAGTCCCACCAACAGTGTAAGAGGGTTCCCTTTTCTCCACATGCTCACCAGCATTCATTACTGCCTTTCTTTAGGATAAAAGCCATTTTAACTCGAGTGAGATGATATCTCACTGTGGTTTTAATTTGCGTTTCTCTGATGATTAGTGATGTTGAGCATTTTTTGATATACCTGCTGGCCATGTGTATGTCTTCTTTGAGAAATGTCTATTCAGATCTTTTGCCCATTTAAAAATCAGATTAATTTGGGCGTGGTGGCTCACGCCTCTAATCCCAGCACTTTGGGAGGCCAAGGCAGGTGGATCACTTGAGGTCAGGAGTTCGAGACCAACCTGGCCAGCATGGGGAAACCCTGTCTCTACTAAAAGTACAAAAATTAGCCGAGCATGGTGGTGCATGCCTGTAATCCCAGCTACTTGGAAGGCCGAGGCAAGAGAATCACTTGAACCCAGGAGGCGGAGGTTGCAGTTAGCTGAGATCGTGCCACTGCAGTCCAGCATGGGGTGACAGAGCAAGACCCCATCTCAAACACACACACACACACACACACACACACACACACACACACACACAAATCAGATTATTTGATTTTTTTCCCATTGAGTTGTTTGAGCTCCTTTTATATTCTGGTTATTAATCCCTTGTCAGTACCATCTAGAAATGCTACTGATTTTTGTATGTTGATTTTGTATCCTGCAAATTAGCTACTGATTTTTGTATGTTGATTTTGTATCCTGCAAATTTAGTGAATTTGTTTATCAGTTCTAATAGCTTTTTGATGGCGTCTTTAGGTTTTTTTAAAATATAAGATTATATCATCTGCAAACAAGGATAATTTGACTTCTTTTTTTTTTTTTTCCAACTTGGGTGCCTTTATTTCCTTCTCTTGTCTAATTGCTTTAGCTAGATGGGTTGTAAATATTTTCTCTTATTCTATCAGTTGTGTCTTCACTTTGTGGATTGTTTCCTTTGCTGAGCAGAAGCTTTTTAGGTTGATGTGATCCCATTTGTCCATTTTTCTTTGGTTGCCTGTGCTTTTGATGTATTACTTAATAAATTTTTGCCCAGACCAATGAACTGGAGAGTTTCCCAAATGTCTTCATGTAGTAGTTTCGTAGTCTGAGGTCTTAGATTTAAGTCTTTAATCCATTCTGATTTGATTTTTGTATGTGGTGAGAGATAGGGGTCTAGTTTCACTCTTCTGCATATGGATATCCAGTTTTCCCAGTACCATTTATCTTCAATAAATGCAGTGTATGTTCTTGGGATCTTTGTCAAAAATGAATTCACTGTAGGTGGGTGGATTTGTTTCTGGGTTCTATGTTCTGTTCCACTGGTCCATGTGTTTGTTTTTATGCTGGTACCACACTGTTTTGGTTATTATAGTTTTGTAGTATAATGTGAAGTCAGGTAATGTGATTCCTCCAGTTTTATTCTTTATGCTCAGGATGGTGTTGGCTATTCTGGGTATTTTGTGTTTCCACATAAATTTTGAAATTAGTCTTCTATTTCTGTGAAGAATGTCACTGGTATTTTTATAGAAATTGCATTGAATCGGTAGATTGCTTTGGTTAGTATGGACATTTTAACAATATTGTGTCTTCCAATCCATGAACATGGAATATCTTTCCATTTTTTTTTTGGTGTGTGTCCTCCTCCATTTCTTTCATTACTGTTTTATAGTTTTCATTGTAGAGATCTTTCATTTCTTTCGTTTGTTCCTAGGTGTTTTATTTTATTTGTGGCTATCGTAAATGGGATTACTTTCCTTTTTTTTTTTCAGATTGTTTGCTGTTAGCATATAGAAATGCTACTGATTTTTGTATGTTGATTTTGTATCCTGCAAGTTTAGTGAATTTGTTTATCAGTTCTAATAGCTTCTTGATAAAGTCTTTAGGAGTCTTTAGGTTTTCTGTTTTTTTTGTTTTGTTTTGTTTTGTTTTGTTTTGTTTTTTGAGATGGAGTTTTGCTCTTGTTGCCCAGGCTGGAGTGCAATAGTGCCATCTCAGCTCACTACCATCTCCACCTCCCAGGTTCAAGGGATTCTCCTGCCTCAACCTCCCATGTAGCTGGGATTACAGATGTCTGCCACCATGCCAGGGTAATTTTTTTTTTTTTTTTGTATTTTTAATAGAGACAGGTTTCACCATGTTGGCCAGGATGGTCTCAATCTCTTGACCTCTTCATCTGTCCACCTCAGCCTCCCAAAGTGCTGGGATTACAGGCTTGAGCCACTGCACCCAGCCAAAGTTGTTTTTTTGAGACAGAGTCTTGCTCTGTCATCCAGGCTGGAGTGCAGTGGCGTGATCTTGGCTCACTGCAACCTCCACCTCCTGGGTTCAAGAGATTCTCCTGCCCCAGTCTCCCGAGTAGCTGGGACTACAGGCATGTGCAACTATACCCAGCTAATTTTTGTATTTTTTTTAGTAGAGATTGGGTTTCGCCATGTTGGCCAGGCTGGTCTTAAACTCCTGACCTCAGGTGATCCACCCACCTCGGCCTCCTAAAGTGCTGGGATTATAGGCGTGAGCTACCAAGCCCAACTGTCTTCAGGTTTTTCTAAATATAAGATTGTATCATCTGCAAACAAAGATAATTTGACCGCTCTTTTTCCAGTTTGGATGCTCTTTATTTTTTTCTATTGTCTAAGTGGTTTAGCTAGGACTAACAATAATATGTTGAAGAATAGTGGTGAAAGTGGACATCCTTGCTGTGTTCCAGATCTTAGAGCAAAGGCTTTCAGTTTTTCCCCATTCAGTATGATACCAGCTGTGGATCTGTTGTACATGGCTTTCATCATGTTGGGGTGTGTTCCTTCCGTATCTACTTTCTTGAGAGTTTTTATCACGAAAGGATGTTAAATTTTATCAAATGCTTTTCTGGCATCAATCGAAGTGATCACATAGTTTTTGTCCTTTATTCTGTTGATAAGATGTATCACACTGATTGATTTGCATAAGCAACAACCCACTTTAGATGGTGTAGGAGTGCTTCAGTTCCACAGTCGCCCCTCTGGGACTGTTTCACACATTTATATTTCTTGCCTGGCCCCATCAGCATTTGAGTTTGAGGGCCCTGTCTAAGGTGTTTAGATTTTTGAAAAACAAAAGCCAGGAAGGCTTGTAGATGAAAGCTGCATGAATCAGAAGAAAGGAAAGAGAAGGGTGGTGGGGGAAAGCCCAAGTTAATACTTCAACATGTTTCTGGGTGTAGAGCAAAAGTGGGGAGGATTGGATAAGTGGACCCACAACTGTATTTTCTCAACCAGGATTGACCCAAGAGGCTTCAGTGGACCTCAAGAACACTGGCAGAGAGGAATTCCTCACAGCCTTCCTGCAGAACTATCAGCTGGCCTACAGCAAGGCCTACCCCCGCCTCCTTATCTCCAGTCTGTCAGAGAGCCCCGCTTCAGTCTCCATCCTCAGCCAGGCAGACAACACCTCAAAGAAGGTCACAGTGAGGCCTGGGGAGTCGGTCATGGTCAACATCAGTGCCAAGGCTGAGATGATAGGCAGCAAGATCTTCCAGCATGCGGTGGTGATCCATTCTGACTATGCCATCTCTGTGCAGGCACTAAATGCCAAGCCTGACACAGCGGAGCTGACACTGCTGCGGCCCATCCAGGCCCTAGGCACCGAGTACTTTGTGCTCACACCCCCCGGCACCTCAGCCAGGAATGTCAAGGAGTTTGCCGTGGTGGCCGGTGCCGCAGGTGCCTCGGTCAGTGTCACGCTGAAGGGGTCAGTGACATTCAACGGCAAGTTCTATCCAGCAGGCGATGTCCTAAGAGTGACTCTACAGCCCTACAATGTGGCCCAGCTACAGAGCTCAATGGATCTCTCAGGGTCAAAGGTCACAGCTAGTAGCCCCGTGGCTGTCCTCTCTGGCCACAGCTGTGCACAGAAACATACGACCTGCAACCATGTGGTCGAGCAGCTGCTACCCACATCTGCCTGGGGCACCCACTATGTAGTACCCACGCTGGCCTCCCAGTCTCGCTATGATTTAGCCTTCGTTGTGGCCAGCCAGGCTACAAAGTTGACCTACAACCACGGGGGTATCACTGGCTCCCGTGGGCTCCAGGCAGGTGATGTGGTAGAGTTTGAGGTCCGGCCATCCCGGCCACTCTACCTGTCTGCAAATGTTGGC
The DNA here is from genome assembly GCF_028885655.2 of Pongo abelii. Classification (NCBI taxonomy): domain Eukaryota; kingdom Metazoa; phylum Chordata; class Mammalia; order Primates; family Hominidae; genus Pongo; species Pongo abelii. The sequence continues at coordinate 45,720,957 of NC_072005.2, read as the reverse complement.
ATCCAGGTCCTGCTGTTTGGCACAGGTGCCATACGGAATGAAGTGACTTATGACCCCTACCTGGTCCTGATCCCAGATGTGGCGGCCTACTGCCCTGCCTATGTGATCAAGAGTGTACCAGGCTCTGAGGGCGTGGCCCTGGTAGTGGCACAGACGAAGTCTATCAGCGGGCTGACCATAGATGGGCATGCAGTGGGGGCCAAGCTCACCTGGGAGGCTGTGCCAGGCAGTGAGTTCTCGTATGCTGAAGTGGAGCTCGGCACAGCTGACACGATCCACACGGCCGAGGCCACTACCAACTTCGGGCTGCTCACCTTCGGGCTGGCCAAGGCTGTAGGCTACGCAACAGCAGCTGATTGTGGCCGGAGTGAGTAATGGAAAATGTCTCCTGCTCCTGTCCGCCTGGTGACCGCTTTTCCACCCACCTACTCCTCTGTGGCTTTCGGGATCCTGGTTGTCCTCCCCTCATTTCCCTTCTCCGAGACATCCTTCCTCAAGTCTTCTCAGCCCCTCCCATCCTTCCAGAAACAATATTCTAAATATTTAGCAACCAGGGAGAGCTGGGGCACTACCAGTCAGAAGAGACAGCAGCCAGAGCACTGTGACAGGGTCCTGAAGCCCCCATCATGCTGGCATCAGCCCCTGTCTGTTGGTTTGTTCTGGAAAGGGCCCTAGGGGAGAGCCAGGGTGCTGAGAAGGAGGGATCTTTGGGGTTGTGGGGGACAGTCAGGTCAGCAGTTTCTTACCAACCAGTTTGGAAATATTTTGATATTTTAGGAACTGACATAGCCACACCAGTTGCTAAGCCACTCTCCACACCTCATGTAGGAATGTTGATACCCAAACTTAGGAGGTCGAAATGTATGATAATAAGATAACTACGTGTTGGGGAGGGGGAGTATCTTGCAATCTTTCTAGGTGTTTCACGTGTTTTTGACATAGTTAATGTATATGACCTGGCAGTTTGTGTGACCTCAGGCTCAGCCCATGAGATGCTGTCAGTGTAGTACAGGGTCCCAGGGTTCAAATCCCAGCTGTGCTGTGTGATCTTGGACAAGTGACTTCATCTCTCTGGGCTTCAGTTTCCACATCTGTAAAATGGGGATAACTGCTTCTCCCTCAAAACTTTTTTTTGTTTTAGAGGCAGGGTGTCACTCTGTCACTCGGGCTGGAGTGCGGTGGTGTGATCACAGCTCACTGTAGCCTCGAACTCTTGGACTAAAGCAATCCTCCCTCAGCCTCCCAAGTAGCTGAGACTATAGGCATGTACCACCACACCCAGCTAATTTTTAATTTATATTTTGTAGAGATAGGGGCTTGCTATGTTGCCCAGGCTCGTCTCAAACTCCTGGGCTCAAGCGATCCTCCTGCCTCAGCCTCTCAAAGGGCTGGAATTACAGGCCTGAGCCACCACACCCAGCTGCAAAAACTTGTGAGGACTGGGAAGCAGATGGAGAAAAGGCTGTTTCTTCCCATGTAGTCCCTGCCACGCTAAGACTCTGGTGTTCCTGGACCTGGCAAAAATGCCCCTCCCCTCCCCTCCAAGGCATGGAAGCCACCCAACTTCAAGGAGCCACTTTGGGCTTGAGAAATAGAATGAGGGAGCGGTGGGTGATTAATTATAATGGGTAACACTCCATTTAACACCTAGGTTCAGTTCTAAAGCTTTCTTGAGTTTTAGCTTATTTAATCCTAACACCCCCCACCAAGATCCCTACGAAGGAGGTATTATTATCACCCCTCATGTTACAAATGAGGAAACTGAGGCAGAGGGAATTTAAAACCACTTGCCCAGTGTCTCAGAGCCAGTTGGTTGAGCCAGGATTCCTACCTAGGCGACCTGACTCCATAGTCCTTTTCATCCTGCTGAAGCCTGTTTTCCATTTTCTGTTCTTAAAAAAATCCCTTAGCTCTTTTTGACCCTGGAGGGAAGGTAGGGAAGAGGGGAAAAGGGGGAGAGAAAAACACAAATTAACATTTTAATGACTGTTTCTGCATTTTCTTATTTACTGCCTTCCCTTCTTCTAGGCTGCCCTGTGTTAAACTGGAGAATCAGAAAACCTGGGGCTTTCAGAGAGGCCTGAGCAACTCTCTCCCTGTAGGGTTCCAGACCTCGGTTTCCCCACCTTTAAAATGGGCAAAAATGGGCAGTTGTGAGCGAATTGCTCAAGCTTCCCAGGCAAGGTGGGCTCCAGGATGCCTCCCTCTGAAGCCTGAAGCGGTTTCTTCCTTCTTCCTTCTTCTTCCCTCCTCCTCCCCCCTCCCCCTTCTTCTTCCCTCCTCCTCCCCCCTCCCCCTTCTTCTTCCCTCCTCCTCCTGCCCCCTCCCTCCTCCTCCTCCTCCTCCTCCTGCCCCCTCCCTCCTCCTCCTCCTCTTCTTCTTCTTCTTCTCCTTCTTCTTTCTTCTCTCTTCTTCCTTCTTCCTTCTTCCTTCTTCTTCTTTCTTCTTTCTTCTTCCTTCTTCTTCTTTCTTCTTTCTCTTCTTTCTTCTTCTTTTCTTTGTGAGACAGAGTCTCGCTTTGTCGCCCAGGCTGGAGTGCAGTGGTGCCATCTCAGCTCACTGCAACCTTCGCCTCCTGGGTTCAAGAGATTCTCCTGCCTCAGCCTCCCGAGTAGCTGGGATTACAGGCATGTGCCACCACGCTCTGCTAATTTTTGCATTTTTAATGGAGATGGGGTTTCACTATGTTGGGCAGGCTGGTCTCGAACTCCTAACCTCAAGTGATCCGCCCCTCTTGGCCTCCCAAAGTGCTGGGATTACAATCCCGCGGACACTTCTGATTCTCTCTTTTCACCGTTCCCTTCCCTCCCCAGCTGTACTGTCCCCAGCGGAGCCCTCCTGCGAAGGCGTGCAGTGCGCAGCCGGGCAGCGCTGCCAGGTGGTAGGCGGGAAGGCCGGGTGTGTGGCGGAGTCCACCGCTGTCTGCCGCGCCCAGGGCGACCCCCATTACACTACCTTCGACGGCCGTCGCTACGACATGATGGGCACCTGTTCGTACACGATGGCGGAGCTGTGCAGCGAGGACGACACCCTGCCCGCCTTCAGCGTGGAAGCCAAGAACGAGCACCGGGGCAGCCGCCGCGTCTCCTACGTGGGCCTCGTCACTGTGCGCGCCTACAGCCACTCCGTGTCGCTGACCCGTGGTGAAGTTGGCTTCGTCCTGGTGAGTACCTGGAGGCTTTGGGGGGTTAACATCCGTGAGCTGCGGGTCCGAAGGCGGAGGCAAAGCCCAATGGCCGACCTCAAACCAGGGTGCAGAGAAGTGGGCCATGGAGTTGGCGGGTGGGGAGGAGGATTTGAAAATCAGTAGCAGGACCTTAGAACCCTGCCCTCCAGCCATCCCACGTCTAGAAATTTAAAGGATATTCAGAGACAGAGACTGGGGGGAAAAATGCCAACATGGTTTATAATAGCATAAAACAAAAACAAACAAACAAAAAATTATCCAGCAATGGGGGATTTACGTTGACCAAATAACTAAATTTAATGAGCACCTGCTATGCACCAGATATGTTTCTTAGCACTTTTCTCATCTTAATGAATTTAATGCTTACAAACTCAGTGCAGGAGGCATTATTATTATGAACATGTTCAGATTGGGAAACTGAGGTTGAGATAGGCTAGTGCCTTCCCCAGGGCTCAGAGCTAGTAAGAGGTGGAGCTAAGGGCACAGGCATGCTGGCTCTGGAGTCGCTGTTCTTAATCCCTCAGCTGTCCTGACTCTGGTAAATGCATTTCTATTCAGTTCATATGAATAACAGCAGCCTAGAGCAGTTACTTCCTTTTTTCTCACCATGTTATTATGAAAATATTAAAATGTACAAAGTTGAAATTCTTATACAGTGAATGCTCATAGGCCAATCGCCTAGAGTTTTCTTTTTTTTTTTTTTTTTTTGAGACAGAGTCTTGCTCTGTCACCCAGGATGGAGTGCAGCAGCAGGATCAGGTTCAAGCGATTCTCCTGCCTCAGCCTCCCGAGTAGCTGGGATGACAGGCATGTGCCACCATGCCCGGCTAATTTTTGTATTTTTGTAGAGAGGGGTTTCACCATGTTGGCCAGGCTGGTCTGGAACTCCTGGCCTCAACTGATCCGCCTGCCTCAGCCTCCCAAAGTGCTGAGATTACAGGTGCCAATCATCTAGATTCTAAACACTGTACTCTTCTTGACTGATCACACACTGATCCATCGGTTCATCCCTCTGTCCATTCCACAATCTCTCTTATTTTTATGCACTTCAAAGTTCCAGACATGAGTACATATCACCCAAAAGACTTCACCATGTCATTAACTAGAATACAATATTTTCACACTTCTTTTGGCTGATTTTGGAGGTGAAATTTATATATAACAAAAATCACAAATCTTAATTGTATAGTTCACCTTTGGCAAATGTGTAACCAAATTGCCCATTAAGATACAGAATATTTTTATCACCTGGGAAAATTCCCTCATATGCCTTACCAAACAGTCCCCAACCTACTCCTGGAGATGATCACAGTTCTGATTTTTTTTTTTCCAGCATAGATTAGTTTTGCCTGTTCAATAACTTCAGGGCCAGGCACAGTGGCTCATGCCTATAATCCCAGCACTTTGGGAGGCCTAGGTGGGTGGATCACTTGAGGTCAGGAGTTAGAGACCAGCCTGGCCAACATGTCGAAACCCCATCTTTAGTAAGAGTACAAAAATTAGCTGGGCGTGGTGGCGCATGCCTGTAATTCCAGCTACATGGGAGGCTGAGGCAGGAGAATCGCTTGAACCTAGGAGGCGGAGGTTGTAGTGAGCCAAGATTGCGCCACTGCACTCCAGCCTGGGTGACAGAGTGAGACTCTGTCTCTCTCTCTCTCTCTCCATATATATATATATATATATATATAAAAATATATATATATAAAAATATATATATATATAAATATATATATAAAAATATATATATATATGGAGAGAGAGAGAGAGAGTATATATTTTTATATATATATACATATATACACACACATATATACATGTATATGTATGTATATATACATGTTGTGTTCTCTACTTTGCTTTTTGCATTTAGCAATATATTCTGGAACAGTTTCTCTATCAATGCAGAGGGAGCCTCTATTTTTTTTAACATCTGCACAATTCTTTATATGGATATGAACACCATAGTTCATTCAACCAGTCCCCTGTGGATGGACACATTGTTCACTATTACAAACAATACTGCAATGAATATTTTTTTGATTTTTTTTTTTTTGAGACAAGGTCTTGCCCTGTTGCCCAGGCTGAAGTGCAGTGGTGTGATTATAGCTCACTTCAACCTCAAACTCCTGGGCTCAAGCAATCGTCCAGCCTTGGCCTTCCAAGTAGCTGGGACTACAGTCGCATGCCACTATACTGGGCTAAGTATTTTTATTTTTAGTAGAGATAAGGTCTCGCTATGTTGCCCAGGCTAGTCTCAAGTGATCCTCCCACCTTGGCCTCCCAAAGTTCTGGGATTAGAGGTGTGAGCCCCTGTATCTGACCTGCAATAAATATTCTTGTACCTCCCTGATTTTGTGAGTGTGCAGGTAGATCTCTGCAATTAATAATCAGTTGGTGAAAGTAGGTGTTCTTCAGCCCTGGAGGGGTTGAGCGCAAGTTCAGGCGGACTTCAGATCCCTTGAAATTATATACAGAATTTTATACCTCTCTCTGAAAAACTACTTTTTATTTTTATTTTTTTTTTTGAGACGGAGTCTTGCTCTGTTGCCCAGGCTGGAGTGCAGTGACATGATCTTGGCTCACTGCAACCTCCGCCTCCCGGGTTCAAGCAATTCTCCTGCCTCAGCTTCCCAAGTAGCTGGGACTACAGGCACATGCCACCACACCCGGCTAATTTTTTGTATTTGTAGTAGAGCTGGGGTTTCATTGTGTTAGCCAGGATGGTCTTGATCTCCTGACCTTGTGATCCGCCCACCTCGGCCTCCCAAAGTGTTGGGATTACAGGCATGAGCCACTGCACCCGGCCTTCTATTTTTTTTTTTGTCAGATCCTCACAGAGGTCAGTGACTTGACAAAGGTGTAGAGCTACTGTCAGAATCATAGTAGGATACTCACAAGACATTGTTAGGAGAGGAGTTAATGAAATAGTGACTTCAGCATGGTCTTTTTTTTTTTAAGTGTAAATATATCTAAAGGTAGGAAAAAACTCAACAGGATCTATACATTTATATGTGTGTGCCTACAGGGTGATTTTCTTTTCTCATTTTTGCTCATGTGCATTTTCTGTTTTCTGTAATGAACGAATATTTTTGTTTGTTTGTTTGTTTTTTAGTGTCAAATCTCTTTTATTACAGAGGGGTTATGGTAAAAGATCCTGGGCATCCACTGGTTATCTTGGAGTGGCAGGGGGCACTCAGTCCCTCCGCAGGTTCTTAAGCCGTTCCTCCAGGTCTGCATCAGCATCAGCTAGGGCTGAGGCTGTGGCCTCTGCTTTTTTCCCACCAGCAGCCACACTAAGCGAGCCCCCAGTTGAGGGGAGGTTTGACAGCTCATCTGTTAGGCTAAGTCCCAGCTCATCCAGGATCTGGGACACAAGAGCATCACTCTCCTCTTCATCTTCCTCATCACCCATGGCGTCATCAATGGCATCATTCATCATCTCCTCCTTCATATCCATGATCTCTGCCTGCCGCTCAAACTCCATCATGATCTTCTGGATCTGGGGCAACTTCAGCAGTCTGTTCATGGTGCCCATGGCCTTGGTGACACCCTTCATGGCTTGTGCCATTGAGTTGTTGGACTTGAGTGTCTGGATCTTGAGGGACACAGCCTGGATGTTGGCCCGCATCAATACAAACTTGCACACATAGCGCCGGGTGCGCACCAAGTCTTTTGCCATGATGCGAACAGCATCCATCTGGCCTTGCTTGGCCATCTTCTTGATGTCTGCAATGATTTTCTTCTCCTGGGTCTCTAATTTCTGTCGCTCGCGGTCCAGCTCCCGCATGGCACAGTTCAGGGCCCTCTGGTTCTGCCGCAGTAGCTCCTCTGGCGTCTTCTGGCGCCCAAACAACAGGTCCATGGCGGTAGAAGCTCACTGGCAGGCCGGAGCTGGGACGGACACCCGCCTGTAATGAACGAATATTATTTGTGTCATCTAAAAATGGAGATTGGCCTGGTGTGGTAGCTTACACCTGTGATCCCAGTACTTTGGGAGGCTGAGGCTGGAAGATTACTTGAGCCCAGAAATTTGAGACCAGCCTGGGCAACATAGGGAGACCCTATCTCTACCAAAAAAAAAAAAAAATAGCTGGGTGTGGTGGCGGCCTGCCTATGGTCCCAGCTACTTGGGAGGCTGAGACAGGAAGATGGCTTGAGCCCAGGAGGTCGTGGCTGCAGTGAGCTATGATGCTGCTACTACACTCCAGGCTGGGGCGACAGAGCAAAACTGTCTCAAAAAAATACATAAATAAAAAAATAGAAAAATTAAAATGGAGATCACTGGACTTAGGGGAGAGACAGATTTGAGCAGCCATCCTGGACTGAGAGCTCTGAGCATGGGGCCATGGCCTGTCTCCATCACTACAGTGTCTAAAGCACCAGCTGGCAGAGAGCAGGCCACGCAGTGGGACTCACAGAAGCTTTGCTGGGAGCCGGAATGAGTGAATGCTCTGTCTTCCTTCTGGGCCATTGCTCATGCTGTCCTCTCTCCTGTTGCTCCTTTTGTCATATTCCATCCTCTTGGCTAAGACTTTCTCCACTTCAAGTCTCAGCTCTGGCACAGCTCAGAGAATGTGTAAGGAAAGAGTAAGAAAGAGATGCCCAGGCTGGGTGTGGTGGCTCACACCTATAATCCCAGCACTTTGGGAGGCCGAGGTGGGAGGATTGCTTGAGCCAGGAGCTGCAGACCAGCCTGGACAACATAATGAGACCCCATCTCTAGTTAAAATTTTTTTTTATTAATTAAAAAAAAAAGAGGCTGAGCACAGTGGCTCATGCCTGTAATCCCAGCACTTTGGGAGGCTGAGCAGGGGTGGGCAGATCACTTGAGGTCAGGAGTTCAAGACCAGTCTGGCCAACATGGCAAAACCCTATCTCTACTAAAAATACAAAAATTAGCTGGGCGTGGTGGCAGGCACCTGTAATCCCAGGTGGGAGAATCACTTGAACCTGGGAGGCAGAGGTTGCAGTGAACGGAGATCGTGCCACTGCAGCCCATCCTTGGTGACAGAGCAAGATTCCATCTCCAAAAAAAAAAAAAAAAAATGATGCCCCAGGGCACAGAGAGACGTAGTTCTTATCTCCTGGTTCTTAGTCAGACTTCAGGCTCCTATAACACCAGAGCCTGGGAGGCTTATAAACAACACAACCTTGTCTCTCTGTTCTGGAGGCTGGAAGTCCAAGATGAGGTCACCAGCACTGCCAGGTTCAGGTGAGGGTGCTCTTCCAGGTTGCAGATGGCCTACTTCTCCTTGTATCCTCACACAGTGGAAAGCGGACCTGAGAGCTCTCTGAGGCCTCTGTCGTAAGGGCACTAATCCCATTCATGAGGGTGCCACCCTCATGACCTAATCACCTCCCAAAGGCCTCCCCCCACTCTTAATACCGTCATGTTGGGTGTTAAGATTTCAACATGTGGGCTTTGCAGGAGACACAGATATTGAGCCTATAACACCAAGCCAGATGGACTGGCCAGGATCTCTGTCCACTCAGGACATTTGAATGGGAATATCCTGCTCCCTCCCGGTTTTCCTGGCTCTCTCTCTTACTGGTCCTTTAAGGCTCAGAACAACTATTCTTTCCTCTGAGAAGCCTTCCCTGACCAGCAAGGTTAGATCTGGCCATTTTTCTAGGTTTTCACAGCCTCCTATCTCCCCACTATCCCAGCTCTGAACCCTCAGCCTGTGCCTCCCCTATCCCATCCTTGACCCCTCTGCCTGGGCCTTTCTGATCCTGGCCTTGACTTTTCTGCCTGTGCTTCTCCCATCTCTGCCCTGACCCCTCTGAGCTCTCACTGTCTGGTGATGTGTCTGTTTCTCCCAATGGACTGGGAGCCCCATGAGGGTAGGGCCTGCGGCTGTCTCTGCCACCTTCGTATTCCCAGGATCTCCCAGCCCAAGGCCAGGCGCAGAGTGAGTGCCCAGTGAATGTTTATTAAATGCAGCAGTGACTTAATTCACTTAGTGAGTGCCTGGGATTCTACCAGGCCCTGTTCTATGCACTGGGGATAAAGCAGTGATCAAAGCAGACCCAAACCCTTGTCTTTGTGGAGCTGCCATTCTGATGGAGTAAGACAGATGATAAACATGGTCAATTTGTGAATTATATTTCAGAAGGCCAGACGCTATAGAAAAAAAAAGAAAGCAGGGAAGGAGGATATAGAGTAGGGAGAGGCTGCCTTTTTTTTTTTTTTTTTTAGACAGAGTCTCACTCTGTTTGGCACCATCTTGGCTCACTGCAGCCTCCACCTCCTGGGTTAAAGCAATTCTCCTGCCCCAGCCACCTGAGTAGCTGGGATTACAGGCATGCCCCACCACACCCAGCTAATTTTTGTATTTTTAGTAGAGACAGGGTTTCACCATGTTGACCAGGCTGGTCTCAAACTCCTGACATCAAGTGATCCACCCACCTCAGCCTTCCAAAGTGCTGGGATTACAGGCGTGAGCCACTGTGCCCGGCCCAAGGCTGCCATTTAAAAAGGGGTATAGGCTGGGTCCCATGGGTCATGCCTGTAATTCCAGCACTTTGGGAGGCTGAGGCAGGAGGATTGCTTGAGGCCAGGAGTTGAGATCAGCCTGGGCAACATAGCAAGACCTCATCTCTATAAAACAAAACAAAACAAACAAACCATAAAATAAAATCATAAATAGGGCAGTCAGGGAAGGCTTGAGTCAGTGACATTTGAGCAAATACTCTTTTTTTATATTCTCCAATTTAAAACTTTTAATTAAAAAGTAGACTTTAATGTCGAAAATGCAAACTTGGGGAGGGCAGAAATACCACACACAAGGCTGTCACTTCACACTTGGAGGGTTGCACAGCAGCCTGGCAGAGGCGCTCCTCACTTCCCAGACGTTGGAAGTGGAGCGGCCGGGTAGAGGTGCTTCTCACTTCCCAGATGTTGCAGTGACCAGGCAGAGGGGCACCTCACTGAGCAAATATTTTATAGGAGGTACAGGAGTGAGTCACATGCACGTCTGCAGAAAGAACATTTCAGGCCACAGGTACTGCAAGAGGCAAGGTCTGTGATGGTGGCAGTAGCAGAAATAATGAGTCCCAGTGCAGCCAGAGCAGGGGAGCAGGTGGGAGGCTCAGAGATGAGGGCTGGAGGCCAGATGGCACAGGGGCCTGACCACCTCCTCTTCACCCGCTCTGCAGGTTGACAACCAGCGCTCGCGCCTGCCAGTCTCCCTGAGCGAGGGTCGCCTGCGTGTGTACCAGAGCGGACCGCGGGCTGTGGTGGAGCTGATCTTTGGGCTGGTGGTCACTTATGACTGGGACTGCCAGCTGGCACTCAGCCTGCCCGCGCGTTTCCAAGACCAAGTGTGCGGGCTGTGTGGCAACTATAATGGTGACCCAGCAGACGACTTCCTCACGCCTGATGGGGCTCTGGCTCCTGATGCTGTGGAGTTCGCAAGTAGCTGGAAGCTGGATGATGGGGACTACCTGTGTGAGGATGGCTGCCAGAACAACTGTCCCGCCTGCACCCCAGGCCAGGCCCAACACTATGAGGGTGACCGACTCTGTGGCATGCTGACCAAGCTCGATGGCCCCTTTGCTGTCTGCCATGACACCCTGGACCCCAGGCCCTTCCTGGAGCAGTGTGTATATGACCTGTGTGTGGTTGGTGGGGAGCGGCTCAGCCTGTGCCGTGGCCTCAGCGCCTATGCCCAGGCCTGTCTGGAGCTTGGCATCTCGGTTGGGGACTGGAGATCACCAGCCAACTGCCGTGAGTGATGCCCTGGGTGGGGGCTGGGAGCATACAGTGAGGGGCAGGAGATCCCTAGCATCTGCTCAATATCTGAGAAGTTATTGTGGTTCAGCCTGGTGCTGGGCAATGCCAGGGGCCTAGTGATGGCCAAGACAGCCAGCTCTGTCCACAATGAGCCTAAGGTTGGAGAGACATTTCACTAGACATTGACAGTCTGGAGGGGTCCAGGCAGGATGGGGAGGCCCACTCAGATGGGTTGGGGCCAGGATGGGAGAGAGACAGGCAGATGAGTCAGGGCTGGGATTGGGGGGGACAAAGGCAGAGCGGTTGGGGCCAGGATGGAGGAAGTCAGTGGGGCTATGGGAAACCAGAGGAGGATCCCGGCCCAGCCTGGGGAACAGGGGTGGTCAGGGAGGGTTTTCTAGAGAAAGGGATGTCCAATTTGAAACCCATAAGAGGGGCTGGAAGTTGCCAAGAGAAAGAGGAGGAAGTGAGTTGCAGGCCCAGAGAACAGCATGCTCAAAGGCTTGGCAGGACGGGAATTCTTGTCTGCAGAATCCCAACACAGAGACGTGATGTCTCTTCCTTTGCCTATAGCCCTCCCATGACTCCCATTGCCCTCTAGATAAAGTCCAGGCTCTTTAGCCAGGTGTCTGTCTGCTTAATCATTCATTCCACAAGCATTCCTTGAACCCCTGCCTGCCCCCTGTGCATGCTAATGATATTGAAGACACAGTGAGGACCAGCATAAATCTGTTCCTGCCCTTGTGAGTGAGGCTCCTAGAGACATGTCCCAGAGGCAGAAAGGACAGGTGGGAGGGAGGAAGAGGCATCCAGGCCCAGGCCCAGAGGGAGGGGAAGTAAGTATGGGGCAGACATAGAGGCCACTAGGTGTTTGTCTTGGCCAGTGCTGTGTCCCCACTGCCCAGTAAGCACCCCCCCAACCCCATGCCTGGTGCAAAATAGGAATCAGAGAGTTCATTTATTCTCCCATTCATTTCTGCAGTATTTCCTGAGCACCTGCTGTGCACCAGGCCCTGTCCTTGGTGCTGGGGACTCAGCAGTGATTGAGACAGATCAGGTCCCCACTCCCGTAGAACTTATCTCTTAGCGGGAGGGGAGGAACACAGACAGTGAGCAGATGAACTAGGAAGTATCTTCAGAGAGGCAAAGAAACAAGTTCATTCAATGACAGTGACTGTGAAGCTCATGAATAGGGTGATCAGGGAAGGCCTTTCTGGGCAGGTAACATTGGAGCTGAGACCAGGGTCAGGCAATGGAGTCAGCTAAGTACTAACTAACAGTGACGTCCACAGAATGTTTCCCCATAGAGTGACTCATTTAATCCCCACAACAACCCTGTGAGGTCTCGACTACATTATCCCATCTTACTGATGGGGAAACTGAGGCATGGGGAGATTGGAGTCAGTGGCCGAGAATGAGAGATCTGGGATTTGAACCCAGGCCACCTGGGCCCCAGTGGGCTTTCTGCGGAAAGGGAAGGCAGAAGGAACAGCCAATGCAAAGGCCCTGAGGTGGGAGCGTGAGGACCCGGGAGGAGGAGGCAGCTGGGGCTGGGGCAGAGTGAGCCCGAGGGAGAGGGAGAAGAGGCGAGGGCTGAGAGGTGAGAGGAACAGATGGCACAGGGCCTCCTGGGGCATGGGGAAGACTCTGGCGTTTACCCTGAGTGAGAGGAAGCCACAGGAGTGCTCTGAGACGGGGAGGGACCTGATCTGACCCAGACGTTCCCAGATTCCTCGGGCTGGTGTGAGAACAGGCTGTGGGGGCAGGAGGGAGCCCAGGCAGGAGGCTGCTGCGGTGGATAGGACCAGAGGCAGATTCTGTAACTGGGTGGAATTTTTTTTTTTTTTTTTTTTTGAGACAAAGTCTTGCTCTGCGCCCGGGCTGGAGTGCAGTGGTGAGGTCTTGGCTCACTGCAGCCTCCACCTTCCGGGTTCAAGCGATTCTTCTGCCTCAGCCTCCTGAGTAGCTCGGATTACAGGCCTGCACCACCACTCCGGGCCAATCTGGGTAGATTTTGAATATGGAGCTCACAGGACTTGCTGACAGATTGGTTGTCCAGTGAGCGTTAGGGGGTTGGCGGGGTGGAGATTAACTGCATCGCTGGGGTGTGGCGCAGGAGCACCCAGAAGGATGGCAGTGCCATTATCTGAGATGGCGAGCTCTGAGAGAGAAGCAGGGTTTGGGGAGGGAATTCCTGAGCGTTGTCCCCGACAGGGAGCCCTTTGACAGCCCCTGCTACGCGGGCCTGATCCACCCTCTCTGATCTCCCCGCAGCCCTGTCCTGCCCAGCCAACAGCCGCTATGAGCTCTGCGGCCCTGCTTGCCCGGCCTCCTGCAACGGGGCTGCGGCGCCGTCCAACTGCTCCGGGCTCCCCTGCGTGGAGGGCTGCGTGTGCCTCCCAGGCTTCGTGGCCAGCGGCGGCGCCTGCGTGCCGGCCTCGTCGTGCGGCTGTACCTTCCAGGGTCTCCAGCTCGCTCCGGGCCAGGAGGTGTGGGCGGACGAGTTGTGCCAAAGGCGCTGCACCTGCAACGGTGCCACCCATCAGGTGACCTGCCGCGACACGCAGGGCTGCCCGGCGGGTGAGCGCTGCAGCGTCCAGAACGGCCTCCTGGGCTGCTACCCCGATCGCTTCGGGACCTGCCAGGGGTCCGGGGACCCACACTATGTGAGCTTCGACGGCCGGCGCTTCGACTTCATGGGCACCTGCACGTACCTGCTGGTCGGCTCATGCGGCCAGAACGCAGCGTTGCCCGCCTTCCGGGTGCTGGTGGAAAACGAGCATCGGGGCAGCCAGACTGTGAGCTACACGCGCGCCGTGCGGGTGGAGGCCCGCGGGGTGAAGGTGGCCGTGCGCCGGGAGTACCCCGGGCAAGTGCTGGTGAGCGACGTGGCGCCCAGGGCTGGGTGATGGGGCAGGAAATACCCTCTGAAGACTTGGATTTCTGGGTGGGCCTGGGGGTGGGGGAGGCCTGTTAGAAGATTTTATTTTTTTCGTTTTCCTTTTTCCTTTTTGTGGAGAACAGAGTCGCACTAAGTTGCCCAGGCCGGTCTCCAACTCCTGGGCTCAAGTGACCCTCCCGCCTCAGCTTCCTGAAGTGCTAGGAAGTGAGCTATGATCATGCCACTCCACTCTGGCCTGGGTGACAGAGTGAGACCCCCGTCTCTATTTTAAAAAGGAAGCTAGTGGCTGGGCGCCGTGGCTCATGCCTGTAATCCCAGCATTTTGGGAGGCGGAGGCGGGTGGATCATCTGAGGTTTGAGACCATCCTGGCCAACATGGTAAAACCCCCTCTCTACTAAAAATAGAAAAAAAAAATTAGCCAGGTGCAGTGGCTCACACCTGTAATCCCAGCTACTAGGGAGGCTGAGGGAGAATCGCTTGAACCCAGGAGGCAGAGGTTGTAGTGAGCCAAGATTGCGCTGCTGCACTTCAGCCTGGGCAACAGAGTGAGACCCTGTCAAAAAAAAAAAAAAAAAAGGAAGCTAGTATGGTTGCAGCAGCCTGAGTGAGAGGGACAGTGAGAAGAGGTGAGGCGAGGGAGGTAATGGGGAGATAGACAGATCATGTAGGTTTTGAAGGCCGTGGGTGAGGGATTTGGATTTAAGCTGGTGCTTTAAGAATGAAGAGGGGTGAATGGTGAGCCAGGCAGAGGCAACAGCAAGTGCAAAGGCCTTGAGGTGGGACTGAGCATAATATGTCCAAGAGAATAGCAAGGAGGTCAGGGTAGCTAGAGGTGAGTGAATTGAAGGGTGGGCCACAGAGCTGTGAATACCCTTACCAGATAGCCCTCTTGCATCTCCACCCAGGTGGATGACATCCTTCAGTACCTGCCCTTCCAAGCAGCAGATGGGCAGGTGCAGGTGTTCCGCCAGGGCAGGGACGCCGTCGTGCGCACGGACTTTGGCCTGACTGTCACCTATGACTGGAATGCACGAGTGACTGCCAAGGTGCCCAGCAGCTATGCTGAGGCCCTGTGTGGACTCTGTGGGAACTTCAACGGGGACCCAGCTGACGACCTGGCTCTGCGGGGTGGGGGTCAAGCTGCCAATGCACTGGCCTTTGGGAACAGTTGGCAAGAAGAGACGAGGCCCGGCTGTGGAGCAACTGAACCGGGTGACTGTCCCAAGCTGGACTCCCTGGTAGCCCAGCAGTTGCAGAGCAAGAATGAGTGTGGAATCCTTGCCGACCCCAAGGGGCCCTTCCGGGAGTGCCACAGCAAGCTGGACCCCCAGGGTGCCATGCGCGACTGTGTCTATGACCACTGCCTGCTGCCAGGCCAGTCTGGGCCACTGTGTGACGCACTGGCCACCTACGCTGCTGCATGCCAGGCTGCTGGAGCCACAGTGCACCCCTGGAGGAGCGAAGAACTTTGCCGTGAGTACCAGAAGTGGCAACTGGGGGACTCAGCCTTATATATATATTCATTAATGTATAAATATCATTAATTCATTTAATCCTTATAATAGCCCTATGAGGTAGGGATTGTGGTTATACCCATTTAACAGATGAAGAAATTGAGGTTCAGAAAGGTTCAGTTACACACCTAGGATCATGATAGCTGGAAAATCACGGATGGTGGGCATGCAGTTGGTATTTTTTTTTTTAGATGGAGTCTTGCTCTGTCGCCAGGCTGGAGTGCAGTGGCACGATCTCGGCTCACTGCAACCTCCGACTCTCTGGTTCAAGCTATTCTCCTGCCTCCGCCTCCAGAGTAGCTGGGATTACAGGCATACGCCACCACGCCCACCTAATTTTTGTATTTTTAGTAGAGATGGGGTTTCACCATGTTGGCCTGGATGGTCTCAATCTCCTGACCACGTGATCCACCCACCTCAGCCTCCCAAAGTGCTGGGATTACAGGCGTGAGCCACCGTGCCCAGCGGCAGTTGGTATTTGTAAAATGACTGAGTACACCTGGTGGCCCAGGGTGTGATTCCCACATAACAGCTGTCATTGAGATATGAGCAACAGTATTGTCATTAGGAGTCTCATCCCCTCTCTGGTTCTTTTTGATCCCCATCTATCCTACCTCACTTATTTACATCTGCCTGACCCCTTGGGCAGTCAGTTTGAGAGCCCTTGTTTCAGAGGTGGGTGCATGAATAATTTTCCAACACCTTTGCTTGCCTATGAAAGAAGTTTGAAAAGCCATGCATCCTCTCACCTGATTTTTTTTTAAGATGGGGTCTTGCTCTGTTGCCTAGGCTGGAGTGCAGTGGTGCAGTCATAGCTTACTGTAGCCTGGAACTCCTGGGCTCAAGTGATTCTCCTGCCTCAGCCTCCTGAGTAGCTGAAACGGCAGGCTTGCACCACCATCCCCAGCTAATTTTTCAAATTTTTTACAGAGACAGGGTTTTGATATTTTTCCCACGCTGGTCTCAAGCTCTTGGGCTCAAGCAATCCTCCTGCCTCGGCCTCTCAAAATACTAGGATTACAGGTGTGAGCCATCGTACCAGTTTCCTCTCACCTGATTTTTAATTTTAAAAATTTATTATTGAAATATAATACAGATACTTAAAAATATGTACATATCATAAGCTAACAGCTTGATCAGTTTTCACCAAGAGAACAAATTTGTGTGAACCGTCCCAAATTCAAGAAAAAAAAAATCTAGGTTCCCAACCCCAAGAGGTAACCACTATTCTGACTTCTAAAGTTTTTGAATTTTGGAATTAATAGAAGCATACATGTCTAGTTTTTCACCTGAAATAATCATAAAACGTATAATTTCTAACAAATGGTAACTTTTGACTTTTAAGAACCCTTTTTTTTTTTGAGATGGAGTCTCACTCTGTCACCCAGGCTGGAGTGCAGTGGCACAATCTCAGCTTGCTGCAACCTCCGCCTCCTGGGTTCAAGCAATTCTCCTGCCTCAGCCTCCCAAGTAGCTGGGACTACAGACGCCCGCCACCATGCTTGGCTAATTTTTTTGGTATTTTTAGTAGAGACGGGGTTTCACCATGTTGGCCAGGCTGGTTTCGAACTCCTGACCTCAAGTGATCCGCCCAACTCGGTCTCCCAAAGTGCTAGAATTACAGGCATGAGCCACTGCGCATAGCCTTAAGAACGTTTTTATTCGGGAAAAATTTAAACATACCCAAAGTAAACTAGGATAGTGAGCCAGCATATATCCATCATTTAGTTTCCACAATTATCAGCATAATATTGATATTTCAAAATGAAACTATTACTTGACTTATGCTCCTCTTTTAAATGTATTCAACAGATACATAGCACATAGTGGTACGCATCATTGTCCACTGAAAAATACAGGATAAATATATCATTCCTTTTTCTCCTTCAACTTACATTCATTTATTCAACAAATATTCAAAACATTCAAAAATACCTTCTGTATTCCAGGCACTATTTTAAACACTCCAGATACAATGGGGGAGAGAATAAGAAAACAAATCCTTGCCTTTCTGAACTGATTTTCTAATGGTTTTTAGTTCTAACAGAATTTAACCTAATGTAACACACTTGAATCCATGGAAGTCTTTTGTTAAAATCACTGTATCAGTTGGTTTTTGCTGCATAACAAACAACCCAAGGCTTAGTAGCTGAGTGCATTAAAACAAGTGTTTATTTTTATTTATTTATTTATTTATTTATTTTTTGACATGTAGTCTCACTCTGTTGCCCAGGCTGGAGTGCAATGGCGTGATCTCGGCTCATTGCAACCTCTGCCTCCTGGGTTCAAGTGATTCTTCTGTCTCAGCTTCCCAAGTAGCTGGAATTACAGGCGTGTGCCACCATGCCTGGCTAATTTTTTGTATTTTTAGAAGAGATGGGGGTTTCACCATGTTAGCCAGGCTGGTCTCGAACTCCTGACTTCAGGTGATCTGCCTGCCTCAGCCTCCCAAAGTGCTGGGATTACAGGTGTGAGCCACCACGCCCGGCCAAGTATTTATTCTTTCTCATGATTCTGGGGGCTGCTGAGCTGTTCTCCCAGCCTGGGCCAGCTTGGTTGATCTCTGCAGTCTGTTGGAGGCTCAGCCGAGGCCGGGTAATTTTACACATCTGGCAGTTGTCAAGCTGGTTGGTTTGGGGGGCCCTCAGCTGAGACTTCTTTTCTCTGCTCCACTTGGTCTCATCTTCCAGCAGGTGAGCCGAGGCTTCTTCCCAAGGTGCTCTCAAGATTCCTAAGAGCACACAAGCCCCAGTGTGCAAGCACTTTCCAAGGCTCTACTTGGTATCATGGTTGCCAATGTCCCATTGGCCAAAGCAAGCGCCATGGTCATGCCCAGAGTCAAGACATGACCATTGGCAGCCTGTGTCACGATCCTCATCACACTTCTCTGCCACAAACATACACATCTATGACAAGATTTCAGAATTTTTATAATCCTAGCTACTCAGGATGCTGAGGTGGGAGGATCCCTAGAGGCTAGGAGTTAGAGACCAGCCTGAGCAACATAGTAAGAGCCTGTTTCTGAAAAACAGTGCAGGCTGGGTGCTGTGGCTCACACCTGTAATCCCAGCACTTTGGGAGGCCAAGGTGGGCGGATCATCTGAGGCCAGGAGTTTGAGACCAGCCTGGCCAACATGGTAAAACCCCGTCTCTACTAAAAATACTAAAAATTAGCCAGGTGTGGTGGCAGGTGCCTGTAATCCCAGCTACTCGGGAGGCTCAGGCAGAAGAATCGCTTGAACCCAGGAGGCAGAGGTTGCAGCGAGCCGAGATCAAGCCACTGCACTCCAGCCTGGGCAACAGAGCGAGACTCTGTCTCAAAAAAATAAAATAAAATAAAATAAAATGAAATAATAACAATGCAGTCTCCACCCATCCCAAATCTTAACACGTGGCGTGTTGCCCTGGCGTGTGAAACCTCCCAGGACAAAACAGCCCTCTTATAAAAGATATAAGAAGTTTTAGAAATTCCTGAGACTCTAAGACTCTAAGGGGTTTTTTTAATGGAGTAAGATATAATTGCAAGTATTGTTTGCACACAATTGATAAAAATATTAAACAGAAGTAAATTATAATGGCCATTGTAATGGCATCACTCAGTGAGCTTACTCCCACCCAGTATTTCACATATATTGTTAGAATGAGACAGGGTTCAGCATCAATTTTAATTCTATCTTTTATTTTTGTAGATATGATATTTATTTATTGTTGAGATAAGGTATTATCCTGTCACCGAGGCTGGAGTCCAGTGGTGTGATCACAGCTTACTGTAGCCTCAATCTTTGGGCTCGAGTAGTCCTCCTGTGTCAGCCTCCTGAGTAGCTGGGACTACAGGTGCACACTACCATGCCTGGCTAATTTTTTATTTTTTGTAGACACAAGATCTCGCTATGTTGTCCAGGCTGGTCTCAAACTCCTGGGCTCAAGCCATCCTCCCACCTTGGCCTCCCAAAGTGCTGAGATTACAGACTTGAGCCACAGCTCCTGGCTTACATGATATTAATAAGTGGGTAGGAGTGGACGGAGTGCAGGTGGAGTAACATCACTCCATGCTCTGAACCCCTTCTGAGTCATAGGGAAGGCACACAGTGAGACACCACAAATTTATTTTTTATTATCTGTGAGCAGCCAATTCTATTAGGCCCTCCTTTTAATTTATTACTCAATAATGATTCAGCATTCGTTGTATTCACAGCGATAGGAATATTTGAAATTGTCCGTTTATGTCCTCAGAGGTTTCACACCCCAGGGCAGTGTGCCATGTGTTAAGATTCAGGATGGGGCCGGGTGTGGTGGCTCATGCCTGTAATCCCAGCACTTTGGGAGGCTGAGGCGGGCAGATCACTTGAGGTGAGGAGTTCGAGACCAGCCTGGCCAATATGGCAAAACCCTGTCTCTACAAAAAATACAAAAGTTAGCTAGGCCTGGTGGCGAGCGCCTATAATCCCAGCTACCTGGGAGGTTGAGGCAGGAGAATCTTTGCTTAAACCTGGGAGACAGAGATTGCAGTGAGCTGAGATCGCACCACTGCACTCCAGCCTGGCCCACAGATCGAGACTCTGTCTCAAAAAAAAAAAAAAAAAAAAAGATTCAGGATGGGTGGGGGACTGCACTGTTCTCCTCTGTAAAGTGGAGGAAGCATGCTTGTGAAGGGGACAGGTGGACAATGGGAAGTGGGAATGCTCCTCTAACAGAGCATTCTTGGGCTGTCCTTTTAGCGAGAACACGTATAATTCCAGCTAGCAGTTGTGTGACACGCATCCCACTGGGCAGGTCCTGTTCTAAGGGTTTCTCATTGAATCCTCACAACCACCCCGTGAGGCAGAATTGCTCTTATTCCTATTTTACAAGACGAGGAAACTGAACCACAGAGATGTTAAGGAACTAGCCTGAGGTCACACAGCCGGTGGGGTGATTTGAACAGGCTGGCTCCTGATTTTGTGCTGTTAATTATCAGACTCTGTGGCCTCTGCGGAAATTGAGAATCTCTTGTTTCCTTAAAACTACTCTTTTCCTTGTACCCCCTGGAAGTTCTAGAAGACTGGATCATGAGATCTTAGATATGCAGATGGAGGCCTGACCCAGCTTGAACAATTACTGGTATTTTGCCATTCTTAGTTCCTCTACCTCTCACTCCACCCCCTCTTTTTTGGTAGAATATTTTAGATCAAATTCTAGGCAGATGAGTTCTTCTCTAACTACTTCAGTAAGCATCTGCTATTCGGCAACAAAAAAGGACTTTTAAGGCACAGGACTTTGCTTTTCATGCCTGTAATCCCAGCACTTTGGGAGGCCTAGGTGGAAGGATCACTGGAGGCCAGGAGTTCAAGACCAGCCTGGCAACATAGCAAAACCCAGTCTCTACAAAAATAAAAATAAAGAATAAGCCGGGCATGGTGACTAGTGCCTATCATTTCAGCTACCCAGGAGGCTAAGGTGGGAGAATATCTTCAGCCCAGGAGGTGGAGGTGGCAGTGAGCCGAGACTGTGCCACTGCACTCCAGTGAGGCCCTGTCTCTAAAAAAAAAAGGAGGGAAGAAAGAAAGAGATATGAGGCCATGTGGTAATTACCAGTAACAAAAATAACATTAATTCCCTAACATCATGTAAAGCCCAATCTGGGTTCAAATTTTCCCAACTGTCTAAAAAAAAAAGGTTTTTTTTCTATTTTGTTTGGCTCTAGAACCAAACCAAATACACATACTGCATTGGATTGATCTACCTCTTTGCTTTTACTCTGTCAGAATTTACTTCCTTTGTTCCTCCCAACATAGTATTACGAAAATTGTCAAATATACAAAAAAGTTGAAAGAATTTTACAGTGAAGACCCATAAACCTACCACCTGGACTCTACACTCTAATTCTTTTTCTTTTCTTTTTTCTTTCTTTTTTTTTTTTTTGAGATGGAGTCTCACTCTGTCGCCTAATCTGGAGTGCAGTGGCACGATCTCAGCTCACTGCAACCTCCGCCTCCCGGGTTCAAGCGATTCTCCCACCTCAGCCTCCCATGTAGCTGGGATTACAGATGTGTGCCATCATGCCCAGCTAATTTTTGTATTTTTAGTAGAAACGGGTTTTACCATGTTGGCCAGGCTGGTCTCGAACTCCTGACCTCAAGTGATCCTCCCGCCTCGGCTTCCAAAAATGCTGGGGTTATAGGTGTGAGCCACCACGCCCGGCCTCTACACTCTAATTCTAATTCACTCATTTGCCTTATCACATAGCTATCCCTCCATCCAGCTCTTCCTTTTGTTTATGTCACTTATTTACTGGGAAAGATAGGTTATTTATCCTGCAGAATTTCATACTTTTGGGATCTGGCTAGTTGCTATTTTGGAGTGTTATTGAACTTGTCCCTGTGTCCCCATGATTCTCCTGTAAGCTGGATGTTAGCTTCAGAACAGCACCACCCAGCAGAACTTCAATGATGACAGCTCCATATTTGAGCTGTTCAAATACATACCAGGTCGCCACAGGTCACATGTGGCTGCTGAGCACTTGCAGTGAGGCTGTTGTGACTGAGGAGCTAAATCTTCAATTTTGTTTCATTTTAATTAACTTACATCTAAATGGTCACAAGCGGCTAGTGGCTACTATATTTGACAGCACAGATAGAGATTTAATGTGGTTTAGTTTTAGTCACTTAGATTTGCTTTTTATGGAGTGACTGGAGTTTGGGGAGGGGAGCAGGGAGGTTTTTTTTTTTCTTTATAACACTGGCTAAATATTTTAATTTAATTACTGCTATAGAAGGAAGAAGCTAAAAGTATTGCATTCACAAATACTGCATAGATTATACAAACACACACAAATATATGCATATGCATGTTTAAAATATATGCCACATATCAACACCATGTATCCAACTTGAATAAGGTCATTAAAGACATAATAGAAGGCTGGGTGTGGTGGCTCATTCCTGTAATCCCAGCACTTCAGGAGGCTGAGGCAGGTGGACTGCTTGAGCCCAGGAGTTTGAGGCCAGCCTGGGCAACATAGCGAGACCGCATCTCTATAAAAAATTTGAAAAGTTAGCCAGGCATGATGGTGCACGCCTATAGTCCCAGCTACTCAGGAGGCTGAAGTGGGAGGATTGCTTGAGCCCAGGACGTCAAAGCTGCAGTGAGCCGTGATAGCAAGCACCACTGTGCTCCAGCCTGAGTAACAGAGCGACCCCTATCTCAAAAAAAAAAAAAAAAAAAAAGTATAATAGATAACTCCAAACCACAGTTAAATTGGGAAAGAATATTAATTATCAGGATCAGATTAACTGTGATGTAATGTGTTCCCCAAGCTCCCTGCAATGGGACCGCTTGTGTGTGAGTGTCTTAGAGCATCTGTGTGTGCATACGAATGTGTTGGGGGACTGCTTGTGTGTGAGTGTGTTTGAGTGTGTGTGTGCATACGAATGTGTTGGCGGACCGCTTGTGTGTGAGTGTCTTTGAGCATCTGTGTGTGCGTACGAATCTGTTGGGGGACCGCTTGTGTGTGAGTGTGTCTTGATCTCCTGACCTGGGAACAGGAATTCTTGATCTTGATGTCTCCTCTCCCTGCAGCACTGAGCTGCCCACCCCACAGCCACTATGAGGCGTGTTCCTATGGCTGCCCGCTGTCCTGTGGAGACCTCCCAGTGCCCGGGGGCTGTGGCTCAGAATGCCATGAGGGCTGCGTGTGCGATGAGGGCTTTGCGCTCAGTGGTGAGTCCTGCCTGCCCCTGGCCTCCTGTGGCTGCGTACACCAGGGCACCTACCACCCACCAGGCCAGACCTTCTACCCTGGCCCCGGATGTGATTCCCTTTGCCACTGCCAGGAGGGCGGCCTGGTGTCCTGTGAGCCCTCCAGCTGTGGCCCGCACGAGGCCTGCCAGCCATCCGGTGGCAGCTTGGGCTGCGTGGCCGTGGGCTCTACCACCTGCCAGGCGTCAGGAGATCCCCACTACACCACCTTTGATGGCCGCCGCTTCGACTTCATGGGCACCTGCGTGTATGTGCTGGCTCAGACCTGCGGCACCCGGCCTGGCCTGCATCGGTTTGCCGTCCTGCAGGAGAACGTGGCCTGGGGTAATGGGCGAGTCAGTGTGACCAGGGTGATCACGGTCCAGGTGGCAAACTTCACCCTGCGGCTGGAGCAGAGACAGTGGAAGGTCACGGTGAGAGCAGATGGGGAGCAGGGGGCGAGGGGCCTGTGGGTGTGTGGGACACAGGCAGCGCTCAGCCCAGGAGTTGGGGGCACAGAGATGAGAGTGCATGTGCGAGGCCTGGGGTCCCTGAAGACAGAAGATGCCAGTCAGAACCCAGAGTGGGAAGCCAATGAGGGAGGTGTCATCAGGGACTTGGGAGCTGCTCCCCCTACTCTGTCCCTCAGTCTCCACCCTCTCTTCACCTCCATGCATTGACTTTTCTTTTTTCTTTTCTTTTCTTTTCTTTTTTTTTTTTTTTTTTGAGATGGAGTATCGCTCTGTTGCCCAGGCTGCAATGCAATGGTGCGATCTGGGCTCACTACAACCTCTGCCTCTTGGGTTCAATGGATTCTTCTGCCTCAGCCTCCCAAGTACCTGGGATTACAGGCGCCCACCACAACACCTGGCTAATTTTTGTATTTAGTAGAGACAGGGTTTGGCCATGTTGACCAGGCTGGTCTTGAACGCCTGACCTTGTGATCCACCCGCCTCAGCCTCCCAAAACGCTAGGATTACAGGCATGAGCCACTGCGCCTGCCCGCATTGACTTTTCTCTCCAGATCTCTCCCACTCTCTCCTCCCTCCCACTCCATCCTCTCCTCACCTCAATCCTGGATTCTGCCCTACCCACCTCCTTAGTCTGCCACTCATTGGCAGCACGCGGTGCCATCAGAGGTTGGGAAAGATCAAGTCTGGAGAAGCTTCATGGACAGAGGACAATCTGTCAATCTGTGGGTGACACTCTCACCCCCTTAACTACAACAACGGCAGCTATAGTTTCTATACAGCTGACTGCAGACCTTTTGGCTGCCAGGCACTTCATGTCCGTGTTGTCTGTATACTTCCAACAGGAGCTGCAGGCACCATGACTTGCTTTATTTTTCAGAGTGGGGTGGCCCATCACTGGCCCATAGTCCCCCAGCAAAGGTGGAGCTTGAACCCCATGCTGCTCTGCAGTGCTTTTCTTACTGAGAAGATTTGGTCTCATGTGGAGACTGGCATCTGAGTTACAGTGGAGGGGTTTCCCCTGAGATCCCACTGAAACACAGACACGCAGCTGTTTTTCTAGTAGCAGTATTGGCGAAGGTGCTGATCAATTACTGACTTAATCTGGCGAACTGCACAGGCGTGACTTTTTTTTTTTTTTTTTTGAGACAGAGTCTCGCTTTGTCACCCAGGCTAGAGTGCAGTGGCACGATCTCGACTCACTGCAACCTCTGTCTCCCGGATTCAAGTGATTCTCCTGCCTCAGCTACAAGCACCCACCACCATGCCCAGTTACTTTATTGTATTTTTAGTAGAGATGGGGGTTTCACCATGTTGGCCAGGATGGTCTCAATCTCCTGACCTCGGGATCCACCCGCTTCGGTCTCCCAAAGTGCTGGGATTACAGGCGTGAGCCACCACGCCCGGCCAATTTTTTTTTGTATAGAGAGGGGTCTTGCTATGTTGCCCAGGCTGGTCTCGAACTCCTGGGCTCAAGAGACCCTCCCACCTTGGCCTCCCAAAGTGCTGGAATTACAGTTGTGAACCACTGCTCCTGACTAATTTATTTATTTATTTATTACTTTGTAGAGACAGGATCTCCATATGTTGCTCAGGCTGACCTTAAACTCCTGGGCTCAAGTGATCTTCCCATCTTGGCCTCTCAAAGTGCTGGGATTATAGATATAAGCCACTGTGCCCAGCCCAGGGGTGGATTTACAAGGCTTTGTTGGTGCCTAGTAAACCTTAAACTGAAACCACTGGTCCTCAACTCATAGGTTTGAGTTATTTCCCCAAGAATTTAGCCTAACTTTCCATTCGCTGATGCTTTAAAGCAAAAACCTATGGTGTCTGTTTACTCTTCAAAAGAAAAACCTCCGCTCATAGCTGCTAATAGCAGCAAATGCTCCTGAAGCCTGCATGCCATGCCAGCCGCGTTTCTCAGCACTTTACAGATACTAATTTATCTGATCCTGACAACAGTTCCGTGGGGCAAACACCTTATTCCCGCCTCATAGATGAGGAAACAGAAACAGGGAGAGGTGACTCACTTGCCCAAGGTCACAAAGAGGGTAAAGGGGGAAATTGAACTTGGGCAAGTGGCTCTGGGGGCGATCATTGCTTATTAATGACTGCAGCAAGTGGTACATAAAGGATAGCTGGAGGCTTGTTACTTCATCGAGACCTGTATTCGTTTCCCCTGGCTGCCATAACAAATTACCACGAGCTTGGTGGCTTAAAACAATAGAAATGTACGTTCCACAGTCCTGGGTGCCAGAAGTTCAACATCAAGGTGTCGGCAGGGCTGCACCCCCTCCAAAGACACTGGTTGGGGGAACTTCCTTTCCCTTTCCAGCTCTGCAGACTCCAGGTTCTCTGGGCTTGTGACAACACCATTCTAATCCCTGCCTTCATCTTCATCTGGCCTTTCCTGTGTGTCTCTGTGTCTTTTTGTTTCTGGCTCTTATAAGGACACTAGTCATTGGATTTAGGGCCCAGTTTAATCCAGGATAATCTCATGTTGAGATTATTACCCTGATTACATCTACAAAGAACTTTATTCCAAGTAAGCTCACGTTACGGGATTCTGGGTGAATATGTCTTTTATGGACCACCATTCAATCGACTATCAGGCCCTGTTATTCTACCAACTTTAGACATACAAAAAGTGAAGCCCCAAGAGGTGAGGTCACACAGATCTTCAGCATCAGGCATGGGCTTGAACTAGGGTCCCACCCCCACTCAAAGTATACTTTCTGAAGCGTGGCCTGCCTCTCTCACCTCCCAGGTGAACGGTGTGGACATGAAGCTGCCCGTGGTGCTGGCCAACGGCCAGATCCGTGCCTCCCAGCATGGTTCAGATGTTGTGATTGAGACCGACTTCGGCCTGCGTGTGGCCTACGACCTTGTGTACTATGTGCGGGTCACCGTCCCCGGAAACTACTACCAGCAGATGTGTGGCCTGTGTGGGAACTACAACGGCGACCCCAAGGATGACTTCCAGAAGCCCAATGGCTCTCAGGCAGGCAACGCCAATGAGTTCGGCAACTCCTGGGAGGAGGTGGTGCCCGACTCTCCCTGCCGGCCGCCGACCCCCTGTCCGCCGGGGAGCGAGGGCTGCGACCCCAGTGGCGAGTGTCCTCCCGATCTGGAGAAGAAGTATCAGAAGGAGGAGTTCTGTGGGCTCCTCTCCAGCCCCACAGGGCCACTGGCCTCCTGCCACAAGCTGGTGGATCCCCAGGGTCCCTTGCAAGATTGTGTCTTTGATCTCTGCCTGGGTGGTGGGAACCTGAGCATTCTCTGCAGCAACATCCATGCCTATGTGAGTGCTTGCCAGGCGGCTGGAGGCCACGTGAAGCCCTGGAGGACTGAAACTTTCTGTCGTGAGTGAGGGAGAGCCGGCGGGGCAGGGAGGGGAGAGCTTGAGGCACAGAAGGTGTAGACCCTGGGCCTTGCAGCCCCTCCCTCCCCAGGGCTCTGATCGTCAACCCCTCCTTGCAGCCATGGAGTGCCCTCTGAACAGTCACTACGAGCTCTGCGCGGACACTTGCTCCCTGGGCTGCTCGGCTCTCAGTGCCCCTCTGCAGTGCCCAGATGGGTGTGCTGAGGGCTGCCAGTGTGACTCCGGCTTCCTCTACAACGGCCAAGCCTGTGTGCCCATCCAGCAATGCGGCTGCTACCACAATGGTGTCTACTATGAGGTAGGAACCTAGTCATCTGGGGCAGAATATGGGGCCTCACCCCTCCCACTGCTCATCAGCCCCACGGCCTACTTGGCCTCTTATTTATTTCTTTTAGAGTCAGGCTCTCACTCTGTCACCCAGGCTGGAGGGCAGTGGTACGATCATAGTTCACTGCAGCCCCGAATTCCTTGGCTCAAGCAATCCTTCACCTCACCTCCCAAGTACCTGGGACTATAGGCGTGCACCACCAAGCTCAGCGAATTTTTAATTTTCCTGTGGAGACATAGAGATGCGGGCGTCTCACTATGTTGCTCAGGCTGGTTGTGAACTCCAGGCCTCAAGCCGTCCTCCCACCTTGGCCACCCAAAGTGCTGGGATTCATGGCGTGAGCCACCATGCCCGACCCACTGAGCCTCTTTTTTTTTTTTTTTTTAAGACATAGTCTTGCTCTGTTGCCCAGGCTGGAGTGCAACCTCCCCTGCCTGGGTTCAAGCTCACTGCAACCTCAGCATCCCAGGTTGAAGCAATTCTCTTGTCTCAGCCTCCCGAGTAGCTAGGAGTACAGGCACGTGCCACCACGCCCAGCTGATTTTTTGTATTTTGGTAGAGGTGGAGTTTTGCCATATTGGCCAGGCTGCTCTCGAACTCTTGACTTCAAGTGATCCTCCTGCCTTGGCCTCCCAAAGTGCGAGCATTACAGGCATGAGCCACCACAGCTAGTCCACTCAGTCTCTTCAATGTCTCTTGTACCCACTCCTTTCCCCGTCCCCGTGGCCCTCCCTTGGTCCAGCTGGTCCTCTCCCACCTGGGTCCCTCCCAGCTCCTACCTCTGCTCCCTCTGGTCCACCCTCCACGTGGCAGTGGTAAAGATCTTTCTAAATATGACCATGGGCTCTGAAGCTTTAAACCCTCCCCTGACTCCCCGGGTCAAGTTGTGGCTTTGACTTCCGGGTCTGGATGAAGGGAGCCTTTCTGACCACAAAGACAAGATTTTCATGGGTTATACCAGCTGCTAACACCCTCTCTTTCCCTCTCCCACTCTGTCCCTGTTGGTCCTTTTTCTTTGTCTGGAGCATGTATTTGTCTAATGTCCGTCTCCCTTGCAGGACTGTGAGCTCTCCTAGGGGTGGAACCTTCTCTCTGTTGTTCTCCTCACATAAATAATATTAATAATAACAGAAAATGTGTAGATAGTGCTTACTATGTATCTGGTACCATTTTAAGTGCTATGTGTGCATATTTTTATATATGCATTACATATCTAAAAACTTTTTATTCTGAAAACGTTCAAACATGCAAAAATTAAGAGAATAGTGCAATGACTGTCCATGTACTTACCCATCACGTGATTAGCTTCAAAAATAAGCCACATTCTCCGGATCTTGTTTGATGTTTACCCCACGTATCTCTCCTGTCTCAATGTTTTAAAGGAAACCGTTTTCTGTTTTTTTTTTTGTTTTTTTGTTTTTTTTCTTGAGATGGAGTCTTGCTCTGTCACTCAGGCTGGAGTGCAGTGGTGCCGTTTCGGCTCACTGCAAGCTCCGCCTCCCGAGTTCACACCATTCTCCTGCCTCAGCCTCCCGAGTAGCTGGGACTATAGGCACCCGCCACCACGCCCGACTAATTTTTTGTATTTTTAGTAGAGACGGGGTTTCACCGTGTTAGCCAGGATGGTCTCAATCTTCCGACCTCATGATCCACCTGCCTCGGCTTCCCAAAGTGCTGGGATTACAAGCATGAGCCACCGCGCCCGGCCTACCCTTTTCATTTTATCTGAATTTTACATGTGTTATTAACTCAGTTATACTTCCATAGGCAGGCGCTACTATCATCTGCAATTTGCAGATCACGAAACTGAGCCATAAAGAGGTGAAGTAACTTGCCCAGAGTCACACAGTTTGGAAACAGCAGAAACGGGCTTCAAGCCCAGGCAATCTGCTCTTAGTTACTATGTCACACCATTTCTCCTACAGCAGACATTGAGCGGATATTTTGGAATGAATGAGTAAATGAAGAAAAGTGAATGAACAAATGAATAACGACCCCAAAGCCTCAGCTTCACAGACAAGGGGCCATCCTGCTAAGAGATGTCCATTGTCTGTGATGTCTGCCAAACCCCTCTGTGCCCAGAACGCCAGAGATGTGAGAGTCGGCTCCCACCCTGATGGCCATGCCCTCTCTCCCCACAGCCGGAGCAGACAGTCCTCATTGACCACTGTCGGCAGCAGTGCACGTGCCATGCGGGTAAAGGCGTGGTGTGCCAGGAACACAGCTGCAAGCCGGGGCAGGTGTGCCAGCCCTCCGGAGGCATCCTGAGCTGCGTCACCAAAGGTGCTGGGCTGGGCTGGGACTGGGGCTGATGGGACTAGGGATGGAGGACGGCGACTCTGGGGCTGAGGGTAGTGTAACTGGGGTGTCCATGGCGGGAGGTGTACAGGACTAATGATTGAGGTCTCAGACCTGGGGAACCCTAGACCAGGTTTCGCAGGGCCAGGGCCACCTACTTTGGGAGGTAGGGACCCTTAGGGAAAATCCAGGCTGTGGGGACCCTCAGAGGTAGTTTTCTCAGGGTGGATGTCAGAGACCCTCGGTATAAGGCAGGGACAGGCGCGCCTTTGCTCTAATGTGCTACATGGTAAATGTTTAAGCTCGCAG
This sequence comes from Pongo abelii, assembly GCF_028885655.2. Lineage (NCBI taxonomy): Eukaryota > Metazoa > Chordata > Mammalia > Primates > Hominidae > Pongo > Pongo abelii. The sequence continues at coordinate 45,691,115 of NC_072005.2, read as the reverse complement.
GCTGTACATTCTTGTTCCAGCTACTCACTCTGCCATTGTGGCATGAAAGCAGCCGTAGACTATGTAAGTGAAGAGGTCAGGCTCCTATAAGACTTTAGAATACAAGAGCAGCAGCCTAGAGGGCCATCGTGAGCGGAACACTGATGTGTGGGATTAGGCTTGGGGTTCAGACACTAGCAGCACAGGGCAGAGGAAAGACTGGTATCCCAGGAGCAGGGACAGAGAGCAGAGTTCTGAGTCTGAGGCACAGAGACCCCACCAAGGCAGGACATTGGATATGGGGACCCCTCTTAACTGGAAGATCAGGATTTCTAGGGGTATAGTCTCCAATGTGGGAACCCCCCAGACTAAATCTGGGACACAGCCACCTCCAGGGCTTATTTCTTAGGGTGAAGAGCAGAGAACCCTCCTCCCCCCAAGGATAAGAGAATAGGAGCTCCAGCACCAAGGGGTGGGGGCTAAGACTCTCAGAGCTGATGAGCAGGATAACAGGGACTCCCAGGAATGGGGGGTATATCGCTCAGCATCCATTTGAGAGATAGAAAGCACACAGCCATTTGAATGAGGAGAGTCTAATTAAAGAATCATTTACTTATTAATAGGAGATTAACTATTAAAGGGTAAAGAGGGCCTGGTGCTGTGGCTCACACACCCAGCACTTTGGGAGGATCACTTGAGGTCAGGAGTTCGAGACCAGCCTGGGCAACATAGCGAGACCTCTGTCTCCACAAAAAAATTAAAATTAGCCAGGCGTGGTGATGCACGCCTGTGGTCCCAGCTATTCAGGAGGCTGAGTTGGGAGGATCAGTTGAGCCCAGTAGTTGGACGCTGCAGTGAGCTATGATTGCACCACTGCCCTCCAGCCTGGGCAAGACAGCAAGACCTTGTCTCTTTACAAACAAACAAACAAACAAATAAATAAATAGAAATAGAAACGATAAAGAGAACACTAAAGAATACCACCAAAGCAGATATAAGAAGTAGCCCTGACTTTAAGGCTAAGGTAGAGGCCTCAAGGAAGGGAGACATTGGCTCCTCCTCTTCAAGGAGGGGAGAATCAGCCCCAAGGCTGAGTCCAGTCTCACTGTAGCTGTAGCCCACTGGGTGGCACAGAGGTTTCTGCAGGCTGGACTTAGCAAGAAGGAAACCGCTCCCTGGGAAGCCAGCTGGGGCCAGTGGCACTCACTGAATGTGGTCCCACACCCTGGGGAGAGCTGGAACGGCCAAACTGGCTGGAAGCCAGACCAGGAGCCCCTCCCTCCTGCAGTGACTCTCCAGCGCCCTCTGTTGACAAAGCTTAACTCCGTGGGTGTATTTGAAGCTGAGAGGCAGTACACAGATAATGGACCCAGGAGGAAGGAGACATTTGAAGACTGGCCTCTCCCACACAGGGGTTCCACAAGCTGGGGTCACAGATGTAGTAACCATAGGAATGGGATCTTGGACACAGAAGCCCTCCAGGACAGGGCCTCAGCAGTGAGACACCCTCAAGGCTACTGTCTTGAATACAGCAACCCTCAGGGATGGGGTCTTGCACTGAGGGAGACCCAGGCCATGAGACTTAGCTAGTTAGGGTCTCAAACGTTTCATATCCTGCTGAGACCCTGGCACTGGGCTCTTGCCAGAAGATCACCCAGGGCCCTAGTCTTGGACACAGAGGCCTCCAGGACCTGGAGAAATTGGAGACCAATTTCCATCAAATGTGGAGACATCCAGGGGGCTGAGATCTCAGGCATGGGGGACCCTGAGGCCTAGATCTTTTTTTTTTTTTTTTTTTGAGATAAGGTCTCACTCTGTCACCCAGGCTGGAGTGTAGTGTAGCTTACTGCAGCCTCGATTTCCTGGGCTCAAACAATCCTCCCACCTCAGCCTCCTGAGTAGCTGGGGACCACAGGCACACACCACCATGCCTGGCTCATTTATTAATTTTTCTGTAGAAATGGGGTCTTACTATGTTGCCCAGGCTGGTCTCAAACTCCAGGGCTCAAGCAATCCTCCCACCTCAGCCTCTTAAAGTGCTGGGATTACAGGCCTGAGCCACCACACCTGGCCTGGGGCCCAGGTCTTGAACACAGAGAACCCTGGGGCTGGTGTCTCAGACATGAATGCTCTCAGCGCTGGCATCGCAGACACAAGGACCCCTGGGGCACAGATCTCAACTGGGGTCAAGTGCACCTTTTCTCTAAAGGGCTAGATGGTAAATGTTTAAGCTTGCAGGCTATACCTTCTGGATCACAACTACTCACTCTGCCACTGTGGTGTGAAAGCAGCCGTAGCCTATGTAAGTGAAGAGGGTGAGGTTCTTATAAAACTTAAAATACAAGAACAGGGTGAACTCTCAAGCAAGGGCACCATGGAAACTGCACCTTAAACACAGACCCAGAGCCTTGGTCTTTGCCTTGGTCTTAGGTGCATGGACTCCAGGACCTCAGTCTCACACAGCAAATGGCAGGGCCTCAGTCTCAGAGGTAGGGGGACTCTAGGTACTGGGTCTTGGCTGTAGGGGCCTCTGCGGCCCGGGTCTCAGGTATGGGACCTTTGACAGCCGAGACTTAGACACAGTCCACCATGGGGCCTCAGTGTCAGACGTGTGGGACTCCCAGGGGCTGGTCTTGAAAATAGCAGGCTGGGCATGGTGGCTCACGCCTGTAATCCCAACACTCTGGGAGGCCAAGGTTGGCTGATCACTTGATGTCAGGAGCCTGAGACCAGCCTGGCCAACATGGTGAAACCCTGTCTCTACTAAAAATACAAAAATCAGCCAAGCATGCTGGCGGGCACCTGTAATCCCAGCTACTCAGGAGGCTGAGTCAGGAGAATCGCTTGAGCCCAGGAGGCAGAGGTTGCAGTGAGCCGAGATTGCACCATTGCTCTCCAGCCTGGGTGACAGACAAAGACTCCATCTCAAAAAACCAACAAAACAAAAGAAAATATAAAAGCAAACTATAGGAAGTAGGTCCTAGACATGAGGACTCTGGAATCTGGTCTTGCCTGCAGTAACCCTGAGATCCCTGGTACAGACTGGGGTAGATGTGGAGGGAGCAGCCATCCTTTACAATGGGCAGCCCCTCAAGGTCCTCCTCCCTCTTCTGTCCCCAGACCCGTGCCACGGCGTGACATGCCGGCCACAGGAGACGTGCAAGGAGCAGGGTGGCCAGGGCGTGTGCCTGCCCAACTATGAGGCCACGTGCTGGCTGTGGGGCGACCCACACTACCACTCCTTTGACGGCCGGAAGTTTGACTTCCAGGGCACCTGTAACTATGTGCTGGCAACAACTGGCTGCCCAGGGGTCAGCACCCAGGGCCTCACACCCTTCACCGTCACCACCAAGAACGAGAACCGGGGCAACCCTGCTGTGTCCTACGTGAGAGTCGTCACTGTGACTGCCCTCGGCACCAACATCTCCATCCACAAGGACGAGATCGGCAAAGTCCGGGTATGTGTGGCAGGATGGTCCCCTGAGGTCGCCGGGAGGGCAGGAGGGATCCTGACGACCACAGTTAGCAGCTCAAGGCTCTTTGTCTTCACCTGGGCCTGAAACAAACTGTCAACAAAAAGAATAATTGCAGCAAAAATATCACCCTGTTACTGGGAATTAAATGAGCCTAGCCCCTTGCTAAGGGCTTTAACGTAGGACCTCAGCATTTGCCTTTTTTATAGACCTGGGTTTGAATCCAGCCTCTCCTCCTTATGAGCTGTGTGATGCTGGGCAGTTCACTTGGTAGGCCTCATCTGTGAAGTGGGCATCGTATCAGGGCCTGCCCCACAGCAAGGTGGTGCATGTCACATGCTGAGCTCAGAGTCTAGTCCAGGTGAACAGTCGTTTGAGTGTCTGTGAGGGAACAAGTGAGAGGCCCAGAGACCAGGACATGGAGAAAAATACAGGGATATTGGGCTGGGCGCGGTGGCTCACGCCTGTAATCCCAGCACTCTGGTAGACCAAAGCCGATGGGTCATCTGAGGTCAGGAGTTCGAGACAAGCCTGGCCAACATGGTGAAATTCCGTCTCTACTAAAAATACAAAAATTAGCTGGGTGTGGTGATGCTCCTGAATTCTCAGCTACTCAGGATGCTGAGGCAGGAGAATTGCTTGAACCTGGGAGGCAGAGGTTACAAGAGCCGAGATTGCAACACTGCACACAAGCCTCGGTGACATAGTGAGACTCCGTCTGAAAAAAAAGAAGTAATCAAGAAAAAGAAATATAGGGAGATTGGGGGAGAGGAATGGGCTATCCTTTCTGCCCAAGGAAATGGAGATGTAGCTTAATGGCAGCTCACATGGAGAGACTGAGGGATGCAACAGAGTAGGCACTGAATAAATGATGGTGAATGAGTGGAAGAGACACACAGAGAATGAGGGAGGTAGGAAGGAAGGGAAGAGGAGGGAGAGACAGACAAGGAGACAGAAAGAGAGAGAGAGAGAGAGAGAGAGAAGACCAAGTGATATAGACTTAGGTGAAGACAGAGGGAGAGAGACACAGAGACACAGAGACAGAGAGACAGAGAGACAGAGACACAGAGACAGAGACACAGAGAGACAGAGAGACAGAGACACAGAGACAGGGGAGGGAGATAGAGATGAAGGGAGAAGATCTAGAAAAAGTAAAGTGAGGTTGCATTCCCCAAGACCTGGGCTAGAACAACTGTCCACAGTGTGTCAGATGACAATCCAACTATCGGGGGAAGGCCTTGGCCTCTCCCAGCCCCCGGTAGGATGAGAGAGAGGGAGGCAGAGGGCCAGAGCTGGGGCTGTAAAACCTCCAGTGACCCGTTTGCCTTCCCTCCTTCCCCCAGGTGAACGGTGTGCTGACAGCCTTGCCTGTCTCCGTGGCCGACGGGCGGATTTCAGTGACCCAGGGTGCATCGAAGGCACTGCTGGTGGCTGACTTTGGACTGCAAGTCAGCTATGACTGGAATTGGCGGGTAGACGTGACCCTGCCCAGCAGCTATCATGGCGCAGTGTGCGGGCTCTGCGGTAACATGGACCGCAACCCCAACAATGACCAGGTCTTCCCTAATGGCACACTGGCTCCCTCCATACCCATCTGGGGCGGCAGCTGGCGAGCCCCAGGCTGGGACCCACTGTGTTGGGACGAATGTCAGGGGTCCTGCCCAACGTGCCCTGAGGACCGGTTGGAGCAGTACGAGGGCCCTGGCTTCTGCGGACCCCTGGCCCCTGGCACAGGGGGCCCCTTCACCACCTGCCATGCTCATGTGCCACCTGAGAGCTTCTTCAAGGGCTGTGTTCTGGACGTCTGCATGGGTGGTGGGGCCCATGACATTCTTTGCAAGGCGCTGGCTTCCTACGTGGCCGCCTGCCAGGCTGCTGGGGTTGTCATCGAAGACTGGCGGGCACAGGTCGGCTGTGGTGAGTGCTGGGGGAGCAGAGGCGGGGTTGGGGGCGGGCTCCCGTCTCTTCGGGCTGCTTTGGTTTCACTCTGGTCCCTCTGGGTCTCTTTGTTTCCTTTTTTCTCTGTTTGTCTCTCTGTCTCTTGGGGCTCGTCTCTGGGCCTCGCTTTGCTTGTCTCTATCTGTCTGTTTCTCATTCTCTATCTCCCTCAGTTTCTGCTTGGGTCTCCTGGTGTCTCACCTTCTCCCATTTCTTTCTCTGTGTCCTCTCTCTGTGTCTTGTTCTCTGTCTCCCCCTTTCTCTGTCTGCTCCCTGGTGTCTCTCTCTGTCTCCTCCCACCCTGTCCTGGGACCTCACCCCTGACACCCTTCTCTCTGTTTCTCTCCTTCCTGCTCCTTCATCTGCCCACAGAGATCACCTGCCCAGAAAACAGCCACTATGAGGTCTGTGGCCCACCCTGCCCGGCCAGCTGTCCGTCCCCTGCACCCCTTACGACCCCAGCCGTATGCGAGGGCCCCTGTGTGGAGGGCTGCCAGTGCGACGCGGGTTTCGTGCTAAGTGCTGACCGCTGTGTTCCCCTCAACAACGGCTGCGGCTGCTGGGCCAACGGCACCTACCACGAGGCGGGCAGTGAGTTTTGGGCTGATGGTACCTGCTCCCAGAGGTGCCGCTGCGGGCCTGGGGGTGGCTCGCTGGTCTGCACACCTGCCAGCTGTGGGCTGGGTGAAGTGTGTGGCCTCCTGCCATCCGGCCAGCACGGCTGCCAGCCCGTCAGCACAGCCGAGTGCCAGGCATGGGGTGACCCCCATTACGTCACTCTGGATGGGCACCGATTCGATTTCCAAGGCACCTGCGAGTACCTGCTGAGTGCACCCTGCCACGGACAACCCCTGGGGGCTGAGAACTTCACTGTCACTGTAGCCAATGAGCACCGGGGCAGCCAGGCTGTCAGCTACACCCGCAGTGTCACCCTGCAAATCTACAACCACAGCCTGACACTGAGTGCCCGCTGGCCCCGGCAGCTACAGGTGAGGAGGGCTGTGGGCCAGACAGGAGCAGGTGCCAGCTCTGGGGTTGCCTGAGATGGTAAGGGCTTCACCATTCCCCTGGGCACCTTTCACAGCTTAGCTGGGGCATGATGGAAGGGTCAGAGTATAGGTCTAGGAGCCTGATGGCTTGGCACAGTGGCTTCTTCCTCTCTGAGCCTAGTGTATTCCTCTGTCAACTGGTCTAAGAAAAGTACCTGTTTTAGAGAAGGATGAGGAGTCAGTGACATGAGCCTATAGAGGCTCTTTGTTTTTCTTTTCTTTTTTTCTTTCTTGCTTTTCTTTCTTTCTTTTTTTTCTTAGCCTGACTCTGTTGCCCAGGCTGGAGTGCAGTGACAGGATTAGGGCTCACTGCAGCCTGGAACTCCTGGGCTCAATCCATCCTCCCGCCTTGGCCTCTGCCTCCCGAGTGTCTGGGACTAAAGGCGCACGCCACCACGCTGGCTAATTTTTCATTTTTTTTGTTGAGATGGGGGTCTCACCATGTTGCCCAGGCTGGTCTGAACTTCTGGCCTCAAGCGATCCTCTCATCTCAGCCTCCCAAAGTGCTGGGATTGCAGGCTGTGCCACCAGGCCTGGACTATAGATGCTCATTAGTATTTTCAGAGGGGAGGTGACATGCTCTGGGTCCCACAGCTAGTAGTTGGTGGGGCCAGGATTCAAACCCGTGTTTTCTCCACTCACCGTCCCCCCTCTACCTCCTGCCCGCAGGTGGACGGCGTGTTCGTCGCTCTGCCCTTCCAGCTGGACGCGCTCCTGCACGCACACCTGAGCGGCGCCGACGTGGTGGTGACCACAACCTCAGGGCTCTCGCTGGCTTTCGATGGGGACAGCTTCGTGCGCCTGCGCGTGCCGGCGGCATATGCGGGCTCCCTCTGTGGCTTATGCGGGAACTACAACCAGGACCCCGCAGACGACCTGAAGCCTGTGGGCGGGAAGCCCGCCGGATGGCAGGTGGGCGGCGCCCAGGGCTGCGGAGAATGTGTGTCCAAGCCATGCCCGTCGCCGTGCACCCCAGAGCAGCAGGAGTCCTTCGGCGGCCCGGATGCCTGCGGCGTGATCTCCGCCACCGACGGCCCGCTGGCGCCCTGCCACGGCCTTGTGCCGCCCGCGCAGTACTTCCAGGGCTGCTTGCTGGACGCCTGCCAAGTTCAGGGCCATCCTGGAGGCCTCTGTCCTGCAGTGGCCGCCTACGTGGCAGCCTGTCAGGCCGCTGGGGCCCAACTCCGCGAGTGGAGGCGGCCGGACTTCTGTCGTGAGTACTGCTCCATGCATGGTCCACATGGTCGGGTCTCTCCCTTTCCTTCCCAGGACTGTAGGACAGCAGCCCCTTCCTCCTCCATGGGGCTGCGGGGCCACCTTCCTTCCTTCCTCTGAGCTCGGTATCTCCTGTCAGGAAACACCTTGGCACTCACACACTGAAATGCCCCAAGTCAGGTACTGCAGTGAGAAAGAGTCAGTTAGAAACACCTAGTCAGAGTGTGGGCGCCGTGGTTCACGACTGTAATCGCAGCACTTCGGGAGGCCGAGGCGGGCGGATCACCTGAGGTCAGGAGGTCGAGACTAGCCCAGCCAACATGGTGAAACCCCACCTCTACTAAAACTACAAAAATTATCCCGGTGTGGTGGTGGGTGCCTGTAATCTCATCTAATCGGGAGGCTGAGGTAGGAGAATCACTGGAACCCAGGAGGCAGAGGTTGCAGTGAGCCGAGATGGTGCCACTGCCCTTCAGCCTGGGCGACAGAGACTCCATCTCAAAAACAAAAAACAAACAAACAAACAAACAAAAAAAGAAAAACAAAGAAAGAAAGAAAAAGGAAAAACAGAAAGAAAAGAAACACCTAGTCAGAAACCCTGGGTCCAGGACACTCTTGGGGACTGGTGATCCATGCTCTCAGATATCCAAGGCATGTAGATTGGGATGGGTGACCCTGCCTCTGTCACATAGCAAGGTACCCCTGGTTAGGAAGACCTAGTGAGTTTCAGCTGGTCAGAGGGCCCAGGTCTGTTGCACACACTGAAATACACCTAGTCACATAGAATTAGTCGCATACCTTCAGTGGTATCTGCTTAGATTTTATACTAACTGGTCAGTTACACTCAGAAAGAATCAGGATCCTGACATAGCCCTGGGCAGATCCACACAGATGCATAGTTAGATAGTCCTAGGTGGTTCCCTTCAGGCAGGTCTCCTGGTCACAGGTATCCTGCCAACTTCACCCAGGCACACCCTTAGACAGACCATGTCAGAAGGACTCTGGGAGTTGCTCCAGATCAGACACCCACAGCTGGGTGCCCTCAGGCAGAGTCATACCCTGAGATACATGTGGCCCCATACCCCAGTCACATTCACATCCTGAGATACCCATAGTCCGTTCTGATCTTGCATACCCCGAATAGATATAAGTGATCCATTTCACCCAGGTAAGCCTGGCTTACATGGTGAGACCCAATCTCTACAAAAAATAAAAATAAATCAGCCGGACGTGGTGGCTCACTCCCATAGTCCCAGCTAATCAGGAGGGTGAGGCTGGAGGATCACTTGAGGTGGAGGTGGAGGCTGCAGCGAGCTGTGATTGTGCCTCTGCACTCCAGTCTGGGTGAGACAGATTGAGAGCCTGTCTCAAAAAAGAAAAACATCAGCCAAGCAAAATCATTTGATCTTTAGAAATATTTGGTCAGAGAGACCTGGGCATGTCCCCTCCCATTCCAGGTCCCACACTGAGTCCCCCAGTTAGATGTCCTGGATCACATGTGCATACACAGAGACACCCAAATTGGCCTGAACAGTTTTCCCACTCAGGGCCTCCCAAGACCGCGACTCAAACACCTACCTGGCTTACGCCCACCTTGTCCCCACAGCCTTGCAGTGCCCTGCCCACAGCCACTACAAGCTCTGCAGTGACTCCTGCCCCGTGAGCTGCCCGAGCCTCTCGGCACCTCAGGGCTGTGAGTCGGCCTGCCGTGAAGGCTGCGTCTGCGATGCTGGCTTTGTGCTCAGTGGTGACACCTGTGTACCTGTGGGCCAGTGTGGCTGCCTCCACGATGACCGCTACTACCTGCTGGACCAGACCTTCTACCCTGGCCCTGGGTGTGATTCCCTTTGCCACTGCCGGGAGGGCGGCGAGGTGTCCTGTGAGCCCTCCAGCTGCGGCCCGCACGAGGCCTGCCGGCCATCCGGTGGCAGCTTGGGCTGCGTGGCCGTGGGCTCTACCACCTGCCAGGCGTCGGGAGACCCCCACTACACCACCTTCGATGGCCGCCGCTTCGACTTCATGGGCACCTGCGTGTATGTGCTGGCTCAGACCTGCGGCACCCGGCCTGGCCTGCATCGGTTTGCTGTCCTGCAGGAGAACGTGGCCTGGGGTAATGGGCGAGTCAGTGTGACCAGGGTGATCACTGTCCAGGTGGCAAACTTCACCCTGCGGCTGGAGCAGAGACAGTGGAAGGTCACGGTGAGAGCAGATGGGGAGCAGGGGGCGAGGGGCCTGTGGGTGGGTGGGGCACAGGCAGCGCTCAGCCCAGGAGTTGGGGGCACAGAGATGAGAGTGCATGTGCGAGGCCTGGGTTCCCTGAAGACAGAAGATACCAGTCAGAACCCAGAGTGGGAAGCCAATGAGGGAGGTGTCATCAGGGACTTGGGAGCTGCTCCCCCGTCTCTGTCCCTCAGTCTCCACTCTTTCATCACCTCCGTGCATTGACTTTTCTCTCCAGATCTCTCCCACCCTTTCCTCCCTCCCACTCCATCCTCTCCCCACCTCAATCCTGGATTCTGCCCTACTCACCTCCCTAGTCCGCCACTCATTGGCAGGATGTGGTGCCATCAGAGGTTGGGAAAGTGCAAGGCTGGAGAAGCTTCATGGACAGAGGACAATCTGTGGGTGACACTATCACCCCCTTAACTACAACAACAGCAGCTATAGTTCCTATACAGCTGACTGCAGACCTTTTGGCTGCCAGGCACTTCATGTCCATGGTGTCTGTATCCTTGCAACAGGAGCTGCAGGCACCATGATTTGCTTTATTTTTCAGAGTGGGATGGCCCATCACTGGCCCATAGTCCCCCCAGCAAAGGTGGAGCTTGAACCCCGTGCTGCTCTGCAGTGCTTTTCTTACCGAGAAGATTTGGTCTCATGTGGAGACTGGCATCTGAGTTACAGTGGACGGGTTTCCCCTGATACCCCACTGAAACACAGACACGCAGCTGTTTTTCTAGTAGCAGTATTGGCGAAGGTGCTGATCAATTACTGACTTAATCTGGTGAACTGGACAGGCATGACTTTTTTTTTTTTTTTTTGAGACAGAGTCTCGCTTTGTCACCCAGGCTAGAGTGCAGTGGCGTGATCTCGGCTCACTGCAACCTCTGCCTCCCAGGTTCAAGTGATTCTCCTGCCTCAGCCTCCAGAGTACCTGGGATTACAAGTGCGCAACACTACGCCCAGCAAATTTTTGTATTTTTAGTGGAGACGGGGTTTCGCCATGTTGGCCAGGCTGGTCTCAAACTCCTGACCTCAGTGATCTGCCGGCCTCAGCCTCCCAAAGTGCCGCGATTAGAGGCATGAGCCACTGTGCCTGGCCGACATGCAGGACTTAATTGAATATATTCCCTAATGTTTCCCAAGCTCCTAGAATAGCCCCTGACATACAGCGCCTAAATACATAGGAGTTGTTGGTGTTCTTGTATTTGCTTCTTACTGAAGGGGGCCAGCCCCTCCACACCTGCGGGTGTTTCTCGTCAGGTGGGATGAGAAACTGAGAAAAGAAATAAGACACAGAGACAAAGTAGAGAGAAAGAACAGTGGGCCCAGGGGACCTGCGCTCAGCATATGGAGGACCCCTGCGGGCACTGGTCTCTGAGTTCCCTCAGTATTTATTGATCACTATCTCTACTATCTTGGAGAGGGGGATGTGGCAGGACAGTAGGGTAATAGTGGGGAGAGAGTCAGCAGGAAAACATGTGAGCAAAGGTCTCTGTGTCATAAATAAGTTTAAGGAAAGGTGCTGTGCTTTGATGTGCATGTACACAAACATCTTCCGTGCATTAAAGAGCAGTATAGCCACTAGCATGTCTCACCTCCAGCCCTAAGGCGGTTTTCTCCATCTCAGTAAATAGAACATACAATTGGCTTTTACACTGAGACATTCCAATACCTGGCTTTCCTGGGAAGAGGTCCCTGTGGCCTTCCTTCCACAGTGTATTGTGTCCCTGGGTACTCCAGATTAGAGAATGGTGATGACTTTTATCAAACATACTGCCTTCAAGCACTATTTAACCAAAGCACATCCTGCACAGCCCTAAATCCATTAAACTTTAAGTCAACACAGCACATGTCTCTGCAAGCACAGGGTTGGGGCTAGGGTTACAGATTAACAGCATCTCAAGGCAGAAGAATTTCTCTTAGTACAGAACAAAATGGGGTTTCTTTTTTTCTTTTTTTTGAGACGGAGTCTCACTCTGACACCCAGGCTGGAGTGCAGTGGCACGATCTTGGCTCGCTGCAAGCTCCGCCTCCTGGATTCACGCCATTCTCCTGCCTCAGCCTCCCGAGTAGCTGGGACTACAGGGGCCCACCACCATGCCCGGCTAAATTTTTTTTGTATTTTTAGTAGAGACGGGGTTTCACTGTGTTAGCCAGGATGGTCGCGATCTCCTGACCTCTTGATCTGCCTGCCTCAGCCTCTCAAAGTGCTGGGATTACAGGCGTGAGCCACCCCGCCCAGCCCCAAAATGGGGTTTCTTATGTCTACTTCTTTCTACGTAGACACAGTAACAGTCTGATCTCTCTTTCTTTTCCCCACACTTACTGAATCCCCCAGCTTCTCTACAAATGTGGGAGCTCTTATTATCTCCCAGTTTACAGCTGAGGAAACTGAGGCAAGGCTAAGTCAGTTGCCCTTACCCACCTCCCAGCCCTGCTTGGGAAGTGTGGCAGTTGACCATCTTTTTAGGAGACTCAGCCAGGAGCATGTCTTTCTCCTGCCTTCTCCTCTGATTCTTCACATTTCCAGAAGAATCCAGTGTGCACTATCTGTGATAAGGAAGGGTGAGCAAGCGTGTTAATCAGGGGTTGATTTATTTAGTTTTTTAGAGACAGGGTCTTGCTCTATCACTGAGGCTGGAGTGCAGCGGTGTGATCCTAGCTCCCTGCAGCCTCGAACTCCTGGGCTCAAGCAATCCTACCACTTCAGCCTCCTGAGTGGCTGGGACTACAGGCATGCACCACCATGCCCAGTTAATTTGTTTTCTTTTTTATTTTGTAGAGACAGGATCTCAATATGTTGCCCAGGCTGAACTTGAACTCCTGGGCTCAAGTGATCTTCCCGCCTTCGCCTCTCAAAGTGCTGGGATTATAGACATGAGCCACTGTGCCCAGCCCAGGGGTGGATTTACAAGGCTTTGTTGGTGCCTATTAACCTTAAACTGAAACCACTGGTCCTCAGCTCATAGGTTTGAGTTCATTTCCCCAAGAATTTAGCCTAACTTTCCACTCGCTGATGCTTTAAAGCAAAAACCTATGGTGTCTGTTTACTCTTCAAAAGAAAAACCTCCACTCATAGCTGCTAATAACAGCAAATGCTCCTGAAGCCTGCATGCCATGCCAGCCACGTTTCTCAGCACTTCACAAATATTAATGTATCTGATCCTGACAACAGTTCCGTGGGGCAAACACCTTATTCCCGCCTCATAGATGAGGAAACAGAAACAGGGAGAGGTGACTCACTTGCCCAAGGTCACAAAGAGGGTAAAGGGGGAAATTGAACTTGGGCAAGTGGCTCTGGGGGCGATCATTGCTTATTAATGACTGCAGCAAGTGGTACATAAAGGATAGCTGGAGGCTTGTTACTTCATCGAGACCTGTATTCGTTTCCCCTGGCTGCCATAACAAATTACCACGAGCTTGGTGGCTTAAAACAATAGAAATGTACGTTCCACAGTCCTGGGTGCCAGAAGTTCAACATCAAGGTGTCGGCAGGGCTGCACCCCTTCAAAAGACACTGGTTTGGGGATCTTCCTTTCCCTTTCCAGCTCTGCAGACTCCAGGTTCTCTGGGCTTGTGACAACACCATTCTAATCCCTGCCTTCATCTTCATCTGGCCTTTCCTGTGTGTCTCTGTGTCTTTTTGTTTCTGGCTCTTATAAGGACACTAGTCATTGGATTTAGGGCCCAGTTTAATCCAGGATAATCTCATGTTGAGATTATTACCCTGATTACATCTACAAAGAACTTTATTCCAAGTAAGCTCACGTTACGGGATTCTGGGTGAATATGTCTTTTATGGACCACCATTCAATCGACTATCAGGCCCTGTTATTCTACCAACTTTAGACATACAAAAAGTGAAGCCCCAAGAGGTGAGGTCACACAGATCTTCAGCATCAGGCATGGGCTTGAACTAGGGTCCCACCCCCACTCAAAGTATACTTTCTGAAGCGTGGCCTGCCTCTCTCGCCTCCCAGGTGAACGGTGTGGACATGAAGCTGCCCGTGGTGCTGGCCAACGGCCAGATCCGTGCCTCCCAGCATGGTTCAGATGTTGTGATTGAGACCGACTTCGGCCTGCGTGTGGCCTACGACCTTGTGTACTATGTGCGGGTCACCGTCCCCGGAAACTACTACCAGCAGATGTGTGGCCTGTGTGGGAACTACAACGGCGACCCCAAGGATGACTTCCAGAAGCCCAATGGCTCTCAGGCAGGCAACGCCAATGAGTTCGGCAACTCCTGGGAGGAGGTGGTGCCCGACTCTCCCTGCCGGCCGCCGACCCCCTGTCCGCCGGGGAGCGAGGGCTGCGACCCCAGTGGCGAGTGTCCTCCCGATCTGGAGAAGAAGTATCAGAAGGAGGAGTTCTGTGGGCTCCTCTCCAGCCCCACAGGGCCACTGGCCTCCTGCCACAAGCTGGTGGATCCCCAGGGTCCCTTGCAAGATTGTGTCTTTGATCTCTGCCTGGGTGGTGGGAACCTGAGCATTCTCTGCAGCAACATCCATGCCTATGTGAGTGCTTGCCAGGCGGCTGGAGGCCACGTGAAGCCCTGGAGGACTGAAACTTTCTGTCGTGAGTGAGGGAGAGCCGGCGGGGCAGGGAGGGGAGAGCTTGAGGCACAGAAGGTGTAGACCCTGGGCCTTGCAGCCCCTCCCTCCCCAGGGCTCTGATCGTCAACCCCTCCTTGCAGCCATGGAGTGCCCTCTGAACAGTCACTACGAGCTCTGCGCGGACACTTGCTCCCTGGGCTGCTCGGCTCTCAGTGCCCCTCTGCAGTGCCCAGATGGGTGTGCTGAGGGCTGCCAGTGTGACTCCGGCTTCCTCTACAACGGCCAAGCCTGTGTGCCCATCCAGCAATGCGGCTGCTACCACAATGGTGTCTACTATGAGGTAGGAACCTAGTCATCTGGGGCAGAATATGGGGCCTCACCCCTCCCACTGCTCATCAGCCCCACGGCCTACTTGGCCTCTTATTTATTTCTTTTAGAGTCAGGCTCTCACTCTGTCACCCAGGCTGGAGGGCAGTGGTACGATCATAGTTCACTGCAGCCCCGAATTCCTTGGCTCAAGCAATCCTTCACCTCACCTCCCAAGTACCTGGGACTATAGGCGTGCACCACCAAGCTCAGCGAATTTTTAATTTTCCTGTGGAGACACAGAGATGCGGGCGTCTCACTATGTTGCTCAGGCTGGTTGTGAACTCCAGGCCTCAAGCCGTCCTCCCACCTTGGCCACCCAAAGTCCTGGGATTCATGGCGTGAGCCACCATGCCCGACCCACTGAGCCTCTTTTTTTTTTTTTTTTTTTTTAAGACATAGTCTTGCTCTGTTGCCCAGGCTGGAGTGCAACCTCCGCTGCCTGGGTTCAAGCTCACTGCAACCTCAGCATCCCAGGTTGAAGCAATTCTCTTGTCTCAGCCTCCCGAGTAGCTAGGAGTACAGGCACGTGCCACCACGCCCAGCTGATTTTTTGTATTTTGGTAGAGGTGGAGTTTTGCCATATTGGCCAGGCTGCTCTCGAACTCTTGACTTCAAGTGATCCTCCTGCCTTGGCCTCCCAAAGTGCGAGCATTACAGGCGTGAGCCACCACAGCTAGTCCACTCAGTCTCTTCAATGTCTCTTGTACCCACTCCTTTCCCCGTCCCCGTGGCCCTCCCTTGGTCTAGCTGGTCCTCTCCCACCTGGGTCCCTCCCAGCTCCTACCTCTGCTCCCTCTGGTCCACCCTCCACGTGGCAGTGGTAAAGATCTTTCTAAATATGACCATGGGCTCTGAAGCTTTAAACCCTCCCCTGACTCCCCGGGTCAAGTTGTGGCTTTGACTTCCGGGTCTGGACGAAGGGAGCCTTTCTGACCACAAAGACAAGATTTTCATGGGTTATACCAGCTGCTAACACCCTCTCTTTCCCTCTCCCACTCTGTCCCTGTTGGTCCTTTTTCTTTGACTGGAGCATGTATTTGTCTAATGTCCGTCTCCCTTGCAGGACTGTGAGCTCTCCTAGGGGTGGAACCTTCTCTCTGTTGTTCTCCTCACATAAATAATATTAATAATAACAGAAAATGTGTAGATAGTGCTTACTATGTATCTGATACCATTTTAAGTGCTATGTGTGCATATTTTTATATATGCATTACATATCTAAAAACTTTTTATTCTGAAAACGTTCAAACATGCAAAAATTAAGAGAATAGTGCAATGACTGTCCATGTACTTACCCATCACGTGATTAGCTTCAAAAATAAGCCACATTCTCCGGATCTTGTTTGATGTTTACCCCACGTATCTCTCCTATCTCAATGTTTTAAAGGAAACCGTTTTCTATTTTTTTTTGTTTTTTTTTTTTCTTGAGATGGAGTCTTGCTCTGTCACTCAGGCTGGAGTGCAGTGGTGCCGTTTCGGCTCACTGCAAGCTCCGCCTCCCGAGTTCACACCATTCTCCTGCCTCAGCCTCCCGAGTAGCTGGGACTATAGGCACCCGCCACCACGCCCGACTAATTTTTTGTATTTTTAGTAGAGACGGGGTTTCACCGTGTTAGCCAGGATGGTCTCAATCTTCCGACCTCATGATCCACCTGCCTCGGCTTCCCAAAGTGCTGGGATTACAAGCATGAGCCACCGCGCCCAGCCTACCCTTTTCATTTTATCTGAATTTTACATGTGTTATTAACTCAGTTATACTTCCATAGGCAGGCGCTACTATCATCTGCAATTTGCAGATCATGAAACTGAGCCATAAAGAGGTGAAGTAACTTGCCCAGAGTCACACAGTTTGGAAACAGCAGAAACGGGCTTCAAGCCCAGGCAATCTGCTCTTAGTTACTATGTCACACCATTTCTCCTACAGCAGACATTGAGCGGATATTTTGGAATGAATGAGTAAATGAAGAAAAGTGAATGAACAAATGAATAACGACCCCAAAGCCTCAGCTTCACAGACAACGGGCCATCCTGCTAAGAGATGTCCATTGTCTGTGATGTCTGCCAAACCCCTCTGTGCCCAGAACGCCAGAGATGTGAGAGTCGGCTCCCACCCGTGGTGTCCCTGATGGCCATGCCCTCTCTCCCCACAGCCGGAGCAGACAGTCCTCATTGACAACTGTCGGCAGCAGTGCACGTGCCATGCGGGTAAAGGCGTGGTGTGCCAGGAACACAGCTGCAAGCCGGGGCAGGTGTGCCAGCCCTCCGGAGGCATCCTGAGCTGCGTCACCAGAGGTGCTGGGCTGGGCTGGGACTGGGGCTGATGGGACTAGGGATGGAGGACGGCGACTCTGGGGCTGAGGGTAGTGTAACTGGGGTGTCCATGGCGGGAGGTGTACAGGACTAATGATTGAGGTCTCAGACCTGGGGAACCCTAGACCAGGTTTCACAGGGCCAGGGCCACCTACTTTGGGAGGTAGGGACCCTTAGGGAAAATCCAGGCTGTGGGGACCCTCAGAGGTAGTTTTCTCAGGGTGGATGTCAGAGACCCTCGGTATAAGGCAGGGACAGGCGCGCCTTTGCTCTAATGTGCTACATGGTAAATGTTTAAGCTCGCAGGCTGTACGTTCTTGTTCCAGCTACTCACTCTGCCATTGTGGCATGAAAGCAGCCGTAGACTATGTAAGTGAAGAGGTCAGGCTCCTATAAGACTTTAGAATACAAGAGCAGCAGCCTAGAGGGCCATCGTGAGCGGAACACTGATGTGTGGGATTAGGCTTGGGGTTCAGACACTAGCAGCACAGGGCAGGGGAAAGACTGGTATCCCAGGAGCAGGGACAGAGAGCAGAGTTCTGAGTCTGAGGCACAGAGACCCCACCAAGGCAGGACATTGGATATGGGGACCCCTCTTAACTGGAAGATCAGGATTTCTAGGGGTATAGTCTCCAATGTGGGAACCCCTCAGACTAAATCTGGGACACAGCCACCTCCAGGGCTTATTTCTTAGGGTGAAGAGCAGAGAACCCTCCTCCCCCCAAGGATAAGAGAATAGGAGCTCCAGCACCAAGGGGTGGGGGCTAAGACTCTCAGGGCTGATGAGCAGGATAATGGGGACTCCCAGGAATGGGGGGTATATCACTCAACATCTAGTCGAGAGACAGAAAGCGTACGGCCATTTGAATGAGGAAAGTTTAATTAAAGAATCATTTACTTATTAATAGGAGATTAACTATTAAAGGGTAAAGAGGGCCTGGTGCGGTGGCTCACACACCCAGCACTTTGGGAGGATCGCTTGAGGCCAGGAGTTTGAGACCAGCCTGGGCAACATAACGAGACCCCGGTCTCCCCAAAAAATTTAAAATTAGCCAGGCGTGGTGACGCACGCCTGTGGTCCCAGCTATTTAGGAGGCTGAGGTAGGAGGATCACTTGACCCCAGGATTTCGAGGCTGCAGTGAGCTATGATTGCACCACTGCCCTCCAGCCTGGGCAAGACAGCAAGACCTTGTCTCTTTACAAACAAACAAACAAATAAATAAACAGAAATAAGAAACGGTAAAGAGAACACTAAATAGGAATACCACCAAAGCACACAAAGGAAGTAGCCCCCACTCTAGGGCTCAGGTAGAGGCCTCATGGAAGGGAGACATTGGCCCCTCCTCTTCAAGGAGGGGAGAATCAGCCCCAAGGCTGAGTCCAGTCTCACTGCAGCTGTAGCCCACTGGGTGGCACAGAGGTTTCTGCAGGCTGGACTTGGCGAGAAGGGAACCCCTCACTGGGAAGCCAGCTGGGGCCAGTGGAACTCGCTGAGTGTGGCCCCACACCCTGGCCAGAGCTGGAAGGGCCAAACTGGCTGAAGCCAGACCAGGAGCCCCTCCCTCCTGCAGTGACTCTCCAGCGCCCTCTGTTGACAAAGCTTAACTCCGTGGGTGTATTTAAAGCTGAGAGGAGGTACATAGATCATGGACACAGGAGGAAGGAGACGTTTGAAGACTGGCCTCTCCCACACAGGGGTTCCACAAGCTGGGGTCACAGATGCAGTAACAGTAGCAACAGGGTCTCGGACACAGAAGCTCTCCAGGACAGGGCCTCAGCAGTGAGACACCCTCAAGGCTACCGTCTTGAATACAGCAACCCTCAGGGATGGGGTCTTGCACTGAGGAAGACCCAGGCCATGAGACTTAGCTAGTTAGGGTCTCAAACGTTTCAAATCCTGCTGAGACCCTGGCACTGGGCTCTTGCCAGAAGATCACCCAGGGCCCTAGTCTGGGCACAGAGGCCTCCAGGACCTGGAGAAATTGGAGACCAATTTCTATCAAATGTGGAGACGTCCAGGGGGCTGAGATCTCAGGTATGGGGGACCCTGAGGCCAAGATCTTTTTTTTTTTTTTTTTTGAGATAAGGTCTCACTCTGTCACCCAGGCTGGAGTGTAGTGTAGCTTACTGCAGCCTCGATTTCCTGGGCTCAAACAATCCTCCCACCTCAGCCTCCCGAGTAGTGGGGGACCACAGGCACACACCACCATGCCTGGCTCATTTATTAATTTTTCTGTAGAAATGGGGTCTTACTATGTTGCCCAGGCTGGTCTCAAACTCCAGGGCTCAAGCAATCCTCCCACCTCAGCCTCTTAAAGTGCTGGGATTACAGGCCTGAGCCACCACACCTGGCCTGGGGCCCAGGTCTTGAACACAGAGAACCCTGGGGCTGGCGTCTCAGACATGAATGCTCTCAGCGCTGGCATCGCAGACACAAGGACCCCTGGGGCACAGATCTCAACTGGGGTCAAGTGCACCTTTTCTCTAAAGGGCTAGATGGTAAATGTTTAAGCTTGCACGCTATACCTTCTGGATCACAACTACTCACTCTGCCACTGTGGTGTGAAAGCAGCCGTAGCCTATGTAAGTGAAGAGGGTGAGGTTCTTATAAAACTTAAAATACAAGAACAGGGTGAACTCTCAAGCAAGGGCACCATGGAAACTGCACCTTAAACACAGACCCAGAGCCTTGGTCTTTGCCTTGGTCTTAGGTGCATGGACTCCAGGACCTCAGTCTCACACAGCAAATGGCAGGGCCTCAGTCTCAGAGGTAGGGGGACTCTAGGTACTGGGTCTTGGCTGTAGGGGCCTCTGCGGCCCGGGTCTCAGGTATGGGACCTTTGACAGCCGAGACTTAGACACAGTCCACCATGGGGCCTCAGTGTCAGACATGTGGGACTCCCAGGGGCTGGTCTTGAAAATAGCAGGCTGGGCATGGTGGCTCACGCCTGTAGTCCCAACACTCTGGGAGGCCAAGGTTGGCTGATCACTTGATGTCAGGAGCCCGAGACCAGCCTGGCCAACATGGTGAAACCCTGTCTCTACTAAAAATACAAAAATCAGCCAAGCATGCTGGCGGGCACCTGTAATCCCAGCTACTCAGGAGGCTGAGTCAGGAGAATCGCTTGAGCCCAGGAGGCAGAGGTTGCAGTGAGCCGAGATTGCACCATTGCTCTCCAGCCTGGGTGACAGACAAAGACTCCATCTCAAAAAACCAACAAAACAAAAGAAAATATAAAAGCAAACTATAGGAAGTAGGTCCTAGACATGAGGACTCTGGAATCTGGTCTTGCCTGCAGTAACCCTGAGATCCGTGGTACAGACCGGGGTAGATGTGGAGGGAGCAGCCATCCTTTACAATGGGCAGCCCCTCAAGGTCCTCCTCCCTCTTCTGTCCCCAGACCCGTGCCACGGCGTGACATGCCGGCCACAGGAGACGTGCAAGGAGCAGGGTGGCCAGGGCGTGTGCCTGCCCAACTATGAGGCCACGTGCTGGCTGTGGGGCGACCCACACTACCACTCCTTTGACGGCCGGAAGTTTGACTTCCAGGGCACCTGTAACTATGTGCTGGCAACAACTGGCTGCCCGGGGGTCAGCACCCAGGGCCTCACACCCTTCACTGTCACCACCAAGAACGAGAACCGGGGCAACCCTGCTGTGTCCTACGTGAGAGTCGTCACTGTGACTGCCCTCGGCACCAACATCTCCATCCACAAGGACGAGATCGGCAAAGTCCGGGTATGTGTGGCAGGATGGTCCCCTGAGGTCCCCGGGAGGGCAGGAGGGATCCTGACGACCACAGTTAGCAGCTCAAGGCTCTTTGTCTTCACCTGGGCCTGAAACAAACTGTCAACAAAAAGAATAATTGCAGCAAAAATATCACCCTGTTACTGGGAATTAGATGAGCCTAGCCCCTTGGAAAGGGCTTTAGCATAGGACCTCAGCATTTGCCTTTTTTATAGACCTGGGTTTGAATCCAGCCTCTCCTCCTTATGAGCTGTGTGATGCTGGGCAGTTCACTTGGTAGGCCTCATCTGTGAAGTGGGCATCGTATCAGGGCCTGCCCCACAGCAAGGTGGTGCATGTCACATGCTGAGCTCAGAGTCTAGTCCAGGTGAACAGTCGTTTGAGTGTCTGTGAGGGAACAAGTGAGAGGCCCAGAGACCAGGACATGGAGAAAAATACAGGGATATTGGGCTGGGCGCGGTGGCTCACGCCTGTAATCCCAGCACTCTGGTAGACCAAAGCCGATGGGTCATCTGAGGTCAGGAGTTCGAGACAAGCCTGGCCAACATGGTGAAATTCCGTCTCTACTAAAAATACAAAAATTAGCTGGGTGTGGTGATGCTCCTGAATTCTCAGCTACTCAGGATGCTGAGGCAGGAGAATTGCTTGAACCTGGGAGGCAGAGGTTACAAGAGCCGAGATTGCAACACTGCACACAAGCCTCGGTGACATAGTGAGACTCCGTCTGAAAAAAAAGAAGTAATCAAGAAAAAGAAATATAGGGAGATTGGGGGAGAGGAATGGGCTATCCTTTCTGCCCAAGGAAATGGAGATGTAGCTTAATGGCAGCTCACATGGAGAGACTGAGGGATGCAACAGAGTAGGCACTGAATAAATGATGGTGAATGAGTGGAAGAGACACACAGAGAATGAGGGAGGTAGGAAGGAAGGGAAGAGGAGGGAGAGACAGACAAGGAGACAGAAAGAGAGAGAGAGAGAGAGAGAGAGAAGACCAAGTGATATAGACTTAGGTGAAGACAGAGGGAGAGAGACACAGAGACACAGAGACAGAGAGACAGAGAGACAGAGACACAGAGACAGAGACACAGAGAGACAGAGAGACAGAGACACAGAGACAGGGGAGGGAGATAGAGATGAAGGGAGAAGATCTAGAAAAAGTAAAGTGAGGTTGCATTCCCCAAGACCTGGGCTAGAACAACTGTCCACAGTGTGTCAGATGACAATCCAACTATCGGGGGAAGGCCTTGGCCTCTCCCAGCCCCCGGTAGGATGAGAGAGAGGGAGGCAGAGGGCCAGAGCTGGGGCTGTAAAACCTCCAGTGACCCGTTTGCCTTCCCTCCTTCCCCCAGGTGAACGGTGTGCTGACAGCCTTGCCTGTCTCCGTGGCCGACGGGCGGATTTCAGTGACCCAGGGTGCATCGAAGGCACTGCTGGTGGCTGACTTTGGACTGCAAGTCAGCTATGACTGGAATTGGCGGGTAGACGTGACCCTGCCCAGCAGCTATCATGGCGCAGTGTGCGGGCTCTGCGGTAACATGGACCGCAACCCCAACAATGACCAGGTCTTCCCTAATGGCACACTGGCTCCCTCCATACCCATCTGGGGCGGCAGCTGGCGAGCCCCAGGCTGGGACCCACTGTGTTGGGACGAATGTCAGGGGTCCTGCCCAACGTGCCCTGAGGACCGGTTGGAGCAGTACGAGGGCCCTGGCTTCTGCGGACCCCTGGCCCCTGGCACAGGGGGCCCCTTCACCACCTGCCATGCTCATGTGCCACCTGAGAGCTTCTTCAAGGGCTGTGTTCTGGACGTCTGCATGGGTGGTGGGGCCCATGACATTCTTTGCAAGGCGCTGGCTTCCTACGTGGCCGCCTGCCAGGCTGCTGGGGTTGTCATCGAAGACTGGCGGGCACAGGTCGGCTGTGGTGAGTGCTGGGGGAGCAGAGGCGGGGTCGGGGGCGGGCTCCCGTCTCTTCGGGCTGCTTTGGTTTCACTCTGGTCCCTCTGGGTCTCTTTGTTTCCTTTTTTCTCTGT
Source organism: Pongo abelii (assembly GCF_028885655.2). NCBI lineage: Eukaryota > Metazoa > Chordata > Mammalia > Primates > Hominidae > Pongo > Pongo abelii. The sequence continues at coordinate 45,668,225 of NC_072005.2, read as the reverse complement.
TTGTCTCTCTGTCTCTTGGGGCTCGTCTCTGGGCCTCGCTTTGCTTGTCTCTATCTGTCTGTTTCTCATTCTCTATCTCCCTCAGTTTCTGCTTGGGTCTCCTGGTGTCTCACCTTCTCCCATTTCTTTCTCTGTGTCCTCTCTCTGTGTCTTGTTCTCTGTCTCCCCCTTTCTCTGTCTGCTCCCTGGTGTCTCTCTCTGTCTCCTCCCACCCTGTCCTGGGACCCCACCCCTGACACCCTTCTCTCTGTTTCTCTCCTTCCTGCTCCTTCATCTGCCCACAGAGATCACCTGCCCAGAAAACAGCCACTATGAGGTCTGTGGCCCACCCTGCCCGGCCAGCTGTCCGTCCCCTGCACCCCTTACGACCCCAGCCGTATGCGAGGGCCCCTGTGTGGAGGGCTGCCAGTGCGACGCGGGTTTCGTGCTAAGTGCTGACCGCTGTGTTCCCCTCAACAACGGCTGCGGCTGCTGGGCCAACGGCACCTACCACGAGGCGGGCAGTGAGTTTTGGGCTGATGGTACCTGCTCCCAGAGGTGCCGCTGCGGGCCTGGGGGTGGCTCGCTGGTCTGCACACCTGCCAGCTGTGGGCTGGGTGAAGTGTGTGGCCTCCTGCCATCCGGCCAGCACGGCTGCCAGCCCGTCAGCACAGCCGAGTGCCAGGCATGGGGTGACCCCCATTACGTCACTCTGGATGGGCACCGATTCGATTTCCAAGGCACCTGCGAGTACCTGCTGAGTGCACCCTGCCACGGACAACCCCTGGGGGCTGAGAACTTCACTGTCACTGTAGCCAATGAGCACCGGGGCAGCCAGGCTGTCAGCTACACCCGCAGTGTCACCCTGCAAATCTACAACCACAGCCTGACACTGAGTGCCCGCTGGCCCCGGCAGCTACAGGTGAGGAGGGCTGTGGGCCAGACAGGAGCAGGTGCCAGCTCTGGGGTTGCCTGAGATGGTAAGGGCTTCACCATTCCCCTGGGCACCTTTCACAGCTTAGCTGGGGCATGATGGAAGGGTCAGAGTATAGGTCTAGGAGCCTGATGGCTTGGCACAGTGGCTTCTTCCTCTCTGAGCCTAGTGTATTCCTCTGTCAACTGGTCTAAGAAAAGTACCTGTTTTAGAGAAGGATGAGGAGTCAGTGACATGAGCCTATAGAGGCTCTTTGTTTTTCTTTTCTTTTTTTCTTTCTTGCTTTTCTTTCTTTCTTTTTTTTCTTAGCCTGACTCTGTTGCCCAGGCTGGAGTGCAGTGACAGGATTAGGGCTCACTGCAGCCTGGAACTCCTGGGCTCAATCCATCCTCCCGCCTTGGCCTCTGCCTCCCGAGTGTCTGGGACTAAAGGCGCACGCCACCACGCTGGCTAATTTTTCATTTTTTTTGTTGAGATGGGGGTCTCACCATGTTGCCCAGGCTGGTCTGAACTTCTGGCCTCAAGCGATCCTCTCATCTCAGCCTCCCAAAGTGCTGGGATTGCAGGCTGTGCCACCAGGCCTGGACTATAGATGCTCATTAGTATTTTCAGAGGGGAGGTGACATGCTCTGGGTCCCACAGCTAGTAGTTGGTGGGGCCAGGATTCAAACCCGTGTTTTCTCCACTCACCGTCCCCCCTCTACCTCCTGCCCGCAGGTGGACGGCGTGTTCGTCGCTCTGCCCTTCCAGCTGGACGCGCTCCTGCACGCACACCTGAGCGGCGCCGACGTGGTGGTGACCACAACCTCAGGGCTCTCGCTGGCTTTCGATGGGGACAGCTTCGTGCGCCTGCGCGTGCCGGCGGCATATGCGGGCTCCCTCTGTGGCTTATGCGGGAACTACAACCAGGACCCCGCAGACGACCTGAAGCCTGTGGGCGGGAAGCCCGCCGGATGGCAGGTGGGCGGCGCCCAGGGCTGCGGAGAATGTGTGTCCAAGCCATGCCCGTCGCCGTGCACCCCAGAGCAGCAGGAGTCCTTCGGCGGCCCGGATGCCTGCGGCGTGATCTCCGCCACCGACGGCCCGCTGGCGCCCTGCCACGGCCTTGTGCCGCCCGCGCAGTACTTCCAGGGCTGCTTGCTGGACGCCTGCCAAGTTCAGGGCCATCCTGGAGGCCTCTGTCCTGCAGTGGCCGCCTACGTGGCAGCCTGTCAGGCCGCTGGGGCCCAACTCCGCGAGTGGAGGCGGCCGGACTTCTGTCGTGAGTACTGCTCCATGCATGGTCCACATGGTCGGGTCTCTCCCTTTCCTTCCCAGGACTGTAGGACAGCAGCCCCTTCCTCCTCCATGGGGCTGCGGGGCCACCTTCCTTCCTTCCTCTGAGCTCGGTATCTCCTGTCAGGAAACACCTTGGCACTCACACACTGAAATGCCCCAAGTCAGGTACTGCAGTGAGAAAGAGTCAGTTAGAAACACCTAGTCAGAGTGTGGGCGCCGTGGTTCACGACTGTAATCGCAGCACTTCGGGAGGCCGAGGCGGGCGGATCACCTGAGGTCAGGAGGTCGAGACTAGCCCAGCCAACATGGTGAAACCCCACCTCTACTAAAACTACAAAAATTATCCCGGTGTGGTGGTGGGTGCCTGTAATCTCATCTAATCGGGAGGCTGAGGTAGGAGAATCACTGGAACCCAGGAGGCAGAGGTTGCAGTGAGCCGAGATGGTGCCACTGCCCTTCAGCCTGGGCGACAGAGACTCCATCTCAAAAACAAAAAACAAACAAACAAACAAACAAAAAAAGAAAAACAAAGAAAGAAAGAAAAAGGAAAAACAGAAAGAAAAGAAACACCTAGTCAGAAACCCTGGGTCCAGGACACTCTTGGGGACTGGTGATCCATGCTCTCAGATATCCAAGGCATGTAGATTGGGATGGGTGACCCTGCCTCTGTCACATAGCAAGGTACCCCTGGTTAGGAAGACCTAGTGAGTTTCAGCTGGTCAGAGGGCCCAGGTCTGTTGCACACACTGAAATACACCTAGTCACATAGAATTAGTCGCATACCTTCAGTGGTATCTGCTTAGATTTTATACTAACTGGTCAGTTACACTCAGAAAGAATCAGGATCCTGACATAGCCCTGGGCAGATCCACACAGATGCATAGTTAGATAGTCCTAGGTGGTTCCCTTCAGGCAGGTCTCCTGGTCACAGGTATCCTGCCAACTTCACCCAGGCACACCCTTAGACAGACCATGTCAGAAGGACTCTGGGAGTTGCTCCAGATCAGACACCCACAGCTGGGTGCCCTCAGGCAGAGTCATACCCTGAGATACATGTGGCCCCATACCCCAGTCACATTCACATCCTGAGATACCCATAGTCCGTTCTGATCTTGCATACCCCGAATAGATATAAGTGATCCATTTCACCCAGGTAAGCCTGGCTTACATGGTGAGACCCAATCTCTACAAAAAATAAAAATAAATCAGCCGGACGTGGTGGCTCACTCCCATAGTCCCAGCTAATCAGGAGGGTGAGGCTGGAGGATCACTTGAGGTGGAGGTGGAGGCTGCAGCGAGCTGTGATTGTGCCTCTGCACTCCAGTCTGGGTGAGACAGATTGAGAGCCTGTCTCAAAAAAGAAAAACATCAGCCAAGCAAAATCATTTGATCTTTAGAAATATTTGGTCAGAGAGACCTGGGCATGTCCCCTCCCATTCCAGGTCCCACACTGAGTCCCCCAGTTAGATGTCCTGGATCACATGTGCATACACAGAGACACCCAAATTGGCCTGAACAGTTTTCCCACTCAGGGCCTCCCAAGACCGCGACTCAAACACCTACCTGGCTTACGCCCACCTTGTCCCCACAGCCTTGCAGTGCCCTGCCCACAGCCACTACAAGCTCTGCAGTGACTCCTGCCCCGTGAGCTGCCCGAGCCTCTCGGCACCTCAGGGCTGTGAGTCGGCCTGCCGTGAAGGCTGCGTCTGCGATGCTGGCTTTGTGCTCAGTGGTGACACCTGTGTACCTGTGGGCCAGTGTGGCTGCCTCCACGATGACCGCTACTACCTGCTGGACCAGACCTTCTACCCTGGCCCTGGGTGTGATTCCCTTTGCCACTGCCGGGAGGGCGGCGAGGTGTCCTGTGAGCCCTCCAGCTGCGGCCCGCACGAGGCCTGCCGGCCATCCGGTGGCAGCTTGGGCTGCGTGGCCGTGGGCTCTACCACCTGCCAGGCGTCGGGAGACCCCCACTACACCACCTTCGATGGCCGCCGCTTCGACTTCATGGGCACCTGCGTGTATGTGCTGGCTCAGACCTGCGGCACCCGGCCTGGCCTGCATCGGTTTGCTGTCCTGCAGGAGAACGTGGCCTGGGGTAATGGGCGAGTCAGTGTGACCAGGGTGATCACTGTCCAGGTGGCAAACTTCACCCTGCGGCTGGAGCAGAGACAGTGGAAGGTCACGGTGAGAGCAGATGGGGAGCAGGGGGCGAGGGGCCTGTGGGTGGGTGGGGCACAGGCAGCGCTCAGCCCAGGAGTTGGGGGCACAGAGATGAGAGTGCATGTGCGAGGCCTGGGTTCCCTGAAGACAGAAGATACCAGTCAGAACCCAGAGTGGGAAGCCAATGAGGGAGGTGTCATCAGGGACTTGGGAGCTGCTCCCCCGTCTCTGTCCCTCAGTCTCCACTCTTTCATCACCTCCGTGCATTGACTTTTCTCTCCAGATCTCTCCCACCCTTTCCTCCCTCCCACTCCATCCTCTCCCCACCTCAATCCTGGATTCTGCCCTACTCACCTCCCTAGTCCGCCACTCATTGGCAGGATGTGGTGCCATCAGAGGTTGGGAAAGTGCAAGGCTGGAGAAGCTTCATGGACAGAGGACAATCTGTGGGTGACACTATCACCCCCTTAACTACAACAACAGCAGCTATAGTTCCTATACAGCTGACTGCAGACCTTTTGGCTGCCAGGCACTTCATGTCCATGGTGTCTGTATCCTTGCAACAGGAGCTGCAGGCACCATGATTTGCTTTATTTTTCAGAGTGGGATGGCCCATCACTGGCCCATAGTCCCCCCAGCAAAGGTGGAGCTTGAACCCCGTGCTGCTCTGCAGTGCTTTTCTTACCGAGAAGATTTGGTCTCATGTGGAGACTGGCATCTGAGTTACAGTGGACGGGTTTCCCCTGATACCCCACTGAAACACAGACACGCAGCTGTTTTTCTAGTAGCAGTATTGGCGAAGGTGCTGATCAATTACTGACTTAATCTGGTGAACTGGACAGGCATGACTTTTTTTTTTTTTTTTTGAGACAGAGTCTCGCTTTGTCACCCAGGCTAGAGTGCAGTGGCGTGATCTCGGCTCACTGCAACCTCTGCCTCCCAGGTTCAAGTGATTCTCCTGCCTCAGCCTCCAGAGTACCTGGGATTACAAGTGCGCAACACTACGCCCAGCAAATTTTTGTATTTTTAGTGGAGACGGGGTTTCGCCATGTTGGCCAGGCTGGTCTCAAACTCCTGACCTCAGTGATCTGCCGGCCTCAGCCTCCCAAAGTGCCGCGATTAGAGGCATGAGCCACTGTGCCTGGCCGACATGCAGGACTTAATTGAATATATTCCCTAATGTTTCCCAAGCTCCTAGAATAGCCCCTGACATACAGCGCCTAAATACATAGGAGTTGTTGGTGTTCTTGTATTTGCTTCTTACTGAAGGGGGCCAGCCCCTCCACACCTGCGGGTGTTTCTCGTCAGGTGGGATGAGAAACTGAGAAAAGAAATAAGACACAGAGACAAAGTAGAGAGAAAGAACAGTGGGCCCAGGGGACCTGCGCTCAGCATATGGAGGACCCCTGCGGGCACTGGTCTCTGAGTTCCCTCAGTATTTATTGATCACTATCTCTACTATCTTGGAGAGGGGGATGTGGCAGGACAGTAGGGTAATAGTGGGGAGAGAGTCAGCAGGAAAACATGTGAGCAAAGGTCTCTGTGTCATAAATAAGTTTAAGGAAAGGTGCTGTGCTTTGATGTGCATGTACACAAACATCTTCCGTGCATTAAAGAGCAGTATAGCCACTAGCATGTCTCACCTCCAGCCCTAAGGCGGTTTTCTCCATCTCAGTAAATAGAACATACAATTGGCTTTTACACTGAGACATTCCAATACCTGGCTTTCCTGGGAAGAGGTCCCTGTGGCCTTCCTTCCACAGTGTATTGTGTCCCTGGGTACTCCAGATTAGAGAATGGTGATGACTTTTATCAAACATACTGCCTTCAAGCACTATTTAACCAAAGCACATCCTGCACAGCCCTAAATCCATTAAACTTTAAGTCAACACAGCACATGTCTCTGCAAGCACAGGGTTGGGGCTAGGGTTACAGATTAACAGCATCTCAAGGCAGAAGAATTTCTCTTAGTACAGAACAAAATGGGGTTTCTTTTTTTCTTTTTTTTGAGACGGAGTCTCACTCTGACACCCAGGCTGGAGTGCAGTGGCACGATCTTGGCTCGCTGCAAGCTCCGCCTCCTGGATTCACGCCATTCTCCTGCCTCAGCCTCCCGAGTAGCTGGGACTACAGGGGCCCACCACCATGCCCGGCTAAATTTTTTTTGTATTTTTAGTAGAGACGGGGTTTCACTGTGTTAGCCAGGATGGTCGCGATCTCCTGACCTCTTGATCTGCCTGCCTCAGCCTCTCAAAGTGCTGGGATTACAGGCGTGAGCCACCCCGCCCAGCCCCAAAATGGGGTTTCTTATGTCTACTTCTTTCTACGTAGACACAGTAACAGTCTGATCTCTCTTTCTTTTCCCCACACTTACTGAATCCCCCAGCTTCTCTACAAATGTGGGAGCTCTTATTATCTCCCAGTTTACAGCTGAGGAAACTGAGGCAAGGCTAAGTCAGTTGCCCTTACCCACCTCCCAGCCCTGCTTGGGAAGTGTGGCAGTTGACCATCTTTTTAGGAGACTCAGCCAGGAGCATGTCTTTCTCCTGCCTTCTCCTCTGATTCTTCACATTTCCAGAAGAATCCAGTGTGCACTATCTGTGATAAGGAAGGGTGAGCAAGCGTGTTAATCAGGGGTTGATTTATTTAGTTTTTTAGAGACAGGGTCTTGCTCTATCACTGAGGCTGGAGTGCAGCGGTGTGATCCTAGCTCCCTGCAGCCTCGAACTCCTGGGCTCAAGCAATCCTACCACTTCAGCCTCCTGAGTGGCTGGGACTACAGGCATGCACCACCATGCCCAGTTAATTTGTTTTCTTTTTTATTTTGTAGAGACAGGATCTCAATATGTTGCCCAGGCTGAACTTGAACTCCTGGGCTCAAGTGATCTTCCCGCCTTCGCCTCTCAAAGTGCTGGGATTATAGACATGAGCCACTGTGCCCAGCCCAGGGGTGGATTTACAAGGCTTTGTTGGTGCCTATTAACCTTAAACTGAAACCACTGGTCCTCAGCTCATAGGTTTGAGTTCATTTCCCCAAGAATTTAGCCTAACTTTCCACTCGCTGATGCTTTAAAGCAAAAACCTATGGTGTCTGTTTACTCTTCAAAAGAAAAACCTCCACTCATAGCTGCTAATAACAGCAAATGCTCCTGAAGCCTGCATGCCATGCCAGCCACGTTTCTCAGCACTTCACAAATATTAATGTATCTGATCCTGACAACAGTTCCGTGGGGCAAACACCTTATTCCCGCCTCATAGATGAGGAAACAGAAACAGGGAGAGGTGACTCACTTGCCCAAGGTCACAAAGAGGGTAAAGGGGGAAATTGAACTTGGGCAAGTGGCTCTGGGGGCGATCATTGCTTATTAATGACTGCAGCAAGTGGTACATAAAGGATAGCTGGAGGCTTGTTACTTCATCGAGACCTGTATTCGTTTCCCCTGGCTGCCATAACAAATTACCACGAGCTTGGTGGCTTAAAACAATAGAAATGTACGTTCCACAGTCCTGGGTGCCAGAAGTTCAACATCAAGGTGTCGGCAGGGCTGCACCCCTTCAAAAGACACTGGTTTGGGGATCTTCCTTTCCCTTTCCAGCTCTGCAGACTCCAGGTTCTCTGGGCTTGTGACAACACCATTCTAATCCCTGCCTTCATCTTCATCTGGCCTTTCCTGTGTGTCTCTGTGTCTTTTTGTTTCTGGCTCTTATAAGGACACTAGTCATTGGATTTAGGGCCCAGTTTAATCCAGGATAATCTCATGTTGAGATTATTACCCTGATTACATCTACAAAGAACTTTATTCCAAGTAAGCTCACGTTACGGGATTCTGGGTGAATATGTCTTTTATGGACCACCATTCAATCGACTATCAGGCCCTGTTATTCTACCAACTTTAGACATACAAAAAGTGAAGCCCCAAGAGGTGAGGTCACACAGATCTTCAGCATCAGGCATGGGCTTGAACTAGGGTCCCACCCCCACTCAAAGTATACTTTCTGAAGCGTGGCCTGCCTCTCTCGCCTCCCAGGTGAACGGTGTGGACATGAAGCTGCCCGTGGTGCTGGCCAACGGCCAGATCCGTGCCTCCCAGCATGGTTCAGATGTTGTGATTGAGACCGACTTCGGCCTGCGTGTGGCCTACGACCTTGTGTACTATGTGCGGGTCACCGTCCCCGGAAACTACTACCAGCAGATGTGTGGCCTGTGTGGGAACTACAACGGCGACCCCAAGGATGACTTCCAGAAGCCCAATGGCTCTCAGGCAGGCAACGCCAATGAGTTCGGCAACTCCTGGGAGGAGGTGGTGCCCGACTCTCCCTGCCGGCCGCCGACCCCCTGTCCGCCGGGGAGCGAGGGCTGCGACCCCAGTGGCGAGTGTCCTCCCGATCTGGAGAAGAAGTATCAGAAGGAGGAGTTCTGTGGGCTCCTCTCCAGCCCCACAGGGCCACTGGCCTCCTGCCACAAGCTGGTGGATCCCCAGGGTCCCTTGCAAGATTGTGTCTTTGATCTCTGCCTGGGTGGTGGGAACCTGAGCATTCTCTGCAGCAACATCCATGCCTATGTGAGTGCTTGCCAGGCGGCTGGAGGCCACGTGAAGCCCTGGAGGACTGAAACTTTCTGTCGTGAGTGAGGGAGAGCCGGCGGGGCAGGGAGGGGAGAGCTTGAGGCACAGAAGGTGTAGACCCTGGGCCTTGCAGCCCCTCCCTCCCCAGGGCTCTGATCGTCAACCCCTCCTTGCAGCCATGGAGTGCCCTCTGAACAGTCACTACGAGCTCTGCGCGGACACTTGCTCCCTGGGCTGCTCGGCTCTCAGTGCCCCTCTGCAGTGCCCAGATGGGTGTGCTGAGGGCTGCCAGTGTGACTCCGGCTTCCTCTACAACGGCCAAGCCTGTGTGCCCATCCAGCAATGCGGCTGCTACCACAATGGTGTCTACTATGAGGTAGGAACCTAGTCATCTGGGGCAGAATATGGGGCCTCACCCCTCCCACTGCTCATCAGCCCCACGGCCTACTTGGCCTCTTATTTATTTCTTTTAGAGTCAGGCTCTCACTCTGTCACCCAGGCTGGAGGGCAGTGGTACGATCATAGTTCACTGCAGCCCCGAATTCCTTGGCTCAAGCAATCCTTCACCTCACCTCCCAAGTACCTGGGACTATAGGCGTGCACCACCAAGCTCAGCGAATTTTTAATTTTCCTGTGGAGACACAGAGATGCGGGCGTCTCACTATGTTGCTCAGGCTGGTTGTGAACTCCAGGCCTCAAGCCGTCCTCCCACCTTGGCCACCCAAAGTCCTGGGATTCATGGCGTGAGCCACCATGCCCGACCCACTGAGCCTCTTTTTTTTTTTTTTTTTTTTTAAGACATAGTCTTGCTCTGTTGCCCAGGCTGGAGTGCAACCTCCGCTGCCTGGGTTCAAGCTCACTGCAACCTCAGCATCCCAGGTTGAAGCAATTCTCTTGTCTCAGCCTCCCGAGTAGCTAGGAGTACAGGCACGTGCCACCACGCCCAGCTGATTTTTTGTATTTTGGTAGAGGTGGAGTTTTGCCATATTGGCCAGGCTGCTCTCGAACTCTTGACTTCAAGTGATCCTCCTGCCTTGGCCTCCCAAAGTGCGAGCATTACAGGCATGAGCCACCACAGCTAGTCCACTCAGTCTCTTCAATGTCTCTTGTACCCACTCCTTTCCCCGTCCCCGTGGCCCTCCCTTGGTCCAGCTGGTCCTCTCCCACCTGGGTCCCTCCCAGCTCCTACCTCTGCTCCCTCTGGTCCACCCTCCACGTGGCAGTGGTAAAGATCTTTCTAAATATGACCATGGGCTCTGAAGCTTTAAACCCTCCCCTGACTCCCCGGGTCAAGTTGTGGCTTTGACTTCCGGGTCTGGACGAAGGGAGCCTTTCTGACCACAAAGACAAGATTTTCATGGGTTATACCAGCTGCTAACACCCTCTCTTTCCCTCTCCCACTCTGTCCCTGTTGGTCCTTTTTCTTTGACTGGAGCATGTATTTGTCTAATGTCCGTCTCCCTTGCAGGACTGTGAGCTCTCCTAGGGGTGGAACCTTCTCTCTGTTGTTCTCCTCACATAAATAATATTAATAATAACAGAAAATGTGTAGATAGTGCTTACTATGTATCTGATACCATTTTAAGTGCTATGTGTGCATATTTTTATATATGCATTACATATCTAAAAACTTTTTATTCTGAAAACGTTCAAACATGCAAAAATTAAGAGAATAGTGCAATGACTGTCCATGTACTTACCCATCACGTGATTAGCTTCAAAAATAAGCCACATTCTCCGGATCTTGTTTGATGTTTACCCCACGTATCTCTCCTATCTCAATGTTTTAAAGGAAACCGTTTTCTATTTTTTTTTGTTTTTTTTTTTTCTTGAGATGGAGTCTTGCTCTGTCACTCAGGCTGGAGTGCAGTGGTGCCGTTTCGGCTCACTGCAAGCTCCGCCTCCCGAGTTCACACCATTCTCCTGCCTCAGCCTCCCGAGTAGCTGGGACTATAGGCACCCGCCACCACGCCCGACTAATTTTTTGTATTTTTAGTAGAGACGGGGTTTCACCGTGTTAGCCAGGATGGTCTCAATCTTCCGACCTCATGATCCACCTGCCTCGGCTTCCCAAAGTGCTGGGATTACAAGCATGAGCCACCGCGCCCAGCCTACCCTTTTCATTTTATCTGAATTTTACATGTGTTATTAACTCAGTTATACTTCCATAGGCAGGCGCTACTATCATCTGCAATTTGCAGATCATGAAACTGAGCCATAAAGAGGTGAAGTAACTTGCCCAGAGTCACACAGTTTGGAAACAGCAGAAACGGGCTTCAAGCCCAGGCAATCTGCTCTTAGTTACTATGTCACACCATTTCTCCTACAGCAGACATTGAGCGGATATTTTGGAATGAATGAGTAAATGAAGAAAAGTGAATGAACAAATGAATAACGACCCCAAAGCCTCAGCTTCACAGACAACGGGCCATCCTGCTAAGAGATGTCCATTGTCTGTGATGTCTGCCAAACCCCTCTGTGCCCAGAACGCCAGAGATGTGAGAGTCGGCTCCCACCCGTGGTGTCCCTGATGGCCATGCCCTCTCTCCCCACAGCCGGAGCAGACAGTCCTCATTGACAACTGTCGGCAGCAGTGCACGTGCCATGCGGGTAAAGGCGTGGTGTGCCAGGAACACAGCTGCAAGCCGGGGCAGGTGTGCCAGCCCTCCGGAGGCATCCTGAGCTGCGTCACCAGAGGTGCTGGGCTGGGCTGGGACTGGGGCTGATGGGACTAGGGATGGAGGACGGCGACTCTGGGGCTGAGGGTAGTGTAACTGGGGTGTCCATGGCGGGAGGTGTACAGGACTAATGATTGAGGTCTCAGACCTGGGGAACCCTAGACCAGGTTTCACAGGGCCAGGGCCACCTACTTTGGGAGGTAGGGACCCTTAGGGAAAATCCAGGCTGTGGGGACCCTCAGAGGTAGTTTTCTCAGGGTGGATGTCAGAGACCCTCGGTATAAGGCAGGGACAGGCGCGCCTTTGCTCTAATGTGCTACATGGTAAATGTTTAAGCTCGCAGGCTGTACGTTCTTGTTCCAGCTACTCACTCTGCCATTGTGGCATGAAAGCAGCCATAGACTATGTAAGTGAAGAGGTCAGGCTCCTATAAGACTTTAGAATACAAGAGCAGCAGCCTAGAGGGCCATCGTGAGCAGAACACTGATGTGTGGGATTAGGCTTGGGGTTCAGACACTAGCAGCACAGGGCAGGGGAAAGACTGGTATCCCAGGAGCAGGGACAGAGAGCAGAGTTCTGAGTCTGAGGCACAGAGACCCCACCAAGGCAGGACATTGGATATGGGGACCCCTCTTAACTGGAAGATCAGGATTTCTAGGGGTATAGTCTCCAATGTGGGAACCCCTCAGACTAAATCTGGGACACAGCCACCTCCAGGGCTTATTTCTTAGGGTGAAGAGCAGAGAACCCTCCTCCCCCCAAGGATAAGAGAATAGGAGCTCCAGCACCAAGGGGTGGGGGCTAAGACTCTCAGGGCTGATGAGCAGGATAATGGGGACTCCCAGGAATGGGGGGTATATCACTCAACATCTAGTTGAGAGACAAAAAGTGTACGGCCATTTGAATGAGGAAAGTTTAATTAAAGAATCATTTACTTATTAATAAGAGATTAACTATTAAAGGGTAAAGAGGGCCTGGTGCGGTGGCTCACACACCCAGCACTTTGGGAGGATCGCTTGAGGCCAGGAGTTTGAGACCAGCCTGGGCAACATAACGAGACCCCGGTCTCCCCAAAAAATTTAAAATTAGCCAGGCGTGGTGACGCACGCCTGTGGTCCCAGCTATTTAGGAGGCTGAGGTAGGAGGATCACTTGACCCCAGGATTTCGAGGCTGCAGTGAGCTATGATTGCACCACTGCCCTCCAGCCTGGGCAAGACAGCAAGACCTTGTCTCTTTACAAACAAACAAACAAATAAATAAACAGAAATAAGAAACGGTAAAGAGAACACTAAATAGGAATACCACCAAAGCACACAAAGGAAGTAGCCCCCACTCTAGGGCTCAGGTAGAGGCCTCATGGAAGGGAGACATTGGCCCCTCCTCTTCAAGGAGGGGAGAATCAGCCCCAAGGCTGAGTCCAGTCTCACTGCAGCTGTAGCCCACTGGGTGGCACAGAGGTTTCTGCAGGCTGGACTTGGCAAGAAGGGAACCCCTCACTGGGAAGCCAGCTGGGGCCAGTGGAACTCGCTGAGTGTGGCCCCACACCCTGGCCAGAGCTGGAAGGGCCAAACTGGCTGGAAGCCAGACCAGGAGCCCCTCCCTCCTGCAGTGACTCTCCAGCGCCCTCTGTTGACAAAGCTTAACTCCGTGGGTGTATTTGAAGCTGAGAGGAGGTACATAGATCATGGACACAGGAGGAAGGAGACATTTGAAGACTGGCCCCTCCCACACAGGGGTTCCACAAGCTGGGGTCACAGATGTAGTAACAGTAGCAACAGGGTCTCGGACACAGAAGCCCTCCAGGACAGGGCCTCAGCAGTGAGACACCCTCAAGGCTACCGTCTTGAATACAGCAACCCTCAGGGATGGGGTCTTGCACTGAGGAAGACCCAGGCCATGAGACTTAGCTAGTTAGGGTCTCAAACGTTTCAAATCCTGCTGAGACCCTGGCACTGGGCTCTTGCCAGAAGATCACCCAGGGCCCTAGTCTTGGGCACAGAGGCCTCCAGGACCTGGAGAAATTGGAGACCAATTTCTATCAAATGTGGAGACGTCCAGGGGGCTGAGATCTCAGGTATGGGGGACCCTGAGGCCAAGATTTTTTTTTTTTTTTTTTTTTTTGAGATAAGGTCTCACTCTGTCGCCCAGGCTGGAGTGTAGTGTAGCTTACTGCAGCCTCGATTTCCTGGGCTCAAACAATCCTCCCACCTCAGCCTCCCGAGTAGTGGGGGACCACAGGCACACACCACCATGCCTGGCTCATTTATTAATTTTTCTGTAGAAATGGGGTCTTACTGTGTTGCCCAGGCTGGTCTCAAACTCCAGGGCTCAAGCGATCCTCCCATCTCAGCCTCTTAAAGTGCTGGGATTACAGGCCTGAGCCACCACACCTGGCCTGGGGCCCAGGTCTTGAACACAGAGAACCCTGGGGCTGGCGTCTCAGACATGAATGCTCTCAGCGCTGGCATCGCAGACACAAGGACCCCTGGGGCACAGATCTCAACTGGGGTCAAGTGCACCTTTTCTCTAAAGGGCTAGATGGTAAATGTTTAAGCTTGCACGCTATACCTTCTAGATCACAACTACTCACTCTGCCACTGTGGTGTGAAAGCAGCCGTAGCCTATGTAAGTGAAGAGGGTGAGGTTCTTATAAAACTTAAAATACAAGAACAGGGTGAACTCTCAAGCAAGGGCACCATGGAAACTGCACCTTAAACACAGACCCAGAGCCTTGGTCTTTGCCTTGGTCTTAGGTGCATGGACTCCAGGACCTCAGTCTCACACAGCAAATGGCAGGGCCTCAGTCTCAGAGGTAGGGGGACTCTAGGTACTGGGTCTTGGCTGTAGGGGCCTCTGGGGCCCGGGTCTCAGGTATGGGACCTTTGACAGCCGAGACTTAGACACAGTCCACCATGGGGCCTCAGTGTCAGACGTGTGGGACTCCCAGGGGCTGGTCTTGAAAATAGCAGGCTGGGCATGGTGGCTCACGCCTGTAGTCCCAACACTCTGGGAGGCCAAGGTTGGCTGATCACTTGATGTCAGGAGCCTGAGACCAGCCTGGCCAACATGGTGAAACCCTGTCTCTACTAAAAATACAAAAATCAGGCAAGCATGCTGGCGGGCACCTGTAATCCCAGCTACTCAGGAGGCTGAGTCAGGAGAATCGCTTGAGCCCAGGAGGCAGAGGTTGCAGTGAGCTGAGATTGCACCATTGCTCTCCAGCCTGGGTGACAGACAAAGACTCCATCTCAAAAAACCAACAAAACAAAAGAAAATATAAAAGCAAACTATAGGAAGTAGGTCCTAGACATGAGGACTCTGGAATCTGGTCTTGCCTGCAGTAACCCTGAGATCCCTGGTACAGACTGGGGTAGATGTGGAGGGAGTGGCCATCCTTTACAATGGGCAGCCCCTCAAGGTCCTCCTCCCTCTTCTGTCCCCAGACCCGTGCCACGGCGTGACATGCCGGCCACAGGAGACGTGCAAGGAGCAGGGTGGCCAGGGCGTGTGCCTGCCCAACTATGAGGCCACGTGCTGGCTATGGGGCGACCCACACTACCACTCCTTTGACGGCCGGAAGTTTGACTTCCAGGGCACCTGTAACTATGTGCTGGCAACAACTGGCTGCCCGGGGGTCAGCACCCAGGGCCTCACACCCTTCACTGTCACCACCAAGAACGAGAACCGGGGCAACCCTGCTGTGTCCTACGTGAGAGTCGTCACTGTGACTGCCCTCGGCACCAACATCTCCATCCACAAGGACGAGATCGGCAAAGTCCGGGTATGTGTGGCAGGATGGTCCCCTGAGGTCCCCGGGAGGGCAGGAGGGATCCTGACGACCACAGTTAGCAGCTCAAGGCTCTTTGTCTTCACCTGGGCCTGAAACAAACTGTCAACAAAAAGAATAATTGCAGCAAAAATATCACCCTGTTACTGGGAATTAAAGGAGCCTAGCCCCTTGCTAAGGGCTTTAACGTAGGACCTCAGCATTTGCCTTTTTTATAGACCTGGGTTTGAATCCAGCCTCTCCTCCTTATGAGCTGTGTGATGCTGGGCAGTTCACTTGGTAGGCCTCATCTGTGAAGTGGGCATCGTATCAGGGCCTGCCCCACAGCAAGGTGGTGCATGTCACATGCTGAGCTCAGAGTCTAGTCCAGGTGAACAGTCGTTTGAGTGTCTGTGAGGGAACAAGTGAGAGGCCCAGAGACCAGGACATGGAGAAAAATACAGGGAGATCGGGCCAGGTGCGGTGGCTCATGCCTGTAATCCCAGCACTCTGGGAGGCCGAGGTGGGTGGATCACGTGAGGTCAGTAGTTCAAGACCAGCCTGGCCAATATGGTGAAACCCCCATCTCTACTAAAAATACAAAAATTAGCTGGGTGTGGTAGCGCTACTGTAATCCCAGCTAGTCTGGAGGCTGAGGCAGGAGAATCACTTGAATCCGGAGGCAGAGGTTGCAAGAGCCAGGATTTCCACATTGTACTCCAGCCTGAGTGACAGAGTGAGCATCTGTCTCAAAAAAAAAAAAAAAAAAAGGAAGGAAAAGAAAGAAAGGAAAGGAAGAAAGAAAGGAAAGGAAGAAAGAGAGAAAGGAAGGAAGGAAGGAAGGGAGATATGTAGGGAGGTCAGAGGAGACAGATGGGCTATCCTTTCTGCCCGGGGAAATGGAGATAGAGCTTGATGGTAGCTCACAGAGAGAAAATGAGGGATGGAACAGAGTGGACACTGGATAAATGATGGTGAGTGAGTGGAACAGACACACAGAGAATGAGGGTGGGAGGGAGGAAGGGAAGAGGAGGGAGAGACAGACAAGGAGACAGAAAGAGAGAGAGAGAGAGAGAGAGAAGACCAAGTGATATAGCCTTAGGTGAAGACAGGGGGAGAGAGACACAGAGACAGAGAGACAGAGAGACAGAGACACAGAGACAGGGGAGGGAGATAGAGATGAAGGGAGAAGATCTAGAAAAAGTAAAGTGAGGTTGCATTCCCCAAGACCTGGGCTAGAACAACTGTCCACAGTGTGTCAGATGACAATCCAACTATCGGGCGAAGGCCTTCGCCTCTCCCAGCCCCCAGTGGGATGAGAGAAGGGGAGGCAGAGGGCCAGAGCTGGGTCTGTAAAACCTCCAGTGACCCGTTTGCCTTCCCTCCTTCCCCCAGGTGAACGGTGTGCTGACAGCCTTGCCTGTCTCCGTGGCCGACGGGCGGATTTCAGTGACCCAGGGTGCATCGAAGGCACTGCTGGTGGCTGACTTTGGACTGCAAGTCAGCTATGACTGGAATTGGCGGGTAGACGTGACCCTGCCCAGCAGCTATCATGGCGCAGTGTGCGGGCTCTGCGGTAACATGGACCGCAACCCCAACAATGACCAGGTCTTCCCTAATGGCACACTGGCTCCCTCCATACCCATCTGGGGCGGCAGCTGGCGAGCCCCAGGCTGGGACCCACTGTGTTGGGACGAATGTCAGGGGTCCTGCCCAACGTGCCCTGAGGACCGGTTGGAGCAGTACGAGGGCCCTGGCTTCTGCGGACCCCTGGCCCCTGGCACAGGGGGCCCCTTCACCACCTGCCATGCTCATGTGCCACCTGAGAGCTTCTTCAAGGGCTGTGTTCTGGACGTCTGCATGGGTGGTGGGGCCCATGACATTCTTTGCAAGGCGCTGGCTTCCTACGTGGCTGCCTGCCAGGCTGCTGGGGTTGTCATCGAAGACTGGCGGGCACAGGTCGGCTGTGGTGAGTGCTGGGGGAGCAGAGGCGGGGTCGGGGGCGGGCTCCCGTCTCTTCGGGGCTGCTTTGGTTTCACTCTGGTCCCTCTGGGTCTCTTTGTTTTCTTTTTTCTCTGTTTGTCTCTCTGTCTCTTGGTGATCGTCTCTGGGCCTCGCTTTGCTTGTCTCTATCTGTCTGTTTCTCATTCTCTATCTCCCTCAGTTTCTGCTTGGGTCTCCTGGTGTCTCACCTTCTCCCATTTCTTTCTCTGTGTCCTCTCTCTGTGTCTTGCTCTGTGTCTCCCCCTTTCTCTGTCTGCTCCCTGGTGTCTCTCTCTGTCTCCTCCCACCCTGTCCTGGGACCCCACCCCTGACACCCTTCTCTCTGTTTCTCTCCTTCCTGCTCCTTCATCTGCCCACAGAGATCACCTGCCCAGAAAACAGCCACTATGAGGTCTGTGGCCCACCCTGCCCGGCTAGCTGTCCGTCCCCTGCACCCCTTACGACCCCAGCCGTATGCGAGGGCCCCTGTGTGGAGGGCTGCCAGTGCGACGCGGGTTTCGTGCTAAGTGCTGACCGCTGTGTTCCCCTCAACAACGGCTGCGGCTGCTGGGCCAATGGCACCTACCACGAGGCGGGCAGTGAGTTTTGGGCTGATGGCACCTGCTCCCAGAGGTGCCGCTGCGGGCCTGGGGGTGGCTCGCTGGTCTGCACACCTGCCAGCTGTGGGCTGGGTGAAGTGTGTGGCCTCCTGCCATCCGGCCAGCACGGCTGCCAGCCCGTCAGCACAGCCGAGTGCCAGGCCTGGGGTGACCCCCATTACATCACTCTGGATGGGCACCGATTCGATTTCCAAGGCACCTGCGAGTACCTGCTGAGTGCACCCTGCCACGGACAACCCCTGGGGGCTGAGAACTTCACTGTCACTGTAGCCAACGAGCACCGGGGCAGCCAGGCTGTCAGCTACACCCGCAGTGTCACCCTGCAAATCTACAACCACAGCCTGACACTGAGTGCCCGCTGGCCCCGGCAGCTACAGGTGAGGAGGGCTGTGGGCCAGACAGGAGCAGGTGCCAGCTCTGGGGTTGCCTGAGATGGTAAGGGCTTCACCATTCCCCTGGGCACCTTTCACAGCTTAGCTGGGGCATGATGGAAGGGTCAGAGTATAGGTCTAGGAGCCTGATGGCTTGGCACAGCGGCTTCTTCCTCTCTGAGCCTAGTGTATTCCTCTGTCAACTGGTCTAAGATAAGTACCTGTTTTAGAGAAGGATGAGGAGTCAGTGACATGAGCCTATAGAGGCTCTTTGTTTTTCTTTTCTTTTTTTCTTTCTTGCTTTTCTTTTCTTTTTTTTTCTTAGTCTGACTCTGTTGCCCAGGCTGCAGTGCTGTGACAGGATTAGGGCTCACTGCAGCCTGGAACTCCTGGGCTCAATCCATCCTCCCGCCTTGGCCTCTGCCTCCCGAGTGGGCAGGACTAAAGGCGCACGCCACCACGCTGGCTAATTTTTCATTTTTTTTGTTGAGATGGGGGTTTCACCATGTTGCCCAGGCTGGTCTGAACTTCTGGCCTCAAGCGATCCTCTCATCTCAGCCTCCCAAAGTGCTGGGATTGCAGGCTGTGCCACCAGGCCTGGACTATAGATGCTCATTAGTATTTTCAGAGGGGAGGTGACATGCTCTGGGTCCCACAGCTAGTAGTTGGTGGGGCCAGGATTCAAACCCGTGTTTTCTCCACTCACCGTCCCCCCTCCACCTCCTGCCCGCAGGTGGACGGCGTGTTCGTCGCTCTGCCCTTCCAGCTGGACGCGCTCCTGCACGCACACCTGAGCGGCGCCGACGTGGTGGTGACCACAACCTCAGGGCTCTCGCTGGCTTTCGATGGGGACAGCTTCGTGCGCCTGCGCGTGCCGGCGGCATATGCGGGCTCCCTCTGTGGCTTATGCGGGAACTACAACCAGGACCCCGCAGACGACCTGAAGCCTGTGGGCGGGAAGCCCGCCGGATGGCAGGTGGGCGGCGCCCAGGGCTGCGGAGAATGTGTGTCCAAGCCATGCCCGTCGCCGTGCACCCCAGAGCAGCAGGAGTCCTTCGGCGGCCCGGATGCCTGCGGCGTGATCTCCGCCACCGACGGCCCGCTGGCGCCCTGCCACGGCCTTGTGCCGCCCGCGCAGTACTTCCAGGGCTGCTTGCTGGACGCCTGCCAAGTTCAGGGCCATCCTGGAGGCCTCTGTCCTGCAGTGGCCGCCTACGTGGCAGCCTGTCAGGCCGCTGGGGCCCAACTCCGCGAGTGGAGGCGGCCGGACTTCTGTCGTGAGTACTGCTCCATGCATGGTCCACATGGTCGGGTCTCTCCCTTTCCTTCCCAGG
Organism: Pongo abelii; assembly: GCF_028885655.2. Lineage (NCBI taxonomy): Eukaryota > Metazoa > Chordata > Mammalia > Primates > Hominidae > Pongo > Pongo abelii. The sequence continues at coordinate 45,648,556 of NC_072005.2, read as the reverse complement.
ACTGTAGGACAGCAGCCCCTTCCTCCTCCATGGGGCTGCGGGGCCACCTTCCTTCCTTCCTCTGAGCTCGGTATCTCCTGTCAGGAAACACCTTGGCACTCACACACTGAAATGCCCCAAGTCAGGTACTGCAGTGAGAAAGAGTCAGTTAGAAACACCTAGTCAGAGTGTGGGCATGGTGGCTCACGCCTGTAATCCTAGCACTTTGGGAGGCCGAGGCGGGCGGATCACCTGAGGTCAGGAAGTTGAGACTAGCCTAGTCAACATGGTGAAACCCCCGTCCCTACTAAAAATACAAAATTTATCTGGGCGTGGTGGCAGCACCTGTAATCCCAGCTAATCGGGAGGCTGAGGCACTTGAACCCAGGAGGCAGAGGTTGCAGTGAGCCATGATGTCACACTGCATTCCAGCCTGGGCAACAGAGTGAGACACCATCTCAAAAAAAAAAAAAAAAAAAGAAAGAAAGAAAGAAAAAAAGAAAAGAAACACCTAGTCAGAAACCTGGGGTCCAGGACACTCTTGGGGGTTGGTGATCCATGCTCTCAGATATCCAAGGCATGTAGATTGGGATGGCTGACCCTGCCTCAGTCACACAGCAAGGTACCCCTGGTTAGGAAGACCTAGTGAGTTACTGCTGGTCAGAGGCCCTTGGTCTGTTGCACACACTGAAATCCTCCTAGTCACATAGAATAAGTCACATACCTTCAGTGGTATCTGCTCAGATTTTATACTGAGACTAACTGGTTAGATACACTCAGATAGAATCAGGACCCTTACATAACCCCGGGCAGATCCACACAGATGCATGGTTAGATAGTCCTAGGTGGTTCCCTTCAGGCAAGGTCTCCTGGTCACTTGTATTCTGCCAGCTTTACCCAGGCACACCCTGAGACAGACCATGTCAAAAGGACTCTGGGAGATGCTCCAGGTCAGACACCCACAGCTGGGTTCCCTCATGCAGAGTCATACCCTGAGATACGTGTGGCCCCATACCCCAGTCACATTCACACCCTGAGATAACCATCGTCTGTTCTGATCTTGAATATCCCAAACAGATATAAGTGATCCATTTCTCCCAGGTAAGCCTGGGTTACAGAGTGAGACCCCATCTCTACAGAAAACTACTAATAAATTAGCCAGATGTGGTGGCTCATGCCTGTAGTCCCAGATACTTGGGAGGCTGAGGCGGGATGATCACTCGAGCCCAGGAGGTGGAGGCTGCAGTAAGCGCGCCTCTGCGCTCCAGCCTGGGTGAGATAGAGTGAGACCCTGTCTCAAAAAAAAATTTAAAAAAAAATAAATAAATAAAAATCAGGCGAGCAGAGTCATTTGATCTTTAGAAATATTTGGTCAAGCTAACACATAACCTGGTCAGAGAGACCAGGGCATGTCCCCTCCCATTCCAGGTCCCACACTGAGTCCCCCAGTTAGATGTCCTGGATCACATGTGCATACACAGAGACACCCAAGTTGACCTGAGCAGTTTTCCCACTCAGGGCCTCCCCAGACCCGACTCGAACACCTACCTGGCTCATGCCCACCTTGTCCCCACAGCCTTGCAGTGCCCTGCCCACAGCCACTACAAGCTCTGCGGTGACTCCTGCCCCGTGAGCTGCCCGAGCCTCTCGGCACCCGAGGGCTGTGAGTCGGCCTGCCGTGAAGGCTGTGTCTGCAATGCTGGCTTCGTGCTCAGTGGTGACACCTGCGTACCCGTGGGCCAGTGTGGCTGCCTCCACGATGGCCGCTACTACCCGCTGGGTGAGGTCTTCTACCCGGGCCCTGAGTGTGAGCGGCGCTGTGAGTGTGGGTCAGGTGGCCATGTCACCTGCCAGGAGGGCGCGGCCTGTGGGCCCCATGAGGAGTGCCGGTTAGAGGATGGTGTCCAGGCCTGTCATGCCACGGGCTGTGGCCGCTGCCTGGCCAATGGGGGCATCCACTACATCACCCTTGATGGCCGTGTTTACGACCTGCATGGCTCCTGCTCCTATGTCTTGGCCCAAGTCTGCCACCCAAAGCCTGGGGACGAGGACTTTTCCATCGTGCTTGAGAAGAATGCAGCTGGAGATCTCCAACGCCTCCTGGTTACTGTGGCTGGCCAGGTTGTGAGCCTAGCTCGGGGGCAGCAGGTGAGTCCATGTGAGCCTGCCCTGGGGGTCTGAAGGCAACACAGCCCCATCTAGGGGGTTCTGAGGGAGATACGACCCCACCCTGTAGGTATGAGAGGGACATTCCTCCAACCTGGGAACTCTGGGCCCTACCCTGGAAGGTCTGGTGAATGGTCCCACCCTGGGAGATTTTTGTTTTGTTTTGTGACAGGGTCTTGTTCTGTCACCCAGGCTGGAGTGTATTGGCGTGATCACAGCTCACTGCAGGCTCAACCTGCTGGGCTCAAGCAATCCTCCCACCTCAGCCCCCCTTGCCTAGCTAATTTTTTATTTTTGGTAGAGATGAGGTCTTGCTGTGATGGCCAGGCTGGTCTCGAACTCCTGGGCTCAAGTGATCCACCTGTCTGGGCCTCCCAAAGTGCTGGGATTACAGGTGTGAGTCACCACGCCAGGCCTGGGGCCCAAGAAGTTTAAGGGAAACATGACCTGACGTTAATGGGACTGAGGGAGATGCAGCTCTGCCCTGGGAGTGGGACAGGACAGCCTTGCCCGTGGTTCTGTGAGTTCCTGACCCACCCGACCCTTCCACCCAGGTCACCGTGGACGGCGAGGCTGTGGCCCTGCCTGTGGCTGTGGGCCGCGTGCGGGTGACCGCCGAGGGCCGAAACATGGTTCTGCAGACGACCAAGGGGCTGCGGCTTCTCTTTGATGGCGATGCCCACCTCCTCATGTCCATCCCCAGCCCCTTCCGTGGACGGCTCTGTGGCCTCTGTGGGAACTTCAATGGCAACTGGAGTGACGACTTTGTCCTGCCCAATGGCTCGGCAGCGTCCAGTGTGGAGACCTTCGGGGCTGCATGGCGGGCGCCCGGCTCCTCCAAGGGCTGTGGCGAGGGCTGCGGGCCCCAAGGCTGCCCAGTGTGCTTGGCAGAGGAGACTGCACCCTATGAGAGCAACGAGGCCTGCGGGCAGCTCCGGAACCCCCAGGGCCCCTTCGCGACTTGCCAGGCGGTGCTGAGTCCCTCTGAGTACTTCCGCCAATGCGTATATGACCTGTGTGCGCAAAAGGGTGACAAAGCCTTCCTGTGCCGCAGCCTGGCAGCCTACACGGCGGCCTGTCAGGCAGCTGGCATGACCGTGAAGCCCTGGAGGACAGACAGCTTCTGCCGTGAGTGTCTGTGGGTCCCTCACAGGACTCTAGACCAGGTGTAGGGGCCCCTCCTGGCCCATTCCTTCTATTTGCATGTCAGAGTGGTTTCTCCCTGTAAAAGCGCTCCCTCCCCACCCCCTCCCACCCCACACGCACACACCTCCTTCTCCCACGGCATAGTCCACTGGCTTTCCTGCTGCCCCTCTGACTGTTCCTTCTCAGCCTCCTATCCGAGCCCACTCTCCTCAAACCTCAAATTCACTTCTTCCCCAGTGCTCTATTCTGGACTCTTTCCGCAGTGACCTGAAAGGGAGAGTTGGATGGGTTGGGAGATCTATGGCTCACACAGACCCTCCTTCTACTCCCGACAAGACCATATCCCCGTGGATCCTCCCAAGACAAGGCTGCAGGCTACTAAACACCCCCTAAACTAGGACTGTACCTCTCATTCAATTCCCCATGGGAGGGACATCACCAGAGACTCTCAGGAAAAAGCAATGGCCCCTTCGGCTCCAGGTCAGAGCCAGGTCTCCCCTGGGCAGGACCTATACCCAGGGCTGTCGCCCACACCCGCGGCCTTAGATTTGTTCTCATTGTTGACCATGGACCTGGTCTGTCTGTCTCAAACCCTGAACTCTCTCCTGACTGTCAGCCCAGTGATCCTGATTTCTGACTTCTGGCCTTCAGAACTGTGGGAGAATGAATTTCTCCTGTTTAAGCTACAAAGTCTGTGGTAATTGTTAGGGTGTCCAGGACACCTTCCCCTGGGTGTCCTTACCGTCCCTCTTACCTGCTGTGTTCCCAAATAAAAGTCAGCATTTCACCCCCAGCCTGATGCTCATTCCCCAAACCTGGTGGGGGCATTGCAGAACAGCCACACCATCCACCAGTTGCTTAGCCAGAGACCAGGGACTTACCACAGATATTTCCCTTGGGTCCATACAGCCCCCTGTCCCAACTCTGACTCCTCTGCCTGTGCCCCCGACCCCGGCCCTGAACCCTCTGCCTGTGCCCCCTACCCCGGCCCTCAACCCTCTGTGTGTGCCCTCCCCATCCCGGCCCTGACCCCTCTGCCTTTGCGCCCCACTCTGGCCCCGACCTCTTTGCCTGTGCCCCTAACCCCAGTCCTGACCCCTCTGCCTGTGCCTCCCCATCCCTGCCCTGACCCCTCTGCCTGTGCCTCCCCATCCCTGCCCTGACCCCTCTGTCTACACTCCCTGATGCAGCATGTTCACTTTGGGCTATTCCTGTCTGTCCCACTGGAAGTGAGCTCTGTAGGACTGGGGTTGAGGCTTTTCTCAATACTTGTGTCCGCAGCGCCGCCTAAAACAGGGCTGGGTGTGCAGTAGGCCCCATTGGTCATCCAGGACCCTTTGGAGGTGTGACTTGGCCCTGCCTCCTCTCTCTGCAGCGCTCCAGTGCCCTGCCCACAGCCACTACTCCATCTGCACACGCACCTGCCAGGGCTCCTGTGCGGCTCTCTCTGGCCTCACAGGCTGCACCACCCGCTGTTTTGAGGGCTGTGAGTGCGACGACCGCTTCCTGCTTTCCCAGGGTGTCTGCATCCCTGTCCAAGATTGTGGCTGCACCCATAATGGCCGATACTTGCCGGTGAGTAGGGGCTTGGGGTGGGCAGAGAGGGTAGAAGAGCTTGAGAGAGACCCAGAGCTTCTGTGCTGATCTCTTCAAGGCTGGGGACAGAGGAGGCACCGCCATCTCCCAGCTGTGTGACTTGATGCAGGCAGCCTCCCCCTATTAATTTCCTGCAGCTTCTGTAACCAATTATCACAGACGTGGCAGCTTAAACAGGAGAAATTCATTCTCCCACAGTTCTGAAGGCCAAAAGTCAGAAATCAGGAATACTAGGCTGACATCAAGGTGTTGGCAAGGTGGCACTCCCTCCAGAGAAATCTAGGGGAGGCCATGCCCAGTGGCTCATATTTGCAGTCCCAGCCCTTTGGAAGGCCAAGGCGGGAGGATCACTTGAGCCCAGGAATTCAAAACCAGCTTGGGCAACATAATGAGACCCCATCTCTATAATTTTTTTTTAATTAGCTGGGCATGGTGGTGCACACCTATAGTCCCAGCTACTCAAGAGGCTGAGGTGGGACAATGGCGTGAGCCCAGGAGTTGGAGGCTGCAGTGAGCTATGATCATGCTGCTGCACTCCAGCCTGGGTGACAGAGCAAGACCTTACCTCTAAAGAAAAAAGGAAAAGAGCCAGGCACAGTGGCTCACACCTGTAATCCCAGCACTTTGGCAGGCTGAGGCGGGCGGATCACGACGTCAGAAGTTCAAGACCAGCCTGACCAACATGGTGAAACCCTGTCTCTACTAAAAATACAAAAATTAGCCGGGCGTGGTGGTGCGTGCCTGTAATCCCAGCTACTCGGGAGGCTGAGGCAGGAGAATCACTTGAACCCATGTGGCGGAGGTGGCAGTGAGCCGAGATCGCGCCACTGCACTCCAGCCTGGGTGACAGACCGAGACTCCATGTCAAAAAAAGAAAAGAAAAAAGAAATCTAGGGGAAAATCTGTTCGTTGCCTCCTCCAGTTGCTGGTTGCTGCAGGTTTTCTTTGGTTGTGGCCACATCACGCCAACCTCTGCCTCCTCTTCTGAGTGTGTCATAGCATCTCCCTCTGCTTCCTTCTTATAAGGATACACGTGATTGCATTTAAGGCTCACTCAGATAATCCAGGAGAAATTTTCCATCTTAAGATCCTTAATTCAATCACATCTGCAAACACACTTTTCGCATATAAGGTGACATTTACTCATTACAGGGATTAGGACCTGATACCTTGGGGCGGGGGCATCATTTGGCCCCTCCTTGAACCTCATTTTCTTCACCTGTAAAATGGGGCTGATAACCATCTTTGTACCATAGGTGTCTGAGGATCAGGCCCGATTATACAGGAAAGATACCCACTGAGCGCTGGGCCTTGCCCTGCATGTTCATCACACTCGGTAGAAAGAAAGAGCAGTTTACAGCGGGGCGCGGCGGCTCACACCTGTAATCCCAGCACTTTAGGAGGCCAAGGCGGGCGGATCAAAAGGTCAGGAGTTCAAGACCAGCCTGGCCAATATGGTGAAACTCCGTCTCTACTAAAAATACAAAAATTAGCTGGGCATGGTGGCGGACGCCTGTAGTCCTAGCTACTCGGGAGGCTGAGGCAGGAGAATCCCTTGAACCCGGGAGGTGGAAGTTGCAGTGAGCCGAGATTGTGCCACTGCACTGTAGCGTGAGCAACAGATGGAGACTCCATGTCAAAAAGAAAAGAAATAGCAGTTTACAACAGTGCAAATAGGTAGCCCAGCTAATAATTGTTTAATAATATGAATTAAATTGAAGGATTTATTCTTGTTAATAATTTTTTGAGCTCTTACTATGCACCATGTTTGTTATGGGTGTTATTATTTATTTATTTATTTATTTATTTATTGAGATAGGATTGCACTCTGTCTCTCAGGCGGGAGTGCAGTGGCATGATCACGGCTTACTACAGCCTCAAACTCCTGGGCTCCAGTGATCTTTCTGCCTCAGCTTCCTGAGAGCAGGGACCACAGGCTCACACTGCCATCCCTGGCTAACTATTTAATTATTTAATTTGTTTGTAGAAATGGGATCTCGCTATGTTGTCCAGGCTGGTCTCAAACTCCTGGGCTCAAGCAGTCCTCCTGCCTTGGCCTCCTAAAGTGCTGGGATTACAGGGATGAGCCACCTCTCCCGGCCATGTTCTGGATGTTAATTCATTTAATAATCACAACAATCCTATGCAATAGATACTATGACTATTTCCCCATTTTACAGATGAAGAAATTGTGACATGGAGAAGCCAGCCCGAGGCTAGCCATTAACATGCAGCACTAACTTGCATTGCTTGCAAATGGAGCCAAATTTTGCTCTTTCCTTGAGGTCTCACTGCCTACTGGAAGCCATCCTTGATCCCCCAGGCTGGGTTATGTGCCTCCTCTGAACCCCTCAGCTCCCTATGCTTCCCCATCTCTGCCCTGACCCCTCTGCCTATGCCAGAAGTCTTGGATTTGTGAGTCTGGCCTTCGTGGGAGAGGTCTGGCCTAGAGATGTGGAAATCATCATTGTAGAGATGGCATTTATTTTGTTAATTACATTTCTTCATTTCTTACCTGTATCAGTTAGCTTTTGCTGGGTTACAGATCACTCCAAAACGTTGTAGCTTAAAACAATTATTCATTTAGTTTGCAATTTTGTGACTGCAGTTTAGGCTGGACTTGGCTGGGTGGTTCTTCTGCTATCCTCTGGGCTTACTCATGTATAATATCTGTAGTCACCTGGTGGGTCAGCTGAAGGCTGCCTGGTCTAGGGTGGCCTGAGCTGGAAGAGTTATCTATGTTCCATGGGGTCACTCATCTTCTAGGGAGCTAGCCCAGGCTTGTTCTCATGGTGGCTGGGCAGGATTCTGTGTATGTGAGAGAGAGAAAGAGAAGGAAAGAGAAGCTGTAAGGTCTCTTGAGGTCTAGGCTTAAACATGTCACAACATTGCTTCTTCTGTGTTTCATTGACCTAAATATAGTCTAACGGCCAACCCAGATTCATAGGGAGGGGGAAATAAACTATTTCTTAATGGGAGTCTGTAAAGTCACTCTGCATGGATACAGAGGGTTCAAGGAGTGTGGCCATTTTTGCGATCCATCCCACCACCATAACCTGGCCCCTTTCTGTGCGCAGGTAAACTCCTCCCTGCTGACCTCAGACTGCAGCGAGCACTGTTCCTGTTCCTCAAGCTCCGGCCTGACATGCCAGGCAGCTGGCTGCCCACCAGGCCGTGTATGTGAGGTCAAGGCTGAAGCCCGGAACTGCTGGGCCACCCGTGGTCTCTGTGTCCTGTCTGTGGGTGCCAACCTCACCACCTTTGATGGGGCCCGTGGTGCCACCACCTCTCCTGGTGTCTATGAGCTCTCTTCCCGCTGCCCAGGACTACAGAATACCATCCCCTGGTACCGTGTACTTGCTGAAGTCCAGATCTGCCATGGCAAAACTGAGGCTGTGGGCCAGGTCCACATCTTCTTCCAGGATGGGATGGTGACGTTGACTCCAAACAAGGGTGTGTGGGTAAGTTTGTGAGTAGGGGGTAGGGAATGTCTTCCCTGGGCTTTTGCTCTTCTGATTACAGTGTCCCCACATTCCTGGCTTCCTTTCTGTCTTGCGATCTGTTTTCTTTATCCAGGTCTCTTCGGTTTAGTCTCTGGATTTGTATTTATCTCAATATTTCAAACTTGGTCCCTCTGTTCTGGCTGAGTTCTAGAGGAGCAAAAACATACTCAAGTAACTTAATAGTTTTGACATTAGTATGAATCGAGACTCTGTGGGTTGCAAGTGACTTAAAACCAAATTCAAACTGCCTTAAGCAAAATTGAATTTATTAGTCCATGTAGCTAGAAAATCCCAGGATAGAGCCTCAGGAATGGCTGGTTCTAGGTGCCCTGGCAATATTATCAGAAATTTGTACTTCCATCTTTGAGACTTGCTATTTGGCAAATCAGCTTTATTCTCAAACAGGCTTTCCACTTACAGGGGTAAAGATGACCCCCGCCCAGCTGTCCAGGCCTACACCCCACCAGCTTAGCTACCTTAACAGAAAATGGTTCAATAAAAGACCCAGGATGATATCTCACTGGGCCAGTTTGGGTTACATGCCCATCCCTGGAGCCAATCACTGTGACTTTAGGGAGGAAGTTCTGTGATTGTCCAAGGCTGGGGGTGGGGGTCACATAATGTGTCAGGGTTTCCCATAACCACCCCCAGGTTCAGTGATTCACTAGGACTCACAGGATTCAGCATTAGTTGTACTTAGGGCTAAGATGTATCATAGGGAAAAGATACGAAGTGAAATTGACACAGGGAAAAGGTGCATCACATAAAGTCCAGGGGAAATCAGGTGCAAGCTTCCGAGAGCCCTTTCTCGGTAGAGTCACACAGGATGTGCTTAATTCCTCCAGCAACAAAGTTGTGTTGAAACATGAAATGTCATCTGCCAGGGAAATTCATTAGAGTCTCAGTGCCTGGGGTTTTGGTATCCACCTACCAAAATTCCAGACTCCTAGAAGGAAACTCCCAGAAGATGCTCAGCATCTTTGTTCATCACTGGACTATAAGCCGCAGGTAGGCAGGGATCTTGTCCATCTTGGTCACCAGTTTGTTCCCAGTACCCAGATCAGGGCATGGCACCTAGAGGGTACTCAGTAAAAGGTTGGTTTTGTGAATAAACTCAGCCCTGCTCCTTTTGTGCCAGGCCATGTGCTGGGTAACAGAGATGACTCGGACTCAGTCATTATACTTGGAAAGCTTGCACCCTACTGAGACTTTCCATCCACTAGTCTTCATCTGTCTTTCACTACACCCATCCTCCCTTTTCCCCTCCTTCCTTCCAGCATCTATTCTACCCCCTTTCTCTTTTTCCTATTTCCTTCCTTCTAGTCTTCTTCCCTTCCTTCTTTCTTCCATCCACCCACCCATCCATCTATCCATCCATCCACCCACCAATCCACCCATCCACCCATCCACCCCTCCATCCCTCCATCCCTCCATCCATCCACCCACCCAACCACCCATCTGTCTTTTCAGACCTATCTACCTATCTCTCCAGTCATCTGGCAGAGGAAAACTCAGATACAAAAGCATTTAGAGGGCCAGGCATGGTGGCTCATGCCTGTAATCCCAGCACTTTGGGAGGTCGAGGCGGGCAGATCACTTGAAGTCAGGAGTTAGAGACCAGCCTGGCCAACATGGCAAAACCCTGTCACTACTCAAAATACAAAAATGAGCTGAGCATGGTGGCACATGCCTGTTGTCCCAGCTAAGGCAGGAGAATCGCTTGAACCCAGGAAGCGGAGGTTGCAGTGAACTGAGATCGCACTATTGCACTTCAGCCTGGGCGACAGAGCAAAACTCTATCTCAGGAAAAAAACTAAAACCAAAACCAAAAAACAAAACAACAACAACAAAAAACAAACAAACAAAAGAAGGATTTACAAAAAAAAAAAAAAAAAAAAGACAAGTCTTTTAAGGAAGTTTCTCTAGGGAATCTAACTTTAGAAGGGTTAATTCACCAACTAACATAGACAACAGTTATGTAAAGGAAAAAACTCACAAAGTTACTGGATCTGCAGCCTATGATGAAGAAAAAGTAATTTTCTCACGATTATTATATTTGCTAAAGTCATTACTTATCTTCAGACATCAGCATTGCAAAAATAAAAGATAACACTGTTTTGGTTAGGGAACCAGTAACTTACAGGATGTGCTCAAAGTTTGTTTTATTTTGCAAACTAGAACCAGGCTGAGGTAGGCAGATCACCTGAATCCAGGAGTTCAAGACCAGCCTAGACAACATAGTGAGACCCCATGTTTACAAAAAAATACAAAAATTAGCCTGGTGTGGTGGCACACACCTGTAGTCCTGTAGTCTCAGCTACTCAGAAGGCTGAGGTGGGAGGATTGATTGAGTCTAGGAGGTCAGGGCTGCAGTGAGCTGTGATTGCACCACTGCACTCCAGCTGGGATGACAAAGCAAAACCCTATCTTAAAAAAAAAAAAAAAAAGAAAAGAAAAAGAAAACTAGAACCATAAGGATGACCCTGGGGTTTGATTGTCTGTTTGTTTGCTTATCTGTCTGGTACAAAGTGCTTCCCCCACCGACTTTGGGGTGTTATGTAGATCCATGGGTCTCTCTCTCCATCCCTCCTCTTTCCATCCTTTTATCCGTCTATCCAGATCTCCAGCTATCTTCTCAAGTATCCATTGCTTCAAATAGTGCAGACATCCAGGTCTTCATCTCTTTCAGCACCTGCCTCTTTGATTTAGCTCCATGAACTTATCTTGTTTGGGGTCTCCATCCTCCATCCTGGTAACACCCCGCTATTCTGTGGCTGTGGCCTCACCTCTGTGTTTGCTGGGCATCCCCCACCAGGTGAATGGTCTCCGAGTGGATCTCCCAGCTGAGAAGTTAGCATCTGTGTCCGTGAGTCGTACACCTGATGGCTCCCTGCTAGTCCGCCAGAAGGCAGGGGTCCAGGTGTGGCTTGGAGCCAACGGGAAGGTGGCTGTGATTGTCAGCGATGACCATGCTGGGAAACTGTGTGGGGCCTGTGGAAACTTCGACGGGGACCAGACCAATGATTGGCATGACTCCCAGGAGAAGCCAGTGATGGAGAAATGGAGAGCACAGGACTTCTCCCCATGGTGAGGGATGTAGTATGGAAACCAGGCTTCTTGGGGCAAAGGCACCTGGATCCTCATGGGATGAGGGCAGTCAGGATGGGTGTTTAGTCTGCAAGCAGAGGTGCTAAATGTCTGTCTCTTGCAGTTATGACTGATCAGTTATGGCTGATCAGTCATCCACCAGGAATGAAGACTTCCTGAAGAAGACCTGATCCCTCTGGAGGTTGCAGTGGCTGAAGGATGCATCATGTGCTCCTACCCTGCTCTACCGCTTTTCTGGGTCACAGAGGCCAAATGTGAGAGCATTGAATAAATATCTTAAGCTAAGCTGCATGTCATTGTGTCTGTCTCATGCCTTCTCATCCCTGACTTTCCTCCTGCACAGCAGGTATCAGGTGCCTGGGGAATCTGGCACGTGATGAATATTTATTGGGGGCTGGGAGGATGGATGGATGATTGCATGGGTGGATGAAGAGATGGATGGGTGAATTGAGAAAATGGTGTGTGGAGAACTAGGAAGATGAGGCAATAGGTGATTAGAAGAGTGGATGGATGAGAAGATAAATGGCCAGGCACAGTGGCTCATGCTTGTAATCCCAGCACTTTGGGAGGCTGGGGCAGGAGGATTGCTTGAGCCTAGGGGTTTGAGATCAGCCTGGGCAACATAGTGAGTCCCCATCTCTACAAAAAATATAAAAATTAGCTGGGCGTGGTGGCACTTGCCTGTATTCCTAGCTACTTGGGAGGCTGAGGTGGGAGGATCACTGGAGCCTGAGAGGTTGAGGCTGCAGTGAGCCATGATTATTCCACTGCACTTCAGCCTGGTCAACAGAGTGAGACCCTGTCTCAATAAAAAGAGAAGATAAATGATTGGATGGAGGGAAGGAGTGGAAAATGGAGAAAGATCAATAGATTCTGGCTTTATCACTTATAACCCTAGCAAGTTACTTAATTTCTCTCTGGATCAGTTTTCTCATCTTTAAAGTAGAGTTAATGATAGTACTTATATAGCTGGAGTGAAGATTTAATGTGTTAATGCAACCAACAAGTAAAACACTGAAGTCTTGGTTTCCTTTCAAATCTGTCCCCTTCCCATGAGGGTCTTCCCTACCTCCTTAAATAGCACAATTACCACCCAGTAAGTTCAGCAGCAAGAAAATAGGGGAATTATTATTATTATTATTATTTTTTTTTTTTTTTTGAGATGGAGTCTCGCTCTGTCGCCAGGCTGGAGTGCAGCGGCACAATCCTGGCTCACTGCAACCTCTGCCTCCTGGGTTCAAGCAATTCTCCTGCCTCAGCCTCCCGAGTAGCTGGGATTACAGGCAAGTGCCACTACGCCCAGCTAATTTTTGTACTTTTAATAGAGACAGGGTTTCACCATGTTGGCCAGGATGGTCTTGATCTCTTGACCTTGTGATCCGCCCACCTCGGCCTCCCAAAGTGCTGGGATTACAGGCGTGAGGCACCGTTCCCGGCCAGGGGAATTATTTTTGATTTCTCCCTCTCCTTTGTCCTCCACTCAGTTCCTTAACAAATCATGTTGAACTGTTTTAAAACATACCCAAGGCCCCACGGTGGCTCACGCCTGTAATCCCAGCATTTTGGGAGGCTCAGATGGTCGGATCATGAGGTCAGGAGTTCGAGACCAGCCTGGCCAACATGGTGAAACCCTGTCTCTACTAAAAATATAAAAATTAGCCGGGCATCGTGACGGGTGCCTGTAATCCCAGTTACTCGGGGGGCTGAGGCAGGAGAATTGCTTGAGCCTGGGAGGCAGAGGTTGCAGTGAGCCAAGATTGTGCCACTGCACTCCAGCCTGGGCAACAGAACAAGATTCTATCTCGACAAAAAAACAAACAAAAAGCATACCTGAAATCTACCTTTCTTATTATGCTCACTGTCACCACCTGGTACAAGCCATTATCCTAACTTCTGTCAACAACACGGTAGCCTACTGTCCGCTCTTTCTCTTCTGTAATCCATTGTCACAGCTGCCATGAGAATCTTCCTTAAAATATAAACAGGTCACTTGGGGCCAGGAGTTCAAGACCAGCCAGGGCAACATAGCAAGATCTTGTCTCTACAAAAAATTTAAAAATTAGCCAAACGTGGTGGTGCAGGCCTGTAGTCCCAGCTATTGAGGAGGCTGAGGTGGGAGGATTGCTTAAGCCCAGGAGTTTGAGGTTACAGTGAGCTATGATTGCGCCATGCATTCTAGCTTGGGTGACAGAGCAAGATCCTGTCGTTTAAAAAAAAATGATTATACATATAAATATATATATTATATAATATGTATAATAATTATATACATTTATAATAAAATCAAATTTCTTCACCTTGTCCTGTGAGGCCCCTGCCAACCTCTTGACTCATCTCCTATCACTATCCTCCTTGTCAATTATGATTTGGGAATGTGATCTTTCAATTTATTGAATGTGCCAAATTTTGCCACTTCAGTCCTTTATAATATGCTTGTCCCTCCACTCATGACATGACTGGCTTTTTCTCATCTTTCAATGTCATCTTCAATGTTAATTAACTTAGAGAGGCCTTTCATGACCACCCCACCAAAAGTGGATCCCCTTCTGTCCCACCCTTTTGCTAAATTCCTTCTTAGCCTTTGTCACACTTTATAATTAATTTTGTTTGATTTTCTCTCCAATTAGAAATAACTTAAGGGCAGAGACAGTATCTGCTTCATTCACTACTTTATTTGCGGCTCCTAGCACAGTCTGTCACATAGTAGGTGCTCAGTATATATTGGATGAATGAATAAATAAGTAAAAACAAACTTGCAGGAAAGCTTTGCAACAAACCTAACAAAAGATTAATATCCACAATATGCAAAGAGATCCTTCAATAAGAAAGACAAGAACCCAATTAGAAAAAACTGGGTTGGCCAGGTGCGGTGGCTCACACCTGTAATCCCAGCACTTTGGGTGGCTGAGGCAGGCAGATTACCTGAGGTCAGGAGTTCGAGACCAGCCTTGCCAGCATGGCGACACCCCCCATTTCTACTAAAAAATACAAAAATCAGCTGGGCGTGGTGGTATGTGCCTGTAATTCCAGCTACTCTGGAGGCTGAGGCAGGAGAATCGCTTGAACCTCGGGAGGCAGAGGTTGCAGTGAGCCAAGATCACACCACTGCACTCCAGCCTGGGCAACAGAGCAAGACTCTGTCTCAAAAAAAAAAAAAAAAAAAAAAGAAAAGAAAAAAATGGGTTGAGGATATAAACAGGCAATTGGGAGAAATCTAAACATGTCGAATGCATACAATCTGTCATGTTCTTTGTGTACAGCATTTCTGAACTTCATAATTACTCTGTGAAACGGGAATAGACAAATAGGCTCAGTGAAGTTAAATAACTTGCCCAAGGGCAAACAGTTTGTAAATAATGGAGCCCAGATTTGAATCCAGATGTGTCCTCTACCATAGCCAGTGCTTTCTATTGAATTTTGCTGTCAACCATTGCCTGGGATCAATTTCCCTTTGAGAAAAAGAATTAAGAGGTCCTAAAAATAAAGAATAAAAGCAACATTCCAATAGAAAAATATGCAAACGATTGGAATAGTTCATAGAAAAGGAAATACAAATTGCCTTAAAACCTAAGGAGGTGGCTGGGTGCCGTGACTCACGCCTGTAATCAATCCCAGCACTTTGGAAGGCTGAGGTGGGCAGATTACCTGAGGTCAGGAGTTCGAGACCAGCCTGCCCAACATGGTGAAAACCCGTCTCCATTAAAAATACAAAAATTAGCCGAGCATGCTGGCACACGCCTGTAATCTCAGCTACTCAGGAGGCTGAGGCAGGAGAATTGCTTGAGCCGGGGAGACAGAGGTTGCAGTGAGCCAAGATCGTGCCACTGCATTCCAGCCTGGGTGACAGAGCGAGACTCTGTCTCAACAACCAAAAACAAACAAACAAACAAAACCTAAGGAATGTCCAATTCTGCTCATATAAAGAGAAATGCAAATTAAACTACCCTGCGATACTACTTCTCACCCATTAGCAAAGTCACAAAAATTAGACAATATAATTTGTTGACAAGACTATGAGAAAAAGAACACTCTTCTGTGTTACCAGTGGGAATGCACAATGTGTAAGTCCAATGCGTAAGGGACATTTGGCAGTGTCTAACAAGATTGCAGGTGTATTTAAAATTTTTCCTTTTTTTTTTGAGATGGAGTCTCATTTTGTTAGCCAGGCTGGAGTGTGGTAGCGGGATCTCGACTCACTGCAACCTCCACCTCCCGGGTTCAAGCGATTCTCCTGCCTCAGCCTCCCAAGTACCTGGGATTACAGACGTGCGCCACCATGCCCAGCTAATTTTGTATTTTTAGTAGAGACGGGGTTTCACCGTGTTGGCCAGGCTGGTCTTGAACTTCTGACCTCAAGTGATCCACCCGCCTCAGCCTCCCAAAGTGCCGGGATTACAGGCGTGAGCAGTCACCCCGCTCGGCTGCATTTATCTTTTGATCCAGTGATCTCACTGCTAGGAATCCAACTTAAAGATACATTGGCAATAAAAGGATGTAAGCTGAGGCAGGAGAATAGAGTCTAGAGGCAGGAAACCTAAGGCTGATTTGCACTGACTTCCTAGAACGGAATCAAAAGGAAAATCCCAACTTTCCACACCCAAGTAACAAAAGGATCAGAGGCTACTCCCATTGCAACCCCCAACCCAGGCGGGCTTCCCCTCCCCTCTCCTCCCCTCCCTTCCCCTTTCTGCGTGGCCAATGAAAGATGGAAAGTGCCTCTGATTGGTAGTCTCCCACAACCAGTCAGACTGGTCATGGGCCTAGTCTTCATTCGCATAGGGGTGTAACTCTGTAACTTCACTTCAGCCTCTGATTGGTCCCCTCCCGCGACCCATCAGACGTTTGCATAGGGTGTAACTTTGTACCTTCACTTCAGCCTCTGATTGGTTGCTTCCTGGTCTCTGGAGTGTGTCTGTTCAGCCTGCTCCCACCCTGTGGAGTGTACTTTTCATTTCAATAAATGTATGCTTTCTTCGCTTCATTCTTTTGTTGGTTGTTTCGTTGGTGCGTTTTGTCCAATTCTTTGTTCAAAACGCCCAGAACCTGGACACCTTCCACCAGTAATGAGCCCAGGTTGCTCACTGCAACACTCTTTGTAAGGAAAAAAGACTGGAAACAACTAAGTCAATTTTCTGTTTGTAGACTGGTTGACTAAACGACGTTTCATCTACACAGCAGACTACTATCCAGATAAATGAAATATAAGAAAGATCTCTATAAACTGTTCTGGGGTGATCTTCATAATATATTATGAAGTGAAGGAAGCAAGGTTAGAACAGTGTACACGTGAAAAGACCCCTAAGAGTAGAGCCAAAAGGGGAATTTGGGGGTACTAGTCATGTTCTCTTTATTGACCTGAGTGGCGGTCATGTGGTTTCTTCCCTTTGTGATACTTCATAAAACCATAGTTACATGTACTTTTCTCTTAGCATGTTGTACTCCCCCCAGAAAAGATCTAAAGTAAATAAATTATAGCCTGGCATTTCTCATGCCTGTCTGTATTCCCAGCGCTTTGGGAGGCCAGGTTGCACTGCTTGAGGCCAGGAGTTCAAGACCAGCCTAGGCAACATAGTGAGACCCTGTCTCTATGTAACAAATAAATAAATTATAATCTCTGAAGACTCTTGGCTAAAAAGCTTATATGTATGTGTGCATGCAAGAGAGAGCACACCAAATGAAGGGACTTTGTTTTGATCCTGATTTAAACAAGCAGTAATTTTTTATTTATTTATTTATTTTTGAGATGGAGTCTCTGTCGCCCAGGCTAGAGTGCAATGGCGTGATCTCGGCTCACTGCAACCTCTGCCTCCCAGGTTAAAGTGATTATCATGCCCCAACCTCCAGAGTAGCTGGGACTATAGGTGTGCGCCACCACACCTGGCTAATTTTTGTATTTTTAGTAGAGATGGGGTTTCACCATGTTGGCCAGCCTGGTCTCGAACTCCTGATCTCAAGTGATCTACCCGCCTTGGCCTCCCAAAGTGCTGGGATTATAGGCATGAGAGCCACCATGCCTAGCCAGCAGTAATTTTTTAAATCATTTTTTCTTTTTTTTTTTGAGATGGAATTTTGCTCTTTTCGCACAGGCTGGAGTGCAATGGTGCGATCTTGGCTCACTGCAACCTCCGCCTCCCAGCTTCAAGTGATTCTGCTGCCTCAGCCTCCTGAGTAGCTGGGATTACACATGCCTGCCATCATGCCCAGCTTATTTTTGTATTTTTAGTAGAGATGGGATTTAACCACGTTGGCCCGGCTGGTCTCAAACTCCTGACCTCAGGTGATCCATTCCCCCCTCAGCCTCCCAAAGTGCTGGGATTACAGGTGTAACCCACCGTGCCCAGCCTAAATCACATACTTTAAACCATTGAGGGAATATGGATATAGACTGGCTACTAGATTATAAAAAGGATTTCTTGTTAATTTTGTTAGGTGTGATAATGGAAGAAGATGTTCTCTTCTTTTTCTTAAGAGATGCATACTTAAGTACCTGGAAGTGAAATGGCATATTATCGAGGTTTGCTCTAAAATACTCCAGAAAAAAATAAAAAGATGGAGGGGCAATAGATAAAACAAGGCTGTTTTACATGTTAATAGTTGTTGAGGCCAGGTGGCGAATAAATGGGGACTTCTCATATTCTCTACTTTTTGTGAAAAGTTTAAAATTTTGTTATGTAAGTTAAAAAGAAAATTCATCAAGTCATCAAGGTCCTAGTCATAACAGCCTCCACAAAGTTTTGCACACTTGGTTCTAATTTGATCTTTTGCTGACAGGTGTACTCAATGCTAGCTCTTATGACCCTGCTGTGGACATTCCTTCATTCATTCAATACATGTGTTTTTGCCAGGCACGATGGCCCACACCATAATTCCAGCACTTTGGGAGGATGAGGTGGGAGGATCGCTTGAGTCTGGGAGTTTGAGACCAGCCTGGACAACATCTGTACAAAATAAAAAATAAAATAAATCAATGAATAAATAAATGTGTTTGAGCACCTACTATTAAGTTTGAGATGTTTTGTGGTAGGTTGAAAAATGCACCCACCCCCGCAAAGATATCAGAGCCTAATCTCTCGAACCTGCAAATATTGCCTTATGTGGGTAAGTGGTCTTTGCAGGGGTGATTAAGCTAAGACTCTTGAGACAGGGAGATTATCCTGGATTGGATTATCTGGGTGATCCCTAAATGTAATTACTTGTATCCTTTTTCTTGTCTTTTTTTTTTTTGAGATGGAGTTTAGCTCTTGTCACCCAGGCTGGAGTGCAATGGTGCGATCTCGGCTCACTGCAACCTCCACTTCCCGGGTTCAAGCGATTCTCCTGCCTCAGCCTTCCGAGTAGCTGGGATCACTTTAGGTGATCCACCCGCCTTGGCCTCCCAAAATGCTGGGATTACAGGCGTGAGCCACTGTGCCTGGCCAATTTCGTGTATCCTTGTAAGAGGGAAGCAAGCACAGAGAAGGCGAAGTGAAGATGGAGACAGAGATTGGAGTGATGCCGCCACAAACCAAGGAATGTCAGCAGTCCCTAAGAGCTGGAAAAGGAAAGAAATGGACTTTCCCATCGAGCTTTTGAAGGCAGTGAGGCAGGGCGTCGCTGCCTTGACCTTGAGTTTGGACTTCTTGCTTCCACAACTTTGAGAGAATAAATTTCTGTTGGTTTAAGACAGCAAATTTGTTGTTTAAACCACCAAGTGCATGCAAATTACATGCATTTTGTTTTGTTTTGTTTTTTTGAGATAGAGTCTTGCTCTGTCGCCTAGGCTGGAGTGCAATGGTGTGATCTTGGCTCACTGCAACCTTTGCCTCCCAGGTTCAAGCGATTCTCCCGCCTCAGCCTTCCGAGTAGCTGGGATTACAGGCACCTGCCATCGTGCTTGGCTAATTTTTGTATTTTTGTAGAGATTGGGTTTCACCATGTTGGCCAGCCTGGTCTCAAACTCCTGACCTCAGAGGATTCACCCGCCTCGGCCTCCCAAAGTGCTGGGATTACAGGCATAAGCCACCGCACCCGGCCTACATGCATTTGTTAATGCATGTCTACATCAGAGTAGAAATGTCAATTAGGCAGTTGGACATGTGAGTCTGGAATTCAAGGAAGAAGTTTAGGCTTGAGAGATAAATGTGGGAGTTGCCAGTTTTTAATACAATGAAAAGAATGGTTGGATCATCAGAGGAGCAGTATGGATAGAAAAGAGAAGGAGGCTGAAGCACGAGCCCTGGGGCACCCTAAGGAAACAAGACCGGGAAGATGAGGGGAGCTAGTGAAGAAATAGAGACGGTGGCTAGTGAGGTGGGAGGGCTCTAGGAAAAAGTGGGAGTCCTGAAAGATAAGTGGAAAAAGCATATTAAGCAGGAGGCAGTGTCAAATGCCACTGATGGTCAAGGAAGATGAGGATAGGAAATTGATCACTGGCTTTAACAATATGGAGGACCTTGGTGACCTTGAGAAAAGCTATTTTGGTAGAGTGATGGAGAGGAAAGCCTGACTGGAATGGGTCCAAGAGAAAAGATGAGGAGAAGTGAGGACAGTTAAGTACAGAAAATTCTTTCAAGGAGTTTAGTTATAGAGAACCCAGCGAGGCCGGGTGGGGGGGCTCACGCCTGTAATCCCAGCACTTTGGGAGGCCAAGGCGGGTGGATCACCTAAGGCCAGGAGTTTGAGACCAGCCTGGCCAACATGGTGAAACCCCATCTCAACTAAAAATACAAAAATTAGTCGGGTGTGGTGTGTGGTGGTGGGCGCCTGTAATCCTAGCTACTCAGGAGGCTGAGGCAGGAGAATTGCTTGAATCTGGGAGGTGGAGGTTGCAGTGAGCCAAGATCGTGCTACTGCACTCCAGCCTGAGCAATAGAACGAGAATCTGTCTCAAAAAAAAAAAAAAAAAAAAAAAGAACCCAGAGAAATGGAGGTGATGGCTAGAGGAGAACGTGAAGCCAAGAAAAGTTGTCCTTGTTGTTTTCCAGTGGATTTTAATGTATTTTTTTTTTCCTGAGACAAGGTCTCATTCTGTTGTCCAGGCTGGAGTGCAGTGTTGCTATCACAGGTCACTGCAGCCTCAAATTCCTGGGTTCAAGCAATCCTCCTGCCTTGGTCATTGGACATCCAATGGGATTACAGGTGGGAGTCACCATCCCTGGCCTTGAAGGTAAATTTTTATTTTTAAAATTTTTATTTATTTATATTTTTGAGACATGATCTCACTCTGTTGCCCAGTCTGGAGTGCAGTGGTGCAATCTCGGCTCACTGCAGCCTCAACTTCCTGGGCTCAATCAATCCACCCACCTCAGCCTCCCGAGTTGCTGGGACTACAGGTGTGTGCTACAATGCCAGCTAATTTTTGTATTTTTGTAGAGACAGGGAGATTATTCCTGTCTTGCTATGTTGCCCAGGCTGGTCTTGGACTCCTGGGCTTAAGCGATCCTCCTCTCCTGGCCTCCCAAAGTGCTGGGATTACAGGCATGAGCTGTCACACCTGTCCAATTTTTAAAATAAGACTTTTTTAAAGAGCAATTTTGTGTTCACAACAAAAGTGAGTGGAACATATGGAGAGTTCCCCTAGATCTCCGGCCCCATACTATACACCCATGCACAGCCTCCCCTGCTGTCAGTGTCAAGCACCAGAGTGTCACCTTTGTTACCATCAATGAACCCACATTGACAGTCTTCATCACCCAAAGTCCATAGCTTACATTAGGGTTCACTCTTGGTGGTGCACGTTCTGTGTCATAATGTGCATGCTTTATTAGAGTGACATCCAGAATGGCTTCAATGCCTTAAAAGTTCTCTGTGTTGCACCTATTTAAATCCCTCTCCTCCCTTTTCTTTTTTTTTTTTTTTTTTTTTTTTTTTTTTTTTTTTTTTTTGAGACAGAGTCTCACTCTGTTGCCCAGGCTGGAGTGCAGTGGCGCAATCTCGGCTCACTGCAACCTCCGCCTCTCGGGTTCAAGCGATTCTTCTGCCTCAGGCTCCCAAATAGCTGGGATTACAGGCATGATCTCGGCTCACTGCAACCTCCGCCTCCTGGGTTCAAGTGATTCTTTTGCCTCAGCCTCCCGAGTAGCTGGGACTACAGGCACACGCCACCACGCTCGGCTAATTTTCTGCATTTTTAGTAGAGATGGGGTTTCACCGTGTTAGCCAGGATGGTCTCAATCTCCTGACCTCGTGATCCACCTGCCTCAGCCTCCAAAAGGGCTGGGATTACAGGTGTGAGTCACCATGCCCGGCCCTCTCCTCCCTTTTCAAACATGCAGAAAGGTTGAAGAAATATACAGTCAGCACTCCTGGTATGGTCTGAAAGTGTCCCTCAAAATTCATGCGTTGGAAACTTAACCCCCAGTGCAACAGTGTTGGGAGGTGGGGCCTAATAGGAGGTGTTTAAGTCCTGAGGGCTCAGGCTGCATCCTTATGAGTGGATTAACACTGCTGTAATCCTTGGGATTGGATTTTTTCTCTCCTGATCTTCTGCCATGAGGTGACACAGTGTTCGTCCCTGCTTGCCCTTCTGCCTGCCGCCATGTAAGGACACAGCAAGAAGGGCCTCACCCAACATCAGATAGATGCTGGTGCCTTCGTCTTAGGCTTCCCAGTCTCCAGAACTGTGAGAAATAAAATTTCTCTTCCTTATAAATCACCCAGTCTCAGGAATTCTGTTATGGCAGCACAAAATAAATGGAGACAACCCATCTACCCACCATGTAGAGTCTGTAATTAACATTTTGCTATACTGGTTTTATTATGTATCCATCCGTTGATCCATCCCTTCATGCAGCCTTTGATCCCTCTTTTAAAATACACATTTCAGGCCAGGTGTGGTAACTCACGCCTGTAATTGCAGCACATTGGGAGGCCGAGGCAGGCGGATCACCTGAGGCCAGGTTTTCGAGACCAGCCTGGCCAACATGGTGAAACACCATCTCTACTAAAAATACAAACGTTAGCTGGGTGTGGTGGCAGGTGCCTCTAATCCCAGCTACTCAGGAGGCTGAGGCAGGAGGATCGCTTGAACCTGGGAAGCAGAGGTTGCAGTGAGCTGAGATCTCAGCATTGCACTCCTGCCTGGGCGACAAGAGCGAAACTCCATCTCAAAAAAAAAATATATATATATATATGTGTGTGTGTATATATATTTATATATGTATATGTATATTTATACGTGTATATATATTTATATATATTTGTATATATATACACACACACACTTCAAAATAAATTGCAGACATCATTATGCTTCCTTCTAAATACTTCAGCACACATAGCATTAACTGGAGCTCAAGTTTGTGTACAGTTCCTTTTTGGGGGTAAAATTCACATACAGTGAAATGTACACATCTAAAGAATAAATCTGTGGTTTTGAAATGAACCCAAACCTCTGCCAAAATACAGAATGTTATGGCTGGGAGTGGTGGCTCATGCCTGCAATGTGGCACTTTGGGAGGCTGAGGCCAGGAGTTACAGGCCAGCCTGGGCAACACAGTGAGACTCCATTGCTACAAAAAAATTTTAAAAATTAGCCAGGCGTGGTGGCATGTGCCTGTGGTCCTAGCTAATCGGGAGGCTGAGGTAGGAGAATCACTTGAACCCAGGAGGCGGAGGTTGCAGTGAGCCGAGATCACGCCACTGCATTCCAGCCTGGGCGACAGAGTAAGACTCCGTCTCAAAAAAAGAAAAAAGAAAAGAAAAGAAAACCGATCTATCAGGTACTATGCCTATTGCCTGGGTGACAAAATAGTCTGTACATCAAACCCGTGACACACAATTTACCTATATAAGGGGTACGTGTGCAGATTTACCTATATAACAAACCTGCACACAGCTAGGCACTGCGATGGGTAACAGAGTCATCCACAGTCACACATGGGAAGCCAGCATACACGGTAACAGGTGCGGGGTTGCTGATAGGTATTGGGATAGAAGGATGTTGGTGTTCTCTTGTCATTGCTTCTATCTCCTTGGAAGCAAGGTCAACAACAAAGAGTGAGAAGGGAGGAGAAAGTTTTAAGGTTTGAAGAAAGAGGA
The DNA here is from genome assembly GCF_028885655.2 of Pongo abelii. Classification (NCBI taxonomy): domain Eukaryota; kingdom Metazoa; phylum Chordata; class Mammalia; order Primates; family Hominidae; genus Pongo; species Pongo abelii. Next base: position 45,625,040 of record NC_072005.2, on the reverse strand, counting down.
GAAAGTGTAAAATAATTCTTAAAAAAAATGGGTCTGGGCTGGGTGCAGTGGTGCACGTCTGTAATCCCAGCACTTTGGGAGGCCGAGGCAGACAGATTGCTTGAGCTCAGGGGTTTGAGACCAGCTGGGTAACATAGTGAGACACCCGTCTCTAGAAAGAACACAAAAATTAGCCAGGCCTGGTGGCGCGCGCCTGTAGTCCTAGCTACTTGGGAAGCTGAGGCAGGAGGATTGCTTGAGCCTTGGATATCAAGGCTGCAGTGAGCTATGATCATGCCGCTGCACTCCAGCCTGGGTGACAGAGCAAGACCCTGTCTCAAAAAAATAAAAAAAAGAAACTAAAACAAATAAAATAGGTTCAATCACTTTGGAAAAAAGTGTTCCCATTTCTTCAAAAGGTAAACATGCTCAGCATGTGACTCAGCCATTTTACTCCTAGGGCTTGTCCCAAGAAAAATTAGAGTAAATCTGCACAAATATTTGTACATGAATGTTCATGGCAGCATTATTCATCATAACCCAAACTGGAAACAACTCAAAAGCCCATCAACAGATGAACAGACCAGTGAAATTCCAGAGAATGAAATACTCAGCCATAAAAAAGAAATTTGCAACAATGTGGAACATTATGCTAAGTGAAAAAAAAAAAAGGCTACATATTGTATGATTGCATTTGTATGAAATGGGGTGTTGGCAGTTTTCTGAAATTGGATTGTGGTGATGGGTGCCCAACTGTAAATTTATCAAAATTTAATGAACAATAGAATTAAAATGGGTGAATTTTTTTTTTTTTTTGAGACGGAGTCTCACTCTGTCGCCAGGCTGGAGTGCAGTGGCGCGATCTTGGCTCACTGCAACCTCTGCCTCCCCGGTTCAAACGAGTCTCCTGCCTCAGCCTCTGAGTAGCTGGGACTACAGACACGCACCATCCCACCCAGCTAATTTTTGTAGTTTTAGTAGAGACGGGGTTTCACCATGTTGGCCAGGATGGTCTCGAACTGCTGACCTTGTGATCCGCCTGCCTTGGCCTCCCAAAGTGTTGGGATTACAGGCATGAGCCACCGCGCCAAGCAAAAATGGGTGAATTTTATGGTATGTAAATTATACCTTAATGAAGTTTAAAAAATTAATACATGTGTGTTTGTGTGGGCTGTCTTAAAATACCATAGACTGAATGGTTCCAATAACAGGGATTTATTTCTTACAGCTCTGGAGGCTGGAAAGTCCAAGATGGAGGTGCTGATTGATGTGATTCTCTGTGAGGGCCCTCTTCCTGTCTTGCATCTCTCCCTCTCTCCCTCTTAAAAAGTCACTAATCCTGGCCGGGCACGGTGGCTCACACCTGTAATCCCAGCACTTTGGGAGGCCAAGGCGGGTGGATCACCTGAGGTCAGGAGTTCGAGACCAGCCTGACCAACATGGAGAAACCCCGTCTCTACTAAAAATACAAAATTAGCTGGGCGTGGTGGCTCATGCCTGTAATCCCAGCTACTCCGGAGGCTGAGGCAGGAGAATCGCTTAAACCTGGGAGGTGGAGGTTGCCGCGAGACGAGATCATGTCATTGCACTCCAGCCTGGGCAATAAGAGCAAAACTCCGTCTCAAAAAAAAAAAATAATAATAAAATCACTAATCCCATAATGAGGGTTCTACACTCATGACCTCCTCCAACCCTAAACCCTCCCAATGCTGTCACTTCCAAATACCATAACAATGGGGGTGAGAACTTCAACAAGTGAATTGTGGGGAGACACAATTCAGCCCATGGCAACGTGTTATCTATATCATTAACAGGGTGGGAAAAAATGGAGAATGAATAGACTAGGGGCAAGTGATAGGATTGCTGGTCAGCATTAAGCATTTGGGTTTGTAGTCATGAATCAAAACTGAGACCAGCCAGGGTGATTCTGTATTTTTCTCCATCCACATTCAGCTGCCAGGGGTGCAGGTGCAGAATAAGTGGAGGGTTGAATTCAATTCATAGTTTGGAGGTATGCAAAGGTGTGGTGATAATGATGGTGGGGAATCTGGCTGGGTAGTTGAGAGTGGTGTGGCCATGATGCGGGGAGGGATAGCAACAACTCAGACAGCTTAATGGATGGTTAGGGCTGAAGGCTCCCTGGTGCAATCTTTAGAAGGAGTGAGCTGGAGAGACAGGAGGTGACGGGCAGAGCGTGAGATGCATGGAGCTGAGATTCTGTAGGGGCTGTGGTTTATGGGGCTGTTGCCATCTAGAATGGGTCCTTCTCCCCCACCAGGCTGGGACCTCTGGGGCTGTCACAGTTATGTGTTGTTGTGTGTTCCCAGCACGAGGTCTAGGTGTGATCATAGGAAAGAAGGGTTGGGTGGAGGACAAGCGCAGTGAGGGAGAGGAGGTCAAGGCACCAAGAGGCCAGAGTGGTAAATGGATCATTTACCTGAATTTGAAAATCACCAAGAATAATGATGGGAGTGGTGTGGGTGACAGTGAGCCTGGAGCTAAATAAGGTGAGCAGAGGTGACTTGGGAGTCAATGGGTCTAGCAGCACAAAGGGGAGCAGGTGCTACAGTGTGACTGTGTAAGCTTCAGACCTAGGGGTTCAGGGAGGAGGCAGAGACAATGGTTTAGAAGTGCCAGTGAGGAGCAAGGACGCTCTTCTCCCATCTACAGATCCAGTGGACATGAGGGCCGAGAAGGAGAAAACAGCCCCGCTTGGAAAGGGAGGTCTTCAGGGCAGAGTCCTGCTTAGAGCAAGAAGGTCACAGGAAGGTTCAGAGGGAGTTGAGGAAATGGGGAATATTGGGAAAAGCCCTCAAGGGCTTCACTATCCCTGCCCTGCCCTGCCCTGCCTGCCAGTGTCTCCTCCATCCCCCTCCCACCTCTCTGCCTGGGCCTCCCCCATCGCCCTCCCACCCTTCTGCCTGTCCCAGCCCCGACCCCTCTGGGCTTACACTGTCTGGGAACCTGTCTGTCTCTCCTATTGGACTGGCAGCTCCAGGAGGACAGGACCCGGGGCTGTTTTAGCCACCATTGTGTCCCCAGCACAAGACCAGCAGGCACCTCCACCACTAATTACTCACCGATAGAGCCAATTTCAGGTCTTCAGAGCAAGCTGGCAGGCAAAGTATCTCAGAAGCAGGAGATGGTGCCAGGATTCCAAGAAATAGGGCTGGAATCCCCTAAACCTGCACTGCACTCTGAGTACTTTTGTCCTTTAGAAAAAAAAGTATTAATTAGAAAGCAAATAGTAAAATCCATGTGAAATAGGTAACATTATCTGGAACTGGACCCACTGGAATCATTGCACATCTAGAAATCCAGAATAGACTCAACTATTTCATCTCATAGTTTTAAAAATTTGTTTTTGTTTTTGTTTTTGTTTTGAGACAGGGGTGTTGCTCTGTGACCCAGGCTGGAGTGTAGTGGTGCAGTCATGGCTTATTTCAGCCTCGACCTACTGGGCTCAAAGGAACCTCCTGCCTCAGCCTCTTGAGTAGCTGGGACTACAGGTGCAAGCAACCATGCCCAGCTAATTTTTAATTTTTTTGTAAAGATAAGGTCTCACTCTGTAGCCCAGGCTGGCCTTAAGCTCCTGGGCTCAAGTGATCCTCCTGCCTCGGCTTCCCAAAGTGCCTGGATTATAGGCGTGAGCCACTGCCCCGACCGGTTCTGAAAAGTTTAAGCAGATTTTCCATCATAATATCTAAAGAATTTTTCAGGAATGTTTCTGTGCAAATTGGTGGCATTCCACAGCTGGAACACTGTACACAGAGAACTCACAACGGTATGAGGCCATCCATTCATTCAACAAACATTTACTGGGCACCCAGAGGCCTGTCCTAGGCCTAGAGTGATAGAGCAGTGAATGGAACAGAGTCAACATCTAGGCTCTGGACTGGTAGGTTCTTCTGGAGTTTTTCAGTAACTTCTCATCACAGCAGTTGTCTTGCTTTGCAGAATGAATATAGGGATGGATATTGATATTATACAATTACAAAGCACACAATTCTTAATACTTAAGCAGAATCTGTTGACCCCTGACGCCGCTCTCTGCCCCCACTCTGATCTTGTCCATCCTTGTCTTCTTCTGATTCACGGCAGCAGCCAGTCCTTGGTTTTCCTGCTTCCACCCTCACGCCTGAGTCTGCTTCCCACATGCAGCCAGAGGGACCTGTGTCAGATCACATTCCTTCTCTGCTTGGAACCCTTCCATGGTTCCATCTAAGTCCTCATTATGTCCACACAAAGCTCCGCACAATCTGCCCTTGTTAGCTACCCGCCCTTATCTCCTCTTACTCTCCACCTTGCTCACTTTGCCCCACCCACTTTACTCTCCACCTTGCTCACTTTGCCCCACCCACCCTCCTCATTGTCTCTCCAACTTCCCATATCTTTCCTTCCTCAAGGCCTCTGCATCTGCAGATCTCTTCCCTGCCTGGAACTCTCTTCCCCTAGATAGGTGCATGCTTCACTCCCACTTCCTTCAGCTCTTTAGCTCAAAAAAGTCTCCTGATGCATTCATTCCTTGACCACCGTGCCAAAAAAACAAAAATCACTTGCCCTCCAAAATCTCTATCCCCTTTCCCTGCTGTTATTTTCTCCAAAGCACTTATCGCCTTCTAACATTCAACATGTTTGGTGTCTACTTCCTCCATTAAAAAGATGAACTCCAGGAGAGTGGAGATTTTTATGTCTCGTACACCGCTGTATTCCCAGCTCCTAGAACAGCGCCTGGTACACACGAGGTGCACTGTAAATGTTTTTCAGATGTATGAATGGAAGCCCAGAGTCGGTCACTGTTCTTGGAGCCGGAAACCTATCGGGGAAGACTTTTTGGGTGTACAGGGGCCAGAGGGATTTAGCTAGGAATACAAAAGAGGGCACAGCCCGTGCGAAGGCCTCGCTATGAGCCCTGATTATTGGGGTGCTCGCACGGGGGAAGAGGAAACCGGAAGCGAGTTCAGGGCGACCGCTGCACAGGCAAAGGCTGGGAAAGCAGAGCGTGAGGGCAGCGGACAGCGTTTCCATAGGCTCGAGAATCCACGCCCACTGCGCGTGCGCCCAGCTCCGGGCGGGGGAAGGGGCCCGGGGGCGGGGCTACGTGGTTGCGTCACGCGGCGTACCTCCCTGCGCGCCTGCGCTCTTTTCCACGTGCGAAAGCCCCGGACTCGTGGAGTTGTGAACGCCGCGGACTCCGAAGCCGCACAAACCAGGGCTCGCCATGAAGCCAGGTCAGGCTGGGGTGAGGGTCCGGGGTCAGGGACGGAGGCCGGGCGGGAGTCCGGGTGCCAGGCCAGAATCGGAGGGGTGGGGCCTTGGCCTGGGGGCAGGGGTTCTGAGCACGGGTTCCAGTCTCATGTGGGAAGGGGGATTCTGATTCCAGCAGGTCTAGGGGTTTGTGACTGGCTTCAGAGGTCACGGTCGTGAGTCGAAGAAGGCCGTGGGCCTGGCATTGGGGGTCTTGACGTGGGGTTCGTCTCATTGAGGCCGTCTAATGGGGATTTTGGATATTGGGCAGGAGGCGGCACTCAAGGGTCTTGGGCTAGAGTCTGGATCCAGGCATCTGGAGTCTTGGATCACTGGGCGTGTTTTGGGAATCAGGCGTGGGTCGGAGATGGAGAGTTCCTGACCTTGGGTCCTGGAGCTGTGTGTGGGAAGTCCCCATTTGCCTTCCCTGTTGCTGCTACCACCACCATCCCCTTATCCCGCAACCCAGCTTTTCCGAGTGGGCCGGAGTGGATGAGGACTCCCCGGTTGGCCGTGTGCGGCGCTCTCCGGCTCACTTTCCCGCCTTCTGCACTTACAGGGGGGCGGATCCCCGGGGATGGAGTGGAGATTTGGGGATTAAGATTTCCACCTCCGGGGCGAGATTTAACAAGCTTGGCATTAGAGTGGGGTGGTGGGGCGGGTGGTTGTCACAGGAGGTAAGTAGTTTTATTCTTTCGATTTTCCACTAGATTCTGCTGAACCCACTCCCTTCACGGTGGAATGATGAGGGGGTCCTGGCTTTGACAGCAGAAGGGCCTCAGTTCAGTGTTTCAGCTCTTGCTCAGCTTCTTAGCCTGCTGTGTGACCTTGGGCAAGTGGCTTTACTTTTCTGAGCCTCTGTTTTCTCATCAATAAAATGGCGCCAGTTAGGATTAAGCGACGTTAAAAAAAAAATAGCACAGTGCTTGACATATAATAGTATTGGCTCTAATTGTTACCTTTATCTTTCTCAAAGAGAACAAAATTAGAATCCTCGGTGGTGTCTGAGCACTTCCTCTATCTGGCCTGCCCAACCCCCACTCATCTGTGTGAGAACTTGCTTCATTGAGTTTGGAGAATTTCCACCATGGCCCAAAGGGTCTGTTTTCCTAGTACAGGCTTTCTTTTTCTTTTGCGTGTGTGTTTGTGTGGAGAGATGGGGGTCACCTGGCAGGAGATTTGTGGGTCTGTGCCCTTCTCCCAAGTTCCCTTTCTCTTCCGTGTTTGGGGATTTCTTGATGAAGTGGGGTGGGGGATTGTAGGCCAGGTATGCTGAGATCCTGGCTTGCCTGCAGGCATTCTGGTCTGTGATTCCCTCATAAATGGAGGATACCCCTTCTTCCAGCCTTCCTCCATTGTGTGGTAGAATGTGAAGTTGTAAAAGTTGTCAGGTGTTAGCTCTTTAGTAAGGATTTTAGCCTGAGTGAGAAAACAACCCTTTGGGAGATTTTTGAGCAGAGGCGTGGTGCAGTCTGACATTTTTAAAAGGGATTCTTGCTTCGATATGTGAAAGACCTCAGGGTGGCAAAAGTGGAAGCAGGCACACTGGTGGGAAGCTTGTTGCTGTAATCTAGGAGATGGTGTGGTGGACCAGGATGGGAGCAGTGGACATGCTGACAGTTTTACATGCTTTTGAAGACAGAACCAACAGATTGTATGTGGGTGTGTGAGCGGAGTCAAGGATAACCAAGGGTTTGGGGGTGTGTAACCGGAAGGATGGAATTGCCATTTTTGAGATGGAGAAGGCTGTGGAAAGAGAGCAGATTTTAAATCAGGGGGTTTGTGGACCCCTCCCCCCAAAAAAAGAACTTACAGGAAAAGTTTGTGTGAACATGTGTTTTTGCTGAGGAGTGGGTACTTTTGGTACATTTTTCCCCAAAAGCTCCAGGACCTGAAATGGATTGAGATGTTTTGAGTATCTGGGATTGAAAGTTTACACTCATGCCCACTCCGCCCCAAGCACATGCCAATACTTCCTTTCTGTTAGGCCTGGGTTAAGACTTTCATAAGCCTAGCTGTGGCATCTCCCCTAAATGAAGGTCCTGGCCTTGGAAAACTGTTGGAGGGTTTGGGCAAGAAAATGCTGATATCATGAGTTGCTGTTTCAAAAACAGCGCTTATTAGTTGCTGTGTGGAAAGTGGACTGTAGGGGGAGTAGAAGATAAAAAGTGAACAACTCTTGGTTATGTTCTGGAGTTTTGAAAAGGAAACTGTTCATTTTAAAAGATCAAATTAGGAGTAGCTATTAAAAGTTACATTTTCATCTTTAATAGAAAGATGAAAAAAGAACTAACTGGAAAAGTTTGTGTGAACATGTGTTTTTTCTGAGGAGTGGGTACTTTTGGTACATTTGGTACAGGAAGAGGGAAGAGGAGACTCTTTCCCCTGAGTTTGAATGATGATGTTCAAAGTAGGTGCTAGATAGTATATATGTGAAGTGCTTTGTGTGTACAAGTCATTTAATCTTTACAACTCTATAGGATGGGCACTGCATTTTTTTTATTTTTATTTTTTGATACAGAATCTCTCTCTGTCACCCAGGCTGGAGTGCAGTGGCACCATCTCAGCTCACTGCAACCTCCACTTCCTGTGTTCAATTGATGCTTGTGCCTCAGCCTTCTGAGTAGCTGGGATTACAGGCAAGCGCCACCACGCCTAGCTAATTTTTTGTATTTTTAGTAGAGACAGGGTTTCACTATGTTGGCCAGGCTGGTCTTGAACTCCTGGCCTCAAACTGTCCGCCTGCCTGGGTTTCCCAAAGTGCTGGGATTACAGACATGAGCCACGGCGCGTGGCCTGGCACTGTATTGTCTCCATGTCTTACAGATGAAATTTTCAAGACCCCTATGAACCTTCCTTACTAGGGTTGAGAGTGGCAACAACATTGCCTATCTCTCCATATGGGATACTTGAGGGGAGTGACCGGCACTTCCCTGGTCACCATCTGATGGATCATGTGCTTTCTGAACAAACAGAAGGTGCTTTCTCCTTGAGGCCGGGCCCAGGGTTTAAGAATCATCAGCTCAGTGCTCATTTAACATTTATTGAGCCCATAGTTTGTGCCAGATGTTGTGCAGGGTTTTGGGGATGCGATGGTGACCAAAACAGTTAAAAATCCTTGCCCATTTGGAGCTTGATCTTAGTCGGGGAGGCAGGCAGTAATAATATTAAAAATGCCATGTGTGATAATTGATTCGAAGGGAAATAAAGCAGGGTAAGGGTATTGTGGCCAAAGTAGGCCCTTCTGGGGAACTAACATTTTATCAGAGACCAGAATGCAGTGAAGGAGCGAGTGAGCCATGCACACGTCTGCAGGAGCCGGGCAGTGGGAACAGCATGTGGTAAAGATTTAGAAGCTGGACTGTGTATGCTCGGTGGGGAAGAGCATGGGGCCCAGCATAAAGAGAATGAAGTCAGGGAAGTCAGCACAGGCCAGATCCTTAGGATGATGATTCTTAATGTGGGCTGCACCTTGGAGTCACCTGGAGAGCTTTAGGGGAAGACCTTGCGCCCAGAACAATGAAATCAGAATTTAAAGCCTAAAGATTTTAGGCTTTGATTTCAGGCTTTGTAAGCCAGGGAAAGGAATTTTTATTTCATTTTGGATGTGGTGGAAAACCACTGGAGGGATTTGGGCAAGGGCATGATGAGCTCTTACTTGCTGTTTTAAAAATAGCATGTATTAGCTGCTGTGTGAAAAGTGGACTGTAGAGGGAGTAGAAGATTAAAAGTAAACAACTTTTGGTTATGTTTGGGAGTTTTGAAAATGAAACCGTTCATTTTTAAAGATTAAATTAGGAATGGCTGTTAAGACACATTTTTTATCTTTAATACCATTAAGGTGCATGAAGGGTTCGTAGGACGAGATCATAATGTATCTTTACAAAAAACATGAGCAAGACCGGCTCGCTGGCTCACGCCTGTAATCCCAGCACTTTGGGAGGCTGAGGCGGGCGGATCAAGAGGTCAGGAGATTGAGACCATCCTGGCTAACACGGTGAAACCCCATCTCTACTAAAAATACAAAAAAATTAGCCGGGCGTGGTGGTGGGCGCCTGTAGTCCCAGCTACTTGGGAGGCTGAGGCAGGAGAATGGTGTGAACCCGGGAGGTGGAGCTTGCAGTGAGCCGAGATCGTGCCACCGCATTCCAGCCTGGGCAACAGAGTGAGACTCGTCTCAAAAAAAAAAAAAAAAAAAAGCAAGCTTATGATTGAATAGATTACATCATGTGAGAATGTGAGATAATTTTAAACCACTAGTTTTCCAACTTTTTTTTTAACTTGTGTGATTTAGTACTTCTGAGTTTTTGAAATCAAATCACAGAAAATATTGAATCTGTTAGCACCAGAGTTCTGTTTTAAACATTGTTTTGTGCTAATGGTGTTTGCTGTCCTGAACTGGTAAGAATAAAGCCTGTCTGAGTCTATTGTTTCTTAAACATTTCGATCTTATTGACAAATCGCAAACTACTTGTAAAGTGCAGCCTATCCTTAAATGACAGTTTGTTCTGCTTTTTCTTGTTTTTCCCCTGAGCTGAGAGGGACTTCTTAAAGCTTGGAAGCAGGGAGATGAGTTAGGGCTGACATCATCCTGTATTCCCCTCTGTTTTGGGGCTGGGGTTAATACTTTTCTTCCAGCTCTAAGGTCAGGAGTGGGAGAGCATGAAGACATTTGCAGAGTCTAGGGGGCCCTATTGTCATAGCATGTGCTCGTATGCAGGGCTCACTCTTCACAGTAATTAATATTGACATGGAATGAATTCTGTGAATCTGCTATGCAACCAAGGAAACCAGGATATTAACAGTAACCTACATCTATTCATGTACTCCCCTATCCCAACCCCATATTAATATCTCCTTCCCATTCACCAATATCATGAGTTTTACATTTCTCATTCCCTTGCTCCTTTTCTTGGGCAATATGATTGTGGCTGGGTGTGGTGCCTGACACCTGTAATCCCAGCACTTCAGGAGGCCAAGGCAGGAGGATCACTTGAGCCAGGAGCTGGAGACTAGCCTGGGCAACATAGTGAGACCCCCATCTCTACACTACGGGAGTAGTGGCACACACCTGTAATCTAGCTACTTCAGAGACCGAGGCAGGAGAATTGCTTGAGCCCAGGAGTTCGAGGCTGTGGTGAGCTATGATTGTGCCATTGCTCTCCAACCTGGGCGGCACAGCGAGACCCTGTCTCAAAAAAAAAAGCACTAAGCAAAAAAAATTATTATGATTTTAACATTTATTAGTCTGTTGTGTATAACTGAAGGTCATTTTCGTGATCTTGATTGTGAATGTCTTCTATTTTATTTGCCCATTCTATTGATGGGCATTTGGGTTAGTCTTCACTTTTCTTTTGCTGTGGACATTCTTGGAAATGTGTTCTGCTGTACACGGGCACATGTATTTCAGGTTTCTCACCTGAGAGGTATTCCTGGGTACAAGGTGGTTTAACCTTTTAAGCTTCATTGCCCTGATTCCTATTTTGTTTCCCCCACAGGTTTCAGTCCCCGTGGGGGTGGCTTTGGCGGCCGAGGGGGCTTTGGTGACCGTGGCGGTCGTGGAGGCCGAGGGGGCTTTGGCGGGGGCCGAGGTCGAGGCGGAGGCTTTAGAGGTCGTGGACGAGGAGGAGGTGGAGGCGGCGGCGGCGGCGGCGGTGGAGGAGGAGGAAGAGGTGGTAAGATTGGCTAGGGGTTACAGAGGAGGTCTTCCTGAGGCGGGGAGTGGGGAGGGCAGAGATTCAGGATCTTTCTTTCCTGTTGTACCTCTCTTTTATAGGTGGAGGCTTCCATTCTGGTGGCAACCGGGGTCGTGGTCGGGGAGGAAAAAGAGGAAACCAGTCGGGGAAGAATGTGATGGTGGAGCCGCATCGGCATGAGGGTGAGTGAGGAAGGCAGGGAGCCGGCTGAGCTTCGGGGCAGGGAGAGGCTGGGGGTCCTCACCCCTGCTCTGATCCCCTCACCCAGGTGTCTTCATTTGTCGAGGAAAGGAAGATGCACTGGTCACCAAGAACCTGGTCCCTGGGGAATCAGTTTATGGAGAGAAGAGAGTCTCGATTTCGGTGAGAACTGGGTCCCTGTCCAAGCCACCAGGGTCGCAGCTGAGGGTGTAGCCAGTAGTCTGTGTCTGCCCTCACCATGTGTCCTGCATGTGACAGCTGGAGGATTGTCATAATATGTAAACCACACTGTCTACTCCCTCATCCGCCTTCTGTGACTCCCCACTGCCTTCCAGTTAGACTCGTGAGTCTTCACTCAGGCCTCCAAGACCCTGTGCATTCTAGTTCCCCCTCCCTGCCCCCCCTGGCTTTGTCTCCTTCACTAACCCTCTGACCAAGTGTCCTCCAGTCACCCTGGCCTTGCTGTTCCCACTCCCAGCTCTGTGGGAGGCTGCGTCCTTATCATCTGCTTCTCCAGGCTGCCTCATACCACTCTGCCGGTCAAGGCATCCCTCGCCGCCCTCCCCTGTCCTGTTATCCTATGTCATTTTCTTTGAGGCCAGGGCGTGCCTGCCTTGGGGCCTTCCTAATCGCTCTGTGGGAATGTCCTTCCTCAGATAACTTGAAGGGCCCCTTGCCTCCTTCAGGTCTGATTTGGAATCTGCCTTTCAGCCCCTCCCTGGCCCCTTTTCCCATTTTCACCTCCTCCTTGCCCTGCTTCCCAAACTTCGTATCTTCTCTCCTGGCTTTGTCTTCTCTCCTTAACACCTGTCACCATCTCATATGCCATGTTATATTTAGTTAGTTCGGTGAATACTTACACTTTTTGGGCAGGGATCCTTGTTTTGTATCCCCAGCGCCTAGAGCAGGGTCTGGCACACAGTAGGTGCTGGCACAGTGCATGTTTGTTGAACGAGTGCTGGTTTTACTGTTACTGTTTGTGTTTATTCTCTGTTGCTGCCCTTTGGGTTAGTCACCTCCATGAGAGGGCAGCGACAGCATGTGCATGGTCACTGCTCTTTACTCATGTTGAGTTCTTGTGCAGTGATAGGACAGCCCAGTTCCTTTCAAGGGTCCTAGGGTTAAAGGCAGTGAGGTCCTGCAGAAGAGCCTAGCACTGACTTCCGTCCCCATCTCTCATCTAGGAAGGAGATGACAAAATTGAGTACCGAGCCTGGAACCCCTTCCGCTCCAAGCTGGCAGCAGCAATCCTGGGTGGTGTGGACCAGATCCACATCAAACCGGGGGCTAAGGTTCTCTACCTCGGGGCTGCCTCGGGCACCACGGTCTCCCATGTCTCTGACATCGTTGGTCCGGTGAGTGAGTAGATGGAGAGGCAGGAGGTAAAGGCTGCCTCCCCTCTGCCAGCTTGGAATATCAGGGTTTGACTGCTTGCCTGTGCTGTGTGACTTAGGGCCAGGCCCTTTTCTGTCACAGTGCCTGTGAGTAAAAGGAGTGGCTTAAACCAGATAATGTCACTCAACCTCACTCCTGGGTTCTTGGCCTCAAGGGAAGAGACGTGGGTGTGGGGTGACCAACCTTAGACAACTGGGAGTATAGATACCAGACTATTTGATTTGATGGGCCTCTTTAAAATTTTATGCTGCTAAAACCTGCTCTTCTGGTTTCTTTAGAAAGAACCAGGAGATCTCATGGTTTCTGAGCCTGTATAGGCTTCCCATTTAGAGGGCCCCTGGCACCCACGTGTCCCACTCTGTTACCCTTTGTTACTTTACGTGTTTATAAGCTGTTAAGTGTAGTGCCTTAAAACCTCAGGCTTTGGCCAGACGAGGTGGCTCATGCCTTTAATCCCAACACTTTGGGAGGCCGAGGCAGGTGGATCACCTGAGGTCAGGAGTTTGAGACCAGCCTGACCAACATGGTAAAACCCCGTCTCTACTAAAAATACAAAAATTAGCTGGGTGTGGTGGCGTGTGCCTGTAGTCCCACCTATTCGGGAGGCTGACACAGGAGAATTGCTTGAACCCAGGAGGCGGACGTTGCACTAAGCTGAGATCGCACAGCTGCACTCCAGCCTGGGCAACAGAGCGAGACTCAAAAAAAAAAAAAAAACAAAAACCTCAGACTTTAATCAGGCAAGTTACCTAACCCATCCAAGCCTCAGTTTACCTGTCTGGAACATAGACTTGTGAAGATTAAATGAGTTAATTTCTGAAAGGTGCTTAGAGCAGTGGTTGGCCCATTGTTACATCATCTCTGTGCCTTGGCTTCCTGGTTTTAAGCCTCTATTGGGAACCTGGGCTCTCAGGCAGATGGGATTGGGTACTTTTGCTACTTGCTGAATAACCCTTGGCCAGTGACTTTATGTCTGGACCTCAGTTTATTCATGTGAAAAATGGACATGATAACAATAGTCATTATATGGTAGGGTTTTGATTTGGGGGTTGGAAGAGATGCTGTGTATAGTGTATGGGCCTAAAGTAGGCACTCCATGCATGAGAACTAGCATCACTGTTCATTAATTTTTAATTTATTTTAGGATGGTCTAGTCTATGCAGTCGAGTTCTCCCACCGCTCTGGCCGTGACCTCATTAACTTGGCCAAGAAGAGGACCAACATCATTCCTGTGATCGAGGATGCTCGACACCCGCACAAATACCGCATGCTCATCGGTGAGGGGTCTGGGGGTGGCCCCGGTGGGGTAAGACAGGCCACCGCAGGCTTCCTGGAAGAAGCCAGTGGACCTCTGATTCGGATGGAGTTGGAGTGGATGAGCAGACCTCTTGAGTCTGCAGGAATAGAAAGGGGTAAGGGGAGCTAGGTGAGGTTGTGGAGGTGGCAGCTTGGCTTCAGAGTCTTGGAAGCCACCCTTGGAGGGCCAACCTCCTCTCCTTCAGTCTCCCCCCCATCTCCTAGGTCTCCTGTACTTCCTGCGTCCTGTATTTATTACACTGCCCCTGCATAAAAAGCCTCCTTTTGGGGGTCCTTATCGTTGTCTGGTGAGAGCATAGCCCAGAAAACTAAGCATGGCTTGATCTGGAGGTGCTCACTGTGAATATTAATTACTTGGTTTAAAAAAACATTCAAAGGTATAATATAAAAGTTGAAAAGCCTTATAAACCACCCCGAGAAGTAACTGATGAGAACAATTTGATGTCTCCTTTTCCCAGGTTTTAAATAATCAGTTTTCATTATACCACCTTTTCATTTTTGAAAAGTCACACTGCCTTACAAACATTATTTTTCATTCTGCTCCTTTTTCTTTCTGTGTTTTATTTTTCCCATGCACTCATACCATCCCCTTTGTTCTGCAACTTGTTTTCATTTCACAGTCCTGCGGACACTCTTGCCTATAAGTGCTCACTCACTCTTACTTGTCTTTTTGATGACGTGTCTGTCTCCCCACCAGACCCGGGAGCGTCTCGAGGGCAGGGTCCGGGTCTGACTCGTCTCTATGTCCCCCACGCCCGGCCCAGGGCTGGCCACAGAGTAGGTGGCAACCATGGTTTACAAGAAGAGTGGATGAATGATGTGACTGTGGGTTTTGGACTCATCTTGGGACACTGGAGGGAGGGGGACCAGTGGAGGTGGGGAGTGAAACTGGAGGCAGGGAGAATCTCCCAGGAACCTGCTGGTGATGGGCATAGGCCCCATGGGAGGATCTGGGGTGATCCCTGTGACTCCAACTTTTAACTGCTGCTCCTTTCTCCTTAGCAATGGTGGATGTGATCTTTGCTGATGTGGCCCAGCCAGACCAGACCCGGATTGTGGCCCTGAATGCCCACACCTTCCTGCGTAATGGAGGACACTTTGTGATTTCCATTAAGGTGCGGGGTTTGGAAGAGTCTGAGATGGGGTGGCAGTGTTCTAGGGAGGTATCTTCTCTATCTGTATCTGTCAAATAGCCACCCAAAACAGAGGGGCCAAGTCTGCAAAACTATAGCTTTGGATTTAAAGAGGCAGGAGAGTGCAGTGGTCAAGTGCCAAATTGAGTCTGACCATCTGAGTTTAATTCCAGCCTGCTGTGTGACTGAGCAAGTTACTTAACCTATATGCCTCAGTTTCCTCACTTATGAAATAGAAATACTAGTCTAGTCTTTTTCAGGGTGGATGACAGGATCAAATTAGTCAGTATAATATGGAGCGTTTAGAAAAGATCCTGGCATAGAATAGATACTAGATAAAAGCTAGGTGCATCTTTCACAACATTTTTATTTGGAAATAATGGAGAACTCTCCCATGCACCCTTCACAAGGTTCACCATTTGTTAGCCTTTTGCTACATCTGTTTTATTCTCAACTGCATTATTACTATTATTAAAGAAGAGGGAGTAGAAATAAACCGAACAATTCCTGGGTATAAAATTTAAGCACTGGCTTTTAGATAAATAGGACTGTTTAAGGCTTCCTGCTTCAAATCCAAAACAAACTAAAAACTTTTCTTTTTTTTTTTTAAATTTGAGACAGAGTCTCGCTCTGTCACCAAGGCTGCCGTGAAGTGGTACAATCTCAGCTCACTGCAACCTCTGCCTCCCAGGTTCAAGCAATTCTTATGCCTCAGTCTCCTAAGTAGCTGGGACTACAGGTGTGTGCCACCACACCTGGCTAACTTATATATTTTTAGTGGAGACGGGGTTTCGCCATGTTGCTCAGGCTGGTCTGGAGGCTCCTGAGCTCAGGCAATCTGCCTGTCTCAGCCTCCCAAAGTGCTAGGATTACAGGCACGAGCCACTGCACCCAGCCAAAAACTTCTTTAATTAAGCCTTTTATCACATTTCCTAAACCCAAGTGTCTTATCCCATTTTATGCAGCGATCACAGAATGCTATAGACTGGGTAATTTTTTTATTTTTATTTTTATTTTTTTGAGATGGAGTCTTACTCTGTCACCAGGTTGAAGTGCAGTGGTGCGATCTCGGCTCACTGCAACCTCCATTTCCTGGGTTCAAGCGATTCTTCTGCGTCAGCTTCCCGAGTAGCTGGGACTACAGGTGTGTGCCACCACACCCAGCTAATTTTTGTATTTTTAGTAGAGATAGGGTTTCACCGTGTTGGCCAGGATGATCTCATCTCCTGATTTCGTGATTGACCCACCTCGGCCTCCCAAAGTGCTGGGATTACAGGCGTGAGCCACCACGCCCAGCCTTAGACTGGGTAATTTATAATGAATGGAAATTGATTTGGCTTCCAGTTCCAAAGGCTGGAAAGTCCAAGACTGGAGGACTGAATCTGGCGAGGGCCTTCTTGCTGTAATCCATTGGCAGAAGGATGAGAGCAAGATAGAAAGGGGGCATAATCATCCTTTTAATCAGGAACCCACTCTTGTGATAATAGCATTACTCTCTTCAGGAAGGGAGAGCCCTCATGACCTGAATCATCTCTCAAAGGTCCCACCTCTCAACTCTGTTGCATTTAAGGGTTAAGTTTCCAACACATGAACTTTGGAGGACACATTAGAACCATAGCACTGAGTTTTACTTGAATTAATAATGAAAACATCTGGTTTAAAGAGCGCACAAGAGGAAAACAGCCCAAAGCCCTGGTGTAGACATTAGTCCTTTCTCCTCTTTAGGCCAACTGCATTGACTCCACAGCCTCAGCCGAGGCCGTGTTTGCCTCCGAAGTGAAAAAGATGCAACAGGAGAATATGAAGCCGCAGGAGCAGTTGACCCTTGAGCCATACGAAAGAGACCATGCCGTGGTCGTGGGAGTGTACAGGTGAGCAGGGGCCCAGCAATACACCAAGACAGACGTCTCTGTCCCTTGCACCCCGAGTGCCATGATCCTGGGGACCCTCCTTCATCACCTATCTTCCTCTCACAGGCCACCCCCCAAGGTGAAGAACTGAAGTTCAGCGCTGTCAGGATTGCGAGAGATGTGTGTTGATACTGTTGCACGTGTGTTTTTCTATTAAAAGACTCATCCG
The DNA here is from genome assembly GCF_028885655.2 of Pongo abelii. Classification (NCBI taxonomy): domain Eukaryota; kingdom Metazoa; phylum Chordata; class Mammalia; order Primates; family Hominidae; genus Pongo; species Pongo abelii. The sequence goes on along the minus strand of NC_072005.2, from coordinate 45,607,993 downwards.
TCTCCCATGTCTGCTGCTCATTCCTCCCCTTGACCTGCTGACACAGGGTGGACGCACCCTTGGTTAATTTTGCGGGGTTGGGTAAATTCTCACTGGGTCACAGAGCGCATGCTCCGTTTCTAGCTGCCTTTTGCGCAGCGGCAGCCTGGATTTCGGTTCTTGGGTGGGATTGGTAGCTCGCTGCGCATGCGTGCAGGTAAGGGTGCCATCTCGCGCAGGCGGAGTGTCAGTGTGGGTCACGTGAGGGGAGCGGAGAGGGCGGGATGGGGGCGGAGTCCAGGGCGTGGGGGGGCCGGTTTGTTGTGGTCGCCATTTTGCTGGTTGCATTACTGGGTAATCGGGGCCCTGGCTTGCCGCGTCCGCCGGATACCCTCAGCCAGTGGGCAGGTCTGAGCTCGGGCTCCCCGAGCAGTTTGAGTCCCCTTGCCCGCTCCTTCAGGTAACGGCGCGGGGACGGGTGGGGCGGCACGCGGTCGCAGGGAGGTGGGCAGGACGGGATCCGCCCTGCTCGCGTCGCCGTGAGACTTAGCACGAGGCCAAGGGAGGAGAGGAGGGGGGTGGCGGGCAGGTGCGGGCCCTGCCTGGCTATTCATAGTTGAATTCCTGGAACCGGCCAAGCCCGAGGGAGCAGTTGCAGGAGGGAGGCTGGGAGGGGGTAGCCGGGCCCCACTCCCGCCCTTTGTTTGGGCTCGGCTCCGCGGGCCGCTTCTTCGTCGCCTAGCAACAGCTGCCCTAGGCTGTGATTGGCTGAGCTCTTGGCACCAGCGACCAATGGTACAGTTGTTGCCATGGCAGGTGCCGATTGCCAAGCTCAGTCGGGCCCCGCCTTCCGGTCTCGGCAGGCCCAGGAGGGCCTCCTGGGTGGGGGGCGGGACGCCGGGTCCCTAGGGGCTGGTGGCCACTCAGGGTGGGGCGTGTCGCCCCTCCCCCGTCCACCTGCTCTACTCTTCCCCCGCGTGCCCTGGGCTGACCCTTGTCCCCTCCTCTCCCCGCCCCCGGTGGCAGCGGCGGCTGCTGTTGTCACCCACCGGGCCTCCTGTCCCGCTTGCCCTCCCCGTCGCGGGGCCGGCCGGGCCAGGGACAGGCGGTCGCCTTTTCAGCGCCGCCACCGCCGCCATGCTGGCCGCTCGCCCACCCCACTGGGGGCCCCACCGCGCCCCAGCCCCCCGTGGGCCCCGCGCCAGTCCTGACCCGGGTAGGGGGTGGCGGCTGGGAGAGATGGTCCTGGTGTGGGAGGGCCCCGGAGAAGAGGTGGTTTTGGGGGGAAGCTCCAAGGGTGGAGGAGTCGTGGAGTGGCAAGGCATGGAATAGGAGAAAGGGATTTGACATGGGGGAGAGAGTGGCCCATGGGGAGAAGATTTTTGTTGTAGCTGACAACTCTGGGAGGAGAGAACCCTATGTGATACTTGGGGATTTGGCTTTGAGGCCCTCTAGGAGTAGACACAGTTGTGGAATGACCCTGGTATAAAGAGGGGTGCCTGGAGAAGGTCTGTGGTAGGAATATTAGGGTGTGTGTGTGTGTGTGTAGGGGGGCAAGGAGGCAGTGTAGGGGAGAAAAGGATGATCACTCTAAACTGTGGGAAGAGACACCTCCTCCTTCTCCCATCAGGAGGAGTGGGCCTTGATTGGGATGGGATATTGGAGTAATATGGGGAAGAACCCTGTTGTGGTAGGGGGAATGGGGATATGGTACAGGGAGACTACCTGGAAGGCTGGTTCCTAATATGGAGGACCTGATATAGGGAAGCGGTCTTGGCATGATATGGAGAGGGTCCCCTAGGAAAATCGTGCCCTGGTGGATGAGAAAGCTGTAGAGATAAGACTCTGTTCTATAGAGGTTCTCAGATAACTTTGGTGTGGTTGGGAGGTCCCCAAGGATGCTGATGTGGTTTTAGGGCTGCAGAGGACTCTGCTGTGGTTTGGGAGGGGAAGACTCATGTGGTTTGGGAATCCTAGAGTTCTCTGGGTTGAGGGAATCTACTGAGAAGGATAGATCTTGAAGTAGTGGCCCTGGCAGTACTACGGGCTGAGATCCTGATGTTCAGGGAAGACTACAGAAAGTAGGATCTTGTGTTAGGGGCCCTGGGGAGGGCCACGAGTAGTGAGAAAAGAATGAAGCCTACTCCTCTGCATACTGTCTGTGGTTTCTTTTCTCTTTTCCTCCTCTGAATTATTGGTGTCTCCCTGTCCTTTCCCTGTGATGGCTCATATCGACCCCTGCCTGGCCCCCAATCATTGTCTTTTATGTGTTCTCTTTGTGCTGCCTTAATCATTTACTTGATCATTATTTGTTGAGGGACTGCTGTGCCACCCCCCCCCCCCAACCTGGCTGCCACTTCTCTGCCCCTTCTCTTCATTGCTATCTGCTGCTCCGTTGTGCCCTTTTCCTCTTCTCTCTGTGCCCTGCCTTTCTCATGTCCACCTCTTCCCCGCCTGGCACTATTCACATACCCCCTTGTTCCATGTTGTTTTCCCACCTCCTGTCTGCTCTCAGGTCTCAGCGGCGGTGGCAGCCGAGGTGCAGGATGCAAGAAGGCGCCCCCCGGCCGGGCTCCCGCTCCAGGCCTCGCTCCCCTGCGGCCCTCTGAGCCCACCATGGCCGTCCCACCGGGCCATGGTCCCTTCTCTGGCTTCCCAGGGCCCCAGGAGCACACGCAGGTACGCGTTCAGCTGGCTCCTCACCTGCGTGGTGGTAGGGGGAGGCTGGGGATGGAAGGGTCTCCAGACCAAAAGGTAGTGTGGTTGCCCAAGACATTCTTCTGGGCGCATAATGGGTCCCATGGGATTGGAAAATAACAGAGGAGTTTTCAGGCAGAGTCAGGGTTTGGAGAGGCTGGGTTCAAATCCTGACCCAGTGGTTAAATTCCTTAGGTTCTCCATACTTGAGTTTTCTGTTCTGTGAAATGGGGCCAATAATGATACCTATCTCACAGGGTTGTTGTGAGGATTAAATGAGTTAATGGTATGCATGTAAAACACTTAGAATGGTGCCTGGCACATAGTAAATACCCAATAAATGCTCACTAAGAAAAGTTCAGAGTGAAAGATCTGGATTGGGTGAATGGGGAGGGGGGTTGAGTCTAAAGGGTCTTGAGGCCAATAGGCATGGGTGGTGAGGGCAAAGCTCTCCAAGGCTAGAGGCAGTGAAGGCAGTGACATGCAGAGCTTGAAGCAGGATGGAGTGGGAGGTCCGGGGCCAGATCCAGATCCAAGAGCCTTGGGGTGAAAGAACTGTGCAAAGAGTTGGTGGGGGTATGGGTTGAGGCCCAAGGGATGAGATTAAATTGAGATAGAGGTACTTCAGAGGATACCCAAAATGGCTGGCTTCAAAGTGAAGAATGGGGAGGAACAGAGCCCAGGTTTTCCGTATGATCTCTCCCTCTGAGGTTCAGAAAGGGGTAAAGGTGAGGGGTGAAAGGTCAGAGTTCACTCATTCACACCACAGATCTCTAAGAGCATCCATTGTGTGCCAGGCCCTGCTGTAGGCACTGGAGGTACAGTAAGAACAAGAGAAAGTCTCAGCCCTGGGGGAGTTGCTTTCCTAGAGAGGTGGAACAAATACAGACAGCAACCAAATACATGATGTGCCAGCAGCCATTACAGTTCTTCCTCTTGAGGTCAGAGGTGAAGGCGCGTCCTCAGTACCCACCCCTCACCCTGCCCTGCAGGTATTGCCTGATGTGCGGCTACTGCCTCGGAGGCTGCCCCTGGCCTTCCGGGATGCAACCTCAGCCCCGCTGCGTAAGCTCTCTGTGGACCTCATCAAGACCTACAAGCACATCAATGAGGTGGGCAGGGGCTGGGGGATCCTGGGCTGGGTGCCGAGGGTCTTGGCTGCTGGCATGAGTCACTCACCAGTCCCCATCTCGTGGCTGGCTGGCTGGACAGGTATACTATGCGAAGAAGAAGCGGCGGGCCCAGCAGGCGCCACCCCAGGATTCGAGCAACAAGAAGGAGAAGAAGGTCCTGAACCATGGTTATGATGACGACAACCATGACTACATCGTGCGCAGTGGCGAGCGCTGGCTGGAGCGCTACGAGATTGACTCGCTCATTGGCAAAGGCTCCTTTGGCCAGGTGTGGGACACCCCCCTCCCACCCTGATCCAGGGTCCCACTAACATTGACCCACACACCCAGTGGTTCAGTGGCTTCAAGTCCCATGCTGGGCCGCTCACCCTAGCCCACTTAGTTTCCCTGTGCCTCAGTTGCCTTTTCTGTAAAATAGTTTAAATAACAAGACTCAACATAAGGTCGTTACGTTATTTCACGTCCAGTGTTTACACCAGTGCCTGACTAATGGCGCGCACTCAGCTGTGAAGTATGCATAGTGTTCTTGGTGGGTCTCCTTGCCTGGAGGGAGAAGAATGGTGCCTGGCTCTGCCCTGCTCCCACCCCTTTCTTCGTGACATGCCCTGCCCCAACAGGTGGTGAAAGCCTATGATCATCAGACCCAGGAGCTCGTGGCCATCAAGATCATCAAGAACAAAAAGGCCTTCCTGAACCAGGCCCAGATTGAGCTGCGGCTGCTGGAGCTGATGAACCAGCATGACACGGAGATGAAGTACTATATAGGTGAGGCCCGGTACTGGCAGGGCTGTGGGCACCCGGGATAGCGGGAGCTGGAGCCAGTAGGGATGGGTCACATCCCTGCCCTACCCTCAGGAGGAGGCTGATGTCTTCAGAGCAGGGTTTGGTCTGTGTTTCACTGACATCAGTGATTCTCCTGCTGCTTTTATGATTTTTGTCCTATTTACTTGGTAATGGTCAGAGGTTACTGAGTGCTCACCAAGGGCCAGGCTCTCTTGGAAGCACTTGGAAGTTAACTCACCGCAGCCCATAAGGGGAAAGGCATTATTACCAACATCTTGAAGATAAGAAACCCGGGCCTCCATCCTAATTTCTTCTTCAGTAAAACAAACAAAACAGGCTGGGCGCAGTGGCTCAGGCCTGTAATCCCAGCACTTTGGGAGGCCAAGGTGGGCAGATCATGAAGTCAAGAGATCAAGACCATCCTGGCCAATATGGTGAAACCCCGTCTCTACTAAAAATGTGAAAAAATTAGCTTGATGTGGTGGCATGCGCCTGTAGTCCCAGCTACTCAGGAGGCTGAGGCAGGAGAATCGCTTGAACCTGGGAGGCGAAGGTTACAGTGAGCTGGGACCATGCCACTGCACTCCAGCCTGGTGACAGAGCGAGACTCCATCTCAAAAAAAAAAAAAAATCCCAAAACAAACAAAAAACCAAACCTAACAACAACAACAACAAAAACGAAGAAGAAAGGAAAAAAGAAACCCAGGCATTCAAGTGCTGTCACTTGCGTGAGGTGGCAGTTTGTACTAATTGAGCTATAATTTGATGAGGTCGTGGACTCCAGAGCTGTTACTCTTAACATCTGTGCCAGTCTTTCTCCTCCCTTAAACTGATTACTCCTCATGGACATAAACATCACAACATAATCATAAACAGCAAGTGGATTTTAAAATGGTTTCGTTTAAAAGGAAAACGTACATCCTTAAAGTAAATGGAAAACCAGTGTCCTTTGACACAAAAGTGAATGCAAGGGAGATGAAAGCAGTGTTACTTGGAAAGAGCATGAGCTTCCTGTGTGAATCTAGTTGTTTGTTAGATAAAAAGATTCTGACTAGCAGATGGTACCCGTGGGCACAGCACAGTGTGGCCAGTAATCAAAGAGCATTGTATGACCCCAGGCCGCCACCTGCCCTCTCTGAGCCGTTTCTTCTCTGGCCCATTTCCTCCCCTCCCCCGCAGTACACCTGAAGCGGCACTTCATGTTCCGGAACCACCTGTGCCTGGTGTTTGAGCTGCTGTCCTACAACCTATACGACCTCCTGCGCAACACCCACTTCCGCGGCGTCTCGCTGAACCTGACCCGGAAGCTGGCGCAGCAGCTCTGCACGGCACTGCTCTTTCTGGCCACACCTGAGCTCAGCATCATTCACTGCGACCTCAAGCCCGAAAACATCTTGCTGTGCAACCCCAAGCGCAGCGCCATCAAGATCGTGGACTTCGGCAGCTCCTGCCAGCTTGGCCAGAGGGTAAGGGGCGGCCCGGTCCTGGGAGCAGGGCTAGTAGTTTGGGTGGGGCAGAGCCAACGGGAGGCTTAGGGGCGGGGCTTGGCTGGGATGGGATTATTAGGAGCCGTGGGAACTAAGGGATAATGCTTGGGGTGGGGGTGTGGATATACTGCCCATTAGGATGGGAAGGGTGAAGCCTGAGGGGCAGGGCCCATTTTGAAGCTGCCAGATGTGAACAGGGTGAAGTTGGGTTGGATTTGAGCCAGGGGTGCTGCCTCGCTAAGTTTTTGTATTCTCTGTTCTTAAAGCTGGGGATGGAGGTGGAAGGCTTCAACTTTGCAGCTCTGTGTGAGCTGCCCCTAAAAGTGACAATGGTATAGGGCTGGTGGAATGTCAGCCTCTGCCTGGTGACCAGAAGGGCCCAGGATCAGGGTTGGGGGTGGAGATCAGGGTCTGTCTAGGCCAGCAGACTTCCCAGATTGATAAATAAGATGGCACCAGTGGCTCCCAGAAAACTGATGCTGATAATGGCAGGATTTGGAACCTCAGTCCCCATTTTGTCAGCAAGAAGCCTGTTCTCAGTTGGGTCCTCTTAGCTTTGGGGATGTCAGTGGGACCAGTAGGGGAGGCTGGGACCCTTGACGATTACCCTTTTCCCAGATCTACCAGTATATCCAGAGCCGCTTCTACCGCTCACCTGAGGTGCTCCTGGGCACACCCTACGACCTGGCCATTGACATGTGGTCCCTGGGCTGCATCCTTGTGGAGATGCACACCGGAGAGCCCCTCTTCAGTGGCTCCAATGAGGTGTGCCCCCAGGAAGGGGTGTGCTGGAGGTGGAGGGGGTGGCGCCTGGCTGGCCTGATGACCCTGACGCCTGCCTGCTCACAGGTCGACCAGATGAACCGCATTGTGGAGGTGCTGGGCATCCCGCCAGCCGCCATGCTGGACCAGGCGCCCAAGGCTCGCAAGTACTTTGAACGGCTGCCTGGGGGTGGCTGGACCCTACGAAGGACAAAAGAACTCAGGAAGGTGCGGCCCCTGCCCCATGCCACTCCTCCCACCCCGTTGGCCCCTCACTCACACTTGGGGCTCTCTCCCCCTGCTCCCTCTCCCTTGTGTCTTTCCCTTCCTTCCACTCCCCTTTGTCTGTCCTTTCCTTCCTCCCCTGCCCACCCCATCTCCCGTCTCTCCTTCCCACCCCACAACTCTTAGCTTTTCTTTCCACTTTCTCTCTTGTGCCTCTGTTTCCCCGTGTGTGTCTCCCTGCCCCTCCTGCCCACTGACGGCCACTCTCTTGCCCCCCCTCCCACCCCCTCCCTGCCAGGATTACCAGGGCCCCGGGACACGGCGGCTGCAGGAGGTGCTGGGCGTGCAGACGGGCGGGCCCGGGGGCCGGCGGGCGGGGGAGCCGGGCCACAGCCCCGCCGACTACCTCCGCTTCCAGGACCTGGTGCTGCGCATGCTGGAGTATGAGCCTGCCGCCCGCATCAGCCCCCTGGGGGCTCTGCAGCACGGCTTCTTCCGCCGCACGGCCGACGAGGCCACCAACACGGGCCCGGCAGGCAGCAGTGCCTCCACCTCGCCCGCGCCCCTCGACACCTGCCCCTCTTCCAGCACCGCCAGCTCCATCTCCAGTTCTGGTGGGTGCCCAGGTGCCCAAATGGGGTACAACGGGTGGGGGCTGGTCAGGTTTGGCCTGTCCTGGGGGGACCTGGTTACTGGGTCTTCACACAAGAGCTCCGAAACTGTCTGATCCTGAACTCTAAGATGACGTGTGGGATGGGAGAGCTCCAGCTGGCCCTGACACAATCTCTGAAAGTGGGCTTGGGCTCAGATCCCTGAAACTGGTTCTGACTCTCAAACCCAAAACTGAATTCCAACTCAGAATCTCAAAATTGGGCCCGGTTCTTCAGATGGGCTCTGATCTTGAAGCCTAAACCTGAGCCTGGGCCATGAACTTCACTCAGCCATCCCAAAACCTACTCGCCACCTTCTCTCACCTTATGCCCCTTCACCTCTCCTCCCTGGCACTTCCAGGAGGCTCCAGTGGCTCCTCCAGTGACAACCGGACCTACCGCTACAGCAACCGATATTGTGGGGGCCCTGGGCCCCCTATCACAGACTGTGAGATGAACAGCCCCCAGGTAATGGGGTTTTGGGGGCTTTGGAGGTGGGTGGTGGTGCCTGGGGCTTAAAGACCGGGGTCTCCGTCACCCATGGCTCCTTTGCTTTTTTAGGTCCCACCCTCCCAGCCGCTGCGGCCCTGGGCAGGGGGTGATGTGCCCCACAAGACACATCAAGCCCCTGCCTCTGCCTCATCACTGCCTGGGACTGGGGCCCAGTTACCCACCCAGCCCCGATACCTTGGTCGTCCCCCATCACCAACCTCACCACCACCCCCGGAGCTGATGGATGTGAGCCTGGTGGGTGGCCCTGCTGACTGCTCCTCACCTCACCCAGCGCCTGCCCCCCAGCATCCGGCTGCCTCAGCCCTCCGGACTCGGATGACTGGAGGTCGTCCACCCCTCCCGCCTCCTGATGACCCTGCCACTCTGGGGCCTCACCTGGGCCTCCGTGGTGTACCCCAGAGCACAGCAGCCAGCTCATGACCCTGCCCCCTCCCTGGGGCCCCTCCTGAAGCCATACCCTCCCCCATCTGGGGGCCCTGGGCTCCCATCCTCATCTCTCTCCTTGACTGGAATTGCTGCTACCCAGCTGGGGTGGGTGAGGCCTGCACTGATTGGGGCCTGGGGCAGGGGGGTCAAGGAGAGGGTTTTGGCCGCTCCCTCCCCACTAAGGACTGGACCCTTGGGCCCCTCTCCCCCTTTTTTTCTATTTATTGTACCAAAGACAGTGGTGGTCCGGTGGAGGGAAGACCCCCCCCCCTCACCCCAGGACCCTAGGAGGGGGTGGGGGCAGGTAGGGGGAGATGGCCTTGCTCCTCCTCGCTGTACCCCCAGTAAAGAGCTTTCTCACATGCCTGCCTGAGCGTTTGCAGGGCCTCGGCTCCCCTCACCCGACCCTCAGAGGCATGGTGGGGAAGGGGGTTTGCGGAGGGGGTGCTGGAGGATCTCTGGTGTGGAGATGTCTCTTGTGGGGAAGCTGTGGCTCTTGTTGCAGGCATGGGGCTGCAGGTCTGGGGCCCCAGCCTTCTAGATAGATCGTGGATAGGATCCTGGCCTACATTTGCCTTTTCCTGGGTAAATAGACCCTGAAAGGGTAAAGGCTCAGCTCTGGCCTGTCTCTGGGAAACAGGTGCCCTAATAAGCCAGGGCGTCCGCAGAGTTAGCACAGGAGTGGCACCTCATGCCAAGCAGGCGTCCAGTAGCCGCTGAGTACACTTAGCAGGCTTTGTTGGCGCCATCTGGGGAATAGGCAGACAATAGGTACAGACTCTGTACCCACGTGTACTGTCCAGCTGTTTGGAAACATCGCGAAACAAAGTGTTTTGAGATTCTGAGACAAAAAGATTTTCCCGGGGTTCCAGGTAAGTGGGCCTGTTTCCATGGTAATTTGGAAATGTACGTCTCCCAACCGGCCAATCAAGAGCCCAGTTCAAAGGGTACTGTCTGCCACCACTGGGGCGCGGCGCTTTGTGGGAAATGGAGTTCTACTTAGCAATCGCTTTCTGCAGTGTTCGTTGGGGAACTACAACAACCAGAGTTCTTTTCTCTCAGGCTTGGGGGTGGGTTTTCAGGCAGCCAATGAGCAGTTTGAGGTCCTGGGGCCTGGATGTTCATGGTATTTAGGAGGTAGAAGGCCGTGATTGGGTGGCTTTGGCGCAGGTGTTGACGTCTCCCGAGGTGTGCAGAAGGTGGGTGCGGCGCCGTCCCGGGAGGGCGTGCGGGTTGTCGCTCACAGTTCCGGAGCGGGCAGTAGACGCCGAGGCCTGAAGGGGCCCCAGCACGCGGACATCACTGGCCGCTGTTCCTGGCCCGGCTTGCGGGGAGCCCCGCTCAGTGGGAGAGACAGGCAAGGACCCCGTTGCGGACCTATGTATGTTCACTAATGGAGGCGGCATGGAACGCGGTGGGAACCTGAGGAGACCCTGGTAGGAAGATCATCCCGGAAGACTAGGAGCTGTTTGAGCTGAGACCTGAAGACGGAAGGATGTTTTGGGGGTCGGGGGCGGTGTGGTGGAATGGCTTGCGCAAAGGCAGAGAGAAACAGCCTGTTGTGTGAACATGGACTGCAGGTGATCTGGTGTTGGTGATCATACTGAAAATTCTGTATGAATGAGATGTGGAAGATTTTCTTGATCATTTAGGGAACTTGGATTTTGTCCTGAGGGCAATGAAGAGCCATGGGAGGATTTTTAGTAGGGAAGGGGTACGGCCCAGTTTGCTGTGACATGAAAATAGATTAACGGGAAAGTGACTGGAGTCGGGAAACCCAGGGTGGCAGATGTGACAGATTCCTAGGCAAGAGGTGTTGGGAATGGATCAGGGCAGGAGCCACCGTAGGGAGGGCCAGAGGGGATGGGAGAGACGTCCAGAAGGTTGACAGGCTGTGTGTGAGGGGGAGGCAGAGAGGAGTGGGGAAGGGATATCTCCAGCGCATAGAGCAGATGCTCAGTGGCTGATGTCTTGAATGAACAATCCTAGGAGGCAGGTGCTGATGTGATCTCCCGTTTGTAAATGATACCTAGGACAGAAAAGGTTAGGTAACTTAACCATTATCAATAGCTAGGAAGGGGAGGGCCCAGGATGTGTGTGTGTGTGTGTGTGTGTGTTTGTGTGTGTGTGTGTGTACCATTAACTTACCAAGGAGACATCAGCAGGGCCAGATCACGTAGGTCTTGTGAGGAATTTGGAAGAGGCATGGAAATGTATATGTCATTTTTTTTTTTTTTTTTTTTTTTTTTTTTTGAGACGGAGTCTCTGTCGCCAGGCTGTAGTGCAGTGGTGTGATCTCGGCTCACTGCAACCTCCGCCTCCTGGGTTCAAGCGATTCTCCTGCCTTAGCCTCCCGAGTAGCTGGGACTACAGGCACCCACCACCATGCCCAGCTAATTTTTGTATTTTTAGTAGAGACTGGATTTCACCATGTTGGCCAGGATGGTTTTGATCTCTTGACCTTGTGATCTGCCTGCCTCGGCCTCCCATTATGTGTCACATTTCGATGTCCATCCCAGAATCTCTCCCCTGAGCTCCTGACTGGCTGCCTTCCTCATACCTGTTGGTAATCTAGAGGTATCTCCAGAGTAATTTTGATCGAATTGAGCTCCTGCTCCTTTCCCCCCAAATTTTTTCCCCCCATGTTCATCTCAAAAAATGCTCCCCCCATCCTCTCCAGGCCCAAACCACTGGAATTGTCCTTTACTCCTCTTCCTGTCTTATATTCATGTCTGTCAGCTAATATACCTGACCACTTCTCCCCACCTTCACTCCTGTCCACCCTTATCTCCTTCACAGACCATTATGGCAGGCTCCTCAGTGATCTCTCTGCTCTCACCCCTGCCCTCAGAGTGTTCCTTACATGCAGCTGGAGGGATGCTGTGAGCACCTGTATCAGGTCATATCCCTCCCCTGCTCAGAACACTTCCAAGGCTCCATCTCGCTCAGGGTAAAACCCAGAGTCCTCTGCAAGGCGCTGCATTGTCTGCCCTCATCATCTCTCTGACATCATCTACTCTCCTTACTCCCTGTGCTCCAGTCACACTGGCCGGAGGGCCTTTGCACTTGCTCTTTTCTTTGCCTGAAGAACTCATCTATCAAATAGCCCAGACTTGTTCCTTCCTCTTTAGGTCTCCCCTGAGATGTCACTGCCTTCCTGAGATCTTCTCTCACCACCCTTCTAAAATTGTACCACTTATAGTCACGTCTATCTTTGCTTCTTTAACTTTATCCTCAGCATTAATCATATTACTGTTTAACACTCTATAGAATTTATCTATGTTTATGGTCTGTCTCCCCTGACCCTTACCTCTAGGAGACTGTTGACTTCATGGGGGAAGGAGCTTTTGTCTACTTCCTCCGTATCACCAACACATAGAAAAGTGCTTGGCACACAGTTAGGGCTCAGTAACTACTTATCAAATAAACTATTGAAGAACACACATCTGGATCCCAGCATGCTGGGGACTCTGCTGATGCCCTTTCTACAGAACTCCAAGGGGCTGCCTTAAAGTTTTCTGAGGGTTCAAGACATTCAACAAGTATTTCACCTTGCCTCTTTCTACTCAGCATTGGGAACACAGCAGAGAACAAAATATTTCCCTACCCCCATAGAACCTACAGTAATAGGGATGGTAATTTAGACTATCAAATAATCACATGTGTGAGATTACCAAGAAAGGTAGAGAGTGTTATGAGAACACTTGATAGGAAATCAAATCCAGATCCTAGGAAATGAGGAAGGAGTAGGCATTAACTCCTTTAAGAGATAAGAGTTTGTGATGGTTGGAGCCTAGAGGCTGATGCAGAGCAAGAGGTCAGACCTTGTGTATGCCATAAGGAGTTTGGGTGTTTACCCCACATGTAGTGGGAAGTTGTAGAATTTTAAGCTGGGGATGGGAGCGTGGTCAGGTGTGTGTGTGTGTGTGTGTGTGTGTGTGTTTCCTTCTAAAATTCTTCATACTAAAGTGTACTTTAAAAGACTCCTCTGGCTTCTCTGTGGGGAATTGACTATAAGGCATTAAGGATTAAAGTAGGGAGACCAGTGACAAGGCTGTTACTGTGAAATTAAAATAGCTGTGATTGAAGACAGCCACACATTCTTTGCTGTTTTTCCTATCAAGAAGTGGAGTCTCCTTCCTTCTTATATCTGAGCTGGCCCTGAGATTTGTTTTGACCAATAGAATACAATGAAAGGCTGGGTGCGGTGGCTCATGCCTGTAATCCCAGCACTTTGGGAGGCTGAGGCAGGTGAATCACTTGAGGAAAGGATTTTGAGACCAGCCTGACCAACATGGAGAAACCCCATCTCTACTAAAAATACAAAAAAAAAAAAAAAAATTAGCCAGGTGTGGTGCACTCCTGTAGTCCCAGCTACTCTGGAGGCTGAGGCAGGAGAATCACTTGAACCCGGGAGGTGGAGGTTGCAGTGAACCAAGATCATACCACTGCACTCCAGCCTGGGTGACAGAGTGAGACTCTGTCTCAAAAAAAAAAAAAAAAAAAAATACAAGAAAGGTGATGCTGTACTAAATGGAGGCCTAGGCTTTAAGAGACCTGGCAGATTCTGCTTCTACTCTTGGAGCCCTGCCCTTTCTATAGATCTGCCCCAGCCCGTGGCTGTTCCAACTTTTAGCTGATGTGCCAGGCGTGCGAGTGATGCCGTCTTGGGATGGCCTAACTCCCATTCCAGTTGACACCATGTGGAGTAGGGATGAACCATCTCAAATCCCCTGACCATTTGAGCCTTGTCCAAATTGCAGAATCATGAGCAAAGAAATGGTTGCTATTTTATGCCCCTGTGGCTTAGGATGCTTTGTTACACAGCAATAGCTAACTGAAACAAGCTAATATTTTTTTGAGATCTTACCATTTTATGTATTAGCTCATTTAATCCTCAGTCACCATATGTGGTGCGATTACTGTTCCCATTTTACAAATGAGGAAATGAAGGCACACAGAAGCTAATAAAGGACTAGTAAAGTGCCTGGCACAAAGCACTGAATATGTGATAGCTATTATTATCAGCATTATATTCATCAGCATTACAATTTTCACAATTGTTGAAGAAGTGGCGGTCAGATGAATAAATACATTAGTAACCCACTTCCACTTCTTTTTCTTCTTCTTCTTCTTCTTCTTCTTTTTTTTTTTTAAACAGGGCCTGACTCTGTCACCCTGGCTGGAGTCACTGCAGCCTTGACCTCTTGGGCTCAGGTGACCCTCCTGCCTCAGTATCCTGAGTACTTGGGACCACAGGCATGTACCACCACACCTGGCTAATTTTTGTATTTTTTGTAGAGATGGGGTTTCACCATGTTTCCTAGAGTGCTCTCAAACTCCTGGGCTCAAGTGATCCACCTACCTTGGCCTCCCAAAGTGCTGAGATAACAGACGTGAGCCACTGCATCCAGCCAACCCACTTCTTAGTGATGTGATTTTAGCCATTTTTTTGGAAGGGCTAGTAGAGAGATGGAAAGATGTCGAGTCTTTGGTGATGTTGTTGAAGTGCTGGATCAGGCCTCACTTGGAGTGAGTTACCTCCAGACTTTCTCATTAGGGAATTTAACATATCTCTATCGTTTAAGCCAACTATATTGTTGAATTGAGTTTTCTATTACTTAGAACCAACAATATCCTAACTGATTCCAGGGTTTTCTTATTTGTTGAGTCATCAGATGCTGGCTATTTACTACATGCCAAGCATTTTTAGGTGCTGGTATTATTAACAGTAGCAAACAAGACCCCTGAAAGCCCTGTCCTCCTGGAGCCTGCATTCCAGTAGGCAAGATGAATGCTAATATTAGTGAACAGAGCTGTAGAAGTTGAGGGTTGGAGGACTAGAGAATGGGAAGAGGTGCTATTTTAGATAGAGGGGTTAAAGAAGACCTCTTTGAGAAAAACATTAATGGACCTCACAGAAAGGGAGGACACCAGCTGGGTGTATATTCTGGGAAGAAGGACATTCCAGGTAGAAAAAACCAGCAAATTCAAAGGCCCCGAGGCATGCTTGGTGTGCTGGAGGAGCAGAAAGGAGGGAACTGGACCTGACTGGACACAGTGGGGGGGGAAGGAGACCAAGGCAACGTCAGGGGGGACCGGGAGGCCATGGGAAGGACTTGAATTTGATGCTGATGAGATGTGTGGCAGTGAGAGCATGGTGAGCTGAGGCGATGTGATCTACCATGGTAAGAGGGTTCCTCTGGCTCCCATGTGGCTACTAGGGTGGAAGCAGGATGCCAGTGAGAAGGCCAGTGTGTAGTCCAGCTGACATGATAGTGGCTTGGCCAGGGTGCTAACGGGGAGGTGGGGAGATGTGGTCAGATTTTGCATGTAATTTGAAGGGAGAATCAGGTATGTAGGGTAAGAAAGAAGAGTCAAGGACCACACTATGGCGTTTAGTCTGTACAGAGAAAGGAGGGAGTACCATTAACTGTATGGACAAGACTGAGAGAGAATGTGGGCGTGTTTAGCCTCTGAGTGGACTCACTGGCCAAACAGGAGCTTACACAAGACTGGCATTGAAGGGTGAGATCTGGGCTGGGAGTAGTTGGCATGGTTATGGTATTAAAGCCCAGGATGGGATCACTAAGGGAGGGTGTATAGATGGAAGTGTGGGCCGAGAATGAGAGCAGGGAGGCCCATGAGGAGGCTGCTGCAATAATCGAGGTGAGATGACAGTGGCCTGTACCAGGGCAGGGGCAGGAGTGAGTAGTCATTGGAGTCTGGGTGCATTTTGAAGGCAGAACTCACTGTGATTGGTTGTGGGTAGTGATGGAAAGAACCCGACAAGGGCTTCATGAGAACAGAATAGAAGCAGAAGTGAGACAGTGGTTTGACATTCCTCCTTTCCAGTGGGCCCTGTGGTCTCTGCTTCTCTTTACATTGGCTGCTTCCTGTTCTCAGGCAGCTGGGTTGGCCCTGGGTGGACTCTTGCCCCCACTCTATGTGACCTTCCAGCTCAGTTACCCACAGCCCCTCAGTCTTCATTCCGAATTTCCCAGATAGGAATGGGATTTCCAGGGTCGGGTATCCAACCCTGCTCAACTCACTGGAGCTGGAGGGTTCCTATAGTGATGACTGCTCAGAAGGGCTGTGGACTGGGCAGGGCCCCCAAACATTCACAGTGACCATGTGTTTCTGACACTTGGTGTACAGGGTGGACATGTGGGTGGGTGGGTGTGGCAGGGGTTGGAGATGATTTGACCCTCTTTTGGCTGATGGGTGAGACAGACCGTTTATATTGCCTCAGATGTGTCCTGGATTGAGCAAACAGGAAAGGGGATACCAGGAAGGTGGATCTGGCAGGCCTTGGGCTGTGAAGCGTTAAGGGTCAGTTGGGAGGATTCAGGCGCAGCTTCTGCCTGTTCATGGGTATTCCCAGAGGAGTCAGGGAGACACGCATTGCTCTGAACTCAAGAGAGACACAGCAATGGCTGAGACAGTCTCCACCTTGCCCTTGCAAAGCTCACAGTCCAGTGGGGAAGACAGCCCCGACGGCAGACAGTGACCGGGGCTGGGATGGGGAGGCAGAGGGGGACTGTGGGAGCCAGAGGCAGCTCCTGACCCAGTCTGCGGTGTCAGGTGGGACTTCCTGGCGTGGGGAGCATGTAAGATGAGATCTGAAGGATGAGTCAAACAAAGCGTGCTTTGGAACTCCGCTGGGGACCACCTCGAGCCATACTGCAGAGGAGACTTAAAGTTTTGTGAACGTTTTAAAATTTAATAATTTTAGATTTACAGACAAGTTGCAAAGATGATACAGGGACTTCCCTATACCTACACCCAACTTCCGCCTAGTGTTAGCATCTTACATAATTATTGTATATTTGTCAAAACTGAGAAATTAACATGGATTAGTATTCTGTTAAATGCCAGACTCGAATCCTATTTCTCCTATTTTTCCATTAATGTTCTTTTTCTGTTCCAGGATCCAATCCAGGATACCATGTTACATTTATTGGTCATTTCTCGTTGGCCTCCTCCAATCTGTGACAGTTTCTCAGTCCTTCCTTGTTTTTCATGACCTTGACAGTTTTGAGGAGTACTGGGTGAGATGTTTTTGTAGAATGGCCCTCAGTCTGGGGTTGTCTGACATTTTGCTCGTGGTTAGACTGGGATTTTAGGCTTTGGGAAGAATGCTCACTGAGGTGAGGTTAACCTTGATCACTTCATGAAAGTGGTGTCTGCAGATTTCCCAACTATAATACCACTATTTTACCTTTACTCATTTGTTAGAAGCAAGTCACTAAATCCAGCCCACACTCAGAGGAGAGCTAATAGGAAGATACTCGGAGGCTGCGCAAATATCCCATTTCTCCTTCAAGTTTACCCACACATTTTAGCATTCATCAGTGGACCCGGTCTGTAGCGGTTATTACCGTGGTATTATAATGATGACTTTCTGTTTCCCTCATTTCTTTACATTTACTATTTAGAATTCCATATGGAAGATTTGTCCCTTCTATTATACTTCACTTATTTTATTTATACAATCATTAGTTTATTTCCATGTGGACTCATGAATATTTATTAGTTGGGCATACCCCAACATTATTGTAATCAATTTTTTTTTGCTCAAGTTGTTCTAGCCTTGGCCATCAGTGTTTATCTTTCAGGTTGGCTCCTGTGTTCTTTACTCTTTTTCTTTTTCTCCAACGCCTTCTTACTTTCTGGCACTGCAAGATATTCCAGGCTCATGTATTTTCCCTGCACCAGCCCTAGAATTGGCTGTTCCTCCAGAGTCACTGGTTCTTTTCATTGGAGAATGGTGTGTAAAAATAAGCATGAGTTCATACTGATACGTCTGACACTAGTCTAGTACCAGAGGGTTCATTCTCACCATCCCCCCTTGCTTTCTTTATAACTCCTTCCTCTGCCAGTGAGAAGCCTGGCTCAGTGGGCTCTTTTTGGTGCTCATCTTATTGGTCATCTTGGCAAAAATCGGCTGTGGTGACCCTGCCTGCCTTCCGTGAGCACACCCTCCCCTTGGTTTCTGTGAGTCTGCTATCCCCTGACCTTTCCTCTACGTTTTGCTTCCTTGTGAGCTCCTCTGTTTTCACCAGTCTTTTAAACGTGGTGGGGCTATGTTCTCTCTTCTCACCTTGGGGCCACCTTACCCTCTTTTATGGTCTGTTTCCTGTCTCTGTGCAGATGACACACTCTGTCCTTAGCCCTGACCTCTACTCTGAGCCCTAGACCTGGAGGATCCGGAGGCCTCATGGACAATCCCCCAACCCCAACTGGGCAATCCTTAGGCCCCTAACACTCACCATGTCCCAGATTCCAAACATGCTCTCTCAGCCTTTGTTTCAGGGGTGGCCCCTCCAGGCTCCAGGTTCTCAGAGAGCCATGGGCCTCATTCTGAATGCCTCCCTCCCATCCCTGCCCCCCGTCCAGCCCATCAGCTTCCAGGGCTTGTCCTCTGGGACTGCTGGACGTCTCTCACATCTTCTCCCTTCTCCCATTTTCCACTCTGCCTTGGTCCAACCCAGTCCTCTCCCACCTTGTCTCCTCCCTGGGCTCCTGGCCTCCCATCTCACCATTTAGCCCAATTAAACCTGTTGTAGGGGGAAAAGTAAACAGGAAAATAAATCACATTATGTGTCAGCTTAAGATGAAAACAACTTTCAGGAATCACTTTATTACTTTAAAAAGTCTACAACAGTAGGAAGAAAACTGAGGCCCATTTCTCTTTACACTATGGTTGTCACACCGGAATGAAATTTTAAGGAGTACTTATCAGCTTCCTTTTGAGTCACATTGATTAAGAGAATTTTCTATATTAATTATCACAATTATCCTTATAAACATGACTTACAAGGTATCTAAAAAATGTCTCACAAGCATTTAGAACAACTGAATTGTATAAAAGGATTTTGTATGTGCAAGAGGGAAGTTAACTAGATTATTAATACTGGCATTGGGAGAATTCTTCCACTCTGTTATCAGTGGCTGTTGGCACAGTGAGTTCAGTAAAGAGACTAGTAGTGGGCTGGGCATGGTGGCTCATGCCTGTAATCCTCGCACTTTGGGAGGCCGAGGCAGGCGGATTGCCTGAGCTCAGGAGTTTGAGACCAGCCTGGGCAACATGGTGAAACCCCGTCTCTACTAAAATACAAAAGAAATTAGCCGGGCATGGCGGCATGCACCTGTAGTCCCAGCTACTCGGGAGGCTGAGGCAGGAGAATTGCTTGAACTTGGGAGGTGGAGGTTGCAGTGAGCCGAGATCGCGCCACTGCACTCCAGCACTCCAGCCTGGGTGACTGAGACTCTGTCTCTACAAAAAAAAAAAAAGAGAGACTATTAGTGGATGTGCTTTGGGACATTTTGCAGTTTTAAGCCTGGCTAGCATAGGCTTTCACCATAACTGCCCACATTTGTATGGTGCCTTCTTCATGCCAGGCACTGTTCTAAACCCCGAACATGCGTAAATCCAGTAATCCTCACATACCCCTTAGGAGGTAGCTACTGTTATTATCCCAGGTTTTCAGTGAGGCATTTAGAGTTTAAATCAGTTACTTCAGATTCCATGGCTAGTAAGTGCCTGCACCAGGATTTGAACCTAGGAGTCTCAGTTCTATCGTGCGTGCCTTTAACCACCTTCCTCCTTGACTCTATTCTGAAAGGAGAAACTCATATTTCTGATCTTACAGTTTCTTCCTTTGGAAGAGGGGCTTAAATTGCTTTCTTCTCCAGCGACTAGAAACCTTTCAACATCACCAATTATTTGTAAAGAAAAACATTTTTAAAATGCTGGGCACTATGGCTCATTCCTGGAATCCCAGCACTTTGGGAGGCAAGGGCAGAAGGATTGCTTGGGGCCAGGAGTTAAGACCGGCCTGGGCAGCATAGTGAGACCCCTTTCTCTACAATAACAAAAAATTGCTGGGCATGGTGGTGCAAGCCTGTTGTCCCAGCTACTTGGGAGGCTGAGGCAGGAGGATCGCTTAAGCCCAGGAGGTCGAAGCTGCAGTGAACTAGGCAGTGATCGTGCCACTGCACTCCAGCCTGGGTGACAGAGCAAGACTCTATCTCTAAAAAGAAGAAGAAGAAAAAGTAAAACACTTTTAACTTATTTTAAGGGAAAATTTCAAACATACATAAGAGCATAGAGAAGAGGCTGATGAACTCCCACGTTCTCGTCACTAGATTCTACAGTTACCAGCATATGGCCACTGTTGCTTAATCCATACTTTGCACATCTTTTTCTGCTGCTCAGATTTATTTATTTATTTATTTATTTATTTATTTATTTATTTATTTATAGACAGAGTCTCACACTGTTGCCTGGGCTGGAGTGCAATGGCGCGATCTCTGCTCACTGCAACCTCCGCCTCCCAGGTTCACGCAATTCTCCTGCCCCCTGAGTAGCTGGGATTACAGGCGCACAGCACCACACCTGGCTAATTTTTTGTATTTTTAGTAGAGAGAGAGTTTCACTATGTTGGCCAGACTAGTCTTGAACTCCTGACCTCATGACCCACCTGCCTCAGCCTCCCAAAGTGCTGGGATTACAGGTGTGAGCCACCGCCCCCGGCCTCAGTTATTTTTAAAGCAAATCTAGATATGTTTTGTTAAGGGACTTTTAAATTTTCCTAAAAAAAGATAACCTGCAATTTCTTGCCCCAAGTCATTCCCTACTGACAAATTGCCCACCTTTCTGATTCTCTGATCCCCTCCTTTCTCCTCATTTTCCAAATTCAGACAAGTCTGTGCATGAGGTGATATCACCGCACCAGCTCTGTCCCTGGCTCATTTTCTGTAACCCTATACTCCAGGCGTTTCTCCACATTTCTCTGAAGCCTGAAAACGATCCTTCTTAATGACCATGAATGGGCTGGAGTTGCTTGGCAATCCTGTCCTCTGCAATAGGACATTTAATCTGCTTGTGGCCTTTCGCCATGATGGTGGCCTCTTCCCTTATTTGGGTTATTTTTCTGGATCCCTTTCCACTCAAATCAGGTCAGACCTTCCCTGACACTCCTTGTACACTGCAAATTCACATTAAGCATATTATGTTTCACATAGTCCAAATGAAACAGTGATTTGGCTACTCATTTATTAACTGTCTGGGAGTTCCGGCAGGGTGAGAATCAGGTCTGTGTGTACCGTCGGTGAGTCCCCAACATCACCCAGCCCAGGGCCTGGCACTCAGTAGGTGCTCAGTAACCATGCGCTGAATGAAGGAGTGAATGAAGGAGTGAATGAACGATTGCCAAGCTCGATAGCTGGACATTTATCATGAGGGCAGTAGGAAGCCACAGAAGTATTTTAGGCAGAACTGGACCCATTTCTCTCAAACTCTGATGTGCATCTGGGATTTTGAATGTAGATTCCGCTTCGGTGGGTTGAGGAAGGGGCCTGAGATTCTGCATTTCAAGCTCCCAAATGATGCCAAGGCTTTGAGTAGCAAAGGTGTTGCCTTGCTCTTTAGTACAGTACGGGAGCCACTAGCCACATGTGGCTCCTGGGCACTTGAAATGTGGCTCGTGTGACTTGAGATATATTTTAAGCATAAATACCCACCAGATTTAAAGACTTGGTACATAAAAAATGTTTTATATTGATCACATACTGATATGGTAATATTTTGGATATATTGAGTTAAATAAAATGTTAAAATTAAAATTAATTTTATGGTTTTTTAAATTGGGCTATTAGAAAATGTTTAATTACATTTGCAGCTCACATGTATGGCTCGTGTTACTTTTCTGTTGGATCATGCTGGTCTAGAACACTACAGACTCCCTGTCACCTGTGAGCATTTGTACATGCTTCTCCCTGTTTTTGGAGCACCCTTCTTTCACCCACCTCCCCACAACTAATTCCATATAGTGTTCAGGTCTCAGTAAAGATGTCTCCTTTAGGAAGCCCCCTTGGTCCCCCAGGGTGGGTGGGAGGCCCGTTCTGAGCTTCCACAGCTCCTGGGGTTTCTCCCATCCCAGCCTTGACCCATCTGTCTGCCTCTCCCCTATCCCAACTTGACCAGCTGTGATGTTAGCATCTCTGCGTCTGTCTCATCTTTGGACGATAAATCCATGAGCATGGGGGCAGAGTCTATCTTGGTTGCCACATTATCTCCAGAGCCTGGCACATAGTCAGTGAATATACTACATTAATAAATGGCACATGAGATGTGGGTCATGCACATTTCACAACTGGACTGTGAAGCCAGCCTCGGAGGCCTCATTCTGATGGCCCAGCCACCAGCACAGCATCTCCTGCTGCTTCGACTCCTGCTGGGCGTGCAGTAGCCATGCCATGGATCGCATCTGCCTTCTGTAGAATTGCTCTGCCCACCTGTCTCTGAGCTACCCTGTAGCTCCTCTCAGGATTTGCCCTTTACCAATGGCACATTCCTGAATGGGGGCTTGGTCTTTTCTTTGTTGATTTATATCAGTTTTGGGTACAACATAGATTGTGATAAAGAGATTTTTTTTTCTCCAGAGATTTCCCTTATTTAAATTGCATAGAAACATTGCTTTAAATAAAGTAATTTTAAAAATAGTCTGTCGGTCTTTTCCTTTGAGATTCTTTGGTGGCTTCAGTAGTTTTGTAATTGACATGAAAAGATGTTCCAACTCATCACTAATCAGGGCAAGACAAAGATCAGGAAACTGAAATCCACTTCTCATTCCAGCTTGCTTGTTCAAGTACCGCCTCTGCTTCCAGCGCAACCTCCAGGCCACGTTCCCACACTCTCCCTGTCCATCATGGCTCTCCTTTTTCCATCTCCCCCGCCCACTGTCCCCTACCAATTATAGACTCATTATTACAGTCACCCTCTAAATTCCCTTCCTCCTCAATCTTTTGGTCCCACCCATCTGACTAAAAGCAAGCCCCTAATTATATGGAACATCTAAAGAAAAAAAGGCCACACTAAAATTGTGTGTCACACCCTCAAATTCACAAAAGTTAAGATGGCTGTAGGTGAGGATGGGGATTCACTGGACATCTCATATGTTGCTGATGGGAGTTCAAATTAGTACAACCCTCTGGGAAGCAGTGTGTTGTTATTTTGAAAAATTGAACCAAATTGAAAATCTGAATCCCATATGCTCAGCATTCCTAGGTCCTTACCCAAGAAGAGATGTTTGACCACATGCATCGATTGAGATGTTAAAGTTCATAGTATCGCTTCTCAGCCTTTGGCTAAGATCAAGTATACAAAGTTCATTTGTCTACTTTTGTATGCTTTTGTAAAGCATTTATCTGATAGCAAAAAGAAACACACACCTGATGTCCATTTAAAGGAGAATTGATCAATTTTAGTATATCTCACATGACGGACGATTACACAGCAGTGAAAATGAAGGAACAACAGATGTACAAGAAAAAGATGAATTTAGGCTGGGCATGGTGGCTCGCGCTTGTAATCCCAGCACTTTGGGAGGCTGAGACAGGAGGATTGCTTGAGGCCAGAAGTTCAAGACCAGCCTGGGGAACATGGTGAAACCCTATTTCTACAAAAAATGCAAAAATTAGCTGGGCTCAGTGGCGTGTGCCTGTAGCTCCAACTACTCGGGAGGCTGAAGTGGGAGGGTCGCTTGAGCCCAGGAGGTCGAGGATGCAGTGAGCTATGATCCTGGACACTGCACTCCAGCCTGGGCAAGAGAGTGAGAGTCTGTCTCAAAAAAAAAAAAAAAAAAAAAGAAAAAAAAATATAGAAACATAATGTGAATAAAACAAAAGACTCCATATAGGATGATACTATTTATAAAGCTCAAAGCCAAGCAAAAGGAAACATGTTTAAGCATACAAAAATATGCGATAAAACTGTATCTTAAAATCACAAGGGATGAGGGAAACTTTTGGGATTTATTGCATTTTATACTTAAAGTGGGTATATTTTATTGCATGTAAATTATATCTCAATAAAGTTGAATCACAAAAAGAGAGATAGGCTAGAGCACACTCCCTGTTCTGTCCCTGGAAATGCCGTGTAAGGAGGTGATGCTGGGGTGGTTGCCACCATCTGGTGATGCAGGTGTCATGCTGAAGATGGCAGTGCAGAAAAGACAAAGGACCTAAGTTCTTGATAATGTCACTGAACCACCTAAGGGACTTTGCTTTCTTCTATGCTATATTTCCAAATCCTGGAACAGTGCCTGACAATCGGTTGGTACTCATGTATTTTTAAATAAAATTTTTACTGAAGTAGAACTAAAACATTTGAATAGATAAACTAATGAATTTAACAACCCTGGAACCCACCTCTGCATTTCTTGCTATGCGAAACAATGCAGTTCCTTTTTTGTTTCAGCCCCTTTTGGCTCAACCCCTTTTGGTTTTTTTTTTTTTTTTTTTTTTTTTAGACGGAGTTTTGCTCTTGTTGCCCAGGCTGGAGTGCAGTGGCATGATCTCGGCTCACTGCAACCTCTGCCTCCTGGGTTCAAGCAATTCTCCTGCCTCAGCCTCACGAGTAGCTGGGATTACAGGCCTGCAACACCATGCCTGGCTAATTTTTTGTATTTTTTTTTTTAAGTAGAGATGGGGTTTCCTCATGTTGGCCAGGCTGGTCACCTGACCTCAGGTGATCCACCTGCTTTGGCCTCCCAGAGTGTTGAGTTACAGGTGTGAGCCACTGCACTGCTGATTTGGGGCCATTTAGCTGCAGTCAAACACATGTTAACTAGTGATCCACATGATACACATGTTAAAACTAACATTTTAGGAGGCACCTACTATGCATCAGGACCTGCGTTGCAGGCTTTAATTGCATGAATCCTTACAACATCCCTGTGAGGTTGGTTCCAGGTCCCCCATTTTACCGAGTGGGCTCTAAAAGAGACCACAGATTATCATGCTTGGTCTTGCCATCCATTGGAAGCCTTCTGGGCCTAGACACACTGCTGTGTCCACCCATCACTTTTAAGAGATTTCCATCATCGCAGTCACACATTTAAGTTCAGGAGAAAGTTTTCGATATTTACAGAAGCTGTTGGAAGCAGCCCACAGTTTATCTACTGCTACATCAAATTTTGCTGTTGAAAACAACATAATTATTATCACTCATGATTCTCTAGGTTGACTAGGCTCAGCTGGGCGGTTCTCATGCTATTGCAGTTGGATATCAGCTGGGACCACAGTCATCTAAAGGCCCCATTCTGAAGGTCAAGATGGCTCACTCACATGGCTGGAAGCTGATGCTGGCTGTGGCCTGGAATGCCAGACATAACCTCTCCAGGTGACTTGGGCCTCTCACAGTATGATGACTGGGTTCCGAGAGGGAGCATTCCAACACTGAGCTTTCCAAAAAGCTCAATCAGAAGCCACACATCTTATACTGTAGCCTCAGAAGTCCCAGAATGCCACTTCCTCTGAGTTATATTGGTCAAGTAAGTCACTAAAGGAAACCTGGATTCAAGCCAAGTTATGCCAAACATCCCTTGATGGGAGGAGCAATATGTGTGCCCCACCAGGGATCTATTTTTTTTTTTGAAACAGTCACTGCAACCTCCACCTCCTGGGTTCAAGTGATTCTCATGTCTCAGCCTCCCAAGTAGCTGGGATTACAGGCGCCCGCCACCACACCCAGCTAATTTTTGTATTTTTAGTAGAGACAGGGTTTTACCATGTTGGTCAGGCTGGCCTCGAACTCCTGACCTCAGGTGATCCGCCTGCCTCGGCCTCCCAAAGTGCTGGGATTAGAGGCATAAGCCACTACGCCCGGCCTTCACTAAGTGTCTATTTACATTGACTTTTTACAGTCAGTTATGACTCATCACCAAGAACCACCTAGCACTAACCCCTTCTTTTCTTGCTTCCCTTTCTCTCCACAGTGCCACCCACTCTCCAGGGCTCTTGGCTGCAATCTTCATCTGGCATCAAGCCTTCTGATGGGAGGGCCAGAAGTGGCTTAAGTTTCATGTTTTTTTACTGTATCCTGACTTTTTCTCTGATGTCCTCTAGCTTTGAAAATTTTACCTGTTTTTTTCTTAAGTAAGCTTTTAAAAATTATTTTTAATTTTTCCATTTTTATGGGTACATAGTAGGCGTACACATTTATGGGGTCCAGGAGATATTTTGATATAGGTGTGTGTGTAATAATCACATCAGGGTACATGGGGCATCCATCACCTCAAGCATTCATCGTTTCTTTGTGTTATGAACACTCCAATTGTACTCCCTCAGTTATTCTAAAATGTACAACAAATCAGTTCTGACTGTAGTCACCCTGTTGTGTTATCAAATACTAGATATTCATTTTGTCGAACTGTATTTTTGTACCCATTAACTATCTCCACTTCCTCTCCCCTCCACTACCTTTCCCAGCCTGTGGCAGCTATCCTTCTACTCTCTAGCTCCATGAGTTCAGTTGTTACATTTTAGCTCCCACAAATGAGTTAAAATATGTCAAGTTTGCCTTTCTGTGCCTGGCTTATGTCACTTAATATAATGTCCTTCAGTTCTATCCATGTCATTGCAAATGACAGGATCTCATTCTTGTTTATGGCTGAATAGTACTCCATTGTGTATATGCACCACGTTTTCTTTATCCATTCATCTGTTATGGACACTTAGGTTGATTCCAAATCTGGGCGCTTGTAAACAATGATGCAACAAACATGGGAGTGGAGATGTCTCTTCCATATACTGATTTTCTTTCTTGTGGCTATATACCTAGCAGTGGGATCCGTGGATCATATGGTAGTTCTATTTTCCGTTTTTCTTTTTCTTTTCTTTTTTTTTTTTTTTGAGTTGGAATCTCGCTTTGTTGCCCGGCTGTAGTGCAGTGGTGCGATCTCTGCTCACTGCAACTTCCATCTCCATGGTTCAAGCAATTCCCCTGCCTCAGCCTCCGGAGTAGCTGGGATTACAGGCACACACCACCATGCCCAGCTAATTTTTTTGTGTTTTTAGTAGAGATGGGGTTTCACCATGTTGGCCAGACTGGTCTTAAACTCCTGACCTCAGGCAATCCACTCTCCTCAGCCTCCCAAAGTGCTGGGATTACAGGCATGAGTCACCGCACCCAGCTATTTTCACTTTTTCTGAGGAACGTCTATACTGTTCTCCGTAGTAGTTGTATTGATTTACATTCTCACCAACTGTGTACGAGGGTTCCCTTTTCTCCACCTCCTCACTAGCGTTTGTTATTGCCTGTCTTTTGGATGAAAGCCATTTTACTTGGGGTGAGATGATATTGTAATTCTGATTTGCATTTCTCTGATGATCAGTTATGTTGAGCACCTTTTCATGTGCCTGTTTACCATTTGTATGTCTTCTTTTGAGAAATGTCTATTCAGATCTTTTGGCCGTTTTTAAATAAGATTATAAGTTTTTTTTCTTATTGAGTTGTTTGAGCTCCTTCTATATTCTGGTTATTAATCCCTTGTCAGATGGATAGTTTGCAAATGTTTTCTCCCATTCTGTAATACATGTTTGGTGTACAATTGAATACATTTTCACATCTCATTCAGTGGCTGGGATACTGAGGTGAGTAAGACAGATTGTTACCTGTCCTTATGGAATTTGTGGTCGTGGTAATAGTCTCTGAAGATGGTCCTGATTCTCTGGGGGTTTTCAAGACAAACATTTTAGGTGTAGGAAAATATTAGAAAGTCTATTTACAACCACTTTTTTTTTTTTTTATATGGAGTCTTACTCTGTTGCCCAGGCTGGAGTGCAGTGGCACCGTCTCGGCCCACTGCAACCTCTGCTTCCCGGGTTCAAGAGATTCTCCTGCATCAGCCTCCCGAGTAACTGGGAATACAGCAGCGTGCCACCACAAGTGGCTAATTTTTTTTGTATTTTTAATAGAGACGGGGTTTCACCATGTTGGTCAGGCTGGTCTCAGACTCCTGACCTCGTGATCTGCCCGCCTCAGCCTCCTAAAGTGCTGGGATTACAGGCGTGAGTACAACCAATTTTGTCTCATCCTTTAAGCATTTCTGTCTTAGCGCATGTTTTATGTTGTGCCTATTAATACTGTACAGTTTGTAAATTACCACCGTATCCGTATATATGTCTATGCACACATACATACAGTGGAGATGCAGCTCATGGATGTGATCAAAAATCTTTGGGGATGGCCGGGCGCAGTGACTCACGCCTGTAATCCCAGCATTTTGGGAGGCTGAGGCGGGCAGATCACCTGACGTTAGGAGTTCAAGAACAGCCATGGTCAACATGGTGAAATCCCGTCTCTACTAAAAATACAAAAAATTGGCCGGGTGTGGTGGCAGGCACCTGTAATCCCAGCTACTTGGGAAGGCTGAGGCAGGAGAATTGCTTGAGCCTGGGAGGCGGAGGTTGCAGTGAGCTGAGATCCGCCATTGCACTTCAGCCTAGGCAACCAGAGTGAAACTCCGCCTCAAAAAAAAAAAAAAAAAAATTGAGGACTTCTGGCCTAGAGTGGAGGGTAGACCCATAACCTGGACAATTTAAGGTAAGGTAATATTTACTATAATAGAGGTATCACTAGGCCTCATGGAGCTGAGAGAGCAGAGGTTATTGAGGGAGTGTAGGATGTCATTAGTGGTTTTGTGAAGGAGAGGACAGTAAAGCTAAGATGTGAAGGAATTAATGGAAGTCTGGAACTCTGGAAATGACATTGTGGTGTAGTTTAAAAATTAGGCAACTGGGTTGGGCACAGTGGCTCACACCTGTAATCCCAACACTTTGGGAGGCCAAGGTGGGCAGATCACTTGAGGCCAGGAATTCGAGACCAGCTTGACCAACATGGTGAAACCCCCTCTCTACTAAAAATACAAAAGTTTGCCAGACATGGTGGTGCACACCTGTAGTCCCAGCTACTCGGGAGGCTGAGGCACGAGAATGGCTTGAACCTGCGAGGCGGATGTTGCAGTGAGCTGAGATTGCACCACTGCACTCCAGCCTGGGCAACAGAGCAAGACCCTGTCTAAAAAAAAAAAAAAAAAAATTATGCAACTGGCTGTGAGCAGCATGCAGATTTAAAAAGCACAGCACTAATAGCCCCCCAGAATCCCCCGCATGCCTTCTTTCCAGTCATTGCCTCCCTGTGGCACATTATTTTACAAAAAGGATGGTGACAATCAATGTCTCCCATTCCCCCTGCTCTTCTGATCATGTACCACTCCCATTCCAAGAGCTGGAGTCTGTAACCACTCCTCTTGATCCTAGGCATCAAGACAACCAAGAGAGTAGGGTAGAAATGACACTATGTGACTTCTGAGGCCAGGTCATAAAAAGGCAACACAGCTTCTGCCTGGTTCTCTTTCTTGGAATGCTCACCCTTGGAACCCAATTGGTATGGAAGGAAGCCCAGGCTGCATGGATAGTTCACATGAATGTATTCTGGCCAGCAGCCAGCATCAACTGCCAGACATGTGCGTGAGGAAGCCTTCAAGATGACCCCAGCTCCAGTCACTATCTGACTATAGCCACGCGAGAGACCCCAAGAGAAAACCTGAAGTACAGTGACACTATCATAGCTCACTGCAGCCTCAAATTCCTTGGCTCAAGCAATCCTCCCACCTCAGCCTCCCTAGCAGCTGGGACTACAGGCATGTGCCACCACACCCGGCTAAATTAAAAAATATATATTATTATTTTTTGAGACAGAGTTTCATTCTTGTGACCCAGGCTGGAGTGCAGTGGCACAATCTCAGCTCACTACAACCTCTGTCTCCCAGGTTCAAGCGATTCTCCCACCTCAGCCTCCTGAGTAGCTGAGATTATAGGCACCTGCCACCACGCCCAGCTAATTTTTTATATTTTTAGTAGAGATGGGGTTTCACCATGTTGGCTAGGCTGGTCTTGAACTCCTGACCTCAAAAGATCCAGCTGTCTCGGCCTCCCAAAGTGCTGGGATTACAGGTGTGAGCCACCATGGCTGGCCTTTTTTTTTTTTTTTTTTTTTTGTAGAGACGGGGGTCTCACTATGTTGCCTAGGCTGATCTTGAACTCCTGGCCTCAAGTGATCCTCCCACCTTGGGCTCCCAAAGTGCTGGGATTACAGGTGTGAGCCACAGCACCTGGCCTGGGTTTTTACTTTGATCATGATCTCTGTGCTTGGGCCCATCCTTTGAGAGTTTAATGTTGAACACATTTTGTCCTTTGAGGATTGTCTAGTGGACATTGGTTATATTTGCCTGCTCAACATTCATTTCCTTTTTTGGCCCCAGCACCCGATTCTTCTACCCTATTCTTGATCTATTTGCTTTTAGTGCAGCTCAGCCCACTTTCTGGCTCTTTAGAGGTGAGCCCATAACCCAGGCCTAGCTAATAAGAACATTGCATTTCCTTGACCACAATGATTGTTCAGAGATGCGCCTGTGATCCACATCTGGCCAATGATAGCCAGCGTGTGCTTCTGATGGGATAATAGGAAGGGGTACTTGTGGGTTTCTAGCTGGTGGAATCTAAGGCCAGAGTTGCTGGGGGCCATTATGAGGGGAGAACGAAGACAACAGAATGAAGGCAGAGAGGAAAGCTGAGCTGAGAGATGGAGAGCAAAAGAGGGAATCCTAACTATTAATACCTCCTGGATCCCTGGGTCCAGCTGTGCCTAGAGGCAGACTTACCCTGTTTCAAGTAGCCTATAGATACCATTTTTGCTTAAGACAATTAGAACAGGGTTTTCGGTCATTTGTAGCCAAAAGAGTCCTGGCAAGGGGCTCTGCACGTGGATTTTCTCAAAAAGCCTCAATCAACATTTGCATTTGCTGGACTAAATCCTCAGGTGGGGAAGGCGGTAAAACATGGCACAGTGGTTCTCATAGCGTGAAATTGGACCAGGAGCCTGTGAATCATCTGGCCTTGTGAGAAATGCAAATTCTCAGCCCCAATTCTAGTGAATCACAGACTCTACCACGGGGTTCCAGCAGGAGTGTTTTCAGAAGCCCCCCAGGAGTTGTGTGCTAAGGTCTGAGCAACACTGCAGTAGAGCCCAGTGGTGAAGGAAGAGCACATGCTCTTGAGGTTCAAATTGCATCTCTCCCTCTGTCTGGCTCTCTGATTTTAGGTAAGTTACATAAATTATCCTGTCTCACAGCTCCCATCTGTAAAATGGTTCACCTTCTATTTCATAGTGCCATTATGTGGAATATTCAGTTAATAGAGGCAAACACTCAGAATAGCGCCTGGTACATAGTCCACGCTCAATTAAAGTTAGATTTATGGCACTCAGAATTTATCCAACATTGGAAAAGCCACTTTGGAGGGCTTGTTAAAACATGGATTACTGGTCCCTCCCTGTGCCTTAGAGTTTCTGATTCTCACCAAGGGGGGCCTGAGAACGTGCACTTCTAACCAGCTCCCTGGTCAAGCTGATGCTGCTGGTCTGTCTGGGGATCTGGCTTTGAGAACCACTGAGTTAGATATTTCTGTTATTGATCTCCAACTCCTTTCTGGTGGTTCGTCAGTTACCTCAGGTGCTCTGGAATCGCTCTTTCTGCTGAGTCAGGCCTCTGTCTCCTCCTCTCCCTCCCCTCTGGCATCAGTTTTGATAGTTGGATTCCCCATGGCTGGTAATTGGAGCTCTGAGCCTGGCTTTCCGCTGAGAGTAGCTCCAGCCTCCACCTGTTCAGGGCACCTGATTGATGGTTCCTTCAGTTGCAAGTGTTCCTTTTTTGGCAGCCTTCAGAACTGTCTCCAGCTTTCTTATATAAGCAGATGTCTTTCTTCCTAAACTCTGGGAGGCTGCAGTTGCCACATCACTTCTGACACTGTGGCTGCCCATTCCAGTCCTCATGCAACCCCCATCGCAGGCATTTCTTTGCCTCACTAATACAAATGGTTTTAAATGCAGGGCCAATTAAACCTCCTCCAACAAACAGCTCTGTAACTTGGCACTGCTGGCTGGAGCAAAAAGGTCAGTGTGACTAGAGGTGACAGTGAGAGGGGGAGAATGGCAGGAGATCAGGTCCAAGATGGGCAGAAGATGGTTTGTACAAGGCTTTATATATCACGGAATGAGCTAGGGCTTTATCCTAATAGTGGTTAAAATTTTTTAATCATTTTAAAGAATTGTGAAATATAGCATATATGTGTATACCTATACACATACACACATGTGCACATTTGTACATATAAATAGAGTCAAAAAATTATACAGTGAACACACATGTAGCCGTCACATAGCTGAGAAATGGGACATTACCAGTCAAAGACATCTCTAGCATTTGTGGATACTGGACAAAGAGTACAAACGGAGGCGCCCTATCTATAGCCTACACCCTTCTCTTCCCTTCCTTGTTGATGTCCCGTACCCCTAAGGAGTTATTCATGCATGTATGTGGATACCAAGCCTGCACATTGGAGCTTGGTGCATGTACCCCACATCACCTCTTGCCTACCCCTTGGGTTTGGGGTGTGCATACCAGCATGAGCTGTTCTGGGTGTTAGGTAGAAGATGGACTAGGAAGAGGCCCAAACAGTTGCTGGAAGCAGGTTTGGGAACATTCGAGTAGGGAATTCTAAGGAATTGGTACTCTGAGCATGGTCTACAATTGCATTGTTCAAGAAGATAGCCACTTATCTTCTTGAAGTTAAATATGGCTATTTATGCTTAATCAAAATGAAATAAAATTTAAAATTCACTTTCTTAGTTACACTAGCCACATTGCAAGTGCTCAGCAGCCAGAGTGGCTAGTGGCTATTCCATTGGACAGGGCAGATATAAACATTTCTATCACTACAGGCGTTTTACTGGACAATGCTAGTTAGGAAAGAGAAGTGGTATGGGTTCTGGAAGAAACAAAATATTACCCTTACACTGGAAAAAAAGCGGGCAACAGAAACGCCCAGTGAAAGCGACCAGATGTCAGACTGAGCACACAAAGCCTTCAAAGTAGCCATTCTAAATCTGTTCAAATAACTAAAGGAAACCCATTTTTTTAAAAAGTAAAGGAAAGGTATGGTCAAATAAAAAATATCGCTAAAAAGTTAGACATCATAAAATAGAACCAAATAGAAATCGAGAGCTAAAAGTATAATAACCGAAATGAAAAAAATATGCTAGAGAAGCTCAATAGTAGATTTGAATTGGCAGAAGAAAGAATTAGCAAACTTGAAAGTAGAAATAAGGCTGGGTGCGGTGGCTCACGCCTGTAATCCCAGCACTTTGGGAGGCCAAGGCAGGTGGATCATGAGGTCAGGAGATCGAGGCCATCCTGGCTAACATGGTGAAACGTTGTCTCTACTAAAAATACAAAACTTAGCCAGGCATGGTGGCACACAAGTGTAGTCCCAGCTACTCGGGAGGCTGAGGCAGGAGAATCGCTTGAACCCAGGAGGCGAAGGTTGCAGTGAGCCGAGGTTGCACCACTGCACTCTAGCCTGGGTGACAGAGCGAGACTCCATCTCAAAAAAAAAAAAAAAAAAAAAAAGAAGAAATAAGGAAAAGAAAATAGAAATAATGCAATCCAAAGAATGGGGGAAAAGAATAAAGATAAAAAAAAATAGAGCCCTAGAGAAATGTGGAACACCATTAAGCAAAACAATAGGAATGGCAGAAGGAGAGGAAAGAGAAAGAAGCAGAAAAATTATTCTAATAAATAGTGGCTTAAAACTTCCTAAGTTTATTGAAAAACAATAAAATACCTATCCAAGAAGCTCAATGAACTTCAAGTAGAATGAACACAGAGACACACACACAGACACATCTTGGTAAGAATACTGAAAGCCAAGGATAAGGAAAAAAAAATTGAAAGCAGAAAAAAGAAAATGCCTTGTCACTTACAAGGGACCCCCCAGTAAGATTAACAGCTTCTTTTCACGGTAAAATTAATATACCTGTAATCCTGGCACTTTGGGAGGCTGAGGCAGGCGGATCACCTGAGATTGGGAGTTCGAGACCAGCCTGACCAACATGGAGAAACCCCATCTCTACTAAAAATACAAAATTAGCTGGGCATGGTGGCGCATGCCTGTAATCCCAGCTACTAGGGAGGCTGAGGCAGGAGAATCACTTGAACTCGGGAGGCGGAGGTTGCAGTGAGCCGAGATCGCACCATTGCACTACAGCCTGGGCAACAAGAGCGAAACTCGGTCTCAAAAAAAAAAAAAAAAATTGTACAAAATAATAATTATAACAGTGCATTCCTGGGTTTATAATGTTTAATGCAATATGTATAACATCTAACAAAAAGTGGGAAAAGGCAATAGGGCTTCATAGGAACAATGTTTCTATATCTCACTAGGATTAAGTTAGTATAAATCTGAAGCTCATTTTGATAAGATGTATATGATAAGCCCTAGAGCAGCCACTGAGGAACTAGTTCAAAAATTAGTGAAAAAATCAGTAAAGAAATTAAAATGCTATATTAGAAAACTTTCACTTAATATAAAAGAAAACATAAAGGAGGAATAGAAGAGCAAAAAAGACATATGACATAGAAAAGAAAAAGTGAAATGGCAGATGTAAATCTAACTATATCATTAATAAGATGAAAAGTGAATGGATTGAATAACTCAATCAAAAGGCTGTATTAAAAAGCAATATCCAATGATATTCTATCTACAGAAGACAAACTTTAGATTCAAAGATACAAAAAGATTGAAAGTAACAGAAAGAAAAAAGATGTATCATGCAAATAGCAACCACAAGGAAGCTGGAACAGCTATACTAATAATGCAAAATAGACTTTAAAAAACGTTACCAGACATAAGGAACA
This sequence comes from Pongo abelii, assembly GCF_028885655.2. Classification (NCBI taxonomy): domain Eukaryota; kingdom Metazoa; phylum Chordata; class Mammalia; order Primates; family Hominidae; genus Pongo; species Pongo abelii. The sequence goes on along the minus strand of NC_072005.2, from coordinate 45,573,734 downwards.
TGTTATGATCTACAGGTCACTGTATCAGGAAGATGTAACAATTATAAACACATAGGCATCCAACAACAGAGCCCCAACATGCATTAAATAAATACTGACAGAAATGAAGAAATACACAATAAGCAACAATATTTGGAGATTTTGATACCCAACTTTAAAAAAATGTTGTAACTATATGAGATGATGAATATGTTAATTAGCTTAGTTGTGGTAATCATTTCACAATGTATATCAAAACATCACATTGTACATCTTAAATACATAAAATTTTTATTTGTCAGTCATACCTCAAGTCAGGAAAAAGTAACGAATAGAACAATTGGGCAGAAAATCAATAAGGAAATAAAACACCTGAGCAACACTATAAACCAACTAGACCTAGAAGATATCTGTAGAATAGCAGAATTTGTATTCTTCTCAAGTGCGCATGGAACACTCTCCAGGATAAACCACATGCTAGGCCATAAACCTTGATAAATTTAAAGGAGTAGAAATACAATGCATACTTTCTGATAACAACATGATGAAATTATATATAAATAAAAGAAAGAAATTCGGGGAACTCGCAAGTATGTGGAAATTAATGCACTCTCTTTTAAATTTTAATTTAGTTTTATTTTAAGTTCTGGGATACATGTGCAGGATGTGCAGGTTTTTTACATAGGTAAACCTGTGCCAAGGTGGTTTGCTGCACCTGTTAGCCCATCACCTAGGTATTAAGCCCCGCATGCATTACATTTGCTATCCATCCTGATGCTCTCCCTTCCCCCGCCCCCAGACCCCAGTGTGTGTTGTTCCCCTCCCTGTGTCCATGTGTTCTCATAAACAATGCACTTTTAAATAACCAAGAGGTCAAAGAAGAAATTAAAAGGGACATTAGAAAATACTTTGATATAAATGAAAATGAAGACATAATATACCTTATAACTTATGGGATACAGCAAAAACAGTGCTTAAAAGAAATTTGATAGATGTATATGCCTATATTAAGGAAGTGATTGAAATTAACCTAAATTTTCATCTTAAGACACTGAAAAAGAAGAGCAAGCTACACATAAAGCAAGTAGAAAAAGAAAATAAAAGATTAGAGCAAAAATAAGTGAAATAGAGAATAGAAAAACAATAGAAAAAATCAACCAAACCAAGAGTTGACTCTTTTACAAACCAAGATACTGGCAAAACATTAGCTAGATATACCAGAAAAAATAGCAGACTGGATTACTAGAATCAAAAATGAAAAAGGGATGTCGAAATATACAATAAATTATTATTTATTATAATTACCATTTTGTGCAATAGATTACTAAAGTTTATTCTTCCTGTCTAACTGAAACTGTACCTTTTGATCAACAGTTTCCCTTTCCCCATCCATCTTCCTCCCCAGCCTCTGGTAATCACCATTTTACTCTCTACTTCTGTGAGTTTGACTTTTTTAGATTCCATGTATCTCACATATATATGGAGTCTATTTGTCTTTCTGTGCCTGGCTTATTTCACTTATCATAAATGTCATCATGAAAAATGATAAGTATGCAAGGTGACAGATTTATTAATTAGTTTTATTTAATCATTTAACAGTATAAACATAGCAAAACATCACATTGTACCCCATAAATATATATAATTATTATTTTTTGAATTAAAATAAAATTTAATTTTTTTAAAAAAGAAATGAAAGAGGAGACATTACTACCAACCTTATAGAAATAAATGCTATGAGAAACTATTTGCTAATAAACTAGATACTTGAGATGAAAAACAAATTTCTAGAAAGACACAAACTGCTGAAACTGACTCTAAGAGAAATAGGACATCTACATAAATCTATAGCAAGCAAAGAGAGTGAATTAATAATCTAAAAACTACCCACAAAGAAACCCCTAGGCCCTTCACCACTGACTCTACCAAACATTTGAAGAAGAATTAGTATCAATTCTTCACAAAGGTTTCCAATAAATAGAAGAGGGAACACTGCCCAACTCATTCCATAAGGCCAGTATTACCCTGATACCAAAACCAGGCAAAGACATCACAAGAAAACTACATCCCAATATCTTTTTACCAATACAGATGCAAAAATCCTCAAATAAATACTAGCAAATAGAATCCAGTAATGTATAAAAAGAAGTATGTACCATGAAAAATGAGATTTATCACAGGATGAATGCAAGATTGGTTTTACATCCCCAAATCAATTAATATAGTATATCATATCAATTGAATACAAAACAAAAACCACATGATCATCTCAACAGATACCAAACAAGCATTTAGCAAAAACCCATTCATAGCAAAAACCCATTCATGGTAAAAACTCTCAGGAAGCTAACAATAGAAGAGAACTTCCCCAACCTAACACTGGGGCCTCTACAAAGCACATCTAGCATCATACTTAGTGAAAAAAGACTGGATGCTTTCCCCTGAAGATCAGGAACAAGGCAAAGGTGTCTGCTTCCACCACTTCACCATTGTCTGGAGGTTCTAGTCAGGATAGGCAAGAAAAAAAAAAAAAAAGCATCCATCCAGATTGAAAGGAAGAAGTAAACTCTTTGCAGATGACATGATCTTGTATATAGAAAAATCCTAAGAAGTCCAGCAAATAACTGTTAGAACTATTGAACAAGTTCAGCAAGGTTGCAGGATACCAGGTCAATATATAAAAATCAATTGTATTTCCATATGCTTGCAACGAATAATCTGAAAACGAAATCAAGAAAACAATTCCATTTACAATAGCATCAAAACCAATAAAAAAAATCGGAAAAAATTTAGCAAAAGAAATGCAAAACTTATACTCTAAAAATGGTGAGATTTTGTTGAAAGAAATGAAAGAGGATTTAAATAAATGGAAAAAAGTCTCTCTTGTATATGGATTAGAAGCCTTGTATTGTTAAAATGGCAATACTCCCTAAATTGATCTACAGGTTCAGTGGAATCCCTGTCAGAATCTCAGCTGACTTTGTAGAAATTGGCAAGCTGAATGTACAATTCATATGGAATTGCAAGGGACCCAGAATAACCAATATAATCTTGAAAAAGAAAAACAAAGTAGGACTGGCACTTCCCAACTTCAAAATTTACTGAATTACTTTTGTACTAACCTAAGGCAAAAGTAATCAAGACGGTGTGGTACAGACATGAAGACAGACATATAGATCAAAAGAATAGAAGTAGAATCTAGAAATAAAACCACGTGTCTACGGGCAACTGACTTTCCACTAGGTTGCCAAGATTACTCAGTGGGGAAGTAATAGTCCTGTTAACAAATGGTTCTGGGACAACTGGATGGCCACATACAAAAGAACAAAGTTGGGCTCTTATCTCAAGTTTGTGTCATTTTAAAAAACAACTTCATTGAGATACAATTCACAAACCATAACATTTACCCATTTAGTATACGATTCAATAGTTTTTCATATATTCACAGATGTGGACAACAATCACCATGATCAATTTTAGATTTTCATCCCCTCCAAAAGAAACCTTATGTCTTCAGCTATCATCCCCTATCATTCCATCCTCCCCATCCCTAAGGCACCATCTACTTTCTCTCTATAGGGAATGGAGAGCTGCTGTCACAAACCGAGGAACACGTGGAGCCACCAGAAACTGAGGGAGGCAAGAAAGGATCCTCTCCTAGAGGCTTTAGAGGGGGTGCAGCCCTGCCAACACCTTGATTCCTGACTTCTACTCTCCCCTCCCGATTTGCAAGACAACAAATTTCTGTTGTTTAAACCACCTAGCTTGTGGTCCTGTAATTGCAGCAGCCCCAAGTTAACACAATCACTTTCTACCCTTAGTTAGAAATCGGCTTGTTATGCCTCTTACCACAGGGGATACAAATTCAACCCACCAGTAGTCCTTCCTAGCTAATATCAGCTCTCTAAGGTACCTGTGTCTGAGCTACTAACGCACACACCCCTAACCATTATGGTGTTTTCCTATAGCAAGTCCTCGATCCTCTTATGACAGCTGACCACTCTGGTTTAATAGAAATGTTTTAGAACTTTTGTATCTCAAAGTGAATTAGTGTGGCTATCAATCTGTTTCCTCCCAGAATACCCACATCCCTTAAGAAGATTTTCCCTACCTGGTTCCTTAGCAATCGGGGTAAACACTTGCTTTACATGTGTGTGACTGAAGAGTTATTCTAGTGACTTTTTCAGAAGACAGAAGATCTGTTCCAAGAAGGCTAGCTATTTCTGCTATCCAGAAACAACTAGCTGGAATCCTTAACAATCTCTTTCCAATAAAGTAAAACATTAAAGTGACAAGGTTTTTTTTTTCTTTTTTTTTTGAGACGGAGCCTCTCTTTGTTGCCCAGGCTGGAGTGCAGTGATGCGATCTCGGCTCACTGCAACCTCCGTCTCCCAGGTTCAAGCAATTCTCCGGCCTCAGCCTCCCAAGTAGCTGGGATTACACCATGCCCGGCTAATTTTTGTATTTTTAGTAGATACGGGGTTTCACCATGTTGACCAGGCTGCTCTCAAACTCTTGACCTCAGGTGATCTGCCCACCTCGGCCTCCCAAAGTGTTGGGATTACAGGCATGAGCCACTGTGCCTGGCCTGAAAATGACAAAGTTTTTAAGTACTGAAGAATATAAAACTAAAAGCAAAACTTCCCCCAACCCTTTTTTTATAAAAAAGAAGTCTTGTTGAGAAAAAAAAAATTAATGCACAGAACATCATGTGTATCGAAAAATAATAGAAATATAGCTGGCCATGGTTGTGGGTGCCTGTAATCCCAGCTACTCAGGAGGCTGAGGCAGGAGAATCACTTGAACCTGGGAGGCAGAGGTTGCAGTGAGCTGAGATTATTGCTCCAATGCACTTCAGCCTGGGTGACAGAGTGAAACTGTCTCAAAAGAAAAAAAAAGGAAAATAATATAATTAAAAGTATTTATACAGTGCTCTACGTGTGTCAGGCACCATTCTTAGAGCTGCATACATTTTAATTTATTTAATTATCATGACGTTTTTATTTAGTTATCACGACAACTTTATGATGTAGACATTAACTGTTATTATCTCAAATTTCCCAGATGAGGAATCTGAAGCTCAGAGAGGTGAATCACTTGCTCAAATTCATCCAGGTAGAAGTTGCAGAGATGGGACTCTCATTTAGGCTAGCCCCATGGTCCAGGCCCTTAACCACAACTATGTCATCTCAGGTGGAGGAAAGAAAGCAGTGAAGTGCCTGGGGGCTGGTTGCAGAGAGGAAGTGGCTAACGTTACCCCAGCACCTCTTGACACTTCCACTGATACATGAAGCAGAAAGGACCAGTTTCCAGTCACTCTTCCCGCTTCCCACTGAAGTCACCCTCCAGGTCCCCCTTCGCTTTAACCAAGAGGCTGCAAACTGTCAAAGGAGAACGCATTATAAAAGTCAAGCCAGGTGTGGTGGCTCACAGCTGGAATCCCAGCTACTCAGGAGGCTGAGGAGGGAGGATGGCTTGCAGCCAGGAGTTCGAGCCAGCCTGAGAAACATAATGAGACCCTCATTTCCTGAAGAAAAAAAAAAAAAAGAAGAAAGAGAGCAGGTGGGATGGTATGATGTTCTCTGAACATCTCTTCCCTGGGACTCCTCTCTTGGCACCCTTTCCCCCGAGCTTTAGAAGACTGCCCAATTTTTTTTGGTCAAACAGTGTAATAAACCTACTCTTAAAAATTAAGACAGTTCAGCCGGGCGCAGTGACTCATGCCTGTTAATTCCAGCACTTTGGGAGGCAGAGGCGGGTGGATCACGAGGTCAGGTGATCGAGACCATCCTGCCAACATGGTGAAACCCCGTCTCCAATTAGCTGGCGTGGCGGCGCGTGCCTGTAATCCCAGCTACTCGGGAGGCGGAGGTGGGAGAATCGCTTGAACCTGTGAGGCGCAGGTCGCAGTGAGCCAAGATCACGCCACTGCACTCCAGCCTGACAATGGAGCGAGACCCCGTCTCAAATAAATAAATAAATAAATAAATAAATAAAAAATAAAAATTAAAAAATTAAAAAAAATGAAGACAGTTCATTAAGCAGACGTGGAGACAGCCTGGAGTATGATAGGATTTTAGGATTTTTTTTAAAAGGCAGGAGACAAAGTTGTTAATCAGAATTTGCCCATTATGTAGACTCTATGTGAATACAGACATGGAGAGGGCCAGGGAAAGAAGGAGACAGTTGCTTTGCTTTGGACATTGTAAGAAAACTCACTCTTCAATAGATGCTCTTTCTCTCTCTCTCTTTTTTTTTTATTTTTTTGAGACAGTCTCCCTCTGTTGCCTAAGCTGGAGTGCAGTGGTGCGATCTCGGCTCACTGCAACCTCTGCCTCCCAGGTTCAAGCGATTCTCCCACCTCAGCCTCCTGAGTAGCTGAGCTGTTATTACAGGCGAGGGCCACCACGCCTTGCTAATTTTTGAATTTTTAGTAGAGACAGGGTTTCACCATGTTGGCCAGACTGGTGTCGAACTCCTGACCTCGATGATCCGCCTGCCTTGGCCTCCCAAAGTGCTGGTATTACAGGTGTGAGCCACCGCGCCCTGCCTTCAATAGATAGTCTTAAACAAAAACCTTAACAAAATAATCAGAGATATTGAGGGTTTTTAAAGAAACCTTTAGCATTTCAAAGGTTTGGACGAGGGGGATTGGATACATTTTAAAAATAATTTTTTAATTTTAGAATGGTTTTAGATTTACAGAAAAATTAAGGAGACAGTACAATTACGATTTGTCGGAATGCATAGCAGAATTTGCCCATAAAACCTTCTAGGACTTTCTTAGATCTTTTACTTCCTTTGTAAGTTCTTCTTTGGTTATTGGTCCCTTCAGACTTCCTATTTTTTCGTAGACTAATTGTTGTCATTAAAACTTCCATGAAGAATCTCCCATTTTCATCTTTTTTAAAATTTTTAGGTTTAAAAAAAAAAAAGAACCCTCTGCCTTCCCAGGCCCCTGGGGATCCAACCCTCGCTCCTGATTGGACATCAAGGATAAGGGGCGAGGCTTAAGCGCTGAGTGACATATTGAAAGTCGAGCGGGGAACTTGGACAGAACCTCTTGTTAGAAGGCAGGTTGGGGCGGCCGGGTCAACTCGTATTTCTCGACCAGTTTGTGGACCTAGGAAACAGGGGTCCCTGTGCACAACAGGAGTGCTGCCCACCGGCAGGAGATGGCACAGAGGACCACAGCCTGGCTCAGTTCCCCTGCAAACATCATCCCAGGCCCCCCGCGCACTTTCATTGATGTTCGCGGAGCGCTCCCTGGAGCTCAAAGGCTGTTGGTGACCCTGGAGTTAGGCATCTGGGCTGCTTAATACATTCATTTCCCAAACTCTCAGGACATGGCTTAGCCCCACGCTTCTAGAATTGCTCCCCAGGCTCAGTTCCCACTTCCCAGTCACGTTCCACCACCACGACCCCTTGCTTTACTGCGGGGTGAGATGCAGCTCACCAGTTCCTCCGAAGACAGACATCCCTGTTACATGTAGGGAACAGGTTTTATGATGATGATGATGATTATTATTATTATTATCATACTTTAGGTTTTATGGTACATGTGCGCAATGTGCAGGTAAGTTACATATGTATACATGTGCCATGCTGGTGCGCTGCACCCACCAACTCGTCATCTAGCATTAGGTATATCTCCCAATGCTATCCCTCCCCCCTCTCCCCACCCCACAACAGTCCCCGAAGTGTGATGTTCCCCTTCCTGTGTCCATGTGTCCCCATTGTTCAACTCCCACCTATAGGTGAGAATATGCCGTGTTTGGTTTTTTGTTCTTGCGATAGTTTACTGAGAATGATGATTTCCAATTTCATCCATGTCCCTACAAAGGACATGAACTCATCATTTTTTATGGAACAGGTTTTGTTGTTGTTTTTTAAAAAAGCTCCCACCACGCCTGCCACCAACAATTCTCAATGTTTTATTTTTCTTAAATGTTCATGCAAACAGAATAACAAAGTAAACAACCGTGTACTCGCTATTTCACCGCTTAATACAGTCGTTTATTAAATTTCAGAAGTAAGCTGTGCTTACCATAAAAAATGCCTAAACATCACAGAAGTCAAAAGCAAAACTCCAGGCTGTGGTCTTATCCTCCAGCTCATAGCGTCCCTTCTAGAGAATGTGGTTGTGTTTGCAAATCTGCACTCAGAGGATGGGTGGGTTACAAGAGAGCACTCTATACCAGGGGTCCCCAACACCCCCGCTCCCCACTCCCACAGGCCGGTACCCATGGTGGCCTGTTAGGAACCAGACCGCCACAGCAGGAGGTGAGCAGCGGGCCAGCCAGCAAAGCTCCATCTATATTTGCAGCCACTCCCCATCGCTGGCATTACAGCCTGAGCTCCCCCTCCTGTCAGGTCAGCTAGGGCACTAGATTCTCACAGGAGCGCAAACTCTATTAGGAACTGCGCATTCGAGGGATCTAGGTTCCATGCTCCTTATGAGAATCGAATGCCTGATGATCTGTCACTGTCTCCCATCACCCTCAGATGGGACCATCTAGTTGCAGGAAAACAAGTTCAGGGCTCCCATTAGATTTGACATTATGGTGAGTTGTATAACTATTTGATGATATATTATAATGTAATAATAATAGAAATAAAGTGCACAATAAATGTATTATGCTTGAATTATCCCCAAACAATCCCCCACCCCAACCCACCCACCCCACTGCTGCCGTCTGTGGAAAAATTTTCTTCCACGAAACCGGTTCCTGGTGCCAAAAACGTTGGGGACCGCTGTACCTCACAGTTCCGCAGCTGCTACCATCCTGGTTTATCGATACATCTTGCGGCCTCCAGGTCAGCCCCTGCAGCTTTACCTTCTTCTTGTTTATAGCTGCATAGACTTAGATGTTCAGAGAGTAGTCCAGTCTCTGTTCCATCCAGCTTTAGAGCCTCAGCGTTTCTTCACATCAGTCACTTACTTATTAATTATTTAAAGGTTCTTTCTTCTTCTTCCTGAAACTAAAGGAGAGGTCCCTGATCAAGTTGAATTTTGCAAAGGTAAGTAGTGACTTTTACAGCTAACTCCTGGGATTGGCTGGTGGAACTCAAGGCCTCCAGCCCTCACTAATTTCTCTTAGGGAATCATTCATTCCTTTAAAATCAAGCTAGACTTTTTTTTTTTTTTTTTTTTTGAGACAGAGTCTCGCTCTGCCACCCAGGCTGTAGTGCAGAGGCACGATCTTGGCTCACTGCAACCTCTGCCTCCTGGGTTCAAGTGGTTCTTCTGCCTCAGCCTCCCGAGTAGCTGGGACTACAGGTGCATGTCACCACACCTGGCTAGTTTTTTTTTGTTTTGTTTTGTTTTGTTTTTTAGTAGAGACGGGGTTTCATCATATTGGTCAGGCTGGTCTCGAACTCCTGACCTTGTGATCTGCCCACCTCGGCTTCCCAAAGTGCTGGGATTACAGGCATGAGCCATGGCATCTGGCCTAGCTAGACTTTTTTTAAAAATTAAGACATTATTGTTATAATTTTTTTTGAGATGGAGTTTCACTCTTGTTGTCCAGGCTGGAATTCAAGGGTGCGATCTTGGCTCACTGCAACCTCTGCCTCCTAGGATCAAGCGATTCTCCTGCCTCAGCCTCCCAAGTAGCTGGGATTACAGACATGCACCACCATGCCCAGCTAATTTTGTATTTTTAGTAGAGATGGGGTTTCACCATGTTGGTCAGGCTGGTTTGAACTTCTGACCTCAGGTGACCAAACCACCTTGGCCTCCCAAAGTGCTGGGATTACATGCGTAAGCCACTGCGCCTGGCAACAGACATTATTTTTTGGAGCAGTTTGAGGCTTACAGAAAATTAAGCAGGTAGTACGCAGTTCCCATATACCACTCAGCCCCTAATACCTTTCCCTATCATTTTGTTCTAAATTTATTTGTTTTTTAAAATTGTATGACTTTATCTTGTACAATATAGTGTTTTGAAGTATATATACATTGTGGAATGGTTAAATCTAGCTTATTTATTTATTTATTTATTTTTTGAGATGGAGTTTCACTCTTGTTGCCCCGGCTGGAGTGCAATGGCGCAATCTCGGCTCACTGCAACCTCCGCCTCTAGGGTTCAAGTGATTCTCCTGCCTCAGCCTCCTGAGTAGCTGGGATTACAGGCATGTGACAACATGCCTGGCTAATTTTGTATTTTTAGTAGAGATGGGGTTTCTGCATGTTGGTCAGGCTGGTCTTCAAACTCTCGACCTCAGGTGATCCTCCTGCCTCAGCCTCCCAAAGTGGTGGGATTACAGGCGTGAGGCACTGCACCTGGCCAAATTAGCTAATTTAAAGAAATGCGTTACCTTACATAGTTATCATCTGTTTTTTTGTGGTGAGAACACCTAACGTCTACTCTCTTAGCATTTTTCAAGAATGCAATATATCACCATTAGTTATACTCATCATGCTGTCCAATAGATCTCTTGAACTTATTCCTTCTATCTAAATGTAATTATGCATCCTTTGACCAACATCTTCCCAACTCCCCTTTACCCACAATGACCCCAGATTCCTTTAACCACCATTCTACTCTCTACTTCTATGAGGTCCACCTTAAAAAATGTATTTATTTATTTTTTCAATTTTTATTTATTATTTATTATTTATGTATTTATTTTTTGAGACGGAGTTTCCCTCTTGTCGCCCAGGCTGGAGTGCAATGGTGCGATCTTGGCTCACTGCAACATCTGCCTTCTGGGTTCAAGCGATTCTCTTGCTTCAGCCTCCTGGGTAGCTAGGATTACAGGCAACCGCCATCATGCCCAGCTAATTTTTTTTTGTATTTTTAGTAGAGATGAGGTTTCGACATGTTGGCCAGGCTGGTCTCGAACTCCTGACCTCAGGTGATCCACCCACCCTGACCTCCCAAAGTGCTGAGGTTACAGGCGTGAGCCACTGCGCCCAGCCTTATTTATTTTTATTATTTTATTTCAGTAGGTTTTTGGGGGAACAGGTGGTGTTTGGTTACATGAATAATTTCCTAAGTGGCAATTTCTGAGATTCTGGTGCACCCATCACCCAAGCAGTGTACATTGTACCCAATGTGTAGTCTTTTATCCCTCACCTCCACCCCACTCTTTCCCCTGAATCCCCAAAGTCCATTGTGTCATTCTTATGCCTTTGGATCTTCATAGCTTAGCTACCACTTATGAATGAGAAAGTATGATGTTTGGTTTTCCATTCCTGAGTTACTTCACTTAAAATAATGGTCTCCAATCTCATCCAGGTTGCTGCAAATGCCATTATTTCATTCCCTTTTTGTGGCTGAATATATATATATATATATATATATATATATATATATATCACATACTGTGGAATTATATATATATATATATCTCACATTCCTTTATCCACTTGTTGATTGCTGGGCATTTGGGCTGGTTCTATATTTTTGTAATTGTGAATTGTGCTGCTATAAACATGTGTGTGCAAGTGTCTCTTTTGTATAATGACTTATTTTCCTCTAAGTAGGTACCCAGTAGTGGGATTGCTGAATCAAATGGTAAATCTACTTTTTGCTCTTTAAGGAATCTCCACTGTTTTCTCTAGTGGTTGTACTAGTTTACATTCCCACCAACAGTGTAAAGTGTTCCCTTTTCACCACATGCACAACACCTATTATTTTTTGATTTTTTGATCTTTGATTTTGTTATTTTTTGATTATGGCCATTCTTGCAGAAGTAAGGTGTAAGGTCCACCTTTTAGGATTCCACATGTGTATGAGATCATGTGGTATTTGTCTTTCTGTGTTTGGTTTATTTCATTTAACATAATGTCCTTTAGGCTCATCTATGTTGCAAATGACAGGATTTCATTCTTTTTAAATTCTTTTTTAATGGCCAAATAGTACTCCATTGTGTTTAAATCACACTTTTTGTTGTTGTTGTTTTTAGACGGAGTCTCGCTCTGTTGCCAGGCTGGAGTGCAGTGGCACGATCTCGGCTCACTGCAACCTCCGCCTCCTGGGTTCAAGCAATTCTCCTGCCTCAGCCTCCCAAGTAGTTGGGACTACAGGTGTGTGCCACCACACCCAGCTAATTTTTGTATTTTTAGTAGAGACGGGGTTTCACCATGTTGGCCAGGCTGGTCTTGAACTCTTGACCTCAGGTGCTCCACCCTCCTCGGCCTCCCAAAGTGCTGGGATTACATGCGTAAGCCACTGTGCCCGGGCTATTATTTTATTAAATACTTTCTTACCCTTTTCTCTCTCTTTGCCTTCTGGGACCCCAATAATTTGAAAATTTGGTTGCTTTATGGTATCATATGTCATGAAGGCTTTTATCATTCTTTTTAAATTCTTTTTTATTTTTGCCTTCCTGGGTTATTTCAAAAGATATGGCTTCAAGTTCTGAAATTCTTTTTTCTACTTGATTTAGTCTGTTGTTGAAGCTTTCAAATATATTTTGTATTTCATTCAATGAAGTCTTCATTTCCAGAATTTGTTTGGTTCTTTTTTATGTCTGTCTCTTTGGTAAATTTCTCATTCATATCCTGAATTGTTTTTCTAATTTGTTTGTATTATTTTTCTGAGTTCTTTTGTATCTCACTGAGCTTCTTTAATATCATTAGTTTGAATTCTTTATCCAGGTATAGTCTCTGTATGATTTATTTGGCTGTAAGCAACATCAGTAGTGTTATTTCCTCTGTGGCTTAAGGTGCAGTTGTTGGTGGAGGCTGTGAAGCTTTTCTGGAATAAGGGATGTCAGGTGGGCTGGTTTTTGGGCCCAGTAGTGGCAGTGGTGAGCCTATCCTTGAGCCCCAGGGTGGTGTATGCTAGCACAGGTTTAGCAGGTTCAGGTAGGCCAGTTCCCAGGCTTCCAGGTGGCTTTCTTGGGTGCTGGCATTGCCAGCCATAGGCCAGGTAGGTGGGTAGTTCCTGGGGCCACTGGGCAGCAAGGGTGGCATGGGCAATGGCAGTAATATTGGCAGGGCAATCTAGCTCCCAATCAGCTTGTGCTAATGTTGGTGATGGCTGAGATGGGCTGAGCAGGCCAGTCTCCAGGCCCATAAGTGGCACATGCAAGTAGATGCCACCTGAGGTGGTAGTGGCCAGCTCGGTGTGTTCAGCCTTAGGCCCCTGCGTCTATTCTCATCTCCTGGAAATGCTTGTGCATCAGTTTAAAATCACCTCTTTGCTGTGATCTAGGGAGACTAGTGAATGTCAAATCCCTTCAGTTCCCAGAGATAGGTGATTTAGGATGCAGTGGAAGCTGCAAAAATTTGGGTGCTCACTGCATGGAAAAACTCTTTCCAGGGAGAGTCTGTAGACTTACCACTGGAGCAAGCAAGGGCAAAAGGCGTGGGCAGTGTCTGAACTCCTATTCAGGCTCCCAAGGGTCCAGCATTTGTCTGTCCTGTTAACTTCCAGATACAGGCTGGTTAAAAGCATGACTATCAAGCAGCAGCTGGAAGAGTGTGCTGGCAAATCCTTTTTGAGGAGTAACTGGGAGCTGTGCATTTTGACCCCTTCCCTGCACTGCTCTGGTTGGGGGAGTGTGGTGGAGGAAGGCTAGCCCTGAAGTGCTTGTGTGCCTGCTTAAAACCACCTTTTTCTTCTGTGAGCTAGGGAGACTCACATATGCCTAATCCCTTCCATTTCCAGAGCTAGAGGGTTTAGGATGCAGTCCCTTGAGTGCAGGTATAAAAGTTGGGGTGCTCGATGTGTGGACAAACTTCTTCCAGGAGGAACTGATAGACCTGGATTTATTGCTGGGCTGAGCTGGGGTGAAGGCTTGGGTGGCACCTAGATTCTATTCAGGCTCTTGCAAGTCTGTAGCTTACCTGCCATTCAACTCCCTGATGCAGGCTCGTTAGGAACTTAACCATCAACAGTGAGGGTGCTATATGTGTGCTTCACCGCTTCTCTCCTGGGGGAGAAGCTGGGAACTGGGGATTCCTTCCTGATGGTATGGCTCAGTGCCCAGGGTGGGTTTAGTGTTTCTGAGTGTTTCAGCTTTTCCTGCCTGTTTGATAAGACATTTTTTTCTTGTCTTTTCTTTTTTTTTTTTTTGAGATGGAGTCTTACTCTGCCGCCCAGGCTGGAGTGCAGTGGCGCAATCTTGGCTCACGCAACCTCCGCCTCCTGGGTTCAAGCAATTCTCTTGCCTCAGCCTCCCAAGTAGCTGGGACTACAGGCACCCACCACCACACCCAGCTAATTTTTTGTATTTTTAGTAGAGATGGGGTTTCACCATGTTAGCCGGGATGGTCTTGATCTCCTGACCTCATGATACGCCCACCTTGGCCTCCCAAAGTTCTGGGATTACAGGCGTGAGCCACCGCGACTGGCCTGCTGAGACATTTTCTTAGTTGCCTGGTGTGTAGGAGTCTCTCAACTCACTTCTGACTTTCTTCCAGAGAGAACTTATCCAGGCATAGATGTTTATTCAGTGCATCAGAGTCAGGAACCTCCTATGTCACTGTGTTCCTGGCGTCACTTCTCTGAATACGCTCTTTAATGCTGAAATTTGGGAGAGGAGGCACTCAAATGGAGTTCAGAAAATGCAGGCAATCATGAAAGGTAGGGGAGTTCCTTTATTGTTTTTTCTACAGAAAAAGATAAATTCCCAGCCCCTGATCTACTTAGACTGGGGTCAAACCATTAAAGATGTTTGGAAATATGTCTCATTGGGTCAGATCCAGACCTCCCCTAGAAGCGGTGTGTAAGAAGTTACACTGAAGATTGGAGCTGGTCATACTCAAGGCATACTGGAAAAAGATATTGATTTAGGCTGCTGGTGTCATCTTCCCCTGGCAAGTCATAGATCTTTACAAATTCATCTATTTCATAGAGAGTGGAGGCCCAAGGAGGATTTGAAGCCCCCAGACATATCTGTTCAATGTCATATGACTGAGAATCCCAGGATGAATCCCTCGCAGAGGCGCTGGCTCCTCCAGGATTCTTGATACCAGAAGGCTCACGTAGATCATGGTCATTTGCATCAAAGATTCCAGGACTTATTGGACGAATGTTTGCAGTAGTTATGGCTGAGGGAGTCTCCTCCTTCACTGAAATTGTCTGGTTTGCTGGTCCTAGTGATGGCCTTGGCTGCATTTGCTGCCGCCACTGCCTCTTCCATTTGGCACGCTGGTTCTTGAACCAAGTCTAGGGAGGGAGGAGGCGGGAGGTTAATAATGGAGGTTGAGTATAAAGGGGCATCCTCATGTTCCTCAGGAATTCGGTTTTTTGGTGTGAGAGAGAGTCTCACATTTATTGGAACAAGGGAAGCTCTTTCTATCCTCTGCTGTCCTGGGTTCCAAGGGAAAAGTGGGTGTAGGATTGCACTAGCAATGGGTGGAATATGACCTAGATCACGATGTATTAAATAGAAGTGTGTTTGTATTAGTGGTGTATTTTTTTTTTTTTTTTTGAGACAAGGTACCACTCTGTCACCCAGCCTGGAGTGCAGTGGTGCAATCATAGCTCACTGCAGCCTTGAACTGCTGAGCTTAAGCAATTCTCCTATCTCAGTCTCCCAAGTAGCTGGGACTACAGCCATGTGCCTCCATGTCTGGTTAATTTTTAATTTTTTTTTGTAGAGACATGGTCTTGCTATGTTGCCCAGGCTGGTCTTAAACTGGGCTCAAGCGATCCTCCTGCCTCCACCTCCCAAAGTGCTGGGATTACAAGTGTGAGCCACCATGCCTGATACCCAGAGAAAGTATTTTAAAGTCAGAATATGGGGTGAGAATTTAGCTTGGGTTGTCTTTAGGGTTCATCCAGGTGTTCTCCCATGAATACTTTGTGGGAACTTAGTGACAGGCATCTGGATGACTGTGATCGTCCTGATTAAGCAGAAACCATCCTGAATACACAAGAACAGACCCAAATGGGAGTATCTGACATCCAGCCTCAAAGAGTCCTGTGTAGCATGGTGGGTCTGGAGTTGGAAAGATCTGGGTTCAAATTCCAACTCTTGTGTTTATAATGCTAGGAAGACAGCTCTTCTATGTGAGCTTTAGTGTTCCTCAATAAAGTGGGTGCTCATGACAATAAAAATATAAAGTGCTTAACATCTGTCCTTACACATAGCAATTGCCAATAAATAGGAACTGTTATAACAATGATCAAAAGTGTGTGTGAAGCTCTGGGTTAGGCATGCTACCTACAGAAACACTTGGGAACAGACCTTTACTACGGATAGATCAAGTTGTAGCTTTGAAGCCAGTTTCCCCATTGTAGCCAAACTTGGGTGCATGGTCTTTTCAAGCAATTCTCTCAATGCTGTGAGTTGTTTGGGGAGAAATCTTGTGCGTGGCCGACGATCACGCCTTGGCCCTTCTGCAGAGGGAACAGATAAAAGGCTTTCATTAAAAAAAAATCGAGGAAAATGAGGAGAGTACTACATCAAGGGAACACCTGTAGGACAAAAGAATCTGAACAACAGCCTTGAGCCCTAGACCTTCCCTCTGACAGAGCCTACACAAATGAGAAGGAACCAGAAAACCAAATCTGGTAATATGACAACACAAGGTTCTTTAACATCCCCAAAAAAATCACATTAGTTCATCAGCAATGGATCTAAACCAAGAAGAAATCTGTGATATACCTGAAAAAGAATTCCAAAGGTCAGTTATTAAGCTAATCAAGGAGGCACTAGAGAAAAGTGAAGCCCAATTTAAGGAAATTAAAAAAAAAATGGTACAAGAAATGAGGGGAGAAATCTTCAGTGAAATAGAGAGCATAAATAAAAAATAATCAAAACTTTAGGAGACAATGGATGCCCTTTTATCTACTAGACCTAAGAAATGAGATAGACAGCAACACAATGACCAAGAACCCAAAAGCAAATGCAATAAAAACAAAGATAAATAGCTAGGACTTAATTAAACTAAAGAGATTTTGCATGGCAAAAGGAACAGTCAGCAGAGTAGACAGACAACCCACAGTCTAGAAGAAGATCTTCACAATCTATACATTTGACAAAGGACTAATATCCAGAATCTGCAACGAACTCAGACAAATTAGCAAGAAAAAAACCAAACAATTCCATCAAAAAGTGGGCTAAGGACATGAATATATAATTCTCAAAAGATATACAAATGGCCAACAAACATATGAAAAAATGCTCAACATCACAAATGATTAGGGAAATGCAAATCAAAACCACAAGAATGGCCATAATAAAAAAATAAAAAAATAATAGATGTTGGCGTGGATGCGGTGAACAGGCAACACTTCTACACTGCTGGCGGGAATGTAAACTAGTACAGCCACTATGGAAAACAGTGTAAAGATTCCTTCAAGAACTATAAGTAGAACTACCGTTTGATCCAGCAATCCAACTACTGGCTATCTACCCAGAGGAAAATAAGTCATTATACAAAAAAGACACTTGCACATGTATGTTTATAGCAGCAGAATTCGCAATTGTAAAAATGGGGAACCAACCCAAATGTCCATCAATCGAGTGGATAAACTGTGGTGTGTGTGTGTATATATATATATACATAAAATAATTTATGTATAATGTATATAAATTATATTGTATATAATTATATATCATTATATATAATATACAATTATATATCATTATATACAATATATAATGATATATAATACAAATATTATAACTTATATATTTACATATATAAATTATATGATGGAATGCTACTCAGCCATAAAAATGAATTAATGATATTTGTAACAACCTGGATTAGATTGGAGACTATTATTCTAAGTGAAGTAACTCAGGAATGGAAAACCAAACATCATACGTTCTCACTCATAAGTGGGAGCTAAGCTATGAGGATGCAAGGGCATAAGAATGACACAATGGACTTTGGGGACTCGGGGGAAAGGGTGGGAAGGGGGTGAGGGATAAAAGACTACAAATATGGTGCAGTGTATACTGCTTGGTTGATGGGTGCACCAAAATCTCACAAATCACCACTAAAGAACTTACTCATGTAACCAAACACCACTTGTTCCCCAATAGCCTATGAAAATACAAAAAAAATTTAAAAATGTTTTATTAGAATGTAAATATATATATTCCAAAGGTAAGCTTCTTTCCTGAGCTTGACCTGTGAATCAAGAGCTTAGGCTAAACATTTGACTCACGAGACCCACTCCTCACCCTCTTGCTGGGAGTGTTCTGCATTCCTAGAAAATCAGTGCCAACTTCCACTGAGCAGGACACGTTTTTAAGCCACAAATGGAGTAAGCTTATTTCTGTAGCCTCATCCTACAGCCCCTGGAGGAGGAACATCAACCTCTCCATGACGTTGGGCACCGATATGTTTTCCTAGCAACTTGGGGACATCTCTCTGTTTCTCATGCTGCTAATAAAGACATACCTGAAACCGGGTAATTTATAAAGGAAAGAAGTTTACTGGACTCACAGTTCCACATGGCTGGGGAGGCCTCACAATCATGGTGGAAGGCAAGGAGGAGCAAAGCCACATCTTACATGGTGGCAAGCAAGAGAGGGAATGAGAGCTAAGCAAAAGGGGAAACCTCTTATAAAACCATCAGATCTTATGAGACTTATTCATTACCATGAGCACAGTATGGGGGAAATCACCCCATGATTCAGTTATCTCCCACTGGGTCCCTCCCACAACACATGGGAATCATGGGAGCTACAATTCAAGAGGAGATTTGCGTGAGTCCTTATTGAGATAGAATAGAATAGTGGCATGATGTTGACACCAGGTTTATATGAGTCTATACGATTCATAAGAGTATTTAAGGCCCTATTATCCTAACTGGTCATAGACTCAGTGGCACTGCTGTCTATGTTGGTTGGCTTGTGAGACCCTGAAGCTATTGGTTTGGCCATTTATTAATGGGGTCAGTAGGGAAGCAGATATGAAGCTTAGTGACCTGAGAATGAATGTCGATTCTCTCATTTACTAGCTCTGTGACTTTGTGCACAGTATAAGTGCAGCATCGGTACACTTATACTGTTTGCCTCCGTATCTTTAACAGTAACATGGTCCCAGAAAGCTCACTCCTTTAGGGAAGATGTGAGTAACCAAAGAAGCAAGTCTGTTAATTACACGCTTTACATGTGTTAGTCCATTTTGCATTTATAAAGGAATACCTAAAACTGGGTAAATTAGAAAAGAGGAATTAATTGGCTCACAGCTCTACAGGCTATATACAAAGCATAGTGCTGGCATCTGCTTCTGGTGAGGGCCTTAGGAAGCTTCCACTCATGACAGAAGGCGAAGGGGAGCCAAGTGTTATGGTGAGAGTGGGAGCAAGAGACAGCAGGGGAAGGTCCCAGACTCTTTTAAACAACCAGATCTCAGGTGAACTCAGAGATAGAGAACTCACTCATTACCAAGAGGATGGCACTAAGCCATTCAGAAGGATCTGCTCTCATGATCCAAACCCCTCCCACCAGGCCCACCTCCAACATTGGGGGGATCACATTTCAACATGAGATTTGGAGGGGACAAATATGCAAACTGCATTAGTGCAGAATGGGAGTTTTACTATGGTTTAGAATATAAATAAGACCTCATCATCTAGTAAAACCTGATTCTCATGGTCATCTATTTTATAGGAAATTTTCTATTTTCAGGATGCTCTTATTCCTCATGCAAATACATGGAAAAAAAAAAAGCCAACATGCTGCCCAATCATCGCACAGTGAAGACAAGTGATCAGGCACATGGGTTTCTCTTAGTGTCTCAGCATTTGTTTAGACACAAAGGGAGAACAAAAATTTACAGGACATTGAAGAAAAATTCTCAAACAGGAAGGGGACAGGAAGAAAGGGAGAGAGGGAGAGACAGAGATAAAGAGAGAAAAAAGAAAGGGAAGGTGGAAGAGAAAAAGAAAGAAGAGGAGGAAGAGGAGGAAAGCAGCAAATAAACACATTCTTTCTTAAGAAAAGAAATAAGGCTGGGCACAGTGGCTCATGCCTGTAATACTAGCACTTTGGGAGGCCAGGCAGGATGAATCACTTGAGATCAGGAGTTCAAAACCAGCCTGGCCAACATGGTGAAACCCCATCTCTACTAAAAATATAAAAAAATTAGAAAAAAATTACAAAAAAAAGAGAAAATCTATAAATGTTAAAATTAATATTCTCGGATAAAAGATATTGCACTCATACATCGAGAAAGTCTTGAAAAGAAAGGAAAATCTGATAAGACAAATGTTCTTTGAAATCAATAGCTAAAAAGAAACCCCTACGCAATAATAGAAGAGTTGGAAGACAAAGCTATTCCAGGAAGTAGAAAAAATATACAAAAGTGGACAAAAAGAATGAAAAGATCAGAAAAAAATAAGACCTCTGCTCAGGGATGTCCAGCACTAGCAATATTTATGTGACTAAAAATATTTCTGACTAAAAAATGTTTCAGAGAGTATCATGAAAGTATTTATTAAAAAAATTCAAGATTTGAGAGATGAGGCACGGGGGTTTCCACAATGAAGCCATTCCATGATGAGCACAATAAATGAACAAAAGGATCATTGTTGCAAAAATATCAGAATACCAGGAACATATAGAAATTTCCAGAAGCTTCTAAAGGGAAGTAGAGTTTCCATCAGAGGAATGGTAATTAGAATTCTACTGGTCTTTAGAAAAGCAACACTGCACATTGATAAGTTATAGGAGGTAAAATCGAGGAAGGATGTGGCTTTGAGTTTAAAATCATCTACCAAGCTGAGAGGTCAATATGTAAAATCGACTAATTAGCATTTTTGTAAGTTTAGTATTAAACAATAGGAAAATGTATTAGAAGAGCCAGGTACAAGTTTTGATAAGTGAGCTTGTTGATGCATAATTTTTCTATTAGAATCAAATCATTTTAAGAAGTTAAAATAAAATGTAACTAAAATTACATTTATGTCCCCAGCCAAGAAATACACTTTTTTTTTTTTTTTTTTTTTTTTTTTAGACAGAGTCTTCCTCTGTTGCCCAAGCTGGAGTACAGTGGTGCAATCTCAGATTACTGCAACCTCTGCCTCCCAGGTTCAAGCAATTCTTGTGTCTCAGCCTTCCAAGTAGCTGGGACCACAGGCACATGCCACCATGCCTGGTTAATTTTTGTATTTTTAGTAGTGACAGGGTTTTGCCATGTTGTCCAGGCTGTCTCAAACTCCTGGCCTCATGAGATCCGCCCGCCTTGGCATCCGAAAGTGTTGGAATTACAGGCGTGAGCCACCATGCCCAGCCAGTAATACACTTCTAAACTACGTTTTACAAGTACAATTATAAAAGGAAAATGTTGATAAATATCACAATGACAACTTTTAGAATATTTGTACAATGGTACTCATAAGTAGATTGAAAAACGCAAGCCAGGCTGGGAGAATATATTTGCAACACGTATAAGAGATAAATTATTAATGTCTAGAAGACAACAAAAATATTCTACTAAGCCTCAAGAAAAAAAACATACTAAAAACTGGGAAATGATATAAATATAAAAATTAGCATAAGGGAAAAACAGAATGGCCTTTAAAACAGAGTGAACAGATTCAATCACACCGATTAGTAAAGAAATGGGAATTAAATATCACATACTATTTTATACCCATCAATGTACTGACATTTAAAAAGTATCAAAGTTACCAGGCATTAAAAAGGATGTGAGTTCAAGATGAGCTTAGGCAACAGAGTGAGATCCTGTCTCTACAAAAAATTTAAAAATTAGCTGGACATGGTGGCACACACTTATAAGTCCCAGCTACTCCTGAGGGTGAGGTGGGAGGATCACTAGGGCCTAGGAGCTCGAGGCCAGCCTGGGCAACATACCAAGACCCCATCTCTTTAAAAAAGAGATGTGGAGAAACAAACTCCTAAGTTACTAGAATCCCTTGCAAATTGTTTTTCAAACGATCCTTTTTGGTATAACCCAGTGGTTTCTAAATTTACCCAGTGGTTTCTACCTAGGGTTGACAAAGCCCAGAAGCCACCACAACGTCCCATACGTCTCACTTGATTTGTCTGCAACCCACTCACTGAAAACCCAGCCTCTTGCCTTCGCCCAACTTACCCAACATGGTGTCCTCTAGAAATGAGTGGGTTCGATCAGCTGTGTGCCGCAGAGCTCCTGAGCTGACTCTATGTGACTGCTGGGCTAAAAGACACACTTATTTAAGCAGAATTTTAATGTAATCATGTCCCCACCCTGTCCTACCCTAATACCACGCCCTCCAATAATCCATTCAATATCTGTTTATTTAGAACCTATTATATGCCTGATGCTGTGTAGGGCACTGGGAATAAAACTATGATTAAAAAAAAAAAAAAAAAAAGACTGATCCTTGACCCCAGAGAGTGGAAGAAAACAAAGGAAAGTGGAGCGAACTGAAAATGGATAAAATGTTCAAAAATGTCACTTGGGATCAATGAGTAAATAAACAAGGTGCTGAGAGAAAAATAATTTGGTAAAATGATTCAAACTTGGAAGGTGAAGGAGGTGCCCTGTGCATGGACGGCTTCCAGTGAGACCTGGAGTGCAGCAGGAGGCATCCTGCTAGGAGTTTGGGATGATGGGAGGTTAAGCCCTTCACCCGCCCATCTCGGTCCAACCTCTTCCAGTTGAGACAGCAATGGATGACGGCGAAGAACTTGGCAGAGCCTAAACCATAGGGGATCTTGTATCTTCTCTTGAGTATGGATTTGGGGGCAGCTGGGGAGCCCATAATGAGTTTTCAGCAAGGAAACTTAAAATATAAATTGCATTAAAAAAATCATGCTTCTTTCTTTCCTCTGAGCATCCCTCTCTCTGTCCCTCTGTTACTCATTTACTCCACCTTTCAGGCACCCTATTAACTCATTTATTTATTCCTCCCCCTAACGTTCTTCTCCATGATGGGTCTTATTTGTGGTGTGAGTGTAATCTGGTGGGTGAGACAGGTCTAGTCTCTATCCATGAGATATGGCCTCCCCACACTCAATGTGGACCCAAGCTTTCTGAAGCAGAGATGGGACTCTGGTCTTGGCCCATCTTATACTACCCCCCAACTCTGTCCTCTCCTGCAACCTCCACACCCACACCAGGTTGGTTTGGAGAAGTCTTGGACTAGCGAAAGAACTCTGTCTCTGGGAACATTGCAGGTAGCCTGAAGGCCAAATGATTGAAGGACCCATCTGTGTCTTTTTACGTTTTGTTTTAGGGTCTCACTCTGTTGCCCAGACTAGAGTGCAGTGGTGCCATCATAGCTCACTGCAGCCTTCAACTCCTGGGCTCAAGAGATCGTCCAGCCTTGGCCTGCCAAAGTGCTAGTGAGCCATTGCACCTGGCCCCATCTATGTCTTTTACAGGAATAAAACTCAGGAAAACTTCTAACACAGTCAAGGATAGAGACTCCCAAATCCTATCAGAAAGGATAAAGTGGGCCTTAAATTTTCTGTTTAAATTTTAGAATCAGTCCCTGGAGTTGCCCTGTGGCACTAATGAGGATGGAAAGAGAGTGATATATTCAAAGGGTATGACCTCCCCAATAGCAGGGAATTTTGCAGAACTTAACGTTAAAACACCCCTGACACTTCTTCATTTGTTTGCTTAATTATTTGAATGCCTGCTCTGCTAAGATTTGTTCCAGTGACTAGGAAATTGGGATTTACAAAAATAGAACTCACTGCCGCCTTCCCAAGTATTGGCATTCTAGGGAAGGAAGCAGGAAATAAAAAACGAAACAAGACAATACACAGTTCTGATTATGATACTTCTGATTATGAACAGCACTGATTCAGAGGATGTGCAGTAGTTTTAAGGTAAGGTAAGATGTCTCTGAGGAAGTATCATTTTCACTGAAGGAGAGGGAAGAGTGTTCTAAGCAAAGGGAACATCAAATGCAAAGGCCCAGAGACATGAAAACTGTTTCATGTCTGAGGTGCAGATAAGAGGCCACTGTAGTTGAGGTGTGTTGTGGGAGAGGAATATCGGGAAAAGCTCAAACTGGAAAGGCCAACCAAGGTCAGAGCAAAGCGAAGAAGTTTAAATTTTATTTAAACTTCTTAAATAAACTTCTTAAATAAAATAAAATTAAAGGGGCCTTGGGAGACCCAGAACACTCAGTTCACTTTTCTTTCCCCCTTTTTTTTTTCTTTTTTTGAGATGGGGTCTCGCTCTATAACCCAGGCAGTGGTGCAATCTCGGCTCAGTGCAACCTCCGCCTCCCAGGCTCAAGCGATCCTCCCGCCTCAGCCTCCCAAGCAGCTGGGACTACAGGAATGAGCAACTGCACCCAGCCTCAGCTCACTTTTCTTACCACAAGCTACTTGAGAAATGAAAGAAAAAAATAGCCTCACCTTGAGAAAGTTGCTTGAGATTCCAGGTGCCCACCTGACAGGCAGGTTCCACGGAGGCATGAGGCTGAAAAAAGTTTGCAGTTACAGTTTCTCTTTTTGTTGTATTTGTTTCGAGCATACCCTCCCCTTACTTTCAGAGGCCTCATTCCCTACTTTCTCATCAAAGGCTTCTCTGATCCCCCCAGGCCAGGTCAGAACTTCTGCGTGGTGCTGCAACGCTCCCTGAACTTCACCATACCTTGCTATGATTATTTGCGTGGGGTTTCTGGGAATGTTGGTCTCTATGAGGGAGGATGTGGCTCTTTCCCTGTGAGCCTCAGAGCCCTGCACAGGACCTGGGCCACGGTAGTTGTTCATTGTAAGAGTTTAGGAGACATGAATAAAATATTGGACTCTCCCTGGGGGAAAGTGGCTGTAGTTTCGAATGCAAATCAAATGTTTGCCTATTTTGGCACGCACTAAAGTATTAGGAATAGGAACATGTTTCTACATCACTTAGGATGGGACACGGTGGTACAGGATGCTGTCCACTAGCCTGCTCCAGGCATGCCTAGCATGTGAACCGCAATTCCGTTTTCTTATTCTAAGTTGCACACACATGCAGAAAAGTTCACGAGTGATTAGTGTAACATCAGCGATTTTAAACCCCCCATGTAGCCAGCACCCAGATCCAGAAACAGAATATTTCCAGCATCCCACAAGCTTCTTTCCATCTCTGCATATGCAATGGTACCAACTTGCCTGACTATGTCATCGCAGATCAGTAATGCCAGCTTTTGAACTTCATATACATGGATTATACAGAAAAGACTCTTTTTTCTCTTTTATTTTTAATTGACATGGAATAATTGTACATATTATATTTATATAATACAGAGTGTTTTTTTTTTTTTTTGAGACAGAGTCTCACTCTGTCGCCCATGCTGGGGTGCAGTGGCACCATCTCAGCTCACTGCAGCTTTGACCTCCTGGGCTCAAGCAAGCCTCCCGCCTCAGCCCCTGAATCCATAGGCGTGGTGACAAAAGAGACTAAAGAAGCACAGCAATGAGAGGCATGAAATCCGATTGGATGGTGGGTTTTAAAACAGCTATAAAGGACATGCTTTTGGACAACTGGGGAAATTTAAATAGTATTGTGAATTAGATGCTAACTTTTAAGTAATGGCAGAGTAGAACCTCTATCAGTCTTGTGGAGCTGAATGTACAAAAATGGTAGGTTGGTGCCTGCCAAGTGGGAGAGGGAATGTTAGGCTTTTATTTATTATTACTACTTTGAATTTTTGTTTTAAAACAATTCTTCATCTTTTCTGTTGTATTCTTCTCAGACTGCTTTCAGGAACTACCAGAAAATAACACGCAAAGTTTGAGACTCTGGAAGATTTTGCTTTACCTAAGTCACACTGATGTATTAAATTTATCATTTTAGCATTCCCTGTAGATCTTGTCATTCCTTACAAATGACACCCTTTGTCTTGGAGAAGAATACTAAGTTAGAGCTGGTGGGTTTCTAGTTTAGGAGAGTAGCTCAAAAATATAATCTTTAACAAATTGAAAAATAAAATATGAAATAAGAGGGCGCTTTCTCTTTTTGTGCTCACCTATATTAAGCAATTTCCTTTCACAGATAGCTCCCTCAAAGGGAAATCCTTTTAATTTAATTTTATTTTTGGATGATGATTATTCAAAGTCTATGTATTTATTTATTCAATTAATTAATTTTTTTTTTTTTGAGGTGGAGTTTCGCTCTTTCACCCAGGCTGGAGTGCAGTGTGGCATGATCTTGGCTCCCTGCAACCTCCACCTCCTGGGTTCAAGATATTTTTCTGCCTCAGCCCCCCAAGTAGCTGGGACTACAGGTGTCTGCCATGACGCCCAGCTAGTTTTTTGTGTTTTTAGTAGAGACGGGGTTTTGCCATGTTGGCCAGGCTGGTAGCGAACTCCTGACCTCAGGTGATCCACCCACCTCAGCCTCCCAAAGTGCTGTGATTACAGGTGTGAGCCAATGTGCCTGGCCTATTTATTTATTTTTAAATATTTGTTTCAATAGGTTTTTGGGGAGCAGGTGGTTTTTGGTTACAAGAATAAGTTCTTTAGTGGTGATTTCTGAGATTTTGGTGCACCCATCACTGCAGCAGTGTACAGTGTACCCAATGTTTAGTCTTTTATCCCTCATCCTCCTGCCTTTTCCCCCAATTCCCCAAAGTCCATTATATCATCCTTATCCTTTTGCATCCTCATAGCTTAGTTTCCGTGTTAAACTTTTAGTCGGAGCGATGAAAGGACTGTGCCCTACATGAACAGGTGTACCAATCAGTACTTAAATCAACCAAACTCTGAATCTAATCAACTTAATCCCTATTTAGATTAAAGTAATAAACCCCCATTCTCACTGCCTGAAATGTGAATCCACTCTAGAAGCAGATAATGTCTTTCGAGCATTAAATATGCATGTACTTTGCATATATTATGCACCATTAAACATGCGATTGTTTTCAATAAAATTTAGCAGGCATTCCAGGTTTATTTCACAAGTCTACTTGTACAGATTAGATTTATAAAATCTAATTGCATTCAACGGCCTCACAACTCTGAAACCATCATTCTATGATTATTTTATCTAGTTGAGGAGATAACGCTCTTCTATAATAAGAGTTAATATTTACTGGGTGTTTACTTTGTGCAAGGCACAGTTCTAAGGCTAAGGGGATTTTCACATATTTCTTTTGATCTTCACAGAAATCCTGTGATGCAAGTCGTAATATTATCTCTAGTTTACAGATGAAAACTTTAAAGCACAGAGAATTTAAGCATCTTGTTACTATTCATGGGCTAACAAGTGGCAAAATCAGGCTTTGAATCCAGCCAGCCTGATGCCAAAGTTTGCAGTCTTGTTTTTTTTTTTTGAGACGGAGTCTTGGTCTGTTGCACAGGCTGGAGTGCAGTGGCGTGATCTCAACTCACTGCAACCTCCGCCTCCTGGGTTCAAGCGATTCTTCTGCCTCAATCTAACGAGTAGCTGGGACTACAGGTGCCTGCCACAATGCCCGGCTAATTTTTGTATTTTCAGTAGAGACAGGGTTTCACCATATTGGCCAGGATGGTCTCGAACTCCTGACCTCATGATCTGCCCGCCTCGGCCTCCCAAAGTGCTGGGATTACAGGCGTGAGCCACCGCGCCTGACTAAAGTTTGCAGTCTTTAACTGTAGTGGTGTAATTGTCATCAGCCTCTCCTCTGAGTTTAAGACTTGTATATCTCATATGCCTTAAATTACTATAGGTTTATAAAGTCATGGCATCCTGTTAAGCCAGGTTGTCGTTCTATCTTGTTCTTATTGATGTATGTCATGGTCCTTCCATTTAGAATTGCCGGTTACCTCTGCACTCATAATTCACATTCCTATTAATGCCACTTATAGAAAGTGGCAATATGTTTGTCATGGGTGGGGTAGAGAAGAATTGGTGAGTAGGAGGCTCCGTAGAAAAATGTTGCCTGGTGTCCAGATGTGTGCTACGTGCATCAACATGTATTTAAAAAGTAAACTAGTTTTCCCTTCTTGTTATGCTTTGAATATGTTCTCCAAAGTTCATGTGTTGAAAAGTTAATCCCTAATGCAACAGTGTTGGAAGACAGGGCCTAATCAAAGGTGATTAGGTTAGGAGAGCTCGGCTTGCCTGACTGGATTAATGGATTAATGTCATTATCTCAGGATCTCGGGAGTGAGTTTGTTATAACATCAAGTGTCTCTCTCTCTCTCTCTTTTTCTCTCTCTCTTTCCTTCCCTTCCTTCTGCCTTCTACCATGTGCTGATGCAGCAAGAAGGCCCTCCCCATATGTGAGCCCCTTGACCTTGTACTTCCCAGCCTCCATAACTGTAAGCAGTAAGTTTCTTTTCATTATAAATTGTCCAGTCTGTGGTATTCATTATACTTTAGGATAAGATACTTTAGGATAAGATATGATAAGAAGTTGTATGTGGATGAAAGTAAGTGTGAGGAGTATCAATTTAAGGCAAATCATGTTGAAAGACAAAATTATAGCACATTTAGATAAAGATCTAATTGGCTTTTATTCGTAATTCATGAATCCTTTTATTCATCCTTCATTCTATGAACTAGAACGAGAGCTCCCACTGGCCAGTGGCAGAACAGTGAATTTTGTAAGGTGGGAAAAAGGAAACAGAAAAATAGGAAAAAAAGCTGATTGGTTCACGTCAGATTACTTCCGGTTACTTTTTAAATAAGGGTTAAAGCAGGGGGACTTCCTTCTTACACTGACTGAGGTAAAGTGGGATCTCCTATTGTCAGGAAAAACTGATCCGTTTGGGGATTTTTCTGCCATCGTAGAGTTTCAGTTGGATAATGTGGCATTTAGCATGAGTGACTCTATTTTGGTTTGGTCTGGTCTGTTGGGTCTAGTATAGGAGCTCAGTCCAAAACAATGGCCTTCTACAACTTTTCCTTGACAGTATTATCAAATGATCTGTATGAGTTTCTTCCCTGTGAACCTTCCTATACAGAATATTGAAGAAAGATACATCTGATTTAGCATTGAAATTCAAAAGCAATGCCCTGGTGAGAGACTGAAGGGATTTGCAACAGAGGTGGCCTGGAATAACAAGGTTTCCTTCTGGACTGAGACTAACAAGATAAATGTTCTCCCTTGGAGAGATGGTGTCACAGATTAGATTCCTGAAGCACAGCCTCAGACAGGGATTCTTGTTCAAGTGATTTATTGAAACAGAGCTTCTAGAAATAGAGAAGTGAGAAAAGTGAAATACAGTATAGGGAGCTGAGCTGGAATGTGGTCTCAGCTGGTTGTAGCTTAGTCTAATTCCAGGGAGAAGCATTGGAGGGTGAACTGCACCTCAGAGTGGCTCTTTGAGGTATGGGGGTGGTCTTCTGTACTTCCATACCACCAAGTCATTGACTGCATTCTGCCTTCTGGGTTTGTAACTGAGGCTGCATTATGAAAATCGTGAGAGATTTGTTTTCCTTGTTTTCCCATCTTCCTCCATGCATGCTGGCTTTCACATAGCTGTTTTGGTAGAGGGAGTCACGAGCAATTGGCTAACTTCATATCCTAACTCCTGGGGCTACTTTCAGGGTTAATGAACTTGTTTTTCTAAAGAACAGTGGTCCATGGGGCTGGGTATGGTGGTTCATGCCTGTAATCCCAGCATTTTGGAAGGCCAAAGCAAGAGGATCACTTGAGCCCAGGAGTTTGAGACCAGCCTGGGCAACATGGTGAGATCCTGTCTCTACAAAATGTTTTAAAAATTAGCTGGGTGCCAGGCGCGGTGGCTCATGTCTGTAATCCCAGCACTTTGGATGCTGAGGTGGACAGATCGCAAGGTCAGGAGCTCGAGACCAGCCTGGCCAACATGGTGAAATGCTGTCTCTACTAAAAATACAAAAAATTAGCTGGGCATGGCGGCACGTGTCTGTAATCCCAGCTACTTGGGAGACTGAGGCAGGAGAATTGCTTGAACTGGGACCCGGAAGACAGAGATTGCAGTGACCCGAGATTATGCTACTGCACTCCAGCCTGGGCTACAGAGTAAGA
The DNA here is from genome assembly GCF_028885655.2 of Pongo abelii. Lineage (NCBI taxonomy): Eukaryota > Metazoa > Chordata > Mammalia > Primates > Hominidae > Pongo > Pongo abelii. The sequence goes on along the minus strand of NC_072005.2, from coordinate 45,543,945 downwards.
CTCTGTCTCAAAAAAAAAAAAAAAAAAAATTAGCTGGGCATGGTGGTGCATGCCCGTAGTCCCAGCTACTTGGGAGGCAGAGGTGAGATGATCACTTGAACCCAAGAGTTCGAGAATACAGTGGGCTATGATCATGCCACTGCACTCCAGCCTGGACAACAGAACAAGATCCTGTCTCAAAAACAAACAAACAAAAAAGAACCTGATTCTTAGGTCACACAGACCTCCTTGACGGCATCCAGAAGTTTGATCAGGCCCAAGAATGCAATCAGTTTTATTAGGGGATCTCACCTCCCACATACCTACCTTCCTCATAAAAGCCCTATTATGTTCACAGGCAGGTTAGATCTGAAAGACTTTCTCTCCCACCCTCTCACTTTGGCCAAATGGGATAATCCTCTCTACTCCTAAGCACTGAAGCATCAGTGTTTGGCTGACTGCACGTGGGGAGTGTGAACCTAAATTTTGTGGTTCTACAACAAGTTGGGGGAAGTGAGGGGGACCTTCACCTCCGAAGTGAAGTGACTTCTGTTTGACCAATGACAATTCTCCAGAGTGGGGGGAGCCAGCTTCTCGTGACAGCATCTGAGGGATGAGTGCTCTGATGAGTAAGAAGATCTGGGAGGAAAGTGAATAGCATGCACTACAGATGTAGGACACAGAGCTCAAGAAGGCATGAGAAACAATAAGGAGGACTTTCCTCCTTCTCCCCTTTAACAGAGTCCCAAGGACATGAAATATAAGGGATTTCTGGACAAAATAGAGGGTAATTTGAGAGAAAGTCTCATGTGCAGGCCCCCAAATTCAGATTAAAAATAGAATTTCTGTAAAATTCTCTGGAATGTTTGGGCTTGGGGAAGTCAAAAGGAGTGCAGTACATTGTATTTAGAAAATATCAGAACATAGGGAGTCGCTCAAATTTCCGTGGATCTGAGAATAAGTTTGAGGGGGTTATTATATCCATCATCGGCCCACAAAGAATAGCTTTGAGCTTTATTTTTATTTTATTTTTTTTTTTTGAGATGTGGTCTCGCTCTGTCACCCAAGCTGGAGTATCATGGCCCAATCTCGGCTCACTGCAAGCTCCGCCTCCCGGGTTCACGCCATTCTCCTGCCTCAGCCTCCTGAGTAGCTGGGACTACAGGTGCCCGCCACCACACCCGGCTAATTTTTTGTACTTTTAGTAGAGACGGGGTTTCACCATGTTAGCTAGGATGGTCTCGATCTCCTGACCTCGTGATCCGCCCGCCTTGGCATCCCAAAGTGAGCTTTTATGCATTCTCAAAACGCGACCCTCTAGGAGTGAGGTCATATGCATTGAAGACATTTTCAGGTTGTAGCCATCAAGGGTGAGAAGATGGGTAAATTTCTATTGGATCTTCCTTTCCTGGGAACGGAATGAGAAACTGTGCCATCTTCCAGAGTAAAGGCATCAGCTAAGACAATCTACCAAGAGGCCACCAGCAGCTGAGGTTAGAGCAGTCCCACCTTTTTCTGGATTTCCTGGAGCTGTAGTTATGTCCGTTGTATAGGTTGTAAAATTCAGCATTATGGAGAGAAGAGGATGGATAAAGCTCAGATATGAAATTCTAATCTGGACAAGAAACAATTAATGACATTCAATTTATTTTATTAACAAAAGACATGTACATGGTGGTCTTTTTTAAAGAAGAAAACATCAACTTATTTAATTTCATAACATGACTAAGAGGTAGTTGGTATTATCCCCATTTTACAAATGAGGAATTAGCATGAATATGTTAAGAAATAACTTGCTGAGGGCACATTTCAGAAGATGACATGGAACTGCACCCAGGCAGTGTGTCTCCAGAGGCTGGGCTGTTAACCAGAAGACTATATTGCCTGTTGTGACAAAACGAAAAACAAAGACTTGCTCTTTGTCCAGGTTCCTGACACACAGCTCCAAAATCCTTGGATTCTCCGGAGTAAGGAGTGTCTTTTGCATTCGAATGAGATGACTGGTGGCTAGGGGCCCCTAGGTAGCTTCAGGATGAGAGCTGTTCACTGGAAAGACCAAGACATGATTAGAGGGTTGGAATTTTTAGCTCCACCCCAACCTCCAGGGAGGCAAGAGGGACTATAGATTGAGTTAATCACCCATGACCAATGATTTAATCAATTATGCCTAAGGAATAAAACCTGTCAGTGAGTTTCCAGGTGGGCTAACACTTTAAGGTGCTGGGAGCATGGCACACTCAGGGCCTGAGAGTTCTGCACCATCCACCCAGCCCCCCATTTCTTGCTCTATACGTCTCTTTCATTTGGCTGTCCTAAGTCGTATCCTTTATAATAAACCAACAAATCTAAGTAAAGTGTTTTCTGAGTTCTGCAATCATTTTAGCAAATTATTCAACCTTTGGAGAGGGTCATGGGAACTCCCCAACTTATAGCCAGTTGGTCAGAAGTGCAGGTGGCAATTGAGACCTTGTGACTGCCACCTGAAGTGGCAGCAATTATGTGGGTCTGAGCCCTTTAACTTGTGAAGCCTGATGCTGCTATTGTTGTTGGCTGGCCAGTTCAGGTTCTTGACTTCACCGCACAAAAGAATTTGAGAGTCAAGGGCAGAGTAAAAGTCAGCAAAGGAGTTTATTGCAGAGTGAAAGTGCACTCTGAAAGCTGGGTCAGAGGCGGCAGCTTGAGAATGAGACACATCAGACTGGCACTGGGAAACTCCCTTTATGGGAGTCTTCCATGATTATTCATGAGGGCATAGAAAGGGGTATTGTTGTTAAGCATGTTGCGGGTGGTCTCCTGGATGTGCATGTGCTGTTGCTCTACATACGAGTACATACATCACATGTCTTACTGGTATTTTATTTTATTCATTTTTAGAATGTTTTCTACATTTCAATAGTTTTGGGTGTACATGTGGTTTTTGGTTACATAGATGAGTTCTTTAGTGGTGAATTCTGAGATTTTTGGTGCTCCCATCATCCAAGCAGTGTGCACTGTACCCAATATGTAGTCTTTGTTGTCATTTTCTTTTTTTTTTTGACGGAGTCTCGCTCTGTTGCCCAGGCTGGAGTGCACCACTGCACTCAGCTTACTGCGATCTCAGCTTACTGCAACCTCTGCCTCCCGGGTTCAAGTGATTCTCCCACTTCAGTCTCCTGAGTAGCTGGGACTACAGGCGCCCACCACCACGCCCAGCTAATTTTTGTATTTTTTTTTAAGCAGAGATGGGGTTTCACCATGTTAGCCAGGCTGGCCTCGAACTGCTGACCTCAGGTGACCTGCCTGCCTCGGCCTCCCAGTGCTGGGATTGCAGGCATGAGCCACTACCCCCAGCCCAATACGTAGTCTTTCATCCCTCACCCCTCTCCCAACTTCCCCACCACCTGAGACCCCAAAGTCCATTATTTCACTATGTATGCCTTTGTGTACCCATAGCTTAGCTCCTACTTATAAGCGAGAACATGCAATATTTGGTTTTCCGTTCCTGAGTTACTTCACTTAGAATAATGGCCTCCAGCTCTATCCAAGTTGCTGCAAAAAACATGATTTCATTCCTTTTTATGGCTGCGTAGTATTCGATGTTGCATATATACCACATTATCTTTATTCACCCGTTGGTCAATAGATGCATAGGTTGGTTCCGTGTCTTTGCAATTTCAAATTGTGCTGTTGTAAACATGCATTCCACATTTTTTTTTAAAGGAGAGTCTCACTCACTTTCGTGCAGGCTGGAGTGCAGAGTGGCGTGATCTCCGCTCACCGCAAATTTCCGCCTCTAGGTTCAAGCGATTCTCCTACCTCAGCCTCCTGAATAGCTGGGATTACAGGTGCACACCAACACACTCAGCTAATTTTTGCATTTTTGGTAGAGAAAATGTTTCGCCCTGTTGGCCAGGCTGGTCAAAATATCGCTGATGCATCCTCTCCCACCGCTAGAGGGCAGCATCCTGGGAATCCGTTTCCAAAGCGCTGAAATTGAGTTTTTAAAGGTCACAGACCCTTTTGGTAAACAAATAAATGCTCTGGACTCCTAATTTTTAGGGCATTTTCTCATGTTTACGGGTTCTTCTATATTCAGAATTTTAAAATATCATTCTCACCAGGAGTTTGAACTTACTGAAAAAGAAAAGAGTGAAAGAATTTCTGAGCCAGTGGGAAGCCTGGCCATGCAGTGCAGTGGAATGAAAACTAGGACTCCAAGGGGCAAATGAGGGTAAGCGCTGCTCCTGAAGCGGGGAGTGATTAAAAGAGGATGATCACTACCTTAGGTGGCAGGCTGGTGAGTTTAGCCCATGAGATAATATGTGTGCTTCTCTTTTGCGGTTACAAGTTGAGCCGCAAAATGCTTCAAACTTCAATTTAAGAAGAAAAAGGTGAGAACACGTGGGACATTATTTTCCTTGGTAGCTACTTCTGTTTTCCTAACCCCAATTTGATTTTTTTGGTTACGTAGTGTTTGGCTTCCCCTAGTGGCTTCTCAAGACATACTGGTCCAATTTTCACCAGATTCCCACTGTGACATTATGTTGTCCATGTAATAGTTCAACAATCAGACTCAGATTTGCTAAACATGAAACCTCATTGCTGCATCTGACATTAAATTCTGATTCTTCTCAAATATAACCTGCCTTCTTCTCAAGATAGCGTACACGTGGCCCCTTCTGGAAAAGAAAATGTTCTTTCCAGAGAATTCTTGATTTTAAAAAAATCCATAAGAGACTGGGCGCGGTGGTTCATGACTGTAATCCCAGCACTTTGGGAGGCTGAGACCCCAAAAGAGAAGCACATATATTATTTCATGGGCTAAACTCACCAACCTTTCACCTAAGGTAGTGATTGACCTCTTGTAATTGATCCCCGCTTTAGGAACAGCGTTTACCCTCATTTGCCCCCTGGAGTCCCAGTTTTCATTACACTGCAGCGCGTGGCCAGGCTTCCCACGGACTCAGAAATTCTTTCACTCCCTTCTTTTTCAGTAAGTTCCGATTCCTGGTGAGAATGATATTTTAAAATTCTGAATATAGAAGAACCTGTAAACATGAGAAAATACTCTAAAAATTAAGAGTCCATAGCAGTTATTTGTTTACCAAAGGGTCTGCGACCTCTAAAAACGCAATTCCAGCCCTTTGGAAACGGATTCTTAGGATGCTGCCCTCTAGCGGTGGGAAAGGATGCATCAGAGACATTTTCAGGCTCCATCTATTTCCAGCCTTGGAAAAGAAACTGTGTCCTATACTTAATAAGACAGACTTGTCTGTCCAGTGATGCCTCTCTAAGGCATAAAGTTGTCTTATAATTATTTCTTACTTAGACTATGTCTTTGTCAATTCAGGTTGTTACAACATCGTACCACAGACTCAGTATCTTATAAACAACAGAAATTTATTTCTCACAGTTCTGGAGGCTGGAGGTCTGAAATCTGGGTGCCAGCATGGCTGGGTTCTGCTGAAAGGCCTCTTCCAGGTTGCAGGCTGCTGATTCCTTGTTGTATCCTCACATGGTAGAGAGAGGGCGAGAGAGCTCCTTGGGGTACTTTTTAGAAGGGCACTAATCCCATTCATAAGGGCCCCACCCTCACAAGCTAATCACCACCCTAAGACCCTACCTCTTAATGCCGTGACATTGGGGGAGGGGTTACGATTTCAATATAAATTTGGGAGGACACAAGCATTCTGTTTATTGCAGACCGTTGCCATACCTTAGATATTCATCTTATGAGCTGAGACATTAAATGAGGGAGTGAATGAGCCTGAGTTTTTATTACAATAATTAAATGGGGACCTGGGAAATCCAGTCAAGCTGTAAGTGCCCACTTCTTTTACCTGAAAAGCCAGTCCTGATTTCCTAATTTAACTCTGCTCAGATGACCAAGAGATACATGGGTCTTTATTGACCCCAAGGCATCTAGCACAATCCGTGTGTCTGTAGAAACAAGGAGAAAACTTTTTCCAAATACTTTCTGGATGTTTTCTGATGTCCACATCCTAGTCCCATAAATACTATTTGCTTGAGGAAATCCGTGTGATAATCTTGAGGCAAGACAGTTAGTCAGGGAAGTGACCATGTTTTTGGGATGCAGCAACCTTGGTGGCCATACAATCAACACAGTAGGCCTCAGCATTCACATTGTAATAGAGCTCATTCAAGCAAAGCTGTCTTTAGCAGAGGATTTCCTTTCTAGAAAGAATGTGCATTTTAATTTTACCTGTCCTCAAGCAGATCTGTTGCTCATTATAATAGTAAAAAACACATCTCTGGGTGGAGATTTAAGATGCTAATGAGACACATGACATATGAACAAGCATGTACAGCTACTGTGCATGTGAACCCAGAAGACCACCTAGAACATGCTTATTAGTAACATTTTTTCTCACCTCCTTATGAATAATCATGTAAGTTTCCCAGAAACGAGGTTTCTCCAGCAAAACGCAACGCTGTCTCATCCTCATGAGCAAACCACTCTGACCTCTCTCTCTTAGGGTGTACTGTCTATTCTGCACTTAACCTTCAAAGTATTCTTTTGCAATAGATTACTCTACGCTGCATCTCTTTTGCTGTGTGTCTCTTGTTTAAATTCTTTTTTCTTAAATCAACTTTTATTTTAAGTTCCGGGGTGCATGTGCAGGAAGTGCAGGTTTGTTACATAGGTAAATGTGTGCAGTGGTGGTTTGCTGTATGGATAATCCCATTGCCTAAGTATTAAGCCCAGCATTCATTAGCTATTCTTCCTGATGCTCTCCCTTCCCCTGCCCCCCTGACAGGTTCCAGTGTGTGCTGTTCCCTCCCCTGTGTCCATATGTTCTCATCATTTACCTCCCACTTATAACTGAGAACATGCGTTGTTTTCTGTTCCTGCATTAGTTTGCTGAGGATAACGGCTTCTACCTCCAAGCATGTCCCTGCAAAGGACATGATCTCATTCCTTTTTATGGTGGCATAGTATTCTATGGTGTATATGTACCACATTTTCTTTATCCAGTCTATCATTGATGGGCATTTGGGTTGATTCCATGTCTTTGCTATTGTGAATAGTGCTGCAGTGAACATACGTGTGCATGTATCTTTATAATAAGAATAATTTATATTCTTTTGGGAATATACCCAGCAAAGGCATTGCTGGGTCAAATGGTATTTCTGGTTCTAAATCTTTGAGGAATTGCCACACTGTCTTCCAGAATGGTTGAAGTAATTTACATTCCCACCAACAGCATAAAAGCATTCCTTTTTTTCTGCATCTTGTTTAAATTCTTTTAAACTAAGAAGACAAGAACTGAGTTATCACAACAGCTGTCAACAATCTCTGTGTGTAGACAAGCAACAATTTGTTGTTCTTCAACTCCTCTGGAGCCTGAAGTTGTCAGATGAATCCTCATGGGTCAGCTGTAAGGTGAGGCAGAGCCTGGGCCAGTGCTTTGAGGCTGTATGTATAGTGGTAGGTTGTGTCCTATATAAACTGCCTCATTGGGAAGGGACACAGACTTATCATCAGTAACATAACATTGCATACTTTTGAAACATGTCAATAGGCTGGGCCCATTGGCTCATGCCTGTCATCCCACCACTTTGGGAGTGCCTCGGCTTCCCAAAGTGGTGGGATGACAGGTGTGAGCCACCGTGCCCAACCTATGACAATTTTCTATCAGATGAAAATAAATTTTCTTGAGGAAGAGTTCTTTTTTCAGTTGCTACACTGATGTTTAATTTAAAAGACATTGCTCTTTCTCCTCTTTTCTGCTGGTGCTCAGCAATTCTGTGCCATCCCATTTCTTTGTCTCAATCTTAACAGTTGCCTCGAGGGTGGGGTTTTTACCTTCTAAGGGTATATGTTTTTTGGGTTCTGCTTTTGCAAGGCCCTTTCTATATTCCCAGATGTTCCCTGCTGCAAATATCATTGCATCCTTGTCATGCTGCTGTCTGCTGTGAGTACCAACCCTGATTCTGCGGGTTCCAAGTGTGATTGTTATTTGATATTGTGGTGGGGCAGGGGGTGGGGGAGGGAATTTCTCATTCCTAGAGCCTTCTCATGCTTCTTCTATTCAATTCTTAAGGATCAGACTTTTGAAGGGCTCAGTCTTCGGTTCCCCATGTTTCCACATCTGTGTTAGTTTCCTTTAGGCCATATCAAGTCTGCACATGTTTAAGATATGTGCTGAATATGCCAAGTTTATCTCTACCATAGACCTCAACCTTTTCTACTGGAGCTCCAGACATATTAACATGTAATTTCTGCCTTAACATCACCACTCACATTTCTTCTGGACACCTGTCACTATTAATCCAAATCAGGTTCTCCTCCATTTTGCCCTGTACCAATATGGGAACCCTCTCCACTTAGTTGTTCATGAATGGGAGTAATCTTTGACATTCTCTCCCTCACATTGAATAAATATAAATCCTGGTCTCTCTCTTTCTTGCTGTCTCTTTTTTACCATGTGAATGTTTTAAAAATCTGGTCTACTGGCTGGGCGTGGTGGCTTACACCTGTAATCCCAGCATTTCGGGAGGCTGAGGCAGGTGGATCAGTTGAGGTCAGGAGTTCAAGACCAGTTCGACCGACATGGTGAAAACTTATCTCTACTAAAAATACAAAAATTAGTCAGGTGTGGTGGCACATGATTGTAGTCCCAGATACTCGGGAGGCTGAGGCAGGAGAATCGCTTGAACCTGGGAGGCAGAGGTTGCAGTGAGCCGAGACTGTGCCACTGTACTCCAGCCTGGGAAACAGAATGAGACTCCATCTCAAAAAATATCTGGTCTATTTCTCTCTGTCTCCTTTGAAACTGATATTGACTCCTTGGACATACAATTTAATGTGGGATGCTCTCTCAAACTGATTTAAGAATGATTCATACTTTTCTTTATATGTCACAGAAAAAACAGGAATAGCTCTAGGAGTCCTTACACAGGTCTGAGGGATGAGTTTGCAACCCATGGCATACCTAAGTAAAAAAATTGATGTAGTGGCAAAGGGTTGGCCTCATTGTTTATGGGTAGTGGCAGCAGTAGCAGTCTTAGTATCTGAAGCAGTTAAAATAATACAGGGAAGAGATCTTACTGTGTGGACATCTCATGATGTGAATGGCATACTCACTGCTAAAGGAGACTTGTGGCTGTCAGACAACCGTTTACTTAAATATCAGGCTCTATTACTTGAAGGGCCAGTGCTGTGACTGCACACTTGTGCAACTCTTAACCCAGCCACATTTCTTCCAGACAATGAAGATAAGATAGAACATAACTGTCAGCAAGTAATTGCTCAAACCTACGTCACTTGAGGGGACCTTTTAGAGGTTCCCTTGACTGATCCTGACCTCAACTTGTATATTGATGGAAGTTCCTTTGTAGAAAAAGGACTTCAAAAAGTGGGGTATCCAGTGGTCAGTGATAATGGAATACTTGAAAGTAATCCCCTCACTCCAGGAACTAGTGCTCAGCTGGCAGGACTCATAGCCCTCACTCAGGCACTAGAATTAGGAGAAGGGAAAAGGGTAAATATATATACAGACTCTAAGTATGCTTACCTAGTCCTCCATGCCCATGCAGCAATATGGAGAGAAAGGGAATTCCTAACTTCTGTGGGAACACCTATCAAACATCAGGAAGCCATTAGGAGATTATTATTGGCAGTACAGAAACCTAAAGAGGTGGCAGTCTTACACTGCCGGGGTCATCAAAAAAAAAAAAAAAAAAGCAAAGGGAAATAGAAGGAAACCGCCAAGCGGATATTGAAGCCAAAAGAGCCTCAAGATAGGACCCTCCATTAGAAATGCTTATAGAAGGATCTCTAGTGTGGGGTAACCCCCTCCAGGAAACAAAGCCCAAGCCCAAGCCCCAGTACTCAGCAGGAGAAATAGAATCGAGAACCTCATGAAGACATACTTTCCTCCCCTCAGGATGGCTAGCCACCAAAGAAGGAAAAATACTTTTGCCTGCAGCTAACCAATGGAAATTACTTAAAACCCTTCACCAAACCTTTCACTTAGGCCATTGATAGCACCCATCAGATGGCCAAATTATTATTTACTGGACCAGGCCTTTTCAAAACTATCAAGCAGATAGTCAGGGCCTGTGAAGTGTGCCAAAGAAATAATCCCCTGCACTGCTGGCCATACCTTTCAATCCCTGTATCTTTAACCTCCTTGTTAAGTTTGTCTCTTCCAGAATCGAAGCTGTAAAACTACAAATCACTCTTCAAATGGAGCCCCAGATGCAGTCCGTGGCTAAGCTCTACCGCAGACTCCTGGACTGGCCTGCTAGCCCATGCTCCAATGTTAATGACATTGAAGGCACCCCTTCTGAGGAAATCTCAACTGCACATCCCCTACTATGCCCCAATTCAGCAGGAAGCAGTTAGAGCAGTCGTCGGCCAACCTCCCCAACAGCACTTGGGTTTTCCTGTTGAGAGCAGGGACTGAGAGACAGGACTAGCTGGATTTCCTAGGCTGACTAAGAATCCCTAAGCCTAGCTGGGAAGGTGACCACATCCACCTTTAAACATGGGGCTTGCAACTTAGCTCACACCCGACCAGTCAGATAGTAAAGAGAGCCCACTAAAAAGCTAATTAGGAAAAACAGGAGGTAAAAAAATAGCCAATCATCTATTGCCTGAGAGCACAGTGGGAGGGGCAATGATTGGGATATAAACCCAGGCATTTGAGCCAGCAATGGCTACCCTCTTTGGGTCCCCTCCCTTCTTTGTATGGGAACTCTGTTTTCACTCTATTAAATTTTGCAACTGTAAAAAAAAAAAAAAAAAAGAAGGTTCATAAAAGTAGGTGATTGACACTACCAGTGAGAAAAGATGGATGTGTCTATCAAAGCCAGTATGCCAGTACTAATAGAATAGCACATGCATCTTTTGTATTGTTTTTAATTTTTAATTTTATTTATATGGGAACATTGTTGGTGTATATATTTATGGGGTTCATAAGATGTTTTGATCCAGGCATGCAATGCATAATAATTGCATCATAGAAATTGGGGTTTCCATCCCCTCAAACATTTATGCTTTCTGTTATAAACAATCCAATTATACTCTTTTAGTTTAGATTTTTTTTTTTTTTTCTGACAGAGTCTTGCTCTGTTGCCCAGGCTGGAGTGCAATGGCACAATCTCAGCTCACTGCAGTCTCTGCCTCCCAGGTTCAAGGGATTCTTGTGCCTCAGCCTCTCTGGGTAGCCGGGACTACAGACATGTGCCATCATGCCTGGTGAAATTTTTGTATTTTTTGGTAGATACGGGGTTTCACCATGCTGGCCAGGTTAGTCTCGAACTCCTGGCCTCAAGTGATCCACACATCTTGGCCTTCCAAAGTATTGGGATTACAGATGTGAGCCACCGTGCCCGGCCTCTTTTAGTTATTTTTAAATGTACATTTATTGACTATAGCCACCTTGTTGTGCTATCAAATACTAGGCACTATTCATTCATTCTATTTTTTGTACCCATTAACCATCTGCATCTCTCATCCCCAGCCCTCTACTATCCTTCCCAGCCTCTGATGACCATCCTTCTACTCACCATTTTCATGAGTTCAATTGTTTTTTGTGGGTGGCAAGCCACCCAGATGCTGAGGCAAGAGACCGAGGGTACAAGCTGTTCCAGTATAATAAAATACATAAAATAACAAGAGTTATATTAGATATAAATCATAGATATGATCATATATGAATATCATTAATCATTAGTTTGTAGCAATTACTCTTTATTCCAATATTATAATAATCCTTGCTCTACAATTATAACCTAGGAAAAACCAGGCCATACAGAGATAGGAGCTGAAGGAGCACGGTGAGAAGTGACAAGAAGACAAGAGTATGAGCCCTCTGTCACGCTCAGACAGGGCCACTAGAGGGCTCCTTGGTCTAGCGGTAACGCCAGCATCTGGGAAGACACCAGTTACCAAGTGGACCATGGTCTAGCGGTGGTGTCAGTGCCAAGGAAAAACACCCGCTACTTAGCAGACCAGGAAAGGGAGTCTCTCCCTTTCCCCAGGGGAGTTTAGAGAAGACTCTGCTCCACCACCTCTTGTGGAGGGCCTGACATTACTCAGGCCTGCCCGCAGTTATCCAGAGTCCTAACCGTCTCCCTGTGATGCTGTGCTTCAGCAACGCTCCTGTTTCACTTTCATATTCCATCCTGTACACCTGGCTCTGCCTTCTAGATAGCAGTAGAAAAATTAGTGAAAGTACTAAAAGTCACTGATATGCAGAAATAATGGCGTAAGCTGTCTCCTCTCTGTCTTTCTCTCCACCTCAGCTGCCAAACAGGGAAGAGCCACCTGTCTGGTGGACAAGTGACTCACGTGACCTTATCAATCATTGGAGATGACTCACACTCTTTACCCTGCCCCTTTTGCTTTGTATCCAATATAACAGCGCAGCCAGGCATTCGGGGCCACTACTGGTCTCTGCATCTTGGTGGTAGTGGTCCCCTGGACCCAGCTGTCTTTTCTTCTATTTCTTTGTCTTGTGTCTTTATTTCTACAATCTCTCATCTCCACACATGGGGAGAAAAACCCATTGACCCTGTGGAGCTGGACCTACAGTTTTTGATTTTTAGATCTCAAAAACAAGAGACAATATGTGATGGTTGTCTTTTGGTGCCTAGCTTATTTCACTTAGCGTAATGATCTTTACTTCCATTTATGTTGTTACAAATTGCAGGATCTCATTCTTTTTTATGGCTGAATAGTACTCCATTGTGTATAAGTACCACATTTTCTTTATCCATTCATCTGTTGATGGACACTCAGTTTGCTTCCAAATCTTGGCTAATGTGAACAGTGCTGCAATAGACATGGGAGTGCAGATATCTCTTCAACATACTGATTTCCTTTCTTTTGGATGTATATGCAGCAGTGGGATTGCTGGATTTCCATTTTTAGATTTTTGAGGAATCACCAAACTGTTCTCCATAGTGGTTGTACTAATTTACATGTATTCTTTAATAAAATTTTACTTTACTGTGGTAAAAATGCTTCACATGACATCTACCCTCTTAACACATTTTTATGTTTGCAGTACAGTGTTGTTAACTATTGGCACAGTGTTGTACAGACAGTTTCTAGAACTTATTCATCTTGTGTAAGTGAAACTTTATGTCTGCTGGTTAGCAATATCCCATTTACCTCTCCTCCCCACCCCTGGTAACCACCATTTTACTCTCTGCTTCTCTAATTTTGACTATTTCAATCACCTCATATAGATGGAATCCTGCAGTATTTGTCATTGTGTGACTGGCTCATTTGCTTAGCATAATGTCTTTAAGGTTCACCCATGTGGTTGCATATTGCAGGATACCCTTCTTTCTAAAGGCTGAATAATTTTCCATTGTGTGTATACATCACATTTTCTTTTTTTTATTTTTTATTATTTCTTTCTTTCTTTATTTTTTATTATTATTATACTTTAGGTTTTACGGTACATGTGTGCAATGTGCAGGTTAGTTACATATGTATACATGTGCCATGCTGGTGCACTGCACCCACTAACTCATCATCTAGCATTAGGTATATCTCCCAATGCTATCCCTCCCCCCCTCCCCCCACCCCACAACAGTCTCCGAAGTGTGATGTTCCCCTTCCTGTGTCCATGTGTTCTCATTATTCAATTCCCACCTATGAGTGAGAATATGCGGTGTTTGGTTTTTTGTTCTTGTGATAGTTTACTGAGAATGATGACTTCCAGTTTCATCCATGTCCCTACAAAGGACATGAACTCATCATTTTTTATGGCTGCATAGTATTCCATGATGTATATGTGCCACATTTTCTTAATCCAGTCTATCATTGTTGGACATTTGCGTTGGTTCCAAGTCTTTGCTATTGTGAATAATGCTGCAATAAACATACGTGTGCATGTGTCTTTATAGCAGCATGATTTATAGTCCTTTGGGTATATACCCAGTAATGGGATGGCTGGGTCAAATGGAATTTCTAGTTCTAGATCCCTGAGGAATCGCCACACTGACTTCCACAAGGGTTGAACTAGTTTACGGTCCCACCAACAGTGTAAAAGTGTTCCTATTTCTCCACATCCTCTCCAGCACCTGTTGTTTCCTGACTTTTTAATGATTGCCGTTCTAACTGGTGTGAGATGGTATCTCATTGTGGTTTTGATTTGCATTTCTCTGATGGCCAGTGATGGTGAGCATTTTTTCATGTGTTTTTTGGCTGCATAAATGTCTTCTTTTGAGAAGTGTCTGTTCATGTCCTTTGCCCACTTTTTGATGGGGTTGTTTGTTTTTTTCTTGTAAGTTTGTTTGAGTTCATTGTAGATTCTGGATATTAGCCCTTTGTCAGATGAGTAGGTTGTGAAAATTTTCTCCCATTTTGTAGGTTGCCTGTTCACTCTGATGGTAGTTTCCTTTGCTGTGCAGAAGCTCTTTAGTTTAATTAGATCCCATTTGTCAATTTTGGCTTTTGTTGCCATTGCTTTTGGTGTTTTAGACATGAAGTCCTTGCCCATGCCTATGTCCTGAATGGTAATGCCTAGGTTTTCTTCTAGGGTTTTTATGGTTTTAGGTCTAATGTTTAAGTCTTTAATCCATCTTGAATTGATTTTTGTATAAGGTGTAAGGAAAGGATCCAGTTGCAGCTTTCTACATATGGCTAGCCAGTTTTCCCAGCACCATTTATTAAATAGGGAATCCTTTCCCCATTTCTTGTTTTTCTCAGGTTTGTCAAAGATCAGATAGTTGTAGATATGTGGCATTATTTCTGATGGCTCCGTTCTGTTCCATTGATCTATATCTCTGTTTTTGTACCAGTACCATGCTGTTTTGGTTACTGTAGCCTTATAGTATAGTTTGAAGTCAGGTAGTGTGATGCCTCCAGCTTTGTTCTTTTGGCTTAGGATTGACTTGGCAATGCAGGCTGTTTCAGTCCAAAATTTCCTTAAGCTGATAAGCAACTTCAGCAAAGTCTCAGGATACAAAATCAATGTACAAAAATCACAAGCATTCTTATACATCAATAACAGACAAACAGAGAGCCAAATCATGAGTGAACTCCCATTCACAATTGCTTCAAAGAGAATAAAATACCTAGGAATCCAACTTACAAGGGATGCAAAGGACCTCTTCAAGGAGAACTACAAACCACTGCTCAAGGAAATAAAAGAGGATACAAACAAATGGAAGAACATTCCATGCTCATGGGTAGGAAGAATCAATATCGTGAAAATGGCCATACTGCCCAAGGTAATTTACAGATTCAATGCCATCCCCATCAAGCTACCAATGACTTTCTTCACAGAATTGGAAAAAACTACTTTAAAGTTCATATGGAACATTTTCTTTATTGAATCATCTGTCTATAGTCATTTAGGTTGTTTCCATATCTTGGCTATTGTGAATAGTGCTGCAATGAACAATGGGATGTTAATATCTTTTTGAAATCCTGATTTCAACTTCTTTGGCTATATACCCAGGAGTGGGATTTCTGGGTCATATGGTAGTTATATTTGTAATTCTTTGCAGAAGTTCCATACTGTTTTCTATAGTGGCTGCACCATTTTGCATTCCTACCCACAGTGCACAAGGCCTCCAATTTCTTCACATCATTGCCCACACTTGTTATCTTTTGTTCTTTTGAAAATAGCCGGGGGGAGGAGCCAAGATGGCCGAATAGGAACAGCTCCGGTCTACAGCTCCCAGTGTGAGCCACACAGAAGACGGATGATTTCTGCATTTCCATCTGAGGTACCATATTCATCTCACTAGGGAGTGCCAGACAGTGGGCGCAGGTCAGTGGGTGAGCGCACCGTGCACCAGCCAAAGCAGGGGCGAGGCATTGCCTCACTCGGGAAGTGCAAGGGGTCAAGGAGTTCCCCTTCCAGGGGTGACAGACAGCACCTGGAAAATCGGGCCACTCCCACCCGAATACTGTGCTTTTCCGATGGGCTTAGGAAACGGTGCCCCAGGAGAGTATAGCCTGCACCTGGCTCAGAGGGTCCTACGCCCACGGAGTCTCGCTGATTGCTAGCACAGCAGTCTGAGATCAAACAGCAAGTCAGTAGCGAGGCTGGGGGAGGGGCGCCCGCCATTGCCCAGGCTCGCTTAGGTAAACAAAGCAGCCGGGAAGCTTGAACTGTGTGGAGCCCACCACAGCTCAAGGAGGCCTGCCTGCCTCTGTAGGCTCCACCTCTGGGGGCAGGGCACAGACAAACAAAAAGACAGCAGTAACCTCTGCAGACTTAAATGTCCCTGTCTGACAGCTGTGAGGAGAGTAGTGGTTCTCCCAGCACGCAGCTGGAGATCTGAGAACGGGCTGACTGCCTCCTCAAGTGGGTCCCTGACCCCTGACCCCCGAACAGCCTAACTGGGAGGCACCCCCCAGCAGGGGCAGACTGACACCTCACATGGCCAGCCAGGTACTCCAACAGACCTGCAGCTGAGGGTTCTGTCTGTTAGAAGGAAAACTAACAGAAAGGACATCCACACCAAAAACCCATCTGTACATCACCATCATCAAAGACCAAAAGTAGATAAAACCACAAAGATGGGGAAAAAACAAAGCAGAAAAACTGGAAACTCTAAAAACCAGAGTACCTCTCCTCCTCCAAAGGAACACAGTTCCTCACCAGCAACGGAACAAAGCTGGATGGAGAATGACTTTGACGAGCTGAGAGAAGAAGGCTTCAGACGATCAAATTACTCCGAGCTATGGGAGGATATTCAAACCAAAGGTAAAGAAGTTGAAAACTTTGAAAAAAATTTAGAAGAATGTATAACTAGAATAACCAATACAGAGAAGTGCTTAAAGGAGCTGATGGAGCTGAAAACCAAGGCTCGAGAACTACATGAAGAATGCAGAAGCCTCAGGAGCCGATGCGATCAAATGGAAGAAAGGGTATCAGCCCTGGAAGATGAAATGAATGAAATGAAGCGAGAAGGGAAGTTTAGAGAAAAAAGAATAAAAAGAAATGAGCAAAGCCTCCAAGAAATGTGGGACTATGTGAAAAGACCAAATCTATGTCTGATTGGTGTACCTGAAACTGACGGGGAGAATGGAAACAAGTTGGAAAACACTCTGCAGGATATTATCCAGGAGAACTTCCCCAATCTAGCAAGGCAGGCCAACATTCAGATTCAGGAAATACAGAGAATGCCACAAAGATACTCCTCGAGAAGAGCAACTCCAAGACACATAATTGTCAGATTCACCAAAGTTGAAATGAAGGAAAAAATGTTAAGGGCAGCCAGAGAGAAAGGTTGGGTTACCATCAAAGGGAAGCCCATCAGACTAACAGCGGATCTCTCGGCAGAAACCCTACAAGCCAGAAGAGAGTGGGGGCCAATATTCAACATTCTTAAAGAAAAGAATTTTCAACCCAGAATTTCATATCCTGCCAAACTAAGCTTCATAAGTGAAGGAGAAATAAAATACTTTACAGACAAGCAAATGCTGAGAGATTTTGTCACCACCAGGCCTGCCCTAAAAGAGCTCCTGAAGGAAGCACTAAACATGGAAAGGCACAACCGGTACCAGCCACTGCAAAATCATACCGAAATGTAAAGACCATCGAGACTAGGAAGAGACTGCATCAACTAACGAGCAAAATATCCAGCTAACATCATAACGACAGGATCAAATTCACACATAACAATATTAACTTTAAATGTAAATGGACTAAATGCTCCAATTAAAAGCACAGACTGGCAAATTGGATAAAGACTCAAGACCCATCAGTGTGCTGTATTCAGGAAACCCATCTCACGTGCAGAGACACACATAGGCTCAAAATAAAAGGATGGAGGAAGATCTACCAAGCAAATGGAAAACAAAAAAAGGCAGGGGTTGCAATCCTAGTCTCTGATAAAACAGACTTTAAACCAACAAAGATCAAAAGAGACAAAGAAGGCCATTACATAATGGTAAAGGGATTAATTCAACAAGAAGAGCTAACTATCCTAAATATATATGCACCCAACACAGGAGCACCCAGATTCATAAAGCAAGTCCTGAGTGACCTACAAAGAGACTTAGACTCCCACACATTAATAATGGGAGACTTTAACACCCCACTGTCAACATTAGACAGATCAACCAGACAGAAAGTCAACAAGGATACCCAGGAATTGAACTCAGCTCTGCACCAAGCAGACCTAATAGACATCTACAGAACTCTCCACCCCAAATCAACAGAATATACATTTTTTTCAGCACCACACCACACCTATTCCAAAATTGACCATATACTTGGAAGTAAAGCTCTCCTCAATAAATGTAAAAGAACAGAAATTGTAACACACTGTCTCTCAGATCACAGTGCAATCAAGCTAGAACTCAGGATTAAGAATCTCACTCAAAACCGCTCAACTACGTGGAAACTGAACAACCTGCTCCTGAATGACTACTGGGTACATAATGAAATGAAGGCAGAAATAAAGATGTTCTTTGAAACCAACGAGAACCAAGACACAACATACCAGAATCTCTGGGATGCATTCAAAGCAGTGTGTAGAGGGAAATTTATAGCTCTAAATGCCCACAAGAGAAAGCAGGAAAGATCCAAAATTGACACCCTAACATCACAATTAAAAGAACTAGAAAAGCAAGAGCAAACACATTCAAAAGCTAGCAGAAGGCAAGAAATAACTAAAATCAGAGCAGAACTGAAGGAAATAGAGACACAAAAAACCCTTCAAAAAATCAATGAATCCAGGAGCTGGTTTTTTGAAAGGATCAACAAAATTGATAGACCACTAGCAAGATTAATAAAGAAAAAAAGAGAGAAGAATCAAATAGATGCAATAAAAAGTGATAAAGGGGATATCACCACCGATCCCACAGAAATACAAACTACCATCAGAGAATATTACAAACACCTCTATGCAAATAAACTAGAAAATCTAGAAGAAATGGATAAATTCCTCAGCACATACACCCTCCCAAGACTAAACCAGGAAGAACTTGAATCTCTGAATAGACCAATAACAGGAGCTGAAATTGTGGCAATAATCAATAGCTTACCAACCAAAAAAAGTCCAGGACCAGATGGGTTCACAGCCGAATTCTACCAGAGGTACAACGAGGAGCTGGTACCATTCCTTCTGAAACTATTCCAATCAATAGAAAAAGAGGGAATCCTCCCTAACTCATTTTATGAGGCCAGCATCATCCTGATACCAAAGCCTGGCAGAGACACAACAAAAAAAGAGAATTTTAGACCAATATCCTTGATGAACATTGATGCAAAAATCCTCAATAAAATACTGGCAAACAGAATCCAGCAGCACATCAAAAAGCTTATCCACCATGATCAAGTGGGCTTCATCCCTGGGATGCAAGGCTGGTTCAATATACGCAAATCAATAAATGTAATCCAGCATATAAACAGAACCAAAGACAAAGACCACATGATTATCTCAATAGATGCAGAAAAGGCCTTTGACAAAATTCAACAATGCTTCATGCTAAAAACTCTCAATAAATTAGGAATTGATGGGATGTATCTCAAAATAATAAGAGCTATCTATGACAAACCCACAGCCAATATCATACTGAATGGGCAAAAACTGGAAGCATTCCCTTTGAAAACTGGCACAAGACAGGGATGCCCTCTCTCGCCACTTCTATTCAACATAGTGTTGGAAGTTCTGGCCAGGGCAACTAGGCAGGAGAAGGAAATCAAGGGTATTCAATTAGGAAAAGAGGAAGTCAAATTGTCCCTGTTTGCAGATGACATGATAGTATATCTAGAAAACCCCATTGTCTCAGCCCAAAATCTCCTTAAGCTGATAAGCAACTTCAGCAAAGTCTCAGGATACAAAATCAATGTGCAAAAATCACAAGCATTCTTATACATCAATAACAGACAAACAGAGAGCCAAATCATGAGTGAACTCCCATTCACAATTGCTTCAAAGAGAATAAAATACCTAGGAATCCAACTTACAAGGGATGTGAAAGACCTCTTCAAGGAGAACTACAAACCACTGCTCAAGGAAATAAAAGAGGATACAAACAAATGGAAGAACATTCCATGCTCATGGGTAGGAAGAATCAATATCATGAAAATGGCCATCCTTCCCAAGGTAATTTACAGATTCAATGCCATCCCCATCAAGCTACCAATGACTTTCTTCACAGAATTGGAAAAAACTACTTTAAAGTTCATATGGAACCAAAAAAGAGCCCGCATCGCCAAGTCAATCCTAAGCCAAAAGAACAAAGCTGGAGGCATCACACTACCTGACTTCAAACTATACTACAAGGCTACAGTAACCAAAACAGCATGGTACTGGTACCAAAACAGAGATATAGATCAATGGAACAGAACAGAGCCGTCAGAAATAATGCCACATATCTACAACTATCTGATCTTTGACAAAGCTGACAAAAACAAGAAATGGGGAAAGGATTCCCTGTTTAATAAATGGTGCTGGGAAAACTGGCTAGCCATATGTAGAAAGCTGAAACTGGATCCTTTCCTTACACCTTATACAAAAATCAATTCAAGATGGATTAAAGACTTAAATGTTAGACCTAAAACCATAAAAACCCTAGAAGAAAACCTAGGCATTACCATTCAGGACATAGGCATGGGCAAGGACTTCATGTCTAAAACACCAAAAGCAATGGCAACAAAAGCCAAAATTGACAAATGGGATCTAATTAAACTAAAGAGCTTCTGCACAGCAAAGGAAACTACCATCAGAGTGAACAGGCAACCTACAAAATGGGAGAAAATTTTTGCAACCTACTCATCTGACAGAGGGCTAATATCCAGAATCTACAATGAACTCCAACAAATTTACAAGAAAAAAACAAAAAACCCCATCAAAAAGTGGGTGAAGGACATGAACAGACACTTCTCAAAAGAAGACATTTATGCAGCCAAAAAACACATGAAAAAATGCTCATCATCACTGGCCATCAGAGAAATGCATATCAAAACCACAATGAGATACCATCTCACACCAGTTAGAATGGCAATCATTAAAAAGTCAGGAAACAACAGGTGCTGGAGAGGATGTGGAGAAATAGGAACACTTTTACACTGTTGGTGGGACTGTAAACTAGTTCAACCCTTGTGGAAGTCAGTGTGGCGATTCCTCAGGGATCTAGAACTAGAAATTCCATTTTACCCAGCCATCCCATTACTGGGTATATACCCAAAGGACTATAAACCATGCTGCTATAAAGACACATGCACACGTATGTTTATTGCCACATTATTCACAATAGCAAAGACTTGGAACCAACCCAAATGTCCAACAATGATAGACTGGATTAAGAAAATGTGGCACATATACACCATGGAATACTATGCAGCCATAAAAAATGATGAGTTCACGTCCTTTGTAGGGACATGGATGAAATTGGAAATCATCATTCTCAGTAAACTATCGCAAGAACAAAAAACCAAACACCGCATATTCTCACTCATAGGTGGGAATTGAGCAATGAGAACACATGGACACAGGAAGGGGAACATCACACTTTGGGGACTGTTGTGGGGTGGGGGGAGGGGGGAGGAATAGCATTGGGAGATATACCTAATGCTAGATGACGAGTTGGTGGGTGCAGCGCACCAGCATGGCACATGTATACATATGTAACTTACCTGCACATTGCGCACATGTACCATAAAACCTAAAGTATAATAATAATAATAATAATAATAAAAGAAAAAAAAAAGAAAATAGCCATGCTAACCGATGTGAGGTAATATCCCACTGTGGTTCCCTGGTGATTCAGCATCTTTAAAAAAAATATATCGCTCCACTTGATGTTCACAGCTACCTTATGAGGTACATACAATAACTATTCTCATTTTTCAAAAAAGGAAACTGCTGTATAAAGAGTTTAAGAAACTTGCACAAGGTCACAGAGCTAAGAATTAAGACAGCAGAGATTTGAACCAGGCTTGCTCCAGAACCTGAACTATTTTTGTTTGTTTTGATTCAGCATCTTTTCCTGGTTATTATTGTGGTAATAGATAGACACATAAGCAATGTCAAAACTTCTTGGGGAGCCAGACATAGGGGCTCAGTCCTGTAATACCAGCACTTTCAAGGGCTGAGGTAGGAGGATTGCTTGAGTCCAGAAGTTTGAGTCTGCAGTGAGGCATGATCATGCCAGTGCATTCCAGCCTGGGCAACATAGCAAGACTCTGTCTCTACAAAGATATAAAAAATTAGCTGGGCATGGTGACATGTGCCTGTCGTACCAGCTATTAAGGAGGCTGAGGCAGGAGGATCACTTTAGCCTTGTGGTTCAAGGCTTCAGTGAGCTGTGATCACACTGCTGCAAGCCAGCCTGGGTGACAGAGAAAGAGCTTGTCTCTAAAACACAAAACAAACAAACAACAACCAAAAACACACAAAAAATAAATAAAACTTTCTGAAGAAAATCATGGAAGAACACTCTGAGGGCCTAAAGATGACACAAGCAACCATTCTTTTTATATGAAGTGTCTGGGAGTTTGTGGAAACTCAGGGACCACAGCAACTTGGAGGATAATAAGGTCTACAGGTTTTGGTTTTTCTGTATGTCTCCAGAGGACCTCAGGCTAGAGAGGTCTGGAAGGGTCTGAGCCCAGTCTCCTGGATCACTCTTCGTGACCCCTGAAAGCTTTTGGGTGTGCCCTGAGTGGTCCTGAGTGGAGGGAGGGGAGATAGACCTCCAGAAAGCCATGCATCAGGGTTCAAGGCATGTCTGCCTGACTGTCTGGCACTTAACTCCTGAGTTCAGGAGCCCCTGTAGGAACAACTTCATCCCTAACTCATCAGTATTGAGTTCCTTTTGCCAATAGTATCATTTCCTGGTCCTCTTAGCTCCTTACACCAGTCATATGGGAATGTCTGGCATACATAGAGGTATATGACAGTAAGGGGCCAATAAATATGTGTTGAATGAACAAACAACTCAAAACAGACTCACACACCCAAAGCCATATTTATTACTTCCGTAGCCCAACACCCTTCCATCTTCTGCATAATATCCTGAGATGCTTTGACTCTGTCTCTATTTCAGGGGCAACCATTGACATTTTAACCACCTGCACCTTTCCCAAGCCAGACTCTGTACACCCTACCCAGGATGAATTTCCACATGTGCCAAATCTTCCCTTGAGATGTTTTCTATTAGCAAGAGCCAAGTCCTGGCTAATACTAGGAAAATTTTACTATCATTAGCTTAAGTGTGGGGGTTGGGAGACACCCTGGCACCTTCTGGGAGATGCTGTGATCATGCACATTATAAAAGAGTGTTATGAGGTGGATATTTTTATTGTGAGATTCTCTGCCCCTCACAATATATCCACTGAAGTCAGGAAAGTATCTCCCTTCACCTGCATCATTTTCAGACTGGTGAAAGAGAGTGGGCAAACATATAGGTGGACTTACCATTCACAAACACCTGGGGAAAGATATGTACTGTTTGTGAGCTCAGAACATTCAGACCTCCACCTTCCCTTTCCTCAAATGCCTTTCTTCTCATTGCCTGTAAAATTTCTATTCTCCCTCAAAACAAAACAGCTGAAATATCTCCTTCTCCAGGAAAACTGGCCAAGCCTTGGCTGCAGTAAATCATCCTCCATTGTCCCACTTCTTTGCTTCCAGAGCCTCTCATCCCTGGTCCACCCTGATGACAGTGAGCCTGTAATTTTTCCTCAACATTCCTGACTGTCCTTGAGGGCAGGAGATGTGTTGGATTCACCTCTGAATCTGTACTTGCACAGCACACACTGTAGTGCTTAAAAAGTTGTGTTCAATATTTTCCTCAGGGTCAAGACTTCTGCCATGCACAGGAGACATGTCCTCCACCCTCAGGGATGAAGGACTGCAGTGAGGAATGTGTCTGTGATCTGTGTTTTCTCAATGAGAAAGAGACAGTGACCAATAAGTTTCAGAGTTTTGATGTTTCAGCTCCATCTGCAAGAATGAGCATGTTTTATGTAGAAGACAAGGAGAGCACCAGAACCAGAGGTCAGCTTTTGTGGCTGGGGCTTGTGTGCAGCAAAGGGCATGGTAGGATATGGAATCCAATTTTTCTACTGAGACCAGATCAGATTTGGACTCAGTTCCTCCACAGCAGTCCCACCCCAGCCACTGAGGTCCATGCCCCTCA
The DNA here is from genome assembly GCF_028885655.2 of Pongo abelii. Classification (NCBI taxonomy): domain Eukaryota; kingdom Metazoa; phylum Chordata; class Mammalia; order Primates; family Hominidae; genus Pongo; species Pongo abelii. Next base: position 45,519,890 of record NC_072005.2, on the reverse strand, counting down.
CCCCTTAGGGCCCACATACCTGGTACTGATTGTCCAGCACCAAAACTCACAGCTCAAAAGACTTCCCTGTCACAAAGGAGCCAGAGAACGCAACGTTTTTCTCATTCCATAACCCTTTCTGGATGCTGTTCATCACTACCACATTGCTCGTGTACACTGGGAAGTGGAATGTGATGGTGGTGCCTTCCTTGGGATATTCATAGAAATCCACCTGGAATTCTGGATTCTTTCTGCAGAGAAAGGAAAATGACTTTCTCCCTAAAGCCATTACTCTAGGAAATGTAACTTCCTGAGAGCAAACACAGTCTTGCTTGCTCTCTCTATCTCAAACATCTACTTACCTTTATTAGTTTGCCCCCACCCCAACACACACAGGCACACACATGTGGAAAGGAAATCCTGCCTGGAGTGTATCTCAGGCTCTTATGTCAGCCACCTCTGCTCATTTTGGTGACTGGAGAAGTCTGAGTTGTCTCTGTTGTGGGTCCCAAGGCATGCTAATACTTCCCCCTTTCCCTTCACCCTCCATTACACACAAACTGCAGTCTACTCCCTTAGAGGGGGACACAGATTTGTCATGATCTTTGTCATATGACCCACAGTCAGGGAAACAGACAGTCAGCAGGGGTTGAGATGTGGGAGAGATGGATGCATCAGTAGGTGAAAGCAAAGACTTTGTTTCCTGCATTGATGCCCAGGTAGAATCAGGACACAGAGCATGGTTTCCTCTTGCAGCTAAGAGATGCAGGCATGCCCCTGACAAGGAGATATTAATCTGAATCCAGACACACACACTCAGGGGCATAGACACACATTTTATATACAACTAATTCCAAACTTAGATAAAAATACAAAAAACAAAGAATTATGCAAATCCAGCCATTCTCATTGACAAACATATACACATTCTCTTTTGCACTATAGGCCAGTATGTGTGTAATGAAACCTAGGTTCAGCTGCTCACCACTCAAAAGCCAAAGTCAAGAGACAAGAGTTGGTGCGAGGAGAAGCAGGTTTATTGGGAAGCAGTAACCCAAGGAGGTGGCAGGCTAGGGTTGCAAAGACCATCTCAAGTTTCTTAGGCTGGCTGGAGGGTTCTTATGGGAGGGCGATATGAGGATACTATGCTCAGCGATATGAGGATACTATGGGAGCAAGAGGTGACTGAGGTCTGCAGACATCTGGGTACCAGTGAGGCTCTGAGAAGATTGGGAACTTCTTTGTCCTTGGTCAAGTCACAATGCTCCTATAAATCTTTAGGAAAACATAGTTAGTTGTTTCCATATCTCCCCTTTAATTGCATAGTTCATTTAAAAAACTACATGGTTGCTTTTGTGTTTTATTTCAGTGCTTTACAATTATCTTAACTTACATGCAGGAATGGGTAAAAGCCTCTTAAACAAAAGTGGAGTTTGTTTTGGTAGTTCCTTTGCTGTTTCACTGTTACATGTTTTCAATGATTTGTGCCCAGGTGACCTCCTCACTCAGAGGGAGATGTAGGATTTGCCTTGAACTTTATCAAATGACTCAGGGAATCAGTCAGTGAACCTTGGAGAAAAAGGTTCCAGACAGAGATATTAGCTACTGACAAGGACCATTATGAGGAAGTGTCAGTAGAAGTTTTAAGGAGCAACAAGGAGGCCACTGTGTCTGGAGTAGAGGGGGAAAGAGGTAGGAGATGAAATTGAAGAGAATATGGAAAAATAGATCACAGAGAAACTTATGGACCATTGTAAGGACTTTGGCTCTAAGTGAAAGATGGGAGGCATGGACAGAGGACAGATATGATCATGCTTATATTTTAAAAGCATTCCCCTTGCTGCTGTGTACAGAATCGACTATGGATAGGCATGGACAGAAGAAGAAAGACTATTTGTAAGGCTATGACAGTGATCCTCCAGTGACAATGGTAACTCAGATCAGATTTGTGGAAGTAGAGCTGGTAGAATTGGTCAGAATATTTATATGTTTTACAGGAAGAACAAACTGTATTTCCTGGTAAATTAGATGTGGGATGTGATAAAAAGAGAAGAATCAGGAATGACTACTGGGATTTTGACCCAAGACACTGGGCAGGTGAGGAAGTCATAAATTAAGATTGGCAAAGCTGTGGATGGAGCATGTTTAAGGGGGAAGGATATCAGGAGCTCAGCTTTGGGAATCTTGAGTTTGAGATGCCTGTTGTATGTCCAAGTGCAGGGAGTGGAATACATGAGTTTAGAGTTTAGTACAGAGGTCTGGATTGGGGATATAAATTTGGAGCTTGTAACAGATAGATAACATTTAAAACGTGAGAGGCTGAGATCACCAAAGGAGTAAGTACAGCTGAAAAAGAGAAGGGAAACAGAATTGGGTCAACCCAAGATAAAGGTCAAGAGAAAAGGAGGAAGCAGTAAAGGACATTGAGATGGAGCAAACAGCGAGATGAGAAGAAACCAAGGGAGTTCAGTGTCCTGGTGGCTACGTGAAGAAAGTTTGTCAAGCAGGAAGAAATAATCAACTGGCAGGTTAAGTAAGATGAGACCTGATAAGTGACCATTGTGTTTAGCAATACTTAGGCCATTAATGACTTTAACAGAATCATTTCTATGAGGTGGAAGGATAGAAGGCCACTTTAGACTCAGTTTAAGGAGAAATGAGTGAAGAAATTAGAAGAAAGTAAGACTATGCAGTTTATTTTTTTCATATTAAGTAACCAATATAATTTTTTCATCTATTATATGAAAACTTGCATGGCTGTTCTTTATTTTATCCTTTAAATCCTTTAAAAAGATGCTCAAGATTCTTTTTTTCAAAAATTTTCGATTCAGGGGTGCCTGTGCATGTTTGTTACATGGGGGTATTGCACAATGGTAGGGATTGGGCTTCTAGTGTACCCATCACTCAAAAACTGAACACTATGTTCAATAGGTAATCTTTCAATCCTCACTCCCTCCTCTCTCTGCCCTTTTTTGGAGTCTCCAATGTTTATTATTTCCGTTTTTTATGTCCATGTGTACCCATTGTTCACCTCTCATTTTAAGTGAGAACATGCAGAATTTGATTTTTTTGCTTCTGAGTTTGTTCTCCTAGGATAATAGCCTTCAGCTTCATCCACATTGCTGTAAAGGATATGATTTTATTCTTTTTATGGCTACATAGTGTTCCACAGTGTGTATGTAGCATATTTTCTTTTCTTTTCTTTTTCTTTTTTTTTTTTTTTCTGAGATGGAGTTTCACTCTGTTGCCCAGGCTGGAGTACAGCGGCATGATCTCGGCTCACTGCAAACTCTGCCTCTTGGGTTCAAGTGGTTCTCCTGCCTCAGCCTCCCGAGAAGCTGGGATTACAGGTACATGCCACCACACCCGGCTAATTTTTGTATTTTTTGTAGAGTCGTGGTTTCACCATGTTGGCCAAGCTGGTCTCAAACTCCTGACCTCAAGTTATCCGCCCAGCTCATGATCCTCCCAAAGTCCTGAGATTATAGGTGTGAGCCACTATGCCTGGCCATATGTAGCATATTTTCTTTATCCAATCAACTGTTGATGTACACTTAGATTGGTTCCATGAATTTTCTATTGTGGATAGTGCTGGAATAAACATAGGAGTGCAGGCCAGGCACTGTGGCTCACACCTGTAATCCTAGTACTTTGGGAGGCTGAGACAGGTGGAACATCTGAGGTCAAGAGTTTGAGACCAGTTGAGCCAACAAGGTGAAACACTGTCTCCACTAAAAACAGAAAAATTAGCTGGATGTGGTGGCATGCACTGGTAATCCTAGCTACTCTACTCAGGAGGCTGAGGCAGGAGAATTGCTTGAACCTGGGAGGCAGAGGTTGAAATGAGCCGAGATCGCGCCATTGCACTCCAGCCTGGGTGACAAGAGCAAAACTCCATCTCAAAAAAAAAGTAAATAAAAATAAACATAGGAGTGCAGGTGTTTCTTTTCCTTTGGGTAGGTACCCAGTAGCAGGATTGTTGGGTTGAAGGGGAGCTCTATGTTTAATCCCTTGAGATATCTGCATACTGATTTTCATAGCAGTAGAACCAATCTACCTTCCCATGAACAGTGTACAAGCATTCCCTTTTCTCTGCATCCATGCCAACATCTGTTGTTTTTTTGACATTTTATTAATAACACCCAAGAGGAAGCAAAGAAATGGAGCCACAGCTAGCAGAAGAATGAGATCAAAAGATGGACTTCTCTCTATTGTCTGGATTAAAAGTTTTAATTGACAGAGAAGTTGCAGTTTTATTGAAGCAGCTGCACAAATGGAAAGGCTTTTATTTTTTGTTCACTATTCGAAGAAAAATTTTTCACCATTTTTTGAGAAGCATTCTTAAGATTGTTGGCCTCACTATATTCTTATTTGCTAATATCCTTAAATCAACTTTCTGCTTCAGACAAGCATTGAAAAAAGTGGTTTATAGACCTTGAATCTGGAAAAATGTCAGCGGAGAAGTTTAACTGTCTTTCTTTTTAATTATTTCAATTTCTTTGTTAAATACATTTGAAACCATTCTGAATTCCATCTTTGTGTTATCTTGAATTTCTTTGAGTTTCCTCAACACAGCTATTTTTCTCTGCCTGAAAGGTCACATCCCTCTGTTTCTCCAAGATTGGTCTCTGGTGCCTTATTTAGTTCATCTGGTGAGGTCATGTTTTCCTGGATGGTGTTGATGCTAATAGATGTTCTTCAGTGTCTAGGAATTGGAAGATTAGTTATTTGTTGTAGTCTTCACTGTCTGGGCTTATTTGTAGCCATTCTTCTTGGGAAGGCTTTCTGGATATTTGAAAGAACTTGGGTGTGGTGATCTAAACTCTATCTGCTTTAGAGGATACCCCAAGTCCAGTAACATGATACTTCTTGCAGACTCTTAGAGGTACCGCATTGATGGTCTTGGACAAGATCCAGGAGAATTCTCTGAGTTATGAGGCAGAGACTCTTGTTCTTTTCCCTTAATTTCTACCAAACACACAAAGTCTCTCTGTGCTGGGCTGCCTGGAGCTGTAGAAAAGGTGACACAAACACCATTGTGGCCACCACCACTATGACTGCTCTGGGTCAGACCTGAAGCCAGCACAGTACTGGGTCTCCCCAAAGTCTTTCTGTAACCACTGCCTGGCTGCTGCCTATGTTTGCTCAAGAACCTGGGGCTCAATATCAGCAGGTGGCAAATATCCCCCAGGCCTTAGGTGGGTCCAGAAGTGCCATCCAGGAATCAGGGACTGGAGTCAAAGACCTTAGAAGCCTACCTGGTGTTCTATTGTATTGTAGCTGAGCTGGCACTCAGACCACAAGACATAGTCCTTCCCACTCTTCCTTGCTCTTTCCAAAGGCAGTGGTCACCCCATAGCCACTGCCACTCTAGGCCACAAGGAATACTGCCAGACTCCCTCTGATATTCTCTTAGGGCTCAACAGCTCCTAGGTCAGCTTGTAGTGAATGCTGCCTGGCCTGGGGCTCACACTCCAGGGCAGTGGGCTCTCCTCTGGTCCAGGGCTGGTTCAGAATTACTGTTCAAAGGTTAAGTCCTAGAGTCAATGACTCTAAGACCCCAGTTGGTGCTCTACTCCCTGTGGTCATGCTGGTACCTAAGGTGCAAGACCAAGTCCCCTTTACTTTTCCCTCTGCTTTACTCAAGCAGGAGCCTTGCACCATAGTAACCACAGATGGGAATGTGCTGAGTCTCAAAGTCGCAGGTCTCAGAGGCTCACCCAAGGCCCTCAACGTAGTACCTGGGTATCACTGCTGGTTATTCGGGGTCCAAGGTGATAAATAGCTATTCAGTTAGCAGGTGATGAATGCTTCCAGGAATGGGTCCTTTCCTTGAAGACAGCAAGTTTCCTTCTGGCACAAGGTGTGTCTAGAAATGCCATCTGGGAGCTAGGGCCTGGAACGGGGGCCTCATGACTCCAACCAATGCCCTATCCTGCTGTGGCTGAGCTGATATCCTAGATGCAAGACAAAGCTTTCCCCACTCTTCCCTCTCCTCTCCTCAAGTGAAAGAAAGGGGTCTGTTTTGGAGGTGTGAGCTGTGCAGCTTGGAGTTGGGGAGAAGATGCCAGTACTCTCTTGGTTGCCCAAGCTGGTGTTTTTGTATGTCATGTGCATCCCAAGTCCACTATTTCTGGCCCTAGTTCAGCACTAGGGATAGCCTAAGAATTGCAGTCCTTACAGCCTAGACTGCCTTTCCAGGTTACTTGGAGACACAGAATGCTGTAGCTCTCAGTGGTGAGATTTGCAGGCACTCAAGTTCACTCAAGTTCAAGATCACTGGGATCTGTGATTCCCCTCTGGCTAGCGCTAGTTTAAATGCTTCCTCGATGAGCAGGCATCAGCTGAATTTGGTCCGGTTTTACTTTCTGCTCTAACGGACAGCACTGAGTTCAGTGCTTCACGATTGCTGTGTTCTTCCTCTCCCAGCTCCCAGAGAAGATCTCTGTACCACTCTGCTGCTGCCAGGGAGTGCTGGGGGAGGTGGTACCTGAGATTCAGGGCTGTTTTTTTCTCTCTTCAGTGCCTCTATCAGCAATATATAGTTAAAACCAGGGACTGTGAGTGCTCACCTGATTTTTGGTTCTTCTGAAGGTGTTTTTTTTTTTTTCTGTTTAGATTCTTGTTAACTTGGTATCTTTGCAGGGGTATGATCAGTGGAGCCTTCTGTTCCATCATCTTGCTCCTCTGCCTTTGTAATTGGCTTTCAAACTAACAAAATCATATTTACATTTCCACCTGTGTCTTAGGTCTACTTATGCACACACCAATTGTGTGATGCTCCCTGGAATGGAGAATAATAGGAGAGTCCTTACAGCAGCAATTGGGTAAGAAATACCAGCCCCCAGAAGGTACATCAATGGCATTTCTTCAGTGGGCCCCAGAAAACAAACGACTCTTTCTGAAAACAACCATTAGGTGTATTTAATCCTGTTTTGTTGGCATCCTGGAAGTGGACGATGGTAGAATTGGTCAGAATACTGATATATTCTAAAGGAAGAGCAAACTGTATTTCTTGGTGAATTGGTTGTTGGTTGTGATAAAAAGAGAATAAAGAATGACCACCAAGATTTTTGCCCAAGACACTGGAGGAGCGAAGAATTCATAAACTGAGATTGGCAAAGCTGTGGATGGAACACATTAAAGGAGAAGACTATTAGGGGATCAGCTTCAGGAATCTTGAATTTGACATGCCTGTTGTATGACCAAGTGCAGATAGTTTACTATATGAGTTTAGAGTTTAGTAGATGGGTCTAAATTGGCGATATAAATTTGGGGCTTGTAACAGATAACATTTCAAACTTGAGAGGTTGAGATTATCAAGGGAGTAAGTGCAGCTAAAAAAGAGAAGGGGAACAGCATTGGGTCAATCCAAGATAAAGAGGTCAAGAGAAAAGGAGGAAGCAGTAGAGGACACTGAGATGGAGCAAGAAACCAAGAGATTCCAGCGTCTTGGTGGCTAAGTGAAGAAAGTTTATCAAGGAGGAAAGAATAATCAACTGTCAGATTAAGTAAGATGAGGACTGATAACTGACCATCGTGTTTAGCAATGTGCACGCATTAATGACTTTCACAGAAATCATTTCTATGAGGTGGAAGGAGAGAAGGCCATTTCAGACTGAGTTTAAAAAGAAATGAATGGCTGCATAAATGTCTTCTTTTGAGAAGTGTCTGTTCATATCCTTTGCCCACTTTTTGATGTGGTTGTTTTTTTTTTCTTGTAAATTTGTTAGAGTTCATCGTAGATTCTGGATATTAGTCCTTTGTCAGATGAGTAGATTGCAAAAATTTTCTCCCATTCTGTAGGTTGCCTGTGCACATGTACCCTAAAACTTAAAGTATAATAAAAAAGAAATGAATGAAGAAAATATAACAAAGTAAGAATAGGCAGTTTTTTCCTTTTGAGTAATCAATGATTTTATCATCTATTATTATATGAAAGCTTGCATATTCTTTAATGATTTTATCCTCTAAACCCTGCATAAAGAAGGTAAAAATTCTTTTTCTTTTTCAAAAATTTTCCATTAAGGGGGTACATGTGCATGTTTGTTACATGGGTGTACTGCATAATGGCAGGGATTGGGCTTCTGGGGTACCCATCACCCAAATACTGAACATTGTGTTCAATAAGCAGTCTTTTGATCCTCACTACCCCCTCTCTTTGCACCTTTTGGAGTCCCCAGTGTCTATTATTTCCATTTTTATGTTCATGTGTACCCATCATTCACCTCTCATGTATAAGTGAGAACATGCAGTATTTGATTTTCTGCTTCTGAGTTAGTTCACTTAGAATAATAGACTCCAGCTTCATCCATGTTGCTGCCAAGGACAACATTTTATTCTTTTTATGGCTACATAGTGTTCTACAATGTATATGTAGCACATTTTCTTTATCCAGTCAACTGTTGATGGACACTTAGGTTGGTCCCATGAATTTGCTATTGTGAATAGTGCTGTAATAAACATAAGAGTCCAGGTGTCTTTTTTATATAATCATTTTCTTCCTTTAGGTATGTGCTCAATAGTGGGATTGCTGAGTCGAAATGTAGCTTTATTTTTGATCCCTTGAAATATCTCCACACTGTTTTCCATCAAGGTAGAACAAATATACCTTCCCATGAACAGTGTACAAGCATTCCCTTTTCTCTGCATCCATGCCAACATCTGTTGTTTTTTGACTCTTTAATATTGCCCAAAGGATAGGCACTTCTTTCAAGGAGATTTGTGGCAAGAGGAGGCAAAGAAATGAGGTCACAGCTAGCAGAAGAATGAGATCAAGAGATGGACATTTCTTTATTGTTCTAGCCTTAAAGTTTTAATTGATGGTGAGGTTGCAGTTTTATTGAAGCAACTCCACAAATGGAAGGTTTTTGTTGTTGTTGTTCACTATTTAAAGAAAATTCTTTCCAACATTTTCAGAAGTATTCTTGAGATTGTTGGCCTCACTCTATTTTTATTTGCTTGACAGCACTGGGATTGACTCTGCTGAAAGTAATTCAAAGCCCTCAATGTGGTACCTGGGTGTCGCTGCTGGCCACCTTGACATCAACTTTCTGCTTCATACAATCATTGAAAAAAGTGGTTTATAGACCCTGAATCTGGAAACATGTCAGTGGAGCAGTTTAATTGGCTTTCTTTTTATTTCAATCTCTTTGTTAAATACATCTGACAGAATTCCGAATTCCTCTTATGTTATCTTGAATTTCTTCGAGTTTCCTCAACACAGCTATTTTGAATTCTCTGTGTGAAGGGTCACATATCTGTGTTTCTCCAAGACTGGTCCCTCGTCCCTTATTTCATTCATTTTGTGAGGTCATGTTTTCCTGGTTGGTGTTAATGCTAGCAGATGTTATTCAGTGTCTACGCATTGGAGGTGTTTATTGTAGTTTTCACTGGCTGTGCTTATTCGTAGCCATCCTTCCTGGGAAGGCTTTCCAGATATTTGAAAGGACTTGGGTGTGGTGACTTAAGCTGTATCTACTTCATTGAATGCCCCAAGCCTAATAACATGATAATACTCAAGAAACAGACACTTCTTTCTTTTTATTATTATTATGCTTTAACTTCTGGGGTACATTTGCAGAACGTGCAGTTTTATTACATAAGTATACCCGTGCCATGGTGGTTTGCTGCACCCATCAAACCATCACCTACATTAGGTATTTCTCCTAATGTTATCCTTCCCCTAGTCTCCCACTCCCCGACAGGCCCCAGTGTGTGATGTTCCCCTCCCTATGTCCATGTGTTTTGTTTGTTCAACTCCCACTTATGAGTGAGAACATGTGGTGTTTGGTTTTCTGTTATTGTGACAGTTTGCTGAGAATGATGGTTTCCAGCTTCATCCATGTCCCTGCAAAGGACATGAACTCCTCCTTTTTTATGGCCACATAGTATTCCATGGTGTATATGTCCCACATTTGCTTAATCCAGTCTATTATTGATGGACTTTTGGGTTGGTTCCAAGTCTTTGCTATCGTGAATAGTGCCGCAATAAACGTACATGATAGGCACTTCTTTCAAGGAGATTTGTGTCCTTACAGACTGTTGGAGGTATGGCCTTGATGATCTTAGACAAGATCCAGAAGAGTTCTCTGGATTACCAGGCAGAGACTCTGTTCTCTTCCCTAAATTTCTCCAAACATACAGAGCCTCTCCGTGCTGAGCTGCCTGGAGCTGGGGGAAACGTATCACAAACACCCCTGTGGCCACCACCACTATAAGTGTGCTGGGTCATACCTGATGGAAGCACAGCACTGAGTCTCCACCAACATCTGCTGTAACCACTGTCAGGCTGCTGCCTATGTTTGCTCAAGGCCCTGGGGCTCTAATATCAGCAGGTGGCAAAGCCAGCCAGGCCTGTGTTTTTCCCATCAGATCAGGGAGATCTCCCAGGCCCCAGGTGGGTCCAGAAGTGCCATCTGGGAGTCAGGCACTGGACTCAAAAACCTTAGAAGTCTACCTAGTGTTCTATTATATCACAGCTGAGGTGGCACTCAAACTACATGACACAGTCCTTCCCACTCTTCTGTCCCCTTTCCAAAGGCAGAGAAGCCTGATTCTGTAGCCATTGCCTCCTCAGGCCATGAGGAGTACTGCCAGTCTACCACTGATGTTCCCTTAGGACCCAAAAGCCCTTAAGTCAGCTTGTAGTGGATGCTGCCTGGACTGGAGCTTACCCTTCAGAGCAGGCATCAGCTGAGTTTGGTCCAGTTCTTCTTTCTATAGCAGGACAGCACTGAGTCCATTGCCTCACAATTGCTGTTCTTCCTCCACCATTGCCCAGAGATGCTCTCTGTACCACGCTGTTGCTGCCAGGGAGTGTGTATGTGGGGGCTGGTGGGGGTGGGTGGAGATGATGCCCCTGATTCAGGGCTGTTTTTTCTATCTTTTCAGTGCCTCTTTCAGTGATATGAAGTTAAAACCAGGTACTATGAGTGCTCACCTGGTTTTGGTTCTTATGAAGGTGTTTTTTTCTGGGCAGGTACTTGTTATCCTCTTGTCTTTTCATGGGGGATGATCAGTGGAGCCTTCTATTCCACCATCTTGCTCCTCTGCCTTTGTACTTGGCTTTCAAACTAACAAAATCATCTTTACATCTTCACCTGTGTCTTAGGTTTACTTATGCACACACTGATTGCATTATGTTCCCTGGAGTGGAGAACAATAGAAGGGTCCTTACGGCAGCCATCAGGAAAGAAATACTGGCTCCCAGCAAATACATCAGTGGCATTTCTTTTTCAATGGGTCCTGACAAACAACATCTCTTTCTGAAAACAACCATTAGATGTATTTAATCCTGATTTTTTGGCATCATAGAAGTGGATCTGGTAGAATTGGGCAGAATATTGATATGTTTTTTAAAAAGTGCAAACTGTATTTCCTGGTGGATTGGATGTGGGATGTGATAAAATGGGAAGAACGGAGAGTAACTACCAGGGTTTGGCCCAAGGCACTGCACTGTTGAAGAAGCCATCAACTGAGATTGGCAAAGCTGTGGATGGAACACGTTTAAGGGGGAAGGATATCAGAAGCTCAGCTTTGGGAATCTTGAACTTGAGATGCTTTTGTATGTCCAAGTGCAGAGAGTTGAATATATGGGTTTAGAGTTTAGTAGAGAGGTTTGGATTGGGGATACAAATTGGAGGGTTGTAACAGATAGATAACATTTCAAATTTGAGAGATTGCCATCACCAAGGGCGAAAGTACAACTAAAAAAAGGAAGAGAAACAGCATTGGGTCAATCCAAGATAAAGAAGTCAGGAGAAAAAGAGGAAGCAGTAAGGGACATTGAGATGGAGCAAACAGTGAGATGAGAAGAAACCAAGATAGTTCAGTGTCCTGGTAGCTAAGTGAAGAAAGTTTATCAAGGAGGAAGGAATAATCACCTGGCAGGTTAAGTAAGATGAGGCCTGACCACTGACCACTGTGTTTAGCAATACGCAGGCCATTAATGACTTTAACAGAATCATTTCTATGAGGTGGAAGGATAGAAGGCCATTCAGACTGAGTTTGAGGGGAGATGAATGAAGATATTAGAAGAAAGTAAGACTATGTTGTTCTTTTTTCCTTCTGAGTAATCAATATATATATATTTTCATCTATTATTATATGAAAGCCTGTATAGTTATACTTTATTTTATCCTTTGAACCCTCCATAAAGAGGGTTAAATTTCTTTTTAATTTTAGCTTTGGGGGCACATGTGCATGTTTTTTTCATGAGTGTATTGCATAATGGTAGGGATTGGGCTTCTAGTGTACCCATCACTCAAATATTGAATATTGTGTTCAATAGGTAATCTTTCAACCCTCACTCCCTCCTCTCTCTGCCCCATTTTGGAGCCCCCAGTGTCTGCTATTTCTATTTTTGTGTCCATATGTACCCATCATTTACCTCCCACTTGTAAGTGAGAACATGCAGTATTTGATTTTCTGCTTCTGAGTTAGTTCACATAGGATAATAGTCTCCAGCTCCATCCATGTCACTGCAAAGGACAGAATTTCATTCTTTTTATGGCTACTTAGTATTCCCTGGTGTATATGTGGCACATTTTCTTTATTCAATCAACTGTTGATGGACACTTACTTTGATTCTGTGACTTTCCTATTGTGAATAGCACTGCAATAAACATAAGAGTTAAGGTGCCTTTTTATATAACGATTTCTTTTCTGGGGTGTATATACCCACTATTGGGATTACTGGGTGGAATGGTAGGTCTTTTTTTAATTCATACAGATATTGCCATACTGTTTTCCATAGAGGTAGAACCAGTTATGTTCCCACCAACAGTGTACTAGCATTCCCTTTTCTTTGCATCCATGCCAACATCTGTTGTTTTTTGATATTTTATTAGTAATAATACTTAAGGAATAGGCACTTCTTTCAAGGAGATTTGTGGCAAGAGGAAGCGAAGAAATGGAGTCACAGCTAACAGAAGAATAAGATGAAAAGATGGACTTACCTTTATTGCCTGTATTTACAGTTTTAATTGATGGTGAGTTTGCCGTTTTGTTGAAGCAACTACGCAAATGGAAGGGCTTTTTTGGTTCACTATTTAAAGAAAATTCTTTTACAGTATTTTCAGAAACTTTCTTAATATTGTTGGCCTCGGTAGGTCCTGGCAGTCAAACTACTCCCTTTTAAAAAAACCATTAGATGCATTTGATCCTGTTTGGTTGGCATTGTGGAAGTAGAGCTGGTAGAATTGGTCAGAATATCGATAAGTTTTAAAGGAAGAACAGACTGTATATCCTGGATTGAAGATTTAATGTGATTGGAAGAGAAGAGGAAAAAACGACTACCAAGATTCTCTTGTTATAGTTTTATTAACTGTCCATCCATTCTTTATTTTGTTATTTGAAATTATGAATGGATTTTTTCCCAGAAAAGGAAGATTTTATAGGGTCAATCCAGCCTGTAGCATTTTGCTATTGCAATAATAAATGTGTATGTATATTTTCAGTGGCTGATAGAACAATGGATTTGAACTATACCTTGGACTTACCAGATATTTGAACATTCTATCCAACCGCTGCAGAATATACATTCTATTTGTCAGCAGACGAAACATTCTCCAAGATAGACCATATGATAGGCCACAAAACAAGTCTCAATAAATTTAAGAAAATTGAAATTCTGTCAAGTACTCTTTCAGAACACAGTGGAATAAAATTGAAAATCAACTCCAAAGGGAGCCCTCAAAACCATGCAAGTACATGGAAATTAAATAACCTGCTCCTGAATGACTGTTGGGACAAGAATGAAATCAAGATGGAAATTAAAAAATTCTTTTAATGGAATGATAATAGTGACACAACATATCAAAAACATATAGAAACCTCTGGGATACAGCAAAGGCAGTGCTAAGAGGAAAGTTCATAGCCTTAAATGCCTGCATCAAAGAGTCTGAAGGAGCACAAATAGACAATCTAAGGTCACACCTCAAGGAACTAGAGAAACAACAACAAACCAAAGCCAAACCCAGCAGAAGAAAAGAAATAACCAAGATCAGAGCAGAACTAAATGAAATTGAAACAAAAAAAAATACAAAAGGTAAATGAGACCAAAGCTGATTCTTTGAAAAGATAAATAAAATTGATGGACCATTAGTGATATTAACCAAAAAAGAAGAGAGAAGACTCAAATAATCTAAATTAGAAATAAGATGGGAGCTATTTTGACCAGTATGACAGAAATACAAAAAAGATCACTCAAGGCTGCCATGAACACCTTTCTGTGCATAAACTAGAAAATCTCGAGGGGATGGACAAATTCCTGGAAATATACAACCTTCCTAGATTAAACCAGGAAGAATTAGAAACTCTGAAAAGACCAATAACAAGCAGCAAGATTGAAATCCTAATTTAAAAATAGCCAACAAAAAAGTCCAGGACCAGACGGATTCACAGCTGAATTCAGACATTCAAAGAAGAATTGGTATGAATTCTATTGACAAGATAAGAGGAAATCTTCCCTAAATCATTCTGTGAAGCCAGTATCATCCTAATACGAAAACCAAGAAAGGACACAACAAAAAAAGTACAGACCAATATCACTGATGAATATACATGCAAAAATTCTTAACAAAATACTAGTTAACCAATCCAACAGCTTATCAGAAAGGTAATCCACCATGATCAGATGAAACCCACTGCATCTCTGCATGCCAAAAAATGCAATCATGGTTTAACATACACAAATCAGTAAATGTGATACGCCACATAAACAGAATTAAAAACAAAAATCACATTATCATCTCAATAGATGCAGAAAAAGCATTTGACAAAATCCAGCACCCCTTTATGATTACAACCCTCAGCATAATAGTCATAGAAGGGACATACCTTAAAGTGATAAAAGCCATCTATGACAAACCCACAGCCAATATAATACTGAATGGGAAAAAGTTGAAAGCATTCCCTCTGAGAACTGGAAGAAGACAATGATGCCCACTCTCACCACTTCTATTCAACATAGAACTGGAAGCCCTAGCCAGAACAATCAGACAAGAGAAAGAAATAAAGGGCATCCAAATCAGTAAAGGCGAAGTCAAACTGTCACTGTTTGCTGATGCTAAGATTGTATACCTAGAAAACTTTAAAGACTCCTCCAAAAAGCCCCTAGAACTGAAAAATAAATTCAGCAAAATTTCAGGAGACAAAATTAATGTTCACAAACTAGTAGTTCTGCTATACACAAACAGCAACTAAGCTGAGAAAAAAATCAAAAACTCAACCCCTTTTACAATAGCTGCAAAAATAAAATAAATAAAATACTTAGGAATATACCTAACCAAGGAGGTGAGAGACCTCTACAAGGAAAACTACAAAACACTGCTGAAAGAAATCGTTGATGACACAAACAAATGGAAACACATCCCATGCTCTAGCATCCCATGTGAAAATTTCAACATTGTGAAAATGACCATACTGCCGAAAGCAATCTACAAATTCAATGCAATTCCCATCAAAATACCACCATCATTCTTCATAGAACTAGGAAAAACAATCCTAAAATTCATATGGAACCAAAAAACAGCCCACATACCAAAGCAAGACTCAGCAAAAAGAGCAAATCTGGAGGCATTGCATTGCCTGACTTCAAGCTATACTGTTAATATAGGGTCATAGTCACCAAAACAATATGGTACTGGTACAAAGAAAGGTACATAGACCAATAGAACAGAATAGAAAACCCAGAAATAAAGTCAAATAGTTACTGCCAGCTGATCTTTGACAAAGTAAACAAAAATATAAAGTGGGGAAAGGACACCCTATTCAACAAATGGTGCTGGGATAATTGGCAAGCCACATGTAGAAGAATGAAACTGGATCCTCATCTCCCACCTCATAGAAAAGTCAGCTCAAGATGGATGAAGGACTTAAATCTAAGACCTGAAACTATAAAAATTCTAGAAGATAACATCAGAAAAACCTTTCTGGACGTTGGCTTAGGCAAAGGCCTCATGACCAATAACTCTAAAACAAATGCAACAAAAGCAAAAAGATAAATAGACGGGACTTAATTAAACTAAAAAGCTTCTGCACAGCAGAAGAAACAATCAGGAGAGTAAACACACAACCCACAGAGTGGCAGAAAATCTTTGCAACCTTTACATCCAACAAAGGACTAATATCCAGAATCTACAAGGAACTCAAACAAATGATCATGAATAAACCAAACAGTCCTATCAAAAAGTGGGCCAAGGACCTACCTGAACAGAAAATTCTCAAAAGAAGATAAACAAATGGCCAACAAACACATGAAAAAATGCTCAACATCACTAACGACCAGGGAAATGCAAATCAAAACCACAATGCAATACCACTTTACTCCCGCAAGAATGACCAAAATAAAAAAATAAAAAAAAAAAAAGTAGATGTTGGTGGGGATGCGTTGAAAAGGGAATACTTTTACACTACTGGTGGGAATCTAAACTAGTACAGCCACTGTGGAAAACAGTGTGGAGAGTCCTTCAAGAACTAAAAGTAGAACTACCATTTGATCCGGCAATCCCACTACTGGGTATCTACCCAGAGGAAAATAAGTCATTATTTTAAAAAGATACTTGCACACACACGTTTATGGCAGCACAATTTGCAATTTCAAAATATATAAAACCAGCTCAAATGCCCATCAATCAATGAGTGGATAAAGAAATTGTGGTGTATATGTATACCATGGAATACTACTCAGCCATAAAAAGGGACAAACTATTGGCATTTGCAGCAACCTGGATAAAATTGGAGACCATTATTCTAAGTGAAGTAACTCAGGAATGGAAAACCAAACATTGTATGTTATCATTCATAAGTGGGAGCTAAGCTATGAGGATGCAAAGGTGTAAGAATGATACAATGGACTTATGCAAAGGCGTAAGAATAATACGATGGGTTTTTTTGTATGTCAAAGATATAATTAATATTTGGATTGTGAATTACAAGATTTTCATCAGAACAAAGGTCAGCTCATCTGGTAAACACTGTCACACTCATAATGACAGCCTGCCCACACTCTGCATCTGTTCCCCAGAATGTTCCCTCACTTGTTCTACTGACCGAACTTTTCAACCCAGCTGAAAATCCATTTTTGTTTCATTTTCTCTTCTAGCCATAAAACTATTAATAGATTCAAATGAAATGCATAGTCCAGACATATCTTGCCACTCAATCAACTGATAATTCCTGAGAAATACTCTCTGGTTTGAATTGCAGGAAGAAGTTACAGGAAGAGATATTTGTTTCTCAGAAATGGAGTTATCGAGCATCTGCTGTGAGCCAGACACTTAGTAGTAAACACAAAGCTGCTGTCAGTGAACTGGCAGACGATGAGAAGTGGCCATGCCATGGCTATTCTATGAGAGTAGAGGCATGGGATTGTCCTGTCAGTCACGTGAAGAGTGTGATGGAAAGACAAAGGCCAGGAATCACACTGATGTTCTGTATAAAAGAAAGGAAGGGAGGGAGGGAAGGAGAAAGGGAATAAATGTGGATCTTCTTAAAAGAAAACACCTGGTTATCAGTACATGGCATAAAACCATGGCACTGAAAGTTATGCATTCAATGAACATTTATTGAGCACTTACCTTGTGACAGGCAATTTATGTGGCGCAGGGATGTTCCAGGATAGAGCGGTGACTGAGCAAACACACCTTGCTGTATAGAGTGTTAGAACCTCGCTGGAGGAACAAGAAAAACAGAACACAAAATAGTCAGAAAGAGTGCTCTGTAACAAGAAGCATGGTTGCTGGGTTCCAAACTGTGATTAAATTTTTAAAAATTTTTAACTGTATTATGACCTTTATTTTTAAAATGTTTATACAAATCATTTAAGTAATATAATACCTTCTTGTGTGTAAAATTCAAACATTACAGATTTATACCTTGACCTCATTTCTTCTAAACCCAGTGTCTCTCCTACAAGGAATGCCTTCTTTTGACATTTTCTAGGGCATTTATGAATGTTTGTGTGTACTTATGAGATCAATTTTATTTTTTGTCTTTAAAATAATTGGTCTCATATTATGCATGTTTTCTTCATGCCTTTTCATACTACAGCATTTCTTGAAGATATAGCCATGCCAGTACTGATAATTTTGTTTTTCTTTTATATATAGTCTATACACTGGCTACTTAATTAAAAACTGTATTGTAAAAAATTTCAAATGTTTGCAAAAGTAGAGAACTGTCATCCCCAGATTATTTTAAAGCAAATCCCAGATATTATATAATTTCACACACAAAACCTAAAGTTTTTCAGGGGAACAGTGTGTGCTGGGAAAGACATAGTTGAAAATAAAGACTGAAAGCAAATCATAGGGCATAATGGATTTCTGAAGAAACAGTTGTAACTAGCAGAAGTATGGGCTATTGTGCAGAGGATATGGAAGTCAAAGAAGATCAATCTCTCTGGATCACTGAAAGGATTGCTGGAATGCCTGAGAAGGAAATAACATCAACATCTTTATCCACAGCTTACTAGGTGGCCAGACGCCCTGAACTGATATTTCTTCCCCAGTTCAGATGAATAACTGGGATATTACTCAAAATTCTATTGCATATCTGTTGCAAGGAAAAGCAGTTCCTCTTTCCCTTCTGTGGTAATTTCTTACAAGCTACAGTTCTGGGCAGGGTGTGAGGGCGGTCGCCTAGAACGGGGTTTCCAAAGCTCCTTAATTGTGGCCTCTGACCCTTTTCATTGCTTCCATGTCCATACCCAGAGTCAAAGCCCAAGGAATGCAGTGGGATGACATTACAAATTAATCTTAAGGAAATACCTTATATACCAAAAGAACTGTGTGATTGTGCTGATTTATATGAGCTGAAACTTGGCGTGTGTGCTTGGAAATGAATTGTCAAGGTTTTAGATCAGGGAAAGTGGAATTTATTGTTGGGTCAAGCACAACTAATATTAATGCTAATGCATCCTCATCATTTAGCTCCCACTTATGAGTGAGAAATCTCACCTTTCTCCAAGAATCTGCAGGAGAACGACAGCCTCAGATTTTGATTCACATGAAAAGAAATAGGGAAGTAAGAGGGCGTACATAAGCCCACGTGTCTGAGAGACAGAGTGGGGGTGGCTCTCACCTGGCAGAGCCAAGGGGTCTGAGGGTGGGTAAAGAAGACACAAGTGTTTTCTCTACTTCTGTCCCCAGGTCCTGCGAATGATCAAGATCTATGCTCTCCCAGAACCACTGGAGAAGAAGGAGGAGGATTTTATTTCAAGGCCAAGTGCCTTGCCCCCAAGATCTCCAGCTTTTTACCATTGCACAGGTTAGGAAAATGCACACCTTCCTGGTAGATTCTGCACAGTGGAGAAAAGGCTTCATGAGAAGCATGGAGGCTGGAGCTCACACCCCTCATCCTCACTCCATCATCTTTATCTGTGCATTTCCCTGGTGATCCCTTCCTCCTCCAGTACCTCCCTCACTGTCGTTTCTGCTGCATCACAGGCACAGGCCTCCAAACAGGTGTGGTTGTGACTGAGTCTGTTTCTGACACCCCACCCCTTCTCACTGTGTGGGGAAACCTTCCTGGGAGGGGCTTGGAATCAGGAATAAAGCCAGAGGGCAGGGCTGACAGGGGCCATTTAAATTCTGCCACTCAGAGATTCACACAGAAGCCTGGACACAATTCAGAAGAGCCACCCAGAAGGAGACAACAATGTCACTGCTACCTGTGAGTTAAAAAGGCACAGCCTTCAATAATCTCAGGTCACACAGAAAAGGGAAGAGGGAGATTTTATGGGATAAAAATATGAAAATTTCTACTGTGAATGCTTTACTGAGAGTTGCGGGTATGTGGAAGAGAGAACCTAGGGCTATGGTATCTGAGATGCTTGTGGGGTAGGGGGGTAGGGGGTGTGGACGCTGGAACATTGTGACCCTCTGTGAGCATGTGATGGTGTCTGATGAGAGTAAACTCTGCTAAAAATGATGTGACTTTAGACGAGATGTGTATGGCCCTCCAGGATATGGGTGGGTGTGTAAGTGATTGTAATCAGGTGACTGTGCTTTGTCTTCATGACTGTGATGTGAGTGTGTGTGTGAGCACAGCCAGACCAGTGCATGAGCATCTTTATATGCACAGTGAGCAGGTGTGTGTGACTCAGTGAGTGGCCTGGCTCTGTGTGACTGTGGGTGTGTGTGCTGGAATATGACTGGGTGTTGAACTGGGAACATGCTTGTGGCCTTCTGTGCATGTGAAGGTTCCTCCCCACATAGCAGTACTCTGTCTAAGCAGGTGTATAAATTCCCTTGTGCATCACTGTGGATCCCCGGTGGTAGAACTTGTGGGATCTTGGGGCCCTTGAGTTACCGAGGATTTATCTCTGAGCACTTATGAGAGCAGAATGCATGAATCCTCAGGTGCCTTTTCCCAAGCAGAGTGGAGGTGAGAAACAGACTATGGGGCTGATGGTTCCTTAGGTGGAATCTGCACACAGTGACCACTGGCTCCTGCCTCCAGCCTCAGGTATCTCCCTGTCTCCCACCCTAGCCTGGCCTTCCCATTGAGTGCCAGGATGCTAGAGAAGGACATTGAGGGACTTGATTTAAGAGACTGAATCACCCAAAACCAGGAAGGTACAAGGCAGAGCTTACAGTGGATATTCATCAAGATGTTTGCTGAGGCCTGTAATCTCAGCACTTTGGGTGGCCAAATTGAAAGGCCCATGTCAGGCCAGGACTGGTAGACCAGCCTGGGAGACATAGCAAGATTTCATCTTTCCAAAAATTTAAAAATTTATTGAATGTGGTGTTGCATACCTGTAGTTCCAGCTGCTGGGGGGCATATGCAAGAGGTTCACTGAAGCCCAGGCCTTCAAACCTGCAGTAATTTTTTTTTTTTTTTTTGAGACAGTCTCGCTCTGTTTCCCAGGCTGGAGTGCAGTGGTGCAATCTCGGCTCACTGCAACCTCCGCTTCCCGGGTTCAGGCGATTCTCATACCTCAGCTTCCCGAGTAGCTGGGATTACAGGCATGTGCCACCACTCCTGGCTAATTTTTGTATTTTCAGTAGAGACAGGGTTTCTCTATGTTGGCCAGGCTGGTCTCGAACTCCTGACCTCAAGCGATGCACCCACCTTGGCCTCCCAAGTGCTGATATTACAGGCGTGAGCCACCACGCCTGGCCTGCAGTGAGTTTTGATGGTGCCACTGCATTCCAGCCTGGGTGACAGTGTGACCCTGTTTCAAAAAAGAAAAATACCATCCATTTATAGATTCTAGCCAATAACTTCTCTGACCCACAATCTTCATTTGTGCAAGTACTGTGGTTGTGCTCTCAGCAATGTGTGCCCCTTCTGGGAAGGACGTCCATTGCCCATGATAATTGTGATGCATGTACCTCCCACGCACAGGGGTTTCCTGTTCTCTCCTGTTCGTTTCCCTCTCTCTTTCAACAAGTGTTGTTTCTTTCTTTTTTTTTTTTTAGTGGTTAAAATGATAATAAAAAATAAAACTCATAATCTCAAGTTAGAAAAGATGCAGAGTACCTGAAACACTCAAACAATGCTTGGAGGGATGTAAAAAGATACAGCTACATTGGAAAATAGTTTGTTATTCCCATAAAATTAAACATAAAATCACCAAACAAACAGAAACACTTTACTCACCAGATTTTAGCCAAGTAAACACTTTAGTTTATGGAAAATCCTATACAGAAATGTTTATAGTGTCATTATTTGTAGCTATTCTCAAATTGAAACTAACCCAAAGTTGTTGTTTCTTACTGGAGTGAATCTCTGTACTGTTACATCCTCACATCTTGTTTTCACAGTTTCAGAGTTGAAGATGATCGCAGGTCAGTGTTCCACAAGGACCCTCCTTGTTCGGATAGAGGACCCCCAACAGGCCCTATACATGGCAGGGTTTAGGCTAAAGGGTTTACATATATTAACTACTGTATAACTGAAAACATGATACAAAGTAGGTATTTCGGATTATCATCTTTGTATTGGGAAAACTGAGGCAGGGAGAATTTAAGCAATAGATCTAAGGTCTCCTTGCTGGTTGGGCAAAGTGGCTCACCCCTGTAATCTAGGAGTTTCGGAGGCTGAGACAAGAGGATCCCTTGAGCCTAGACGTTCCAGACCAGCCTGGGCAACATCATGAAACCCCAACTCTCCAAATACATATAAAATTAGCTGGGTGTGGACCAATAGTCTCAGCTACTGAAGAAACTGAAGTGAGAGGATGGCTTGAACCTGGGAGGTTGAGGTTGAAGTGGGCTGTGATTGTGCTAGTGCACTACAGCCTGGGTGATTCAATTAGACCCTGTCTAAAAAAAATGTTCAAAACATGTTAACATCTCACTGCTAGTAGTCAGCACAATAAAGGATCTAATTGAGGCAGCTCAGTTTCTGAAGCTCTGCTCTTAACTATGGGCCCCACTGTCTTCAAAAATATGGGGTCCTGAATGAGGTAGGGTGGGAACAGGGAGGCCTGAGTCTACTGTTTGATCTCTAACTGGTTGCACCATGGGAATCTGTAACAGGAGGGGAGGCCACACCTGGCCCTGCCTGTCTCACCCACTCTCAATTCCCTGGCAGGTGCCACACACACAGGCTGTGTCTTTGTCTACTGGTTCTACTGTGACAATCAAAGGGAAACCGCTTGTCTGTTTCTTGTGAGTACTCCATGGTGCAAAGATGGGAGGTGGAGAAGAGGAAGAACATTTTCTAAGGGGGTGACCTCATGTGTGAGTCATGTGGAAAGTCTTGTTGGCAGGATGGAAGTACCATGAATGTGCAGGTCCTGGAGACCCTCCAGCACCAGGAACAAAACCTACAGCAGCTGCACTGGGGGCCAGTCATGGGTCTAGGAGTAAAGGACACTCAAGGCTTGGGGCTGTGGCACTTTATCTATTAAAGGGCATAGAATATTCAGAAAATGGGCAATTCATGTGACCAAGTCAGTGACTATGGCTCAGTTTCCATCTGTGGATGAGAGCTGGAGCATCTCTTTCCACCCATGGAGAACACAAAGAGCTGAAGCAGCCCCACAATGACAAGGCCTAGAATACCAACAAGTCTTTGCTCGACCACGGAAGGGGCAAAGAGACTTGTGTGTGTGTCTTGTGTGTGCCCCACAAGAAAGGGACCTGCTCAACACTGTGTGCTCTGCCCTCAGCAATGAACCACATCTGCAGGTGGATTTCCACACTGAGATGAAGGAGGAATCAGACATTGCCTTCCATTTCCAAGTGCACTTTGGCTGTTATGTGGTCATGAACAGCCGTGAATATGGTGCCTGGAAGAAGCCGGTGGAATCCAAGAACATGCCCTTTCAGGATGGCCAAGAATTTGAACTGAGCATCTCAGTGCTGTCAGATAAGTACCAGGTGAGCACCCCAGGAGCTCCCCGCACCCAGCTTCCATGGGCTTTCAGAGCAGGAGGCAGCTCTTCATGCCCTAACTCCAGATAACTCCCTCTGTCCCCGGCTTTTCATCACCCATAACTCCCCCTGTCCCAGGCTTTTTATCACACACACAGGGGTTCCCTTTACTTTTATCATTTCCCTATCTCATTCAACAAGTGTTGTTGCTTGCTCTGCCATCACTTCTTCTTGCACTGCCATCCTCAGCTCTTTTCCCATATCTGACCACGGTCAATGTTGGTTCACTTGCCATTTTCCCCAAATGGAGAATATCCTCTATCTTCTCCTTATAATGTTATTTAAATTTTCATGTAGCTAAATGGATAAGATATACACATGAATAAAATTGTTTTAGTCAGTCCAATATGAAGACTTCTTCTCACTCTTCAATCCCAATCCTCAGAACAATATTACTAGCTTCTCTACTCTTCTTCCATAGATAGTCTATCCTTATAGAAGCATATACATACACCCATACATACATTTTTATTTGTTTTTAAACAAATGCTGGTATCAATGTCTCTACACATTACACTTTAGGAATGACAGTTGAGTTGTACTCAAAGAATATATATTGGAGAAATAATCTATCCATGGTGCTGCCTCATTTTTTAAGGATTACATAATATTCCCCTAGAAGGATTTCCTCAACTTGCTGTACTTGACCCTTTACAAGAGCACTGAGTTGGTTTCCAATGTTTTGCTCTCACAAATATTACTGTATTAAGCTTTCTAATAAACCCTTTTGTCATTGCCAACTTTTCCCTATTTATATTGGAACATGATTATAAAGAAATGGAATAACTGGTTCAAAGTTGTATGGATTTTAAATTTGAGAATGAAACCTAAAATATGACTCCCTGTGTAGCCTCAGTAATAAAGAATGTGATCAAACTTTCTGACATTTCAAATGGGTAGGCCAAAACATTCACATTTTATTCAGATTAAAGTCAGAGGTGTTTTTCTATGTTTATAGGCTGTTAAAGATAATATCCTATGTTTTGTAACATTAATCCAGCCCCACCTCTCTAAGAACACTTGAGTTTCATTCCTTGCCACCACTAGCTCAAATATGAGCCATTCCAGAGAGAAACTTGGTCATCAGCAGCAAGTAGCAGTCATAATTTATGTAACTGAAATGTATGCATTCAGTGGACATTGCTGAGCACTTACCCTGTGGCTGGCCCTGTGCAAGATGCAGGGATTCAAGTTTATGAAACACAGTCCCTGGCCTTGGAGATCTTCCAGGATAGAGGGGAGACTGAGCAAATATGGCCCATGTGACACAGAGTGATAGAGCCTCACTGGAGAAATGAGAGGAAACATTGAAAATGCAGTGAGCAACTGTCTCAGATAGTTACAAAAGGTAGTCTGTAAAAAAGAAGTGTGTCTACTGGGTTCAGATATATAATGAGGCATTTTCTGGTTGGATGTTTCAGGTACTACGACACCATAGAGAGCAGGCTGAAAGCTTGTTTGGTGGAATACTGTCTTTCTGATGTATTTTTTTTCCTTCTGTAGGTAATGGTCAATGGCCAAGCCTATTACACCTTTGACCATAGAATCCCACCTGAGGCTGTGAAGATGGTGCAAGTGTGGAGAGATATCTCCCTGACCAAATTTGAGGTCAGCAATTGAGAGAGATAACCAGACTTCATGTTGCCAAGGAATCCCTGTCTCTACGTGAGCATGGGATTCCCAAAGCCAGCTAACGGCATGATCTTTTCTCACTTCAATCCTTATTCTTGCTCATTAAAACTTAATCAAACTTCACAGAATTTGGTTCTTGCTTTCATGGGGAGAAAGATAAAGTGGTCATCATCAAGAGGGCTTGGGGGATTTTATGGATGGTGTGAACAAGTCAAGGGGGATAAATCTTCCTGAGACACAAAAAGTAAGTGAAAAGGCCACTAAGATGTCTGAGAAGACATTAGAAACCACATCCTTCTATAGCATCAACTATATGTCAGACACTCTGAACAAACCCTACCCAATTTCATATGAGTCACTGAGGTGTAAGCAATGGGATTAGGGGCTTGAATAACTGATCCATGACAGGGTGGGTGGGGCTGTGTCTGAGCTGAGCAGAACTGAGTAGGAACCACACTCTTTACACTGAAAACAGAGGAGTAGGAACACTTGGGGGCTCCTGTTACCCTACCTGAACCCCAAATCTCATATGTCCCTTCACTTTACTAGGAAAAATGCCAAGAAGAAAATCACCAGAGAAAGAAACTCATATGCTCGTCCCCTCAGTTCAGGAACAAGGGGTATACAACACCATTTCTCGAAAGGTAGAGCCCAGATGCAGAAATCAGATTTGTTCATTTAAAGAGTGCTCATGGGTGACCATGCCCTTCTCCCATCCTCATTGCAGACTGAGAAAGGAAAAAGTCACTTCACAGAGAAGAAGCTGTAGGCTCAAACAGTGACAAGGGGAGATACTACTTTACGGCATGTAAATCTTGGTCATAGATGGATAGAAGGCAAACCCTTTGATCAGGACACACAATGACAGCTCTCACTAATGGTCTCTCTTTTAGGCCTCATTCATCTCCACCCACAGACACAAGGTTAGGACATCTCCATTTCCACTGCCTCCCCTCACCCAGTAAATCTTAACCACTGATATCAGAAAACCCCTCCTGATGCCCCAGCCTTATCAAGAGTAAATGTTCTCCCTGGAGTGTCTCATTTGGGGAGAATTCTGGGCCAGCCCCCTCCATCTGAAATGCTTTAAA
The DNA here is from genome assembly GCF_028885655.2 of Pongo abelii. Taxonomy (NCBI): domain Eukaryota; kingdom Metazoa; phylum Chordata; class Mammalia; order Primates; family Hominidae; genus Pongo; species Pongo abelii. The sequence goes on along the minus strand of NC_072005.2, from coordinate 45,493,795 downwards.
GACTTTAATCCTCAGAGTGTCTTGATCCCTGTCTTCCCAGTAGGTCTCTGTGTTTATTTTGGACAATTTATTTCTATTCACCAGTCAGAAAGGCAGACACCTTCTTGACATTTGAGGGATTCAATTGGCTTTTTGGCCACTCTCCTTGAAATAAGAAATTATCAGCATTAGGAGATCAGGAGAATTTCACAGAGAAGGCAATGTTTCAATAGTCTCAAGCTAGAAGTCACTCAATATCTATCAAGAGTAAACTGCTGAGTATGTCTTGGCCAATTTATAAAACTCCAGAGTGGAGACAAGTGAGAAGGAAGGATCTATAGCTCCACACGGCAACATAGATGAATCCTAAAAACAGAAATGTTTTAGAAAAGATGCATGACCCAATAAAAAAAAATTCAAGATAAACACCTACAGGCAAAATTAAACAAAGCGATAAAACTAAAGCAAAGCAAAAAAGAAAGGCAGGAGCGTGGTTGCCAGTAGGGGCAAGAAGGTCACGTGGTAGGGAAGGAACACATAGGCGTCCATGTGTGTTAGCAACAAGCCACGACTACAATTGTGGTGGCTACATGAGTGCTAGTTTAATCATGAATTTGTCATAATAAACTTTTTTTGTTAACTTGGATCAAGTTTTCAAAAATAGTTTAAATTCACAGTCAGTAAAACTGAAGAGTAAAATAAAAAGAGAGGAGGGAGGGAGAGGGATTTGAATTCATTTCTTCTTTAAATTCCTATACAGATTTTAAGGATGTTTTCTGTTATAGCAAAAAGAGAACTTGAGGAGGGGTCCCTGACTCCTCCACCCCAAGTGAAGACTGCATTGTAGCTGAAGTCTGATCACCTGCACCTGTCCCTGTCTTCATGCAGGTTTTGAGCTAAGTAGCACACACATCAAGGGCTAGACTTAGAATCTCACCTTTCTCCCAGAATCCGAGTCTCTGATATTTTATTGCACATGGACACCCAGAGAAAAATGAGAGAGAGTAGATGGAGCCCAGGTGTGTGGGAGATGGAGTATGAATGGCCCTCACCTGGCAAAGGCAAGGGGCCTGGATGGGGTAAGGATGACACAGAGACTCTCTCTACCTCTCTCCCCAGGTCCTGTTGAGGATCAACGTCTATGGTCTCCCAGAACCTCTGGAAGAGAATGAGAGAATTTTTTTTTCCAGGGCTGGCTGTTCTGCCTTGAGAATTCCCATTTTTAAAATATCGTACAAGTGAGAAAAATTCACGCATTCCAGGTGAATTCTGCACAGTGGAGGAAAGGCTTCATAAGCATGGAGGCTGGACTTCACAACCCCTCACCCTAACTCCATCATCCTGATCTGTGCATTACCCTGGTGACTCCTTCCTTCCCCTGGTACCCCCCTCACTGTCATTTCTGCTGCATCACAGACACAGGGTTGCAAACAGGTGTGGTTGTGAATGAGTCTGTTTCTGACACTCCATCCCTTCTCACTCTGCAGGGAAACCTTGCTGGAGGGTGGTTGGAATCAGGAATGAAGCCAAAGGGCAGGGCTGACAGGGATCATTTAAATGCTTCAACTCCAAGAGATTCACACAGAATACTGGACACAATTCAGAAGAGTCACCCAGAGGGAGACAACAATATTACTCTTACCCATGAGTTGAAAAGGCACAGCCTTCAATAATCTCAGGTCACCCTAAAAAAGGAAAGAGGGAGATTTTATGAGATTAAAATATGAACATTTCCATTGTGAATGATTTACTGAGAATGGTAGGGGTGTGGAAGAGAGACACTGGGGTAATGGTATCTGAGATGCTTGTGGGGTGTGGTGTGTGAACCCTGGATCAGTGTAACCCTCTGTGGGCATGTGATGATGTCTGAGGAGAGGAAACTCTGCTGAGATGATGTGACTTTAGGTGGGACGTGATCAGCCCACCAGGATGAGCGAGTGTGTGAGTGAATGTAAGGCAGTGATTGTGCTTTGTCTTCATGACTGTGATGTGAGTGTGTGTGTGAACACAGCCAGATCAGTGCATGAGCATCTTTATATGCACAGTGAGCAGGCCTGTGTGACTCAGTGAGTGGCCTGGCTCTGTGTGACTGTGGGTGTGTGTGCTGCGATGTGACTGGGTGTTGAGCTGTGAACATGCATGTGGTCTTCTGTGCATGGGAAGGTTCCTCCCCACACAGCAGCGCCTCAGATGAAGCAGCTGTGCATCTTCCCATGTGTGTCAATGTGGATCCCGGGTGGCAGAACTAGTGGGGATATTGGGGATCATGAGTTACTGAGGACTCGTCTCTGAGCATTCATAAGAGCAGAATGCATGAAGCCCCAGGTGCCTCTTCCCAAGCAGAGTGGGAAAGAGGAACACAGTCCATTGAGGCTGTTTCTTCAGGTGGGATCTGCACAGAGGGACCACCAGCTTCTGCCTCCAGCCTCAGGTCTGTCTCTGTCTCCCAGCCCAAGCTGTTTATCCCATTCTGGGAGAAGAGTGTGAGCAGATTCTGGCTAACTAGGGAAGGACATTGGGGGACATGGTTTTAGAGACAGAATCATCCAAAACAGAGAAATAACCAGTTTAGTTTTAGTTCAGGAAGAACTTACAGTGGATACTATTCAACAGCTTGCCAGAGGCTGTGGCTCATGGCTGTAATCTGAGCACTTTGGGAGGCCAAGGTGGGAGGATCACATGGGGAGGTGTTCCAGACCAGCCTGCGTAAGGTAGTGAGACCTTGTGTGTACCAAAAAATTAAAAACTAGCCAAGCCTGTTTGTGTGCATTTTCATTTGTAGCTACTCGGGAGATTGAGGTAAGAAGATCACTTGAGTCCAGGAGTTTGAGGCTGCAGTGAGCTCTGATCATGCCACTGCACTCTAGCCTGGGTGACAGAGTAAGGCCCTGTATCCACAAAAAGAAAGAAAAAAAGAAAAGCAAACTAGACAACAACATAAAAAAAATTGTAATTTGCATATTCATTCCACACACAAGGGTTCTCTGTTCTTTTGTTATTTCCCTATTTTTATAAAAGCATTCTCACTGGGTGAATTTCTCTGTTTTTACATCCTCAGGTCTTGTTTCAGAGATGAAAATGAATGCAGGTTAGTGGTTAGTGTCCCACAAGGATGGTCCCCATTTTGTGGTGTAACCCCTAACCGGCCCTGTACATACCAGGGATTAGGGCAAAGGTTTCACACATATTAACTCCTCTGTTACTGGGAAAACCCTACAAAGTAGGAACTCCTTATACTCCTCCTTGTTCTGGAGAAACGTAGGTGGGGAGACTTCAAGTTATGGATCTGAGATTGCACTGCAAGTAAGAGGCAGAATCAGAACTGGAATCCAGGCAACTTGGCTCCAGAACCCTTGCTCTTATCTATAGGCCCCCAATTTCTTCAAAAATATGAAACCTTGACTGTGGTAGTGTCGGGGGAGCAGTCCTCAGAATTTGCCCTTCGATCTTGAGCCTGTTGCACCATGGGAATCTGTTACAGGAGGGGAGTCCACACCTGGTCCTTCCCTTCTCACTCACTCTCAATCTCCATAGCAGGTGTCACACACATGACCTGTGTCATTGACTATTGGTTCTGTGACATTCAGAAGGACAATGTTTTTACTTTCTTGTGAGTACCCCATGGTCCATGGCAGGATGATGGAAGAGAAAGGAGAATATTTGCTAAATGCTCACCTCATGTGTGAGTGGTGCGCAAATGTCTAGTTGGAGGATGGAGGCATCATCCAAGTGCAGGTCCTAAAGACACTCCTGCACCAGGCATGAAACCTGCATTAGCTGCACTGTGGGCCAGTCATGGGGCCTAGGGGAGAAGGATACTTAGAGGATTGGGGCTGTGGCTCTTTACCAAGTGGCATTAAATTTTCAGTAAATGGACAACTCATAGGCCAAAGTCAGTCACTGTGTCTCAGTTTTTATCTAGGGATGAGGGGTAGAGCATCTCACTCTTGAAGGGTACAAGGAGCTGAAGCAGCCCCACAGGGACAAAGCCTGCAGTGTCATCAAGAAGGCTCCTGTTTGGCCTGGGAAAAAGTGGAAAAGGGTTGGTGTGTGTAGAGTGTGTGCCCAACATGCTGTGTGCTTTGAGCTCAGCAAGGACCCACAGTCACAGGTGGATGATTCCCATACTGGAACCAAAGAGAAGTCAGACATTGCCTTCCATTTCTGAGCGTACTTTGGTCATTATGTGGTCATGAACAGCCATGTGTGTGGGGCCTGGAAATGTGAGGTGAGATGCCACAATGAGCCCTTTGCAGATAACAAACCATTTGACTTGTGCATTTTTTCTTAATGATAGTCTACTTAAACTTACAGAATGAACAGTCCAAAGTAAAGGGAGAAGAGAAGGTTAAAGCAACATTCTTTAAAGCTGGAAGCCTAAATCTCAAATCATAATGAATGAGACCTAGCCTATGTTAAACTTTAGTGTAGGATCTTTCTCTGATTTTTACACACACACACACACACACACACACACATATACTTTATGTTCCAGGGTACATGTGCAGAACGTGCAGTTTTGTTACACAGGTATACATGTGCCATGGTGGTTTGCTGCACCCATCAACCTATCACCTACATTAGGTATTTCTCCTAATGTTATCCCTCCCCTAGCCCTCCACCCCCAGACAGGCCCCTGTGTGTGATGTTCCCCTCCCTGTGTCTACATGTTCTCTTTGTTCAACTCCTACTTATAACAGAGAACATGCAGTGTTTGGTTTTCTGATCTAGTGATAGTTTGCTGAGAATGATGGTTTCCAGCTTCATCCATGTCCCTGCAAAGGACACAAACTCATCCTTTTTTTCTGGCTGCATGGTATTCCATGATCTATATGTGCCACATTTTCTTTATCCAGTCTATCATTGATGGGCATTTGGGTTGTTTCCAAGTCTTTGCTATTGTGAATACTGCCACAAGAAACATACATGTTCCTGTGTCTTTATAGTAGAAATATTTATAATCCTTTGGGTATATATCCAGTAATGGGATTGCTGGGTCAAATGGTATTTCTAGTTCTAGATCCTTGAGGAATTGCCACACTGTCTTCCACAATGGTTGAACTAATTTACACTCCCACCAACGTGTAAAAGTGTACCTATTTCTCCACATCCTCTCCAGCATCTGTTGTTTCCTGACTTTTTAATGATTGCCATTCTAACTGGGATGAGATTGTATCTCATTGAGGTTTTGATTTGCATTTCTCTAATGACCAGTGATAATAAGCATTTTTTCATATGTTTGTTGGCTGCATAAATGTCTTGTTTTGAGAAGTGTTTGTTCATATCCTTCACCCACTTTTCATTTGGGTTGTTTTTTAGTTGTAAATTTGTTTAAGTTCTTTGTCGATTCCGGATAATACCCCTTGGTTAGATGGATAGATTGCAAAATTTTTCTCCCATTCTGTAGGTTACCTGTTCACTCTGATGATGGTTTCTTCTGCTGTGAAGAAGCTCTTTAGTTTAATTAGATCCCATTTGTCAATTTTGGCTTTTGTTGCCATTGCTTTTGGTTGTTTAGTTATGAAGTCTCTGCCCATGCCTATGTCCTGAATGGTATTGCCCAGATTTTCCCCGAGGATTTTTATGCTCCTAGGTCTTATGTTTAAGTCTTTGATCGATTTTGAGTTGATTTTTAGGTAAGGTGTAAGGAAGGGATCCAGTTTCAGTTTTCTGCATATGGCTAGCCAGTTTTCCCAATACCATTTATTAAATAGGCGATCTTTTCCCCATTGCTTGTTTGTGTCAGGTTTGTCAAAGATCAGATGGTTGTAGATGTGTGGTGTTATTTCTGAGGCCTCTGTTCTGTTCCATTGGTCTATCTCTCTGTTTTGGTACCACTATCATGCTGTTTTGGTTACTGTAGCCTTGTAGTGTACTTTGAAGTCAGGGAGCATGATGCCTCGAGCTTTGTTCTTTTTGCTTAGGATTGTCTTGGCTATGCAGGCTCTTTTTTGGTTCCATATGGAATTTAAAGTAGTTTTTTCCAATTCTGTAAAGAAAGTCAGTGGTAGCTTGATGGGGATAGCATTGAATCTATAAATTACTTTGGGCAGTATGGCCATTATCATGATATTGATTCTTCCTTTCCATGAGCACAGAATGTTATTCCATTTGTTTGTGTCCTCTCTTATTTCCTTGAGCAGTGGTTTGTAGTTCTCCTTGAAGAGTTCCTTCACATCCCTTGTAAGTTGTATTCTTAGGTATTTTATTCTCTTAGTAGCAATTGTGAATGGGAGTTCACTCATGATTTGGTTCTCTGTGTTATTGGTGTATAGGAATGATTGTGATTTTTGCACATTGATTTTGTATTCTGAGACTTTGTTGAAGTTGCTTATCAGCTTAAGCAGATTTTGGGCTGAGAAGGTGGAGTTTTCCAAATATACAATCATGTTATCTGCAAACAGAGACAATCTGACTTCCTCTCTTCCTATTCCAATACCCTTTCTTTCTTTCTCTTGCCTGATTGCCCTGGCCAGAACTTCCAATACTATATTGATTAGGAGTGGTGAGAGAGGGCATCCTTGTCTTCTGCTGGTTTTCAAAGGGAAAGCTTGAGTTTTTGCCCATTCGGTATGATATTGGCTGTGGGTTTGTCATAAATAGCCCTTATTATTTTGAGATATGTTTCATTGATACCTAGTTTACTGAGAATTTTTAGCATGAAATTTAGCATGAAAATCCTGTTGAATTTTATCAAAGGCCTTTTCTGCATCTGTTGAGATAATCATGCAGTTTTTGTCATGGGTTCTGTATATGTGATGGATTGTGTTTATTGATTTGTGTATGTTGAACCAGGCTTGCATCCCAGGTATGAAGCCGACTTGATGATGGTGGATACGCTTTTTGATGTGCTGCTGGATTCAGTTTGCCAGTATTTTATTGAGGATTTTTGCATCAATTTTCATCAGATATATTGGCTGAAATTTTCCTTTTTTGGTGTGTTTCTGCCAGGTTTTGGTGTCAGGATGATGCTGGCCTCATAAAATGAGTTAGGGAGGACTTCCTCTTTTTCTGTTTTTGGAATAGTTTCAGAAGGAAAAGTACCAGCTCCTCTTTGTACCTCTGGTAGAATTCAGCTGTGAATCTGTCTGGTACTGGACTTTTTTTTTGGTTGATAGGCTATTAATTACTGCCTCAATGTCAGAACTTGTTATTGGTCTATTCAGGTATTCAACTTCTTCCTGCTTTAGGCTTCAGAGTGTGTATGTGTCCAGGAATTTATCCAT